>NC_059474.1:27180979-27870411 GCF_018139145.2 Gymnogyps californianus | reverse complement strand
GAAGCAATCAGAGGAACCAGAACACTGGCCAGGCTGGTAGTAAGTATTTATTTAGGTTACTTGGGAATCTCAATCAATAATTAGGGTGTTACTGCCAGGACTTATACACATATGTAATTTTAGCTTCTGAGCTCACAGGCAGCCTCTTTTTCTGCCACAAAATTGCCTGTAGTCCTGAAAGTTCCCATCGGTTTAATGAAGGATATGTCCTCTACTGGCCACGGCCATTGCAGGTGTTAGAGGGTCTGTTTGCCTCCCATGTCTGTACCTGAACCACCGATCAGAAAACAGCTGGTGAAAAATACTGTCCCTGAAGCAAATAAGGGCAACAGATGGAGCAGGTTTGGGTTTTTTCTAAGGATGTTTCTGAAATGTAGCCTAGATGTTATTACAGAAAGTGTCTCAGAGCAAAGGACTACCTAGCAGGGAAAATATGTACAAGGGATTGCTGCAAAAGAATACGGAGGGGAAAAATGGAGCTGTTCTGCACTGCTCAACACAGAGGCTGTGAGCTGCAAGTCAGGTGAGTGTGTGACCAAGTGTTTCCCTTGGGAATAAAAGAATTAAAGAGCCCACGGTTTAGGGAGATCCCAGACTGGACAAGAGGGCCTCTGGGATCAGGGGCATAACACTGACTTCTCTAATGTTGAAGAGAGTTATCTCCAAAAAGCAAGACTACATATATTCTGCAGAGGTGCAAGTTCATGCATAGTAGCCTTTGGTCTTCTCAAATCAGCATCATCCAAAAGACGCATTAGGAGAGAAGAATCTCACATATTTAGCGGTGGGCCATGCAGAAACATTTCTAGTGTCTGAACAATTTCAGTACAGCTTTCAACTCACCCAGCTTCTACTGAGGCTGCCATGATGGCACATTACTGAGACTTCCAAAAAAGACTTATCCAGTATCTAAATTAATGCCTTTTTTTTTCAATACATCAATTCAAATATAGCTAAAGATGCAAAACATTATTTTCAGGAAGGGACATACTATGCCCTGTTCTGGGCTAACATGTTTTTATTCATGCAGACAATGTTTTTGAAGATCAGATTCTATGCCTGAAGTGGCGGCTACAATTATGCTTGAATGCTGCTTTTGAATCATAGTCTTGGAAAGGTACATTATGCACGGTAAGGAAGAGGTTAAAATAAGGATATGCAATAAAACAGTTATCTAGTAAAGCAGGCTACTAACTAGCTGTCTCTGGCTACAGACTCTCTCCCTCCTTCCCCTTCTAAATCTATAAGGGGACTTTTGTTTAGGTGTCCACATTGCTTTGTGATTATACTTGGGACTTTTTTTTAATCTATATAAATGCTGTCCTTTGAAAATTTTGTCTTTGGAAACTGTTTCCTAGCAACAATGTATTTATCATTCTCAGGCAAGGAAATGACATATTGCCATTCAGATACACTAATTGTGATCTTTTTTTTTTTCCAGACAAGGAAATAGCATGCACTCAAGGCAACATTAAATTAGAAGGAACAGAATTAAAAAGGAATAATGGCAAACACAATTGGAAAAAAGCTAATCATATCTGTTCGCATATGATGGAGTTTCTTCCCAGTGAGGCTGTTGCTGACATATCAAAACAAACTAATAGTTCCCAGACACCTATACCTGACTAGTATTCATTATTTTAAAAAAGCAAGGAGATAGAATAAGGTAAATTTAATGATTTTTTACTATAACTCTGGAGGTATTTTGTAATGTACTTGAAGCGTACTTCATCTTTGTTTGTTAACATCAGCAACGTGTCCTCTGCTTGTATCCGATGCATGCGAAGAGAAGAGATACGAGTATTACCAACTAGTGACTATAGGTCTTTAATTCCAGTGATAGATGTTGTACAGTAACTGTCAGAGATTAACCTGCCAGTAACCTTGTGTGGGAGGTCATTAGGATGGCATTTTGTCACCTTTTGCTCTGTGCTTCCAATGCATCCATTTTAAAATATTTTCTCAGCATGAACTTCAGAGCGACTTAATGAATTAGACTTTAAAAAATATTTAAGATTATTCCTCATGCTTTGTTACTAAACAGGCGAAAGAGTATTATCGCAGTGCCTTATCTTGAAACCAGACTGTTTTGCCCTTCTGATAACTGAGGATGCTCAGCAGGATGGCTGTCCTGAACAGTTCTGTAAAACTCTGTGTGTGTATGTGGCTGAGTGCAAATATTATCTGAAGAAATAGTGGAGAACAATTCTTTTAATGCAAAAATACTACTAGAATCAATAGCATAATAAGAATGCTCATTCAGAAATTTATAGATATGCATGGTTTATTATGCTTTGTATTACACTTTCCTGTATATTGGCACCACACTGGATGTACATTACTTGAAATCATTTGATCTTAAGTGTTCAACTGTGTCATACTGGACTTTGAGCTTTGTATTTCCTCTTTTTTCCCTGAGCTTCCCTGTCCTTTTAGTGATTGATGAGGCAAACAATTTAAATGTGTAGGCATTGAAGGCAAAATACATTGTGGGACTAGTGGGAGAAAACAAATTGATTTTAAATGAGAGGACAAAATTCATTATTGGTGGAAGAACAAATGTTATTCGTATATTTCTTTTTAATTACACAAATCATCACTTACAAACTGTGCTCAGAATATTAGCTTGACTGCCACACAGCCAGAAAATTAAGTAAAAAATATTAAATAACTTTCATTTAACAGTGAAATTTTGTATTTAAAACCACTCATAAGTATTTTCATCAACCTCTTTTTGTCATGATATTTTTGATCAGAGAAGCAGGAAGAAAATTAAAGCAGAAGTCAGCTGTGAATTTTGAACCCTGAGAGATGTGCTATCCATGAATAGCCCAATTTAAAAAATCAATACAGAAAAATTATTTATTGTATGTTTAAACTCGAGTAGCTTTGTAAAATATGGAAAGTACTTCACAATAGCAGTGTAAAAATCTCTCCTATTCTGACCTTGATGTTGAAGAAATAGATAATAGCAATAGTTGCCTGTAAAAAACAGAGTCTACAGTGCTGCTTTTAGCATATTTTCATAATTTTATGCGGTGGGAAGCAGTAGTTCTGAAACAAAAATCCATTTTGTTAATAAGCAGACACACTGATACTGTGAAAGGCAACTCCACGTACTCAAGTAGTGTTTATCTGGAAATCAGTAAAAATTTACTGATGTCAAACTTTTTTTTGTGTTCCAAGACCCATAAGAGCACCAAGACAGAAATTTAGTTTTGGTCTGGTGTAACAGCTTGACCAAGTGCCCCTGAGCTCGGGGAGTGGGGCAGGGTGGGGAATAGGGAATGGTGCCCCTGCACAACACTGGCACTATCCTCTGTCTGTGGGCTCCAAGGTGTCCGGGTATGCAGGCTTGATTTTCTGTGACTTGTCACATACATAGTTTTGCCACTTCTGCTGCAAAACAAGGTGAAGGTTATTCCCTGTTCTCTTCCTCTGTGGCCTCAGATCCACAGTTTTTCCCTTCTCTGTCTACATCTTCATGCTGATCTCTTCTCCCTGGTATCCAGTGATAGGACACATGGGAATTGTTCAAAGCTGTGCCAGGGGAGGTTTAGACTGAACATTAGGAGGCAATTCTTTACAAGAGGGTGGCCAAACACTGGAACAGGCTTCCTAGAGAGGTGGTCAATGCCCCAAGCCTGTCAGTGTTTAAGAGGCATTTGGACAATGCCCTTAATAATATGCTTTAACTTTTGGTCAGCCCTGAACTGGTCAGGCCGTTGACTAGAGGATCATTGTAGGTCCCTTCCAACTGAAATAGCCTATTCTATTCTGTTCTATTCTATTCTATTCTATTCTATTCTATTCTATTCTATTCTATCTTTTCAGTCATCTTCTCATGAAGGGAAATTTGTTAATTTTGTATGCTCTACAGGGATGACCAAACAAAGGCAGTGATACTAGCACCTGTAACTTCTTGCCATAAGTCACGTATCTGCTTTTGAGTATAATGGAGCCTCAGCAATAAATTTCACAAAGCAGATGGTAGGAAGTGACCTGAAGACTGGCAGGACATTTGTTTAAATAAGTACTAAAGGGACATTTCCATTACATGCTTTATTCAGTGTATTTCTCTGATATCTAATGTTATTAATCAAGGAATTTTAAAAGATAATTTATGACCTGTATTTTTTCCACATACAGTCTTTTTATATGAAATGGGAGGTGCTTTGACTTGACACACTTCGATTCCTTGACTGCATATGCTAACTGTTAGTGTCAGGTTTCTGATTCAAATCTTTAAAATTATGATTTTGAAATTGGTTTTCTAGCTTTGCAGTGCTCACTAACAACTTGTTCTTTTGATGAACGTTATTTCATTTAAGTTTATCTATCTGTTAGAAAATTCATAGAAAAGGAAGGCCTGAGCAGAGTCAAAGTGAATAATTTAAGAGCCAAAGATGTTTACAGAATACGTTCATGCTATGCTCCCCCAGCTCCACCTGAGATGTTGCTTTAGTGTTTCGAGGACATTGTTACATGATAGTGTTCAAGGATAGGAGAGCTGTTTGAAAAATGACTGAAAGAGACATGAAAACTATGTGAAAGAAAGGTGATTTTGAATTTTGATTATTCTGTAGCAATGTTTCAAGTGGGTTGATGGACAGATAGAAAAAGACTTTAAAAAACCCACTTGTCCTAGCTAAGTAAAGATGGAATTGAAAATTTGACACAACATGACAGAAATTGCCACATAATGAGCAATTCAGTTTATAAAATCTTATATGAACGCAGTAAACTAATAAAAATGAATAAATTACAAGCTCCAAATCACTTATTATCAAGTTTGTGCTTTTATATGTGGAGTGGGAAAAACAATGGCTGCACAGAATCAGTAGTTTATGTAATTGAATGATCTTCGTTGGCACATATGCATAAGCATATGTGTGCAGAGTGAAGGGAGCTAAAAAAATACAGACAATGTAATTTAGTGCAAATTACAATCTTTAAAATCCCAGGTGATTACTAACAGAATAATATCTGGTCTCAGGATGAAGCTAGAACCAAAAAGGACTTGGCAGGATAACCTGGTTTAACTTTACCACAGACTTAGAATAAAATCTCCATGTTTTTTTGGAGCTGATGTCAAAATTACACTGTATTGTATCACCCCATTCATTTTCATGACAGTTGACAGACAGGGAAAAAATGTCTCTTTGAAACATGCTTTTTCCCAAATTTAGATACAGCAGGAATTGCAGAATTCTTGAGAAATCTTCCTTCCAGTCGAAGTAATTTCATAATAACTATTCTAGAGTTGATGGATTTCTGAGACTGGAATTCTACTCTTGCTTCTGTCCTGAGTGCATAGAAAGAAAATAGCCATGCAGAAGGTGCCTGAGCCAACTTGCCTGCAGAGTGCATCAAGGATGGCTGATGGGGGGTTCTGCGTATTGAACAATCTATTTCAAAAATCTTCTATGCTGCTGCCAAAGCATCTACCATTCACTGACTGCAGTCACAGGAGGGACTGGAAGGCATCCCTGTGAGAAGATGAACTCATCAGGTCTCACCTTACAATTGTCAACTGATAATGGGGCTTAAACAATGTTTTCTCCAACAATCAGAAGAAAATTCAAAACACTTTTGAATGTTATTGACCTTGTTCATTCTGTTTTTTTCCATGGCCCATTGTGGCAGTGGCAAAGGTACTAGGAGACTCAAGCTAATTGAAGAAAGAAGTCCACCTGTTTGAAAATATTCATAATCTAGATAAAACATCTCATAATGTAAATGCAAAGTGTTTTACATTGTGCTTTTGAGTACTGTTGCATTTTTGTGGCATCCATACTGCACCTAATTTTTTCTGATGATATCTACCCACACTAAGTTATTGTATTTTATCTCCCTTTCTTAAATTCTAGAAACTTCATTGACTTTAGTTCAAGCCTCCAGATGAGCTTTTAATGTCCTTCCATGGCCTACCAAAATTAAGGTTGGTTTTCTGTCAAGGACGTTGCAGGAGAAAAGAAACATAAAATCAGTGCTCCATTCCGTAATCACCTCATATGGGGGAGTAAGAAACTCTATGAGTGCTTTGGTTTCCCTTCATGCACAAGATTATTGTCAGAAAGTGAGCTTTCAGAGAAGAAAGCAGATGGAAGTTCCAGTGATGCTCAGAGGGAACATATCCACATAGTACAGTGCTTTGCTCCAATTGCGCTTGACTTTGAAGATTCATGTTCAAGAGTAAAATGACTGACAAAGTTAGCTGGAGTCTTTTATTGCTATATTGTCTTATTCATGGTAGAGCTTTCTCTGACTTATTTACTTTTCTTACTGTTAGGAAAGCAGAAGTTACAAGTAGCTGCAAGAGTAGTATAACAGCATTCTATTGGAAATGGGTTGTCCCATGTCAACTGCATGAATTTCCACACTCTGGAAGCCTCAGTATCCCATCTGCAAGAAGCTGAGCATTTTTTAGGAGGTATCAGCTATCAATAGCAGGGAGGTTTCTTATAAAAGCTAATCAAAATCTCTCAGGATGAAATTCCCTTATGGACTAGCACTAGTAATTACATGCCTCGAGGGCTAAAAATGCCTCTTTGACAGTACTGTGCTTGCTAGAATAGTGGGTATTTAATTCCGTCTCTCGCAACACTTTAAAGATAAATTAGTTGATTGGTCCCAGTAGACTGGAGGCTATGGTTTTAATCTGCAAAACTATCTGCTCCCTTTCAGAAACAAAGCAGGAGCTGAACAAACCATGCCAGACTGAGCTGGAATATGTAGAATTTCACAGGACTGGACTGGCTGGCTTTTCATGAAACAGTATTGTCTTTTGGGAAACTTCTGTTTTTCTCATGACCTTCTGACTAGATCAGTTCTTAAATTCAAATTAGGAAATTAGCTCATTTTTCTAATTCTTATTTTATCTATCTTATCTATTTTATCTATCTTAATTTGCATTAGCATCCAGATTTCTTGTGCCACACAGAAAAGGTTGTGTGCATTTTTTTTGGTTCACTGACAGTTTTCCAACAAACTGAGCAATTAAACAGGAGACATGAGCACCCAAACTTTGGCATACAACTTTTGCGTAATGATTTGAACTAAAGCTTACAAACTATAAAAACACCTGAAATATTCCTACACATTAATGGCCAAAGCTGCACTAAACTTGTTCAGCTTGGACCCTCTTTAGAAGGATTTGAAGCCATCAGCTATCTCAGACTTTTGGAAGTCTGATATTAAACCTGGCAAGCACTTTATTTTTGGAGTGATGCTTTTCCAACTGAGAAGAACCCTTATTTCCACATGTTTTGAATCTTGCATGCCCCAAACATATAGAAGGCTACATCAAGGAAATTAGCTTCATCTGTATTTGGCCAAGAAGTTGTGGATACTTTTTTCCCTACCTATGATGTGCTCTAAATAATGTGGTCCAGTCTGTGTCACTCCAACCTGGGTTATTTCAACATAGTCTTCCTTGAAATAACACCTGGAGACCACATGAACATTTGAACTAACACAGAATTTATTTGTTGGGGAGCTCTCTTGGATGATATGCATTTATATCAAAACATGAAGGAAAATATTTCCTTTGAACTGCTGATTCTGTCTACAAAATTTTAAATATTTCAGGCGCCACAAAATTTAAAGTGTTTCTGCAAACAAAATAACTGAGTTAACATAAACTGGTTGACTGGTAGAATACAAACTGGTTGAAGGAGAAAATTGAGACATGCGTTACAGCCCCTGGTAGACAATTTTTAATTGTAAACTACTATTAAGAGCGGCTTTGTGATTATACAGAGACCTTTTGTTCCCTATGGGTGTGAGATATATGTCTTGGCTATATAGAAAAAGAGGCAGCTAAACATCTTTCATAACGGAGTATTAAGCTGAATTCTGGCCCATTAGAAGCAAATTATATATATATGGAGGACAGCCTCTCATACAGAACAAGAGAAGCCCTTAGAAATATCAATTACTGCCAATATTACCACTTTGAGGATGGGAAGATCAGCTAATATCTCTGAGGAAACTGTCTTTCTAAAGCTGAAGTAAGTAGCCAGCAAAGGAGAATAATGATGGGTAAAGGTGAGCAAGAGTTAATAATTGCTGCAAACAGTAAAATAAGACACGGAAAAAAAGCGGTGAGGACAAACTGCAAGGGTGACTTGCTAAAGACTATTGGTCTACAGATCCATGCAGTAGCTTTTATTTCAATGGAGTTCACTACTACTTCAATATACACATATGTACGCGTATATACGTGTGTGGGTGTCTGCGAGTGTTTGTATGTATGTATACATATATGTTTAGTACGCTAAGTAACATCAGTTGCAGGTGTCTGATTCCTGAAACAAGTCCCCACATGAAAAGTTTTATCATAGCTGTGACTTAAACTTACAGCTGAAGTGTTAATAAATCCAGACACCCTTTATGGTTCAACTGGACTTAAGTCCCATCCTCTCCACAAACTGAGGAGCTCAGTATACCTGGATCATGCTCAGCTGATGGGCATCTCTACTGGGACTCAACTATGCAGCTATAGGCAGCGCTATTGTTTTTGCATGTTTTTAGTATTCTTGCATTGTTATACAAGTGGCATACAAGTGTCACAGAAAGGAAGGAATTCAGATGAGATTTATTAAGAACAATCACTGACAGAATTAGAAATGAGACCTCCTTATCCTGAGTTCTTCCCTCCATACCATCTCCAGTATTTGTTATCAGAAAGCAACAGGTTTTCAAATCCCCTTTTAAATTAAACATTGCTAAATATCCTAAATTAAACAAGCACTTGTGTGGTGCTGCACAGCTTATTTTATTAGAGTTCAGGATTGTCCTTCTTTTCAGCATTACATGACTGAATGAATCCATGTTTGAAATCTGTAACTGGTTCTCACATGACAATTTAATAACGTTAATAATTTACCCAAACTAAATTCTACAGCTAAAATCTGGCAGTAATGTAGATTACTTTCATTTGTTACAAATTATTGCTCCCATTACTGCACAAATCCTATAGTAATCTCAGCTGTTTATTGTTAATGAAAGATATTACTACATTAAGAAAACAATTCACTTAGTTTCTTTTGCAAGTTTGGCGTGAAAAAGTGATCAACTGATATTAGAGACAATGAATCAACATCATTTGACATAATCCACTGCTTCTTGTGAGTCTAGTGTTAAGTAATTTTCGTTTCACTACCAAAATTGAAGATTCTTCCAGGGACCTGTTCTGCTGTTAACTCACATCCTTAATTATCTTCAGCGTTGAGGGAATTGTACCTGCATGCAACAGACAAATAAATATCATCCTTAAAATTTTAGCACAATAACTTAAATATTCTTTCATGACGCTGTTGAAAGGGTTTTTATTTTCTATACTACTTTTTCCCATCTCTCTTTAATAAAAAACATTCTATTAAATAGATCTCAGAGGTGATATTGATACTATCTCTACAGCTTTCTGGTAGATATTAGTCCTTTGTTTACCCATGTAATGTCAGTACTCTAGAACCTAGCTTCATTGATGTTGACTTTTAAATGTTTTTTATAACACAGGACATTTTTTCTGCACAGACATTACTTCTTTGGCTCTGCACATGGTAGACTGATGCCAACCCCAGAGTCAACTGTTCAATAGGTCTTTTTAACAACTTTTTAAGATATCCCTTTCCGAGTAGTCCTGGGCTCCAAACTGCTATGCTACTAGAGAATAAGGTAGTCGGGCTGAGTCATAGATCTGTAACAGAGGCACGCTCCTTTCTATAGAGATGACCTTAGGAAACTAATGGTGTTTCAGCCACCAGCTTTAGAAGTTTACTTTGCTTATCAATGACGAGAACAAGGGTCGCATTGTGTATGTTCTGTCTTCTTTTTTTCTCTGAAAGCCATCATTTTCAGGCTTCAAACTAGCAAGTAAACGCATAATTATAGCTTATGATATCACTTCAGGACTTTTCACCATTCCCTTCATGAGAAGAGACTTGGAGATCTTAAAAATGCTTCTTAGTGATTTTTTTTTTTTTTTTGGTACTATAAAATGATGAGAAAAGAAACAGAATATACGTAATTCATGATAGACATGAGAATAAAAAAGCCTTGATTCCATTTTTTTCTTTATATTCCTTGATGTAAGACTGTAGGTTTGCAAAAAACTTTTATGTCTACATTTACAATTAGTTACTTCTAATGTGAAGGCTATTGACATCTCCAGTAACATGAGACACTATTGTATTAGACATTATACAAGAAATGAAGTAGACCTGGCTCTAAAGAGTTTACAGTTCAGGCATACTAACTTGCAATTTTATCGTCTTTTTGCCTGCAAAAGAGAATGTTAGTACTAATACAATATCAGATTAGTACCTATACAAAAAGATACATGAATCTTTAACATTTTTGAGAGCTTGAAAAAAATCTGTTCAACACTGTGTGAGTGTATCCTGTGGGAAAACTATATATGTAAGGTAAACCACTTTTATGAATCAGGCCCCTAAGAGCAAATATCCTTCTCTGACTCTGAAGAGCAATGTTCTCTTGCAAGCTATGGAAGAATGGTGAGATGGTAAAGCAGGAGTGTTTTATCAGCAGCCTGACTCCCTTTGAGTAGAGGCCAATAGAAAGCACTTGGTGTATTCTAGGTGTATTGGGAAAAGAAAGGCAGGATGCCAGCTGAAAAAAGACGAGTCCCCCTCACTCCCCCAAACCCAAAACCCAGTGCCAGGAAGAGGATCAAACTACCTAAAAAAACATGAGTAGAATAAAGGAATTGGGCACAACAGTAAAGTGACTTTATTATCATCTTTTAACATATCAGTTTATTAATGCTCTCACTGTGAAATGAATTTCTGACTTAGTATGTATGGCACTATTTAGAAACCAGACATAGATTATTAAGGTTTTATTTTGGTTTTAAAGGTACTCAAGAATCTGCTGAGCTTGTTTCAGCCACATGAATTTCCATGCGTGAAGCATCAATTTACAGCATGAAAAAAGATATATGCGACAGAGAATCTTTCAATTGGTAACTATAGGCCTTGGAGCAAGCCCAGAGGTATGTAATAAACATAAAACCTTTAATAATTCCAAAGAGGAAGAACAAAAATAGCAATGCACAAGATTTAACCGCTTAAAATATCTGGTTGTTCCAGTAAAGTTGAAAAAAACCCTAAGCATTTTAAATCTACAAGTAGAAGATACCCTAACCATAAAGTTTAGGGAAGAAAAGAAGAAAAAAATACCTCACTTATTCTTTTCTCCAGGAATCAAAGCTAAGAATAAAGATTAATGTTCATTTAATTTTTCTTTTGGAAAAGAAAATTATGTATTACAAATCATAACAGAGAAAGTATGAAACTTTTGTTGTTTCTCATAAATATAAAAACAACACCAGCAAGAAAGCAATTACCAAATATTTTTCTTGACCTCTTAGTAAAATGCTCCTTTTATGTCCATTTATGTATTCTACAGTTACATAAATGGTCTTGTGTCAATAAATTACTTTCTTCTTTTTTTTAAAAAAAGCTAAACTTAAACCAAAGATAGTTAAGATTTAAAAGGAATGT
This sequence comes from Gymnogyps californianus, assembly GCF_018139145.2. Classification (NCBI taxonomy): domain Eukaryota; kingdom Metazoa; phylum Chordata; class Aves; order Accipitriformes; family Cathartidae; genus Gymnogyps; species Gymnogyps californianus. The sequence continues at coordinate 27,858,883 of NC_059474.1, read as the reverse complement.
TTCTATTTAATAATGGGCTAGGTAAACTCAGTTCATAAGCATTTAGATTCAATCACTATTTGAATTCCCTGTGACATGGTATAGAAAATTAATCCTCAGTACTTGATGCCACTAAATAGATTACAGATCATATACAGAGAGATCTTAAACAAAAGCCAACATAGCCATAAAAGTGAGAATAAAGGATCTGCTTTACTGAAAACAGAAAAAGTATAAAGTGGTATTTTTGAAAATACACAAATTAAAATAGGTAAGCAGCATGTTACACCCAGAAGCAGGGGGTAGATGTAGTAAGGAGGAATATACTGGTTCTTGAAATGTTGTAATAACTAGTGCTAGTAAGAAAAGAAATTTTTGTTAAAATGTTATCTAAAAAAATTCAGGAAAAAACCCTAACAAATAATTTTAGTTTTTCCTTAAAAAATGAACTGCAAAAGATGTTTTTTTGCAAAAAAAGTCTATCAAATAGCTCTGATTAATTGAAAAAATTTCAATTAACACATTCTATGGGAATCTGTGAAAGAGGATTAAGTTTGTATATGCTGTGAATTAAGTGTATGTATGCACACTTCTCACGAATCAGCTGACACACAGTAACTTGTTAGTGTGCCTAAGCCCTTGTGACTAAGCTTTACTGCATGATTCATTAGTTTTATTACTGCATGAGAGTATTTTATTCATTCCAGTTAGTGCTCATACATGAATAATCAAAGAACTTCTGGTGAACTATACTGGGAAAAAAATTGTTTGTTTATATGCACTATGAGACAAACAGAATGTTTGACATTTTACAGGATGGTGAGATGTTCGTATCATACAGATATACATCATTATTATTGGTGGTCTAGAGTACATGAGATCTTTATTGCACTGCTAGCATCTGTTTTATCATCATCATCTTCTTTTTTTAATCTTCTTACCACAGCAGTTCTTTGACCTGCAGCATTTGTCAAGGGAAGGGGAAAGCCTCCACGTGCTGCATTGTTCCGAGCGCTCTCTTCAGCTGAAACAGCAGCAGACAAGAGGTTGAGTCAGTGGAGGACCAGAGGAGACCCTTCACGTGTGAAACTGTGTTTGTAAAGTGGCACGCTTCTTCATAATTAAAAGGCAAATTGTTTGCCAGGAGAGATTTTATCAATTTTTGACTTGATAATTGGGTTAAAAGACAAAGGCTGCACAATAATGCAAAACCAGCTGTAAAGGATTTTTGAAGGCACAGAGACAATTACTTTGGGCAGCAACTGAACGAAATGAAAGAAACAAAGGGACATTTTTAAGATGCTCAAAGCAGGATTTGGGCAGGGAGACAGGTGTGCTTTTTTTTAACCAAGGCCAAAAGCTGTACTATGCAATAGAGCTGGTTTTTTCAAACCCTTGAAGAAAGGGGCATTCTGAATTTAAGAAGATTATTAGCAGTCATAGTTATGTAGCTAGAGTATACATGGCTAAGCTGTGGTATGCACTGGATATACATATTTGATTTATTGAAAATTTCTGCTGCAAGAAAAATATCTCACTTTCCTACTTATTTAAGAATTTCTGAAACCAATTTAAATCAGTGATAACTTTCATTCATTTTACAAAAGAAATTTCCTCATTCCTTGTAATAGTGGCAGAGAAATTCTGCTCACAAAGTTCCAGGATTCAGCCCAGGGCTCTGGAATCTGGTTTTTGATGTGGGCTTGCTTCCAAGCCAGGTTCCCACTGTCTTTACAGGAGAGTGATAAAGAGGAGATGCATGCTGTTCACTGAGGTAACAAATGAAATTAGAAGCTCTTTTGGGGATAAAAACAATCCCAGAACTTACCAAAATTTCAGGAAGAGTTTTTAAAACAACAAAACCAAGAAATCAATGGCTTTCATACAGTTTCTGAAGTCCCAGTTCAAGTATACTTTTAAGTTGAAAGTATTAAACTTCCTAAAAAAAACCTATTAATAGTCTCTCTTGTAGTTTTGCCATCCTGATTATATAGGGTTTTGGTAATTTCTACTGGATATTACAAAATTCTTCAGTTATCTTTTCCAAGCCCTTTCATCTTAAATTGCTTTATGGGTCAGTATGTTAAAATTGAATATGTCTGCTTGGATTCATGCCTGTTTGCAATTTGAAGCTGAGGTCAGAAAAGGCGGTTGCTGACATCTCTGTATTAAACACGAGCTGTGTGGGATGTGAGAGCTACCTCTGAGCATCCAGTGGGATGATAAGAGCTACCTGAAACATTGCCGTTGAGAAGCACTGCAGAGCAGGATGGTACGGTACTGCTGATCCTCTGTTTTTCCCTTTTTCTGTAATTTTCAAAATGAAACGATGAGTCTCATGCATTGATGTAAGAGTTACAGCCTACTTCTCGCATAACCTCTTCTAAGTAAGTCATTAACCTTTCAGAAACATAAACCTGAAGCATCCTCCGTCTTAGCACAGGGTGGATTTTACCTTCCCGCAGCAAAGCCTGGCCCCTGGTGCTGTCCCAGACTGTGCTGCAGGAGCCTGAGAGCACACTCCAGCTCTCTTAAAGAGGACAGATTGTGTCTTAAGCATCCCCGCATCTAAGTCTTGGCTATCTGTTCTCACGTCTTCAAATGCCACACTGAAGAAAACCCAGGCCCAGGGGCAGAGCAGGAATTCTAAGCCCACTATAGGGCTAAACTAACCTTGAGCCAAAAAAGAGAAAGAGGAGAGTTTTCCATTCTTCTCACAGCGTGGGCGTAGCCAGCTCTGCTGTCCTGGTCCTCTCCATTACATCTGGGCTGCGCACGTATTCTTCCTGGGCCTGACTCAAAGCCCAGTGTGGTTGGAAAGGATGCTTACTGACTTTGCCACGGCCGGCAACAGGCCCATCATGAGCAATCTACTCCACATTTGTGCAAAGGCACCTAGTGTTTATGCTCTTACTGAAACTACAGCCTGAGCAAGAGTTATGTGTCACATGCCAGTCACTGTGCTTTTCTTTCCAGTAGAGCTGCATGCTGCAAAAAAAAGCTAATTAGTTCTCAGTTGACAGTTTGGTGATATTTTTGCGAAATTCTCCGATAAACTCACCTAGGTCTAGGTTATTTTCTCACAGATAACTGCTGAAGTTATATGCCTTTATCAATTGCCAAACCATCAGAGAAACTGTCAGTCTCATCAGAGCACAAATCACTGACAACAAATCTGAATGCTTGCCAATATTCTGCACACATGTTTCTAGCTGCTACATTTCATGTGCAATGCTTTATCTTTAATGATTATAGCCAGGCTCCTTGGAAAATTGCAGAAAAATTTTAAAAAAAAGTTAAACATGTTGTGTTTTTCAAGTGCCTGAACTGAAGACAGCTCTGGGCTAGCATCTTCCCTTCACAACAACTTTCACTCTTGAAAGTCTCTCTTGCCTTTTATTTCTTGTTTGATGTTTTAAATCAGACACCCAAGAGACAGAGGGGAACTAGGACAGGCTTTTCAAATGCAACAAACAGAGCAAATGGATCTGGGTAGCCCAATGGCAATTCTCAGTGCCCCGAAGATTAGAGAGCGACACTTTTTCTGAACTGGCACCGGGGGGGGGAGAAAAATTAAATATCTATCTGTAATTCCTTTTACTTCTGCTAAAGGTGTTGCCATGGGAACTCCCTGCAGAGGAGCTGGGGCACTGGACCTGACAGTTTCTGGGAGCTGGTTCAGGCACAGCTGTTTGGACGAACTTGTCTTGTTTCTTGCAGTATTCGTAGGGGGAATTAAAATATAAGAAATGTTTTATTTACTTTTACTTCCAAAGAAAAACTCCTTAAAGCCGTAGGTTGTCAGCTTTGCCTGCCGTGATGTCTATTGTCTTCACTTGTTATTACTGGGTCAGCGTCTCTGGAAGAAAAATGGAGTGGAAAAATCATTGGACAGACAGTAACTGAAAGCTTTTATGCTGCTGCTCATTCTATACACACCGAATCTAATTTCTGAACAGACAGTAAATATTGGTATTCCTGAGAACTGGCACGTGGTCCTGCTATGGCAGTTGTTAGATTGCTGACAAATGATTTGACACTGTATGTTTTATATAATACAACCTGTCAGAAATGAACCTGTACATACTTTCTGAGTAATGAGGGGAAAAAGCTTACCATTGTTCCTAGGGATATTCTGCAGTGGTACATCAGCCCTGAATACAATTCAGTCAAAAATGCAAGCAGTGATAGAGTTATTTGTGGTTCAAAAAGCATTCTTACCTTGCCATGTGAATTAAAGTGCAAGCAGAAGACTTGAAATTATTAATTCATAAGATCAATGGGAGATGGAGCCTCTAACCATTAATACCAAATATTGTATTAGCCCAGTCAGGCTTCAAAGTAAATTAAATATGTAATGTGAAAATTGCTTTGGTGAAAACTAGTAAGAAAGCGTGACACTGAATGTGATAAGTGGAATCGGCTGTAGACTGGAGAATAGGCTACCTAAGCATATTCTAAGAGCAAAAAAGTGCTGGTAATCTTATAAAAGACCTAATGACATCCTTAGTACAAAGAAACAAAGCCTGTTCTTTTACAAGTCTAACCTGACTCTTCCTGTGTTCCTTCAGATTCATTTTTAAAATATAGCAGAATTGCTTCAGAGAAGGAGAAAGTTTTTGTCAGAGACTGTTTCACTTGGTGGCTTCTCAACGCTAACAGTTAATATGGCTTAATAAAAGGATTTTTTAATCTTTGTATCTCTAATTAGTCTATTGCTGTTAATGATCTGGTGGTAGATTTTGAAGTTTTATCCTTTTGCAGAGGATGGTCTCTAATATTTGAGTTCTAAAACTTCAAAGGATCTTGAAAGGATCTTAGAGTGAATTATGAATACGGATCTCACTTTTTCCCATCAACTACTATATGAAGTGATATTCTGGCATAGCTGCTTTTATTCCAGAAGACAAACTTGTAAGAAAAATTAAAATAAAAGTTATACTATGAGAAGAAATTTCAGAGTATCTACAGATTCCATTTTTACCTCCGTGATGCTCACAGATCAGACAGGAGGTGTAAGTAATTTCCTAGCGGGAAGAAATTACTCTGCCATGGTGTTTATCAGGTTTACTAAGCTCAAGTTTTATTAGCAGTAATTGTCGTACTAGAAATCACCACTATGGAAGTATTGAACATACCTCCTGTCTATAAGGGATGTATTATGCTGCTGCTTAATTAATTTGGTACCTTTCCCTAACCCCAAATTAAAACAGGAGCTCAAGCATGAAAAAAACTCATGTGAGGAGCAGTTAATGTATGCACTTGACTCCAGATTCTCAACCCCATATTTCCATATCTCATGTGAATGCAGAGAGTTTATTTCTCAGGTATATACAACTTTTTAGAAGTTTTAAAAGGAAATCTCTGCTTCTCTACTGCAGTACAGACTTTGAACTTATGATTTCTCAACCCTCCTGAATATTTTCAGGTTTATTTTTTTAAATAATCTTTTTTTTTTAACATGAACTACTGATCTTGAGTAGGAAAAAAAAACAAGGAGAAACTGCATTTTACATTGGCACATATTTTAAAATGTTTTATGACTACCAAATCAAGATGACTAGAACAACAGTTGGGGTGACTTTGATTTGTTAGATCTATACTGAACTTGCTTTAAGCCTAGAAGGAATTCTTTGTACCTAGTATTATTACTACAAAAAAGCTAGCAAATGAAAACCAGAAACGATAAAAAGAGAAAAAGGAAAGGCTACTGCATTCAGAATTAATAGATTAATATTCTGATACTTAGACAGATTTACCAATATCAGAGTTGTGTTATAGTCACGTCATAACTCCACAAATACAGTGGTCACCATGTAAAGACCAATGTTTGGCAATGAACCAAACCTGAAAATTTGTCACAGGTATGGCAAATTCTATTCATAAAATATCGGTTGCATGTCATATTCTACTGGAGTGCAACTGTGAGCTTATGACATTACTTAATTATTATCATCAACTATCTGTCCATATTATTTCCCAATTAAATATGATATTGTTTGATTTTTTGAGAGCTTGATAGATCTGAACAAAAAGATAGATACCCAGTCTCACGCTTTTTTTCATTCCAGAACCAGACAAATCCTGCTTTATGGGCAACGATCCCATGCTCCCATAAGTGCTTTTATTATTCTCCCCTACACTGGGACAGAGCTTCCTGAGAGTAGTGCTTATTGAATCTACATGAAGGAATTGATGCAGGCTACAATCAAAAAATAGAATAAATGAAATCCACCTGTAATAATCTCAACAACTACCATTCTGAATTCATCTTAAATAAAAAATCTGTATAGGAAACACATAGTATTTCATTCTACATGCAGCAATGGTTGTTCCTGAGTATTTCACAGAAGCAGCCGGAAAAGAGTTAAATAACCTTCCATAGAAAGCTGCAATATTTAGGGAAACAGCTTTAAGGTCACCTGTGAGATGGATACAAAAAAAAGAACAAATGGAGCTGCTTCTAAAGAAAGGAGAACACCTTTGAATTATTAAAGGGAGAGGTCTGACTCATGTGTCTTTTGTCGCTACACTAAGTCAGATGAATGTGTACTTCACGCAAATCTCCAGCATCAGATAGAGCTTTTATGAGTGGAAGTTAGTTACTATGAGAAAGTTTCTTTAACAGTTTTCGGCTAAAGAACAGTGTTACACTGAACAAACACTGAAAGATTTTCTCTTCACTGGAGGAATGAACTTGACCATCTGATACTCTGCTTTCATTTCTAGTGTCTCCCTCCGCTGTTATTCTTACATTACCTCACACATAATTGACAATAACCTTATGAATTACTAACTACACAGTTGTTGCCCCTTCAGTGTTAGTATTTTTCCTCTAATGAAGTTCTGACACAATTTACCACTACTTGTAAGAAATATTTTTTATCCATGGCTAACATTAGAGACAAGTATTTAATCACATGCTTTAAACTATCACAGGCATAAAAAGGAAGGAAAGCTTTGGAAAAAGGTTTAAACATATATGGTCTCCAAAAGATTAAGACTTCTCAAGTTAAACATATACCCACAAAATATATGAACAAAAATCTCAACTACATGTGTTTTATGTTATTAATGCTACTGTAACTTCCCTGATTTAGTAGTTTTGGATGTACACCAGTCCCCAGAGGGATCATTATTGCAGATATAAAGTGGGTGCTGTTATAAACAATTAAAAGGTACGGAAAAATAAAATATTTTACACATAAATACAAATGAATGAAAATTACATATAAATTAATTTTGCAAATGCTATTACTAAAATATAGGAATTCCAGAATTTAAATCAATATAATCTGGCCTCTTCATCTGCTGTGTGGTACAGCTTTCAGCTATAAGATCACTATTTTTTTTCAGTTCCACCTATAACACTGAAAGCCTTTTTCACAAAATGCAAGCTTTTTTATTTGGAGTGGTCTACTTTTTTATGTCATTAAAACTGATAGTGAATTTTATTAAACCTAGTTTTCCTTCATTAATCATAACACACAAATTCATATTTGAATCTTCTTCATTTAAGCTTCCTGAATCAAGAATCAAGAATTCCATAATTTGCAAGCTAGGCTTTTCTGGTGTGGAAAATATGCCTGTCACAAGTGAGATGATACACAATTCATAACAGATTATTCCATCAATTCAGTCAGGCTCTGTAAAACATTCCATTCAATGACCAAGCACCAGATTTTAATACACAAAGAGGCTATAATTTGTTCTGAATTTCTGAACCAAGCATTGGTTTAGTTTAGTTTAGAGACCTGTCTTAATGTGTGCTGCTGAATTGTTCTTACATAAATGGTGCCATTAAAACAGCAATCCATTTTAAAGTGCAATCAGAAATGCACTTTTTAGGTGAGAATCACAAGTACCTTTGCTAGGAGTGACATGTCACAGTACTCTGTAAAGAAAAATATTATTGAGCTTAGCAGAAAGGACTTTAGAAGAATAAGAAGGGAGGAAAAAAAGCAAAAGGAAGTGCAGTGGCATCAGTATGGGGCTGATGTTTCATTCTGCATCCATTTCTTGATGAGACTTGGATGGACTTGCCCTTAGGCATCAGAATTTGGGTGAAAAAGACAAAATTGAGTCATGGGAAAAATATCAAGAAATGAGGTGGTGGTTGTTTGGCTTTTACAATATTTCCCTATGCTTGCTACTGCAGGCCCTAATTCTAGAAGCTGTGTTTGCATCAGGAACTTTTAAGCTTCCAGTAACAACAGGTAAGCATGGACCTGGCTTTTTTATTTGGGACTTTCCCCAGGCATATCTAGTCAAGCATAAATACCAGGAGAATAGTCTTCCCTAAGCAAGCACTTTAGTAAGCTCATTTGATCTTGAGGTCAGACAGGTAAGTGAAGGTCAGGAAGCAAAGCAAGACTTGTGAGGAAGGATTTATTTTTGTAAGTTTTCTCAGGATCTGCTAAGTGTTTTGTGGATGTTTATTTCTTTTCCCATGTTGCGATCAGGTCTGATTCCAGAACGTTCTTGATCCTACAGATCTGTTCAGATTTATACTCAGGAAAAATGCACATTCAGGGTGAATTATGTCATAAACATGCCAAATTTCCCCATTCTCTTGTTTATCTTCACACATTTCATGCTTTTGTTTCAAGAATGTTCATGTAAGAAGTCTTTCCATTCGTAACTGCTGTTACCTGATGTACTGCGTCTGGCTGGGTGGAGTTAATGTCCTTCACAGCAGCCTGTGCGGTGTTCTGTTTTGGTTTTGTGGCTAAAACAGTGTTGATAACACACTAGTGTTTTGGCTGTTACTGGACAGTGCTTGCACAACATCAAGGTCTTTTCTTTGTCCCACTCTGCACCCCCAGCCAGTAGGCTGGGGGTGGGCAAGAGGTTGGGAAGGAACACAGCCAGGACCCAAATTGACTAAAGGGCTATCCCATCCCATATGATGTTGCCCTCCACAATAAAAGCTCAAGGAAAGGAGAGGAGGGGGGTACATTTGTGGTTATGGTTTCTTCCCAGGTAACCGTAGTGAGTACTCAAGTCTTGCTTTCCAGGGTGTGGCTGGACAGCTGCCTGCCAATGGGAAGTAGTGAAAAATGCCTTTTTTTTTATTGTTTTGCTCAAGTGCACATCTTTTGTTTCACCTTATCTTGATCCATGAGTCTTCTTGCATTCTTTCTCTTTTCTCCCCATTCCACAGCAGAGGGGAGTGAGTGAGCTCTCAGCTAGTTCTGGGCTCCCCACTGTCCAGAGACCTGGAGCTACTGTAGAGAGTCCAGCAAAGGGCCAATAAGATGGCTAAGGGACTGGAGCACCTCTCATATAAGGAAAGGCTGAGAGAGTTGGGACTGTTCAGCCTGGAGAAGGCAAGGTTCAGGGGAGGATCTTATCAATGTATGCACAGTGTAGCAAGGTGAAGGAAAGGCATAAAGAAAAGGGAGCCAGGCTCTTTTCAGTGGTGCCCAGTGCCAGGACAAGCAGCAATGGGCACAAATTGAAACACAGGAGGTTCCCTCTGAACATCCGTAAACACTTTTTAACTGTGAGGGTGACTGAGCACTGGCATGGTTTGCCCAGAGAGGTTGTAGAGTCTCCCTCCTTGGAGATATTCAAAAGCCATCTGGACATAGTCTTGGGCAACTGGCTCTAGGTAGCCCTGCTTCAGCAGGGGGTTTGGACCAGATGACCTCCAGAGGTCTCCTCCAACCTCAACCAGTCTGTGATTCTGTGAGCAGCTGTGTTGGTGTTTGGCTGGTGGTTGGGTCAACCCACCACACCTGATTTGAATTACTAAAAGCACACAGAACATACAGGAATCAATGAGGGCTGAAAGAAGCTATACATCATCAGGAGTTTCAGAGAAAATTCTGATGTCATAGGAGATGATTCTTTATGAGGTAAGGCAGGAGAAAGGACCTTTTCCTTAGCTGCTCAGCTAACCTTACTTGCATACTTGGATTCCTATTAATTGCCATATTTTTTGTTACAATGAAATATTCAGTTTCAGTGTGAGATATGGTTTATAGTGGGATATGATTTTCTTCTTCTGTTCAGTTGTGTGTATGCTGCCTAATCAGCTCCCTGTTGTGAGTAGATCTTCAGGTCTCATCCCCTGCTTGTGATTCACAGTTCAGTCTCATGAAATTACTTACTCTAACTAAAATATTTAGGCTTCTTGCTGGCTATCTGTCTGGATGAAATTTAATATCTTGTGGCATATGAGATCTAACCAGATCTCTGTCCCCTTCCAGCCTTAAGCTCTAAGAAATAATTTTCTGGCATCAAATCTCAGAGGAGGACTGGAAAATTATCTCCAGTATTTTAAAATTATATTATAGAGATTTAGAATCAATTATGATCAGCTGGTTTGTGACTGTGTACGGCTAATGAACAGGTATTGTCACAGATATGAGACATTACTGACATACTGTTATTGCTCTTGTCCTTTGGAAACAGGACAGGGATAGACTGAGGAGATGGGAATGTAGTCTCTACCTTCTTGGCAGAAAATTGTTGCACCTCATATCAGAAATATCTATTTCCTTACTTTACTGTACTTAGTTCTCTTTGTTGTAATTGCCTAGTTTCCTGATCTTCCTGCCCTCTTGCTCTTATATGCAGTAAGTTAGATTGGGAAAACCTGCCTCTTCCACTGGGAAATCAGCAGTGGTAAATTAACCACTATTTGGCAAGCCTCCACAGATGGTGCCAGCAGAATTTCAGCCTAAGTCAGTAAGAACAAGGCAATTTAAAAACATTAAAAATGCATTGACAGCAAAGGAATAAAAGCAGTCACTCAGGTACAAGCCAGAATAGTTAAAAAGCTTTTGGCAATAACAGGTTTTTTCTTTTCTATGAAATATCTTATTTTGCACAGAGAACTTTGTAGGTAAAGAAAGGCACAGTGCTGTATTCTCTACTCAAAATATTTCTTGGGAAACAGAAGTGTAATATTTTTTCCTGATAAAAACTGGAATCAAAATAAACTTTAAAACCTACTGAATAAATTACAAATTTTTGTTTTATTTATGATGATTTCAGATCTCGTCTATCATTTAACGGTCTTCTGAAAGCTATTGTCTCACACACAGAGACACGTGAATTTCATTCGCATTTGCAAAGCCATCCATTATACATGAACAGCTATGCTATGACTGCTATTGAGGAAGGAATTAGCAAGCGTGTTTCTGAAGTAAGGCAGTTCTATAAATATTTGTCCTGAACTGGGACCTCATTACGGTGTTTACTACAGGAGTGTGAAATACTAGGATTTCTGCCCATCGGTTCCTTTAGGAATGCATTTACTGTTGGTCTTAAAAAGTCCTGTTTTTTTAGATGGATATTACTCTAGTGTGGATTTTTGGCATCTGAAACGATAGAATTCCTTCAGCTAAAAGTGTGCAGAATATATGAACATGTACAAACCAGAAAAATGATCTCATATCCATAATAGAGATGATGGACTAAGATTTGATGAATCATTTATAAAAAAATTTAGCTTACCTGACAACTTAGGCGATTTCAGTGTTTCCAAGTGCAATAATTTTTTAAATGGTTGCTGGCAGGTAATTTATTAGGATGTTTATTCAGTATTTAAAATTTCCATATTTAGCTGACTCATCTGTTATCTCTGATTTGACACATAGACTGAATAGGTAACAGGATAAAATTGCTCGTCTCTGATCTTGTGAGAATTGTGTCAATTCCTGGTGAGATATAAGAATTTTCTGATTCATAATTGTATGTCCTTAATGTTACCTAAAAGCAGCCTGATAGTTGCGTCACAAGCTAGAATATTCCATATGAATAAACCAGAAAAAAGTCACAGATCTTACGTGTGGGAGGACGGAGGGGAATAGTCCATAATCGCTAAAACTTGATCTCCCGTGCTAGTGAGTGTGCCATGTTGTAATTTTCACCATCTGAAATACATGCAGTTAAACCTGGAGCCCATGTTTTGTTTTCTTCACACGGTCTACTTTCCCAAACTGCTGCCCTCAAGCCTTGACATTCCTCTTCTGTAAGACCAGACAGCCATGGGCACAGGCCTCCTCAAAAAGGGTCTTTGTGCTCACAGCAGACAAGCATTAACGCTGCCAATGGGAACCTGCCAGCGGGACCTCCGAGCTTCTTGACACTATCCCACAACTGAGCTTTTGTAATACAGAGGTCTCATTCTGAGCATTTCTCTTTTCAGACCTGTGAGGCTAGACCCCAGCAGGCATATTTTATGCCATCGTTTTTAAAAACAGGTTGCTTTCTGGGACCCACTATTCCTTATTAATAAATCATTTCAGAATCTCACTGCCCTGATAGTTGGAAACCTTAACACTTACAGACATCATGTCCCACAGTCCTTTTTTGTTCTTGTATTCTGCCGCCAATGTTATTTTTTAACTTACTCTTCCTAAAGTTGGCTCCTGATATGTTGATTAAGGAGGATGCTCATACACTTACTCAGCCTTTATTTTACCAAGCTAAACCAATTGGGCCTTTTTAGTTTTGTCTCTCTGTGCCACAGAGCAAAATTCTAGGGGTTTTTAGCACCAGTTCCTTATGAGTTCCATCTTTCTTTAATTGACACGACCAGTTTTTCATATGGTCTTCTCAATAAGCTCTCTCCACCACTTTATAAGATAGCTTACCATTGTATGATATGCCACAGAAAATGCTATGCAGTCGGAATGAGAGGAAATACCTCGTCTGCTCTGTCCTCCAGACACTTCTGCCTTTTTCACAGCCTTTACATACCAATAGGTCACAGTCCCCCTGACAAATCAGTTACAGTCGTCTTGCAATTTTCCTCTGACATTTTCTACTGGCTAGCCACTACTTTACAGCAGCAATTCATGTCAGTATTGAATGTATGGCCTTTTAATTGTGATACTCCATTTGTATAATTCTAGCTGACAAGATATTCAGTTTTTCCTGTAGGATATTTTCACCTTTTTTGTACCAGCTGTATTGCTGATATTAGATTTTAAGAACACTTTGGAGCCCTTTTACATATTTTTTATCTTATCCTTCATCCAGTTTCCGCCAGTAATGAGCAGGATTGCCATTCATCCCTAGCTTTAAGGAGCATCCTATATTTCATGGATATGTTGAATTAATTATGGAAAAGCTATATCAAATAGTCAAACCCAGCACCACCAAATAATGTAAAAATAAATTAAACTTGTTTCGGTATAGAATTTAGTTTAAAGGACCTTCGTCTTTTGGTAAAATCTAACCGCAGATCTCAAGAAAAAATCTCTTTCTGTTTTTCTAAAACTCTGTTACATTGCACATCTAAATTAAATCTGTGACTTCATGTCTGAGACTTTGTAAGTTATAAAAATTGCCAGAGGCTTTTTTCTTACACTTATAACTCAGGTAAAAAAATAGCATGCAAAAAATCAGTTATAGACAATTTATCTAAATTATGATTCTATGATTCTAAGTATATATTACAGGAAGATAAGAATTATTTTTTTTACCCCAGCTAATTAACCAGCTAATTTAGGTAATATTACTGTAAGTTGAGTAACAAGAATATTTAAATCCCATTTCCTCATGGGAACAACAGTGTTTCCATTTCACAGGAGAGATTTTATTCTGTTCATCCCAAATGCATGGAAACAATGAGACACATACCCTAAATGATCGCTGCATCCTGCAGGCTGTATATGTCTATATCCTGCAGATTATCTCCAAATGTCACAGCTTGAAAGGTCTCTTCCAACTGTTAGCAATTATTTTGCCATTAGTTTCGGACCTCTTAGTGGCCAAGCCGATTCCTTTTCTGCAAGGTGCAAATCCTTCCAGGGTGACGGAGAGAAAGAAACTGCCCAGGCCAGAGTACTGCTTATGTTTTTTTAACAAGGTGCAAAGATTGTTTATGATACAGTCTTAGAATTAGAACACAATCTGGTTTTGTATAAACTAATCTTTTTTGAAATAGTGAATTAATTGAAAGGTAAATTGAAACACTGGTAAAGTATTTTTTCATAAATGTAACTTTGACATAAAACCACAAAAGCACAGGTATGGAAAACTGAAAGGGACTACATCCAGAAATACACATGAGCTCTCAAACTCTTAACATCACATTTTCATTCAGTGAGAAAAAAATATTGCTTATGCCTAATTCATCCACTTTCTCCAGAAAAAATGTTGAATTTACAGACAGCCACATAGTTACTGAAGGATTGAAACTTGAGAACAGAATTGATATGAACAGTTTTTGTGAGGAATACCATGTAAAATGGATTTGGACAACACTATAGATGCCTCAGGAATCCTGTAGTCCCTGGTTCAAATCCTAGGGGTTTTAGGAGCTTTAAACTTTGTGAATTTATTATGTCTATCCTATCTCAAAAGAAACCGTGAAAATAATATTTTCTCTGTATAAAAAAAGCAGGACAGGTTGTAGAAACCTGTGAGATATTATATGTGCTATGTTTGAATCTCAGATTAATTTAATTTGCATATACTGTTTTATTAATTGAGTTAAGAACAAGAATTGTTGAAACATATTAGAACAGATTTACTCTCTTAAATACATTAAAACTTATGAAGATCAAGTAGCACATATGAAGGCAGGATAAGCATACCTCTAAGAAAAAAATCAGAATATTCTAGGGAAAATTAAATTTCCTTAAAACATCTTTTGTAACTAAGATCTCTCAAATTTTTGTGTGAATGTCCATTATGTTTATCTAGGATAGTTAGTTACCATATATCCTTGCCTCAAAGGAAATAAGGAGCCATTTTGCTAGTAGCTTTACAGGGGGTGAGTATTTCAACCTAATTTTTTGTGCAGTCTGATTTTTGGTAATACATCTAAAACCAAATTCCAGTAAAGAGAAAATGAAACTTTTTTTGGCATGTTTGCTTAATAGGACCTGCATTTTCTGTTTCTGAACATGTTTGTACCTCTCTCCTATCGCCTTCTACAATCACATGCATTGGCTTTGTGATGGTTTAACCCCAGCCAGCAGCTAAGCACCACACGGCCGCTCGCTCCCCCCGCAGGGGAATGGGAGAGAGAATCGGCAGGCAGGTGTTCAGCCATCTCCAGGAAACCAGGGCTCCATCACGCGTAACGGTTACTTGGGAAGACAAACGCCACCACTCCCAACGTCCCTCCCTTCCTTCTTCTTCTTCCCCCCAGCTTTATATGCTGAGCATGACGTCCTATGGTATGGAATATCCCTTTGGTCAGTTGGGGTCAGCTGTCCCGGCTGTGTCCCCTCCCAGCTTCTTGTGCACCCCCAGCCTCCTCGCTGGTGGGGTGGGGTGAGGAGCAGAAAAGGCCTTGGCTCTGTGTAAGCGCTGCTCGGCAATAACTAAAACAACCCTGTGTTATCAACACTGCTTTCAGCACAAATCCAAAACACAGCCCCATACTAGCTACTGTGAAGAAAATTAACTCTATCCCAGCCAAAACCAGCACAGCCACCATCTCGGGGCGTCTGAAAACCTGACGAAGGCTAGATTAAGATGTAAATTATCTGAATGAACATTTATTTTTTGCAGATGCTTTTTGGGGGAAGCACTGGGCAATTTGAGTGGTTTGGTCTGGTTAATGTTTAGGTCTCTGCCTTCCTTCTGAATTTGTACAGGAACACAGTGGGTACTATTAGTAATTAATAAGTAGATGCAATAAACGTCCACCTGATAGAAAGGAAACTTTCAGACCTGAAAAATGTATCAGGCGAGACCATCAATTCTTCAAGTGCTATTTGCTTGACGTGAAATCACCAGAGCACAGAACTATTCCAATCTAATTGCAAAGTGCATTTTGAGTGAGTTCTTTTACCTTTGATTAGTCTCAGACAATAAGAAGTTCCACCATTATTGGACATGACATAATTAAAAGCTCCTCCAGTATAATTAAGAGTCTTCATGTCTAGATTAAAGGAAATTTATTTCCTGATGAAAGCACTCAAATCTAGAAAGAGAAAGGGTCAAGGGAAAATAAAATTAAATTAAAATAACTCCACCTTTTACAGGGTTCTTTTTTCCTTCACTCTGATTCCTAGTAAGGCTTTAGAATGCTGCTAAGGTCTTCAAAAGGAACATTACATTTTTTATTGACTATACTTAGCTCTTTTTTCTCCCTTTTTAAAAGAAAATGTATAAAATCCACAATGCTTCAAGTAAGACAATAAAAATAATTAAGAGAATAGTGAGTGTCATCCATAGTATTGCATCACCAGCTATAGTATTCATGTATTTTCCTTTAAAAGAGATGTCTAATGGCTAACACAGCAAATGCATTTGGGATCATATCAAAGTCTGATCCTGTGACCTCTGAGTATACAGAATTCCTTTAATTATTTCTCCTGGTAATCAGAAAATGCCCTTATCCTCCTCTAATAAAAAGCAAGCCAGTGTTGTAGGACACTGTCTTCCCCTCCCTTTCTCTTGAAACTCTTCTGCTAGTGAAGCCAAAAACCGAAACCATCAAAACAGTGCAATTTCTCTCCCTCAGGCTACCAAATGCCTGTAGTTTTATGCCCTAATTCTTCACCCAGAACATTTTGCCCATCGTTCTCATATTTTGACATGAATACATGTTATTCTGTCAAAGATCAGTCACGATCTTCATGCAGTGTTTCAGCACGACAAGTGAAAGGAGGCTACATCAGGCCAGTATGTTTTCTTTTACTACATTTTTGCCAGAATCTCCTTTTTTTTTTTCAAAGATGGTCAAAACCAATTTTTTTTCTAAAGTGTTACAGTCCTTCCAAAGTAAAACCTTCAAGAACACTCTCTGAAATTACCAAAATATAATAGATGTGCACAGGAGTTAGAGCATCTTTTTCCCCCCTTTTCTTCACTTTCCACCTTTTCAGTAGAGAACAAATTACATGTGCTTTTTCCTTGGTTATGGAAATTTGCACTTCAAAAATATTTCTGCTTTTTATGAATGTTGCTGTCTTCAGATATTATTTGCTGAAATAAAAGAGAGGTTTCATCCCTTTTCATGTATTACGGAATGATCTAGAATATTGTAGATTTTCAGAATCAATTGCTTTCCTTATTAATATCTTTTCCCTTCTAAGACATACATGGAAGACCTACAGCTTTTATCAAGTGTTGTGTATAGTTATGCATGAGACAGATTTATGTCAACAGTGATATAAGTGTTCTGAGTTTTGATGCTTCTCATTTTTTTTATCTTCAATTGAATTTATAGCATTAGTCGACCTTTTTTAGCTTCAGTTAAATATTATAATGAACTTGTGGGTGTACATATCTCTTGCATTGCAGCCAAGTTCTGCAAAGGGTCTCACCGTTTTTTATATATTGGTAAGTATGCTTATAAGTCATTCAAGCCATTTTGACTCAGTCAGGGACTGAAATTGAAAAGAGAAATCCAAGAAAAGTCACTGAAAGCTGGTGCATCACATGCACTCCTGTGCCGTCACAGGGCCAGGGATGCACAGCACCCCTTCCCTGCTCTCTCAGCTCAGATTGCCCCAGTCCCTGGAGGTGATGGGAGGAGTTTAAACCATCCAGGTTAAATGCTGAATGCGAGAGAGTGCACGTTCTCCCCAGGGTAAGCAAGCTCTGACTCCCCAAAACCAAAGTAATTCGCTTCTCATGATTGAGTCATGGGCCTGAAAGGGTTGTGATGGATTCTTGTACACACCTAAGCTCAGAAAAGCAGAGCATTATCATTCCCACTTCCAACATATGTCAAAAGCATTATATACTCTCTTCAGCTGCTTGTATGTTAGCAAAAATGCTTACCTGTTATTATCTTTACTAGTGGCAGAGACAAAGAATGGAAACCCTCAACCTATATGATTTTTTTTTTCAAAATAAAAATTATGAATATCCAAGAACAAGGTTTATTATAAAATATTTATGAGTTGAAGTCATCTCTATAGGTTCATACCATTTGCTGCAAATAAGTTTCCTTTTTTTCTGTTTCACCAAAGCTTTGTAGACACAAAAGGTAATAGAAAACAATGTTCTGGTTTTTGTCTCTTCCATGGTAATATTTTATCACAAACTGAGTAGGAAACTAAAATGAGACAAGCAGACAAAATAATTAGGAAGGAAACAGTTTGAGGTCCCCCTGTTCGCAGAAACGAACTGCCTGTAGCTAATTCAAATTACCTAAATTTCACAAAATTCATACCACAAGTCATTATTTATCATCTCTTGGAAGTAATATTAATTTACGTGGATTTACATTCCGTTGTCTGAAAAATTGTCTGCGGTATTTTTTTAAACTAAAGTTGCTCATTTTGAATACCAAACAGAGAATACAGACAGCAACAGTTTTATAAATGTGCAAAGCAAATACCTTTGAAAATAATTTTTTGGATTATTAGCCTTCAGCTATCTCATTGTGCAATGTGATCTGGTATGAGCTTATCTTTTACGTTTAAGAACATTCACATTCTTCCTTCCATTATGGTAGAACGACTTGGGTTACATTCCCAAGTGGGTATGTTGGATATAGTAGTTGCAGGATTAATAATTTCAAGGAGTGACATATTAAAAACATACAAAGACATAGCCTAGTTGAGTATTGAATCATTATTTCTTTATTTTTGTCTCTAGTTGTAGAATGTTGTCATATATATGCTTAATATACCGATAGTATATTAGAATTATGAACATTAAAATTATTAAAATATGAAAATACTTATATTTTAAAATATTGAATATTTCATTTTTACCAGTGGAAAACTATTCTTTATCAACCTTTATCTTTAAATCTAGGTTGGGTCATTCAGTCTGTTTTCCATCCTGAAACAGAAAATCAACTAGGCCAAGATTTGTTCTTTTAAATCAAAGCTGATTGATACTAGATGTTCTTAATTGAGTTCCATTTTTAAAAAGGTGTTTGGTATTCCACATTAAGGAGAAGATCCAAGTGTTCATTTTATTAAATTTTTTCTTCTAAATAATTTGGCATTCACATCCTTTTCTCCTTTGACTGATACCAAATGACACTAAAGTGAACAAACTTCATATATAAGTAATGAAGTTATACGAGACTTATTTTCTGTGAAAAATTGTGAGCCTCTCCAATGGATAGGGCATATATGTATATTTTAAGACACATTCAACCATTTCAGTCCAGCATAGTCAATTTTCTCTATTTGCACTATGCTCAGAGCAATTTCTAAAAAATATGTGTATTTTTTTCAAAATAACGCAGCACTGATAGAATAGGGAGTTGTGTTTCATTTATTTTTGTAATGTTCTTTTCTGTATTTTCCACTGGGAAAATAGGACACACACACACAAACACACCCTCCAAAAGAAAAGAACAAGTGTCCTGGTTTTGGCTGGGGTAGAGTTAATTTTCTTCATAGTAGCTGGTATAATGTTGTGTTTTGGATTTAGTGTGAGAATAATGTTGATAACACACTGACGGTTCTAGTTGTTGCTAAGTAGTGTTTATACTGAGTCAAGGATGTTTCAGCTTCTCATGCCCAGCCAGCAAGAAGGCTGGAGGGGCACAAGAAGTTGGGAGGGGACACAGCCAGGACAGCTGACCCAAACTGGCCAAAGGAATATTCCATACCATATGACATCATGCCCAGTATATAAACTGTGGGGAGTTGGCCAGGAGGGGGGGAGCACTGCTCGGGGACTGGCTGGGCATCGATCAGCGGGTGGTGAGCAATTAAATTGTGCATCACTTGTCTTTCTTGGGTTATAGGTCACTCTCTTTTTGTTATCTTCCTTTTCATTATTATTATTATTAAAATATTTTATTTTTTATTTCAGTTATTAAACTGTTCTTATCTCAACTCACGAGTTTTACTTGTTTTCGATTCTCCTCCCCATCCCACCAAGGCGGGGCAGGGGGAGGAGTGAGCAAGCGGCTGTGTGGTGCTTAGTTGTTAGCTGGAGTTAAACCACTACAAGTGAAGATGTGAAGTTCACTCATTAAATGGATTTTTCACTGGAAACTGAAGAAATTCTGTATCCAGCTTTATCTTTCTGTGTGTATGCAACGTTTATTCTTAATCTACCACCTGTGTGCCACTCTACCTATGGATGGAATGGACTTGTTTCTCGTCTTGTCTGAGGTTCTTCCAAGGCTCTTCTATAAGGAGAGTAAATGATCTCCATTGGCTTCTGAGCTGGGTGAATTTCTTTTCACTTCTACAGAGGTGATTCAAATCAGAGCCTACAGGTAAAGAGAATTTTATTTACTAAAAAGATCCTTAGGGCTTTTTACGGTATTGCTCCTCAGCAATTTGGTTGGAGATGCACTTTCCCGAATATGGAGGAAGATGCAGAGTGTATGGTTTATTAGACTACAGCTTCCCTAGCGTAACTCCCTGAGGAACTACCAACAGTAATTCAGCCAGATGTCATCTTTCCCTAATTATTTTCACCTGACTTAGGGTTTCTGTCAGTCTTCAATTGTTTCTTTAGTTGGTTCCCACTTCTCTGCAGGAACTCTCTGTTCCTCTCTTCTCTATAATACTGTTTGCAAGAGTGAAATGAGAGGAAATTGTATTGTTTAGGTTTTTTGGACGCTATTAAGATATGTTTTTCTTTTTCATATGCCTGAGCTGCTTGCCTCACTGGTGTGAGATGTTTGTAACCTATCCTCCCTATCCACCTAACTCAAGCCTGACTTGCAGGAAGAAAAATATATCCAAAAACCAAAGCCCTCCTCCTTCCCTCCCGGATCCACATTATCATGTCAGGTGAGAAAGCAAAAATTATTTCTTACACTAAATGGCAATTCATGAACTCCTCCCAAATGACTTCCAAAACAGACTCCTATGCTGTACCTACCACTTGGAGGACAGAAGCTGACTGGGAGAGCAGCCTTCACCTAGATGAACAGCCATGTGAAGTTGTACCTGGAATTATTGTACCTGAGCCCTAGCAGCCTACTTAGGATCTCAGGAGGTGTCTTTGTTACTCCTGTCATTCTGTCACGTGCCATGAAAAGACTCTCCACCCTTTTTACCATTGGTCCAAACCAAGGAACCAAACTTGTATTGGCTTTTCTTACTTGCATCCTGATGTAAAAAATGGTATGTCTGTGGCAATAATCTCTATTTCAATCATTTTTTCAAGATGACTGTAATGACGTTGTGCACTAGCCAAGGTTTTTATAAGAATTTCTTTTCCCCCTGTATTCCCCTCATTTCTGTTGTACAAGTGTGATTTTTCACCTCTTTCTTACTTAATGCTAAACTTCCCTGAGTTTGAGCCTGGGATGGTTATTTAAGCAACAGCGGCTATTCAGGCTACACTTGTTGTTTGATCGAGGACCATACTTCAAAGCAGGTATTTTAAATTCACCAGATCTACTAAAGCTGTTCTACAGGGTCAGCCCTGCGAAGCTTCCCATCCTCCCACTGTGATCCGGGGAAACTGTGACTTGTGCTGACCTCTGTAGGTGTCACGAAACCCACAACTACAATTAAGCTCAAGACTCACTCATCCACTTCACAAAGGTGTTGTAAGGATTAATTAGTGTTTAGAAAGTGCTTCATAAAAGTAAAGTACTAAGCATTATTGTCACATTAAAGACAAGCTGGAGCCCCTTTGACAGAGTTACTGTACTATATGGGCTCTTTGTGCAGGTAATTATACATGATAAGATATTCATAATTATATCAGTAATTCAGGTTACTCAATCCACATTAGAAAATGCTCATCAAATGTCCCATTTCTATTATGCATGTCTTCTATAAAGCTCCAGCTGTTACGTGATCCATTAAAGGTAGGATCTCCTTGTGTTGAGAACACTCACAGTTTCAAACCAGTCTAATGCTTGAAAAATGTCTGACCATAGAATCGGGACATCCTTATAAAAGTTTAGGTGTGACTCTATGACTAGCACCACACATAATTTGTCAGATCTGTTACTAAGGAGAGGGAATTACTTCCTTACAGTCAGTTAGTACAGTTATTTTGACAGATATTCAGATACCAATGGATTAAGTTGAAAAGCATAAAAACACTGGCAGGAGATGTTGAAGAAAGATTTGCTCTTTTTTTTTTTTTTCTTTTTTTTTTCAGTGCCTTGTTGCTTTCTCTGTTCCATTTCCAGCTAGGGTTTTCTTTTATCCTTTAGGCTTTAAGCAGTCAACTTTTTATGACACAACACTGCAGTTGTTTCAAGGAGTCTGCAGATGAAGGAGAATGGAAGGATTCAAATGAGTTCTTACACAGAACATATTTTTTTCTTCTGGTTTCTGTTTGCTATACGTATTTATAATCTTTCAAATCTGGCAAACATGGCCTGAAATCAGCATCATTTTTTTAACTAACTGAATAATTTTGAATCATGTTTACAAAGTATCTGGCTAGTGAGATTTTTTAAAAATATCTGCTGTAGAAAAGCATAATGTCATAAGCTACCTTGAATTATTCATTTATTCAACCAGAAGGTAAATATTTTACAATCTTTGCTCAGGAGTTAAAACTGTCGTAGGGAATACAATTCACACCATGAACATCTTATTTTCTTCCTGTATTAAAAACCTTATGTTTATAATTACAGTATTACATTGCTAGACTGCAGATCTTAAAACAGTATGTGTTATGAAGTATGTAATTATCTGACACTTTACAGAATGTAGACAATGTATTTATTTGCATTCCTTTAGTTCCTACAACAATTCAAACCACTGCTGCAAGTATTGGAAGCCAACACTGTAGAACTGTAAACTTTGGGCTTACTCCCATAATTTCCAGCCTACGGACAATATTCCATATATTCCATCTACAATGTCCTGCACTGTGTTCTTCCAACTCTATCTTCATTAACCTGCTGAGACAAGAGATGTGTGTGTGTGTCTGTGTCTCTATGTGTCTGTGTGCCGTTAGCACAGACTGTGTAAAACCAGAAATCAGATGGGAGGAAGGAGAGAGAAGGGGAAAGGCAAGGGCAAGGGCAAGGGTGAGGCTTCTTCATGTGATGCACCTTTCCTTTATGTCCTGTACTTTTAAGCTCTGGTCCCAGGGACAGTCATGATATCTCACGTAGGGAAAAATCATGCCTCACTTAACTAGAAGCTGAGAGTGCAAGTTCTCCAGTCATGCCAGAAAGCAAGTGTCTTAGCACGAGCACTTACACTTGCTCTTAAGAGAGGCACATACCAATCTCAGCTGGTAGGCAAGAGAGACCAGACCGCAAGGGAAGATCCTCAGCATACATGAATAACTGGGACATCTGGGAACGGATACATTGAAGGGACTCCAGATACAAACCTGCTTTTCGGAAGTAAGAACAACTTACAGAAACACAGATATTTGGTATTTGCCCATGATGTTAAGATCACAGGCCAAAGCCACCCAGATAGTCTGAAAAATGCCCAGCTCTGAACACAGGTTAGCTGAACTCAAGGCCACGTGAGGTGCAGAAGTTGTTAGAGCTGCTCCACAGCAGTTTTCTTGTTACTTTCCAACTTTGTGTGATGTGATTCTCCATAGGAAATGATACAGGGGTTTTCTGCAATATTTATAAGCATGACAGTATAACATTCTAACCACAATTTTTCTGTCCATCTATTTATTTTGACAGTCAACAAATCAGAAAAAAAAATTTAGTTGTTCCTTGACAGGATACAGCAGTGAGAAATAGCTGTAGAAAGCTTTTCAGCAGCAAATGTATGTTAAATCGCACTAAGTTTACAACACATGGGTAGAACCTCAAAATATCTGAATTGTTTCAACTTTTATGGAAAAATTTAGAGTGGAACAGCTACTACTACATTTTTAGAGTATAACATGGGTCAATACAATAATGTGTTTAACAGATTTATAAGGGAATTTTCCAAAGAACTTAGTGGCTTAAATCTGCTTCAGTGAAAGTCATAGAATTTAAACATGACCTTTACTGGAAGGAGATTTGATTTAACACTGAATTCTTCGTAAAAATTCTACCTTTTAATTATATAATAATTCAAAGTAGGGCGAAAAGGAGCCTTCCAATTTTTAGCATGCATGGCATTTCCCTGAGACTGCAGCATGAGGCAGCAGGAGTCCCGTATTCCTACCATCATTTTACCATAAACACATTAAGGCTTGCAGTAACTGGAGCACTGAATTCATATCAGGAAGCACGGACTAGCCACACAAGTGTAAATATACCTTTTTGCCACCAAGAAGGCACATCTTTATTTTCAGCTTACAGTCGTTTGAACTCTAGGCAGACAGGAGTCAGCCAACAGCAGAACATGTTTTGCGAGCACGCTTTGCTTATTCTTCATGAATAACAACTTTCTGAGTTATAGTGACTAGGCAAAGGTTTTCTAAATCCTGTCACTGAGTTTTTCCTTGAAAGACATAGAAAGAAGAAGGGTATCTTCCTTTATCAATTTTAATATTGAATCCAAAATATTATGAGAAGAATAATTCCAGTTACATCTATCTTATTCTGCTTTCTTTTGAACGTCAGTCAGAGAGTCTTCCTTCCTGAGTAAGGAATGAGCACATCATAGAAGATGGAGTTTGATCCTCATATGAGCTTGAAGAAAAAGGAAATTCACATCTCTGCCACCATCTGAGTCAGAGTCAGGATGCCTAAATGGCTCTCAAACTGTGTCAGCTGCGCCATGGTTAAGGTGAGACAACAGAGGAGAGTCTGTCTCCAAGGCACCATGTCTTTGCTTTTAATTCTTTCTCCTGTTCCTTGTATCTAAAGGAAAAAATAAGAAAAAAAAATATATGCGATATAAAAATACATATACATATACATATATAACAAGGCTATCTCTTTACCACAGGATGGTCTTGTATTTTCCATGGATCATTTTCTTGGACAGCAAAGCAGTATAGAAGTTGGGTAATTATTAATCTCTATCCAAAAAAAGAAATTGAAAAAATTTTAATTGTGTGTATGATGAGATAGATTCTCTTTGGGATGCTAGTGAGAAATGGCCTGTTTTCAAATAATCCAGGCACTCAGGCAATTAACCCACTGAAATTAATATCTCTGATATCTTGCTTTTCAGCTGACACCTTCATATCTTTAAAAAAAAAAAGAGGGTGTTCTGTGGAAATTATGATCTCAATGAGATACCTCATCACCATAAATAGGGGAGATACTCCTTTGGAAAAAAAAAAAAATCCAAAACCAGAAAAGAATAATAATATATGCTGAATAGAAGAGATACTAACTAGGTTCTCATCCAAATCCTGGGAGCTGCAGAGAAAATGGCAATAGAGCTGCTCTTCTGAACACCTCAGGATTTTTCCAAATAATGAGATGTTGACAAAATTGACTTCAGCTTTTTACTTTAGAAGACAAGATAAAATGTCCTATTAAAACTGTTGACTGGTGCCTATGATGCATTTCCCTTCCCCCAGCTTCTGTTTTTTTGAACTACTGTGCCCAAATATGACTGTCAAGAAGATATATTTTTCTCATCAGATCATTAACAGCAATATAGAATAGCGCCTCTTTATTATTTCCAAAGATATATTTGCTGAACTTTTCACACTGTTAATTTGTAGTTCATAAAAATTGCTGTAAGAAGAATCAATGGTTTGTTTGATCAACACTTCACAAAACAGTATTCACTCCCTCTCTTTGGTCACTTTATCAAGAAGGTATTTTACAAGTTCCTACAATAAGCATCAATTAACATCCAGCATCATTACACTCTTAAAACCATGAACATAATTTATTTGGTAGCTTCTGTGAATAGGAGTAATAAAATCTACTGAACAAAAGTTTGAGTAATATCAGAAGATGCTTCATCAGCATTTTTCTGATTATCTACCGTAACCTCTAGACGAATAGCCACGATTAGCATCTCTAATATCACTTGCTGTAGAAACAGTCCAGTTCCATATTAATATTAATGTACTCACTGCTATTAACATGGAAAAAGATAAGATAAAATCTGTCAAAGAAATGTTACTCCTTATAATTTGTACAGGAGTGATTATTAAAAACCTGACAAAGGTTTTGCAGGGTGGTACTAGGTTACTACCAACGACCAATGTATTCTCCTCCTGCAATTGTGCACCTACAATTCTGTATTGGTTATAGTGATTAACCACTGAATGGTATAGTGTGCTTTATGTGTGCAGAAGGACACTGTACACATAAAAGCATTATTTGCTAGGCTGTTACACAGTTACAAGACTAATCTATACAAAACAAGTGAAATTCAAGAATAACTACCTTCTTTTGAGCAGCACACTTGTATCTACAGTTCTGGGAGCAGTGGGCTTCCCTGTGGGTCTCTGCTCAGCCACTTCGCAGACTACTACAGATTTTTTCAGATACTAAGTATCTGGGATGTCTTTAGTGTGGCAAGCTCAAAGCAAGAGCTAAGCTTTCTTCCTGACCTTCATTTTGAGGTCAGGTCTAAAAAGGGATACCAACATTCAGAGATGTGTAACATTTTCCAGAAAATTAGCAAATCTTGTCCATTTTCCCTGCAGAAAGAATTGTCGGGGACTGTTGAGGAGTAGTACTCACAGCACAGTACAACAGTGGTTTAATGAGAAAATGCTGCAAAACTGTTCTCAGAGATGAGTACCACTCTGGGGCTAGCTAGTAAAGATTAAAGTCCTTAGCACAAGTACAGTTGTAGACCAATTTTTCTTTCCTGCAATATGGCAGAAAATGAAGCAATCAAGACTGTAAGAAGTGAAGACATCAAGTCTGTATTAGTAGGTGTTGTGTTTAATCTCTTGGCATGGAAATATAGGTGAAAGTAGCTTGCAGGCAGATTTTTTTTAAAACAGTTAAAAAAATGAGAGAGTGAAAGAAAATAGAACAGGATACAAAGAGATACAAGCAAGGAAAAAAGGTGGGTTTCAGGTAGAGAATTTGCACAAGGCAAAGCAACAGGTACTAAACTAGAAGAGTAACTAAAATACCTGAAGACCAAAGGAGTGCAAGAAATGTTGGCATAATGCCCTCATACTTTGTAGGCTGTCAATCTTTTCTTTAAAATTAGGTTAGAAGATTTCCAACACAAAGAAAATGAAAAGAAAGGATCTAATAGACACCGAAGTACCACGTACATATATTTTCAATAGACTAAAACCCTGTATTCAAAATTATAAAACATTTTCTTTCCCAAGTGAGAGTCTTTACATGACAAATCCTTTTCTACAGAACAGAGAGGAAGCAGAGAGTAAGAGGGAAAAAGTATGCTCTGGCCACTCATTTCTTTCTCATTTCTTTCTAAAATTGATACAGCTAAAGCTGCTCTTTTGAAACCATGAAAGTGGAAGTCATTGCTTTTTATGGATTCAATTCTAAGATTTTTTCTTGAGAGTTACAGATGGGGTACCGCAATCCAGCTTTCAGGACAGTGAGCTTTTCAGCTAGAGACTTAGAACACAGAAACAGGAAAATAAATAGAAAAATAATGTCAGATTATGAGGATCCTGAGACAGCAATCAATGGTTATAGGAAGTCCTTATGTAAAACTCTGGCAGACAATAACATTCCCCATAGAACTTGGGCTTGTTAATAGCAACCAGTCACTCCATTGACATATTCTTCTTGTTATGAATAAATACTGGTGTGGTTATAACACAGACAGAACTTTTTATGGAAGTCACAGTCTTAAAATGAATAGATACTGTGGTCCAGAGGCAACATCGTATAATCCATTGTGATTTGGAGAGAGCAATAATTATATACTTAACCAAGATCCTTAAGTGTCATGTTTAGAGGTACAAGCTACAGAACAAAGATCAAAGGTTCACTGCAATCAGTGAAGACATTTAGATTAGTCTCAAAAGGCTTTGAGTTAGATAAAACAAAAAGACACTTGCCCTGGGAACGTGAGAATTGCAACTGATCCTAGTGGTGAAAGATCTCACAGCTGTAAGCCCAAACCCTGACTTTGGCACCAGGCATTATTTTCAGCACCCTTTGGGGTTTAGGAAATTTGCTTCAGCATTGCAGCCCTGACTACTGTCTTCAAGACAGACAGAAAGACAAAACCACTCAGAGGTGCACATATGAATTATTATTTCTTTTAAATCATATGAGAAGAAAGAGAATGTGACAATGCTTTTTCCCATCCCTTTTTATAGCACTTACCCACGTTCAATTTCCTCTCAGTGACAGATCTATAATTCCAGCAGCTGGGGCAATACCCTAACCTACATGTTCCTGTCGAAATTCTGACACTGTGTTGGAAATAGTTCAGGATTTATGGGATCAAGAAGTGCTTGAAAGAACAAGATCTGGTGACCCCTCAGTGAGGGCACTTACTAGAAAGAAGGTATTAATTTCTGGTCCCTGCTTCTAAGACTGTTTATGCATTTAGCATGAAATATTCATTAGATAAAACGGATGATATTGTTTTGTGGTTTTGTCCAAAAATGACCTACTATTAAAATTTGTCCTAGGAGAGCTGTGTAGATTCCTGCTGAATATATAAGGCTGAATGTATTGGTTTTGTGAGACGAACACGGTTTTGAATGTTAATCACAGTTGAGAGTTTTGCCTAAAAAAAACCCCTTCCTGAGATACAAGTAGTGTATCTTGATATACAAAAACAAGGAAGTGTGAAAATTTATCCTCAAGAATTTCCTAAAAACTATTTTTGTCAAAACTCTTTGGAATTCCAAATTTCAGCCAGCTTCTAATGTACAGAATGATAATGCTGGTGAGGATCCCAGGAACCATTTAGACAAGACATTGCAATTCCCTTCCCTGGGTCTGAGCTCCAAGAAATACATCAAAACACAAACCGAGCAGCTAGGGCATGATCATAATTTTAAAATGCCTCATATTCAAACCTCCTGCTTTATTTGAATGCATAGTATGGATGAGCTTTTCTGAACAGTAGGTCTCTTGTAAGGCAATGTTTTTATCAGGAAACAACTAGCTTTAAGGACAGGTTAATATGAATACTGTATCATGTTATCTCTCCATGCATTCTCAAACTCCACAGAGGGAATCTGGCAGTAAGTAACAAAAGCCTTTAGGAGCCTTGTTTCCTTGTCAGGTAACGTAGAAATATCATTGTCAAAATATCATTCAACGTATTAAAATCAGCAATTTATTTTAAGGTGCATGAGACACATGAAAACTGTAAGTTAGACACCAGCCAACAAATTCCTGCTCTCTCCACGGCCACAGCAAAGTGATAGCAGCAAGATACTTTTTGCCATGCTCTGTCAAGCAACTGACTTGGTAGAAAAATATACATTGCTCTGTGTCTAGTACAAATCCAGATGCTTCCTTCAGGGGCCTTGTGCCCCTTCAAGCTCTCATGCCAAGGAGAAAGACATAAATCTCTCTATTGGTAGTGGTAATACATTGTCAGAAAAACAAGCAAAACTTTATTCCTTCACCAAGTAAAGGACATGGCCGCAGGAACACACACACACACAGAGAAGTATTTCCTTTTGGAGCGTGTTTCTGACATTAGTTTCGATGTGGAGAGAGGTGACAGATTTGCTAGTTTCCAAATCACGCATAATCTCAGTATAGTTGAGGGCACATATGAAGTTCTGCTTGAGGTGGTTGGCAGTAAGTGAAGTCTGTTTATTTTCATTAAAGAGGTAAGAATTACAATTGCATATGCAAACTGTATTGCACCTTAGAAAGAAGCTGAGGCTGTGGGATAGTTAAGGACAGACAGAGGACTTTAAAGTAGTCTATTCTATGAATGTACAATCAGACTATTAAAAGAGATTGTGGGACTTAGTGACCAGGGCCTTCCAAAAGTGACCCCGATTGTCAGCAAAACTGAGTAATCCCTTAAATACGCCATAAAATATTGACTCTATTTTACAGCTGGTGCAAAGGACACAGGCAATGGAAAAGTTACACACCTCTGAAGATGTAGCTCTTCTAACCAGTAAAACCTGAGAGAATTCCAGTTAAAATATATTAAAGAAGGAATAGATTATTCTTCAGTTTGTTTTGTGCACCAGATATCACTCTGTATGTTAAAGATCATTTACTCCTTGATATTCTGATTCATTCTATAATTCCTGCACACTTTATTCAAACACTTTTTATAGTTAGTGCACATTTACTTCAATGATTTGAAGGCTGGAGGCAAGGTTATACCATAAGCAATAGGGGAATACTCGAAACTCCATTTTTTGCAGAGCTATTAACATCAGGTTGCTCGCATTGCTATAACACAAGAAGACAGAAGCTACGGCACTGATTTTTAAAATCATGTGCAAGCAGCCAAACTCAGGCAGGCACCATATTTAGTGCAGCTTTACAGCAGCTCAGACAGTAATTCTGCCTGGGAAGCAACAATCTTCGGGAAGAGAAAAGGGACAGTCAGGGCTATCCAGCTTTAATTAAACTACAGTTGTGACCAGTTTTCAAAGTTACGGTTATTGTAACATACAGAAAAGCTAAAGGTTTAACTAAAGACCGAAGACTTAAGACTTAACTGGAAAGCACTCAAAATATTTTTATGCAAATGAACAGCTTGAATAGTCTGTGGAACACAATACATAGAAATACATATTCACAATTCACAAGATACCAGCAGATTTGATTTACCTATTTTGCTATGCAAAGACATGTTTAAACTTCATGGTGATATCTCTCAAGTGCACAAACACAATGACATGAAAAATGTGCTATTAGCACTGTAAGTGAAATTTTATTTATTGAAATGTTATTAATGTTTTCAAGGGATTTACATGGATCCTGATTCTGAAGTTACATCTTCATGAGCTGTGAGATGCACATAGAGGCAAATAGTAGGAGACTAAGGATGCATGAGTGCGTTCTCAAATCCTATCTTACAGTTGAAACATTCAGTTTTGATGTTAAGACCTGAAAGGAAAAAGTTGGATTACGATTCTTTTTTGTCAAAATCTATCTTCTGACATCACTGCAAGAATACTGTTCCAGGATCTGCCTCCCTTTTTCTCACTAAGTACTGCCTTTTCCACAAAAATTAGAATAACCATGCTTAATTTGGTATCAGTTAAGCTATCGAGGCATCACTGCTTTTGACAGTGGATACCATTTTTCCCATTACTACAGTAATATTGTCACGTCTCAAGGCCCTTGAGCTCTGCTTTGGAAGATAACATCACCTCAAGATTTTCCTTGTGGATAGACTGATTTATTGTCACTGAGAGCACACAGCACCAATGCAGATAGCCAAGTGGATGAAGAGGAAGTGGGACTAAGGCCTTCCCCCTCTGCTCAACCTCAGGAGCAGCCCTTGCCCATCAGCCAGGGAGAGGCTGCTGAAGGTGTCAGTCCCCAGGTGAAATGAATGGCCACAGAGCCCAGCAAGACATGAGGAATACTGGGAGGGCTGAATCCACAGAATCCCTGGTAAGGAGGTCACATAAGCAAAGGGTGTCTCCACTCAGTGCTATGATAAAGCAAGTTTTTCTGCTTATTGCTGCTGTACCTCCTCCTGATGTCTGCCCCTGAGGTTTCCCCATTCAGATTGAAATACAGAAGCTCCTTCCTGGATGTGTTCGTGCCATTGCATGCGATGCACCCAAGTTCATTTTGCATTTTTCATTCAGCAGGACATGTTGGACCCTCCCTCCTATACAGTCTCTTTCCCAGAAATGTTGGAAATAACTCTGTGTAACACAGTCTCCTTTCATCTACACAAAGGTACTATCTCTTCTCAGGCTTTTCCACAAGACCTCTAGCCCATCAAATAACTTTACTTCCTCAGATTTTATTTTCCTGTACTGTGAAAAAAACAGTGGGGGTTTTTTTCCACTCCATCCGTGTGAAAAGACTACCTTCAGTTTTGCTCTGTTCCTTAAAGTCAGGGTCATTTTCAGCTCTTTCTTTACTTGGTGTCTCGGTTAACTCTTTCCTTGTCCTCCTCACATTACTTTGAGTCATGTGTTGTGCAGGAATCATCTTTTTCCCTGCGCTCTGTTCTTGGTAGAGATGAGACATATCTTTTGAAGCTTATTCTTCCAAAAGCAACAGGATACCACTAAGTAGCATGAAATTACTCAGTCAATTTGAAAAGTATTATAATAGGGAAACTTGCAACAGTGGTATGTTTTGGGTAACCTTTACAATCAATGATGGTATCGAATCTACAGAACAGTTATTGCAAAACCCATCTAAAATGACTTTGGTGAGTAACTGGATGCTTCAGAACATAACAGTCACTGTGATATTACAGATATTGAAGTATGGACGTATAAAACCATGCAATATAGAGAATATACTACTTGTGTAAATTCAGAGCCTTTTTACAAGCTGTTTATGTGGTGCTACACAGAAAAGTTACTCATTATAATAGAAAAGTTGAGGCAAATGAAAGAAAGAAAACCTGAATGGCTGCCATCATAAAATAAGTGAGCTAAAAGTTGTTACAAATGTTGTGCTAAGCACACTTATTTTTGTGTTCAAGAGACTAGCATGACAGAGAAAGAAAGAATTGCAAATAAATCCAAAGACACCAAAGACTGTCTCAGATGTACAAATACGCAGAGATGTTTCCATGTCGCAGAAATTACCAGTGGTTAGTTTTATTGGTGATAGAAAGTTTTCCCTCTGGGTAAGGTTCTGTGTCAGACTCTGGAAAAAAACCACAAATGATACCAGTTTTTTTATTATTATTATTATTCTTTCTCATATCTGTCATAGCACTCTTTTGTGAGGATACCTCACTGCTGTGTTTCGTCATCTGAGCAAGCATTTATTGCTGTTTAACTTTTTTCAGAGAGGTGCAAAGTTAGACTCAGGCCTGCTAGCACAAGCATGCCACTCCAAGGCAGGCATTTTTATAAACAGCTACAAACTGCAAATTTATGTGAGACTACAACCACCGTTTGTGGCTGAGATGAAAATTGTGACTTTTGGGGCAGCTTCTCCTCCAAGACAGCCATGGTATACTGTACAGATAACTAGTACATCCCAATATGTGGCTGTGATCAAAGGCTTGGAATGTTTATATGACCTGTACCTCCCCATATCGTTATCTCTAATAACATACTTCATTTTTTGAGGTAAGGTCATGTCTACCTCAGAAATCTTTGTTACAGAAGACGTAGGACTTACACTCCCTCCCTCCACCATGGGAATCAGTAAACTGTAACAGAGCTCCAATGATTTTCTCATCATTTCTAATACAATCGGTCAATAAGAGGTACCGTGTCTCACAACGCTTGCAAGCACTCTACTCATCATTTCCTGCTGTTCCTGAAAGCATCCAGCTAGGTTAGGCATTGATCCCAGTCTGAAAAAAAGGGGATTTGGTCTCTGTCCAGCTCCACAGGTCATTTCTTTTAGATGCTTGGAATAAGAGGGGTTGTTCTTGATGACCTGGGAATCAATCCTCAGTTGACACCTTCCCTGGGTTGCCCACTGTTGCCTGCT
Organism: Gymnogyps californianus; assembly: GCF_018139145.2. Taxonomy (NCBI): domain Eukaryota; kingdom Metazoa; phylum Chordata; class Aves; order Accipitriformes; family Cathartidae; genus Gymnogyps; species Gymnogyps californianus. The sequence continues at coordinate 27,825,675 of NC_059474.1, read as the reverse complement.
GTCCCTGTGACACTCACAGCATTCAGACGCTGCTGAAAGCCTATGAAGCGAATGGAAAGAAAAGAAAACCCAGCCCAATGATCATGAATTGATAGTCTTTAGTGTAAGGTATTGGCAGTTCATACTGCAGTTTCTATAATGGAAACAGAAATCGCTTATATATACTATTGTTCTAAATTTGTGGTGTTATGTAGTTACCAAGCTATTTTGCAAGGCTATACCTTAGCTATTTTGCAAGGCTATACCTTAGCTAAAGGGCAAGGACATCAAATCATACTGCTCACAAATAAACTGGTGCTGTTTCTTGCAGTGATCGTAGGTTCTGAGCAGCAAAAGCAACAGTTTGCTTCTATGTCTGTCTTGCATTTTCCACCCATATGGTGAAATAAAACTGATTGACAGGGGTTTTTTAAGTAGTGAGTGCTGCATGGGAGGGACAGGGTTGGTGCCGTGAGCAGGTTCATGTGACACAGCTTCTTCACTTTCGGTCATTGCCTGATGGGCTTGTCCAGAGCCCAGAGAACACCTCTGACATGGTGGGAAAATGAACTAAAGAAAAGTGAAGTGTGAGTGAAAGTGAGTGCTGAAGGAGGATGGGGTGTAGGGGGCTATAGTTAAGGGAAGAGGTCTCCTTGCTCTCCCCCTTTGTAGTTCCTTCAGCTCCTTGGCACAACTCATCCGAGTGAGGGGCTAGGACTTGTCCCTGATGGCTGCAGTGGAGGATATGGCCTTTGTCCCACCTCTTCTACCATTCCTTCTCCCTTCCCCCTTGCACCTTCCCCTGTTCTTCCCCTCAGCCCCCAGCCCTCCTCTCAGGATGGTGCCCCCTCTCATGTCCTCTCCCAGAGCCCCTGCTCAGCCCCTGCCCAGCCACCCCCACAGCCCTCTCTGCCCAGGCCCTCACACCCAGCCTGATTTCAGGCTCCAGGCATCTCTCTTAAGTAAATTTATCACACAGCAGGCAAAATCTCACTTCAACAGTGTCATGGGATACATATTATGTTCCAAGCAACTCTTCCCATCATCTCCATCAAAGACTTCCTCAACTTCTCAGCAAGACTTCGTATAATTATGTATGGATATGGTGCATGGTTTAACCATTCCCACTCCTTTTTGCCATTAGCCAAGTATTTGCTTCAATATTGCATTAGGAAATGGTATGGATACAATTAATGGCAGCAGCTTGCAGGAAGGAAAACAGCATGACCAAATCACTTCTGCCTGATTCACACATCAATACTTTCTGAAAACTTGGAACTTATTAAAGTTTAGGAAATGAAATAATTTTTAATAATAAGTCAATATACAAATATGTAAGTACTTTAGACAAAAAAAAAATTGGCTGCTAACATGAATACAAAAGGCCAATAATGTAACTCTTGAGTTCTATAAAACTGGAAAAGTAGGGTTTGGGAGAGAAAATCATTCAAAGGTGCCAGTGTATGTCCTAAAATTAGTATTTTCTTTATTAAAAAGCAGGATACATTCTTAATTATTTTAAACAAGCTCATTTAAAAACAAAAGCAACATCTCCAAAATTTTTGAGTCAATGTTGTTTGACTTAAATCATCTAGTTATGATTTGTACTCAAAAATGCTTCGTCATTCATTCATAGTTTTAACTAAAAAATGTCTGACTCACAACCTAAACAGATATTCAGATTTAATGGAAAGAAATGTAGGTATGTCACAAACAATACACTAAAACCAGCTGACACTCAGTTGCTTCATTTTCTATCAAATATTTAACTATGTCATAATATACTTTGGGAATGTAAGTTGGTTTTAATTTGAAAAGCGGTTGTTCTGCACTTTCAGTTCTGTTTATGACCAAATGAAAAACTGATTCTTATTTAGCAGGACAAGTTCCCTACAAAGGAGTATGTTCTGAATGTGGATACAATTAACACAATAAAGGAAGTTTAGCATTAATTGCTTTTGTCTGAGTAAATGAAAACAAAATTGTACTTCTAGAGAGAGAAAAATACTGCAGTCTCATTTGCACTTTTCAAATCTTTCAGATTTTATTTATTAATTTTTTTTTTCAATATAATGCTTATGGGCTCTCTACTCATGACACTATTATAATTCTGTACACATACACCTCTGAATATAAGGCCCTTTGCTTGGAAGTACATCTTGAGCAACACTGGTGGTTTTGTCCAAGAAGAATACCTACGGTGGATTAGTCGTTAGGATTTAACCCTGTCATACACTTTATTATATCCAGACCCCTGAATTACATTAGTTTGATCTTAGCAAGGAATAAAGTGAAGTTAGACTGCCCTTGCTGTTTTTAATGTTAAATTCCCTTTTGTGACTAGTCTAAAGGCATAGTTAAGTACCTTTTCAAATCTGGAGAAATTTTCAGATTGGAAAAAAGAAAAACATGACTAACAAACTCCCCTTTAGAAGGTGTTTTCTGTGGAAGCAACATACTTTGCAAACATGTACATTTTGCTAAAATATACTTTTAAACAAGAATAAATTTCTGGCATTAGCAGGATACTCTAATGTTACATTTTCACAATACAATATAATTTTGAAAAATTTTCTCTTACAAGTTGAAATATTTTTGTACCATTTAATATATAAAATAAGAAGGTGAAAGAATAAGAAAACTTAGTGATGTTGAAACAAAACATTTCTGTCCATTAACTTAAAAAATCCTTTCTTACTGAAGTGTTTCAAATTTCTCATTTCCAATTCAACTCAGGATAAAGCCCAAAAGTAAAAATCTCTCATTCGTGTATGCAACAGAATTTTCTTACTCTTGACAGCTGTAATCCCAGTGCAAAGGTTTTTTAAGGGTTTGTGAACTTAAAAGAAGATAAATACACCCCAGGTGTCCACACATCATTTTCCTTAGTTAAGAAAAGCAGTAGAGATCTGCTTAAGAGACTCACATTTTCAGTCCTGTTCTGTGGAAGAATAGGGGAAAGATCTTTGGCTGTGAGGTTTCTAACACAGTTTCCAGGTCAAAGTAATATTTCTATGATCTTTGAAACTTTTGGATAGCTTTGAAGTGTGACTACTATTACTTCTGATCTTACATTTGCACTCACACGACATTGCTCATTACTGAAACTATATATAACAATATATAATTAAGAAATTAGAAATTAGCTGTTGATTTTTAGTTGTGGTTGATAAAGATATAGATGTTTTAGAGAAATAAATTAAATATAGTATGTATTCCACAGAAATATTGTAAGCACATAAACCCACAAAATATTCTTCTTGAAAAGCAGACTGTAAACGCTGATTAAACTAAGATATAACATTACTTTTCCTGCTGCAAAACTTCTTAGGTTATTTCTGATTAAGACTCATCACAGATTTTATTCCAGACTTAAGCTGTTTCATAAGAGTTTAAGGGAACATGTTGCATGAATTCTCTGGAGACACATAAAATGCCTTTTCATGCTGAGTTACCTTGAAGCAAACAATACCTCTGCCTCGGAAGCAAGTCTTGAAATAAGCATCCATTTTCTCGTGTGATCTCAACATGGTTTTACCTGTTGCTCTGTTTCATTCTATATTATGAAAACATTTGACACAAATTAAAGAAAAATTATCTCCTGTTGTTTAGCAAGCTGCAGAGATCATTAAGTGATAGTTACTAGCACCTTTTCATAAACATCTAAGCAGTTTATGCCAGTGAAACAGTGGTTGTGTGCCCTTGAAACTGGTAGGTGGGACAGTCAGGATGGTGAGAGGTGGGCATCTGTTGAGTCAGTCAGTGGAAGGAGAGAGAAATGTTCTCTGGATAAAAACAGTGTACAGGGAGAGGGAAAGCAGCCAGCTGTTTGGGGGAGAGGTGGGCATAACAGCAGAGCATGGAAGATCATTGTTTGAGCTTGTTCCTTCAAAAGGCTTTGCAGGAGTGAGAACAGAGACGGCTCTTCCAAGTGGGGAGCTGACCTGGTAACAGAGATGAAAGAACTGACTTCGCTAAGAGCAAAAGAGACACTGGAGGGAAAAAAAAAATAGCTCCTAGTGAAGGAGAGAGTGAAGAAAGTGACAGTTGAAAGGGAAGGACTTCACAGAGGCGACCGGCAGGAAAGAAAGACCCAGCAACTGCAGCTTAACAATAGAGTGATGGTGGGGGCAGAAACTGCATAAGGGATGTGAGGAATCACGGAAAATGAGACGTGGGAGACTGGGCAGCAGAGTAAAAAAGAGCTGCAGAGTTTGAAAGCCGAGCAGTAAAGAGGAAAAAAGATCTGAATACAGAGTGTTATCAAAGAGGTTGCCATCCTCTAAAATCCTATGGTAGCTCAGCCAAGCCAGTGAGAAAACTTGGGATGTTAGAACAATTTTGTATACTCATTATCCACAAGATATAACTTGTTTCATTGGAAGTTTGTCATTGTTGTTTATGAAAATAGTAATAATGCTTTTAGCCCTGAACCTCACACAGTTGAAGGCGTTTTCTTTGCTCCTTAGACAAAAGAATACAGAAAAGAATTGCACAATGCAGTGCATAGAGAGGTATTTTCAACTCTGTAGAGCAATCTTAATCCCAAATAAAATCAACAGGAAGGGCAGGACACCCCCTTTCTGTACTAAGCATCAAGCACTGAGCTAACCTCTTGTGTAATTAACTCAGTGAGACATAATTGCCTTGCCCAGCACAATGCAAGCAGTCTCTGTGGATGCCCAGGGGCTTCTAACAGTGTTGAACCCAACGGCTGCTTCTTCCAGCAGGAGCAGGTAGCAGGGACTGGCTGCAGTTCACAGGGACTTCACCAGCACTTGGATCAGGCCCCCAGCCACAGAGGGCTCCAGCTTGAAGAAAAAACACTAAGATCAGAGGGACAGTACAGATGGGAGAAAGATTATGATGTCCCAATGAGGCAGGAAGTTTGTATAGAAGAAAAGAGGAAAAGAGGATGAGAAGAAACAAAACCTGCTTTCCAGGTTTTTAGCTCTCTGTTTTTCTTCAAATCTCAGCTAAAAGCTAATTTTTTCCTTCTCAGTTTTCTCTGTGTGTTAAATTCCCTCAGTTTTTCCATTGTCCTAGATAGGTACATCAGCCTTTGCATTAAGTGGTTTCCTGGATACAGTCTGAAACACCATTTACAATTGTATGGTTTTTCATCTGAATTAGTTCCATTTCACAGGGTTAATTAGAATTAGCATACTTCTGTAATATACTTACATTGAATGTATAGATTTCATACAGAATTTAAAGGATTTAGAATACAAATCTTTTCTTCAATATGTTAAGTATTTTTTCTATGATGACCAGTTTTTCAGTTCTTTCCACTTCTTCTGACAGCCTGTGTTCATAACTGAGATGACTCAGAGAAATAGGGTTTATGCTAAGCCGAATTTCTGTAGTTGATGCATTGCTCCAGGATGAGTGTTACTGTTACTCTGCAACTGATTTCTTCCTGTTATAATATAACTACGGTTAGACCTACCCAGGAAACATCTATGCACATAATTTATGCAACTGCTTGCAATGAGATGACTCAGGTTTGTACTGATAAGTATATACGCATTCACCAGGAACTTCAGTGACTTTGAACATAAAGCCAGATTCTCCCAAACTCTTCAAAAACATCTAAAAACAACATGCTATAGGGAAATGATGACTGATTTTTCACTAAACCAGGAATTTTCCCTCATCCTGTTTTGCTACCAGGGATGATAACCACAGTAATAGAATATGCCATGACAGACAAAGTCTTTTTGCGCTGATTCACAAGTACCATTAATGGCAGCTTCTTCCTCAGAGAATTCTCTCCCTAGGTTTACAATGACTGGGCATATAAAGATTCAGTTATATATGTAATCATCTTAAAGGAAAGATTAAACAGATGCTTGCAAGAAGCAGTTGCCACACACAAACATACTCAGAGCCATTAGCCATTTTACACATCATTTGCACAAAAAGAACTTTAGACTATGCAAGAAATCAATGACTATATCCAGTACTGCTGCACGTTAATAAAAATAGCATGCCATAGGAGATGCAGTTATCCCAATTTTAATTATTTGACCCTCAAAGATCACATAATGTAGGTTAATTGCATATGATCACAAAACTAATTCCATTTTTCATAGTGTGCCAGAAAGCCCAGTCCAACACCTAGTGACCATTCTGAAAGTTGGGGAAAAAAATTTGGAGTACTCAGAACTGAGAGGAAAGAGGTCACCAATCCAACATTTTTCCTGACTCCCTGTTGAAATCAAGCAGCACTGAGGAGGAACTGGCACAGCCTAAATGCTGAGGGAACAACCCGGCATGTGCAGTCAGGAAGTATGACTTCAGAAAAGGACTTGGAATGAGAAAACTTTGGGGTTAACTTGAGGTTGGGACATCACTTATGTGAATAACAAAAGGGCATTGTTAAAATGTTGATAGATATGGCAGAGAGAAATCATGGAAATCAAGATGTTCCATAAGAAAACATTTTGAAAGAATATCATGAGAGAAAATTAAAGCAAAACATTTAATTCTGGTGATTACTAAACTCTACCAGCATAGGTTGCTGTGATGCTTCTCCTCTACTTACTTTTCTTCCATGAAGACTTAGAGTCTCTTTCTCTGCCAGTTGTTGAAAATTTCAGAATTGCCTTCAGAAGTTTCAGTCAGAGCTTGTATTAACCTAAATTTCATATAAGTAAGGAAAATTAGGCTTTGGCACTGAACAGTGTCTATTAGGGAGTAGGAGGGGACAGAGTTTACAGCATTGTTGTATTGGGTTTGCACGGCAAGGTTTTGGTAGCAGGGGGAGCTACAGGGGTGGCTTCTGTGAGAAGATGCCAGAAGCTTCCCCTATGTCCGATAGAGCCAATGCCAGCCGGCTCCAAGATAGACCCGCCGCTGGCCAAGGCTGAGCCCATCAGCGACAGTGGTAGCACCTCTGGGATAACATATTTAAGAAAGTGAAAAAGTTACTGTGCAACAGCAATTGCAGCTGGAGAGAGGAGTGAGAATATGTGAGAGAAACAACTCTGCAGCCACCAAGGTCAGTGAAGAAGGAGGGGGAGGAGGTGCTCCAAGATTTGGAGTAGAGATTCCCCTGCAGCCCATGGTGAAGACCATGGTGAGGCAGGCTGTCCCTCTGCAGCCCATGGAGGTCCACGGTGGAGCAGATATCCACCTGCAGCCCATGGAGGACCCCACACCAGAGCAGGTGGATGCCCAAAGGAGGCTGTGACCCTGTGGGAAGCCCACACTGGAGCAGACTCCTGGCAGGACCTGTGGACCCACGGAGAGAGGAGCCCGCGGTGAAGCAGGTTTGCTGGCAGGACTTGTGACTCCATGGGGGACACATGCTGGAGCAGTCTGTTCCTGAAGGACTGCACCCCATGGAAGGGACCCACGCTGGAGCAGGGGAAGAGAGTGAGGAGTCCTCCCCTGAGGAGGAAGGAGCGGCAGAAACACCGTGTGATGTACTGACTGCAGCCCCCATTCCCCATGCTCCTGCGCCACTGAGGGGGAGGACGTAAAGAAAATCGGGAGTAAAGTGAAGCCCAGGAAGAAGGGAGGGGTGGAGGAAGGTGTTCTTAAGATTTGGTTTTATTTCTCGTTACCCTACTCTGATTTAATTGGTAATAAATTAAACTAATTTTCCCCAAGTCAAGTCTGTTTTGCCTGTGACGGTAATTGGTGAGTGATCTCCCTGTCCTTATCTCGACCCACGAGCCTTTCATTTTATTTTCTCTCCCTGTCCAGCTGAGGAGGGGGAGCGATAGAGCGGCTTTGGTGGGCACCTGGCGTCCAGCCAGGGTCAACCCACCATAATTGTTTATTATGTGTTTGCTAATGCAGACTTCCTTCACCTTCAGAAAACTCTTGTGTTGGCCAGCGTCAGAGGAAAACACCAGTCAAATGCGCAATTGCATATCATTTCCTATATTACTGACAATTTTCCAAGTGAGGTCAACAAATTAACATTAGAATTGGGAAAACATCTCTATAAATAAACTTGATGAACACAGAGTTTGTTATAGTGTAAACAGAATGCCTTCACAGATCTGTAGCTTAAGTGACAAATTATATCAAGTAAATGGTGAAAGTACTTTAGCAATATTCTAGTTATATGAAGTTGTCATGGTTTAACCCCAGCCAGCAACTAAGCACCATGCAGCCGCTTCCCCCTCCCCCCTCCCAGTGGGATGGGCAGGAGGAAAAAAAAAAGGTAAAACTCGTGGGTTGAGATAAGAACAGTTTAATAACTAAAGTAAAATAAATTACACTACTAACTAAGAATAATAATAATAATAATATAATAATTGTAATGAAAAAAATACAACAAAAAAAGAGAAATAAAACCCAAGAAAAGACAAGTGATGCACAATGCAATTGCTCACCACCTGCTGAACGATGCTCGAGCAGCGATCCGCTCCTCCCAGCCAACTCCCCCCAGTTTATGTACTGGGCATGACATTCTATGGTATGGAATACCCCTTTGGCTAGTTCAGGTCAGCTGTCCTGGCTGTGCTCCCTCCCAGCTTCTTGCACACCTGCTTGCTGGCAGAGCATGGGAAACTGAAAAGTCCTTAACTCAAGATAAATGCTACTTAGCAACAACTAAAACGTCAGCATGTTATCACCAGTATTCTCACACTAAATCCAAAACCAGCACTGTACCAGCTACTAAGAAAAAAATTAACTCTATCCCAGCCAAAACCAGGACGGAAGTATATACCGTTATTCTAGTCTCTCCTTTTGTCTCAACCATTGTGGAGCATCTCTGACAGATGACGGACTTTCCCTAGAGCTGTTTGCATTTCAAATGTGACTTCAAGATGAAGGTAGAACAGAAAAAAAATTATAAAGGGTTTTGCAAATGTTAGGTTCTAAAAATATCCAATAAGCATGTCAGATACTTTAAGCAACACAAAATGGCTGCACCCATTCGTTTGAGATCTTCAAGAATCTTGTAAGAACTGAGTTTATTTATCAACACAGCAACTTATAAATGATATTTAATAGTTAAGTGTGGAAAGCAAGTTTCCAATTCGTGATTCACACTGGAAATCTAAGAATTATGCTCAACCAATCAGCAAGTAAAGAAACAAAAATATACTAGGTGACACATTTCCAAGATGAACAGCACAAATTTTAAATAGTGAATGCTTGCAATAAACTTCTAACAGACAATCTTCAGAGCAAAAATTGCTCAGAGAAATCATACAGTGAATAATGAATACATGAGAGAAAATAACAGCCCATATATGGACAAATCTTGCACAGATAAAGAGATAAAATATGATAAAAAAATAAATGATTTGTTTTGAATTATTCGCCTAACTGTGTTCCTGCTTATAGAAAAGGACGTATTTTCCTCTCAGTTCCCCCACTATAAGTCTTGTGTTACTTCTTTGATTATATCCATTCTATTTAACAAATAGACCCAGACAGAGACTTCTGGGCTACCTGGCACCAGTGTCCCTGAGAGACCAGTGTCCTGAATTAGTCAACACCAGTTTAAATTGACTGAGATCCTGGCTTGTATTTCTCTCTCACTGTCTATACTGGTGTTCTCATTTGGCCCCACTAATGTTAATGAATTAAACCTTGCTATCTCTGCAAAGTACAAAATTATTCATATATTCACAGATCTGAAGGTTGGAAAAAACTGTTAGATCACCCAATCAGCTCTCCTGTTTGAAAAGGACCATACGATTTGGCAGTTACTCCTCTGTGGAGTTTAGGAGCTCATAAATAAACTCACAGATACATATTTTGTATTTTAATATAATCCTTAAAGGCAAAAAAAAACAAAAAAAAGGAAGGAAAAAACCCTCAGAGTTTAAGTAGTTACCCTAGGTCCCAGAGTTTACCATAGATCAGAACTGGGAATACCTTCCATTTTTCACTGTAGTCATTAAACTACAGCATCCTTCATCAGATTTCCCAAAATCAGATGATTGTATGCCCTTCATATTGAAGGGACCAAATTTAATTGAGGATTGTGACTCAGAAAGCATAGAGGTTCCAAAATGCAACTTCACGTTTAACACCATTGAAGCCTTTTTGTTTCAAGCCATGGAGAGTCACTACAAGTGTTAATGTCCCTACCTTGCAATTACCTGAAAAATGGGATAAGATGAAGAACACTTTCAAAACTGTGAGTTTGGGTTCAAAAAAGATTGGGGCTTAGGAAAAGGAGAAAATATAGGTAAAGCTAGAAAAGATGTACATATTTCATGTGAACTTCCTGAAAATTCTACTGTATGATTTTAACTTCTTGCTGCATTGTAATATTGTTGTATAATGCGATAACCATGCATGCGAGACTCAGAGAATACTTGCATTGTCAGTGAAGGATGTTTAAAGACCCGGTGTGCAGTGCTATAAAGGTTTATGTTGTGAAAGTATTTATATATTAATAACACTTCAATTGCAGGGTGTCTACCATGTGAACAGTGCTATTATAAAATGATGGATTTTCTAGAATGCCACTAAAAGAGAAATTCGGTGCTGACCCAAGGGGACAGATGAGACAAACAGGTACAATATCTGTCACTTTCCAATCACCTCTGTTTTCACATCAAAAGATATGATCATGACTCTTTCCTCCACTGCACACACCTAGAAAAACCAACATCATACACACGCATTCCAGTGATTCAGCTCTCAACCAGCTTGCCTTCTGTAAACTGCCTGTCTATTTTTTTATGTATTGTTAGTGCTAAACCAAACATGCTCCCTGAGAAGTCTGGTTTTAGAGAGCCCAGTTATTTTACGCACATAAATTTTGCTTTGGAAAAATATTAACTATTTTGAACCTCGTCATGAATTAGTGATTGATACAGTGCTAATTTAAACAAACACATTCATCTTGTCCTGCTCTTGCATTTATTAGCCATTTATGCGTCATACTGACTACTTGCTCCATATGAGAAGGATTAGCTCATGTTAATGCCTTGCAAGCAGCAAGCAGCTTGCAAGTCCAGAAACTATACAGTTAAACTGAAATCAAATGTGATAGATAAGAAAATATTAACACCTATTTAACACAGACTTATAGCGAGGCTTCCATTGTCTTTTTTCAGTGTGTTCTTTGTGAAGGTCTCTAGCATACTTCCTCTTTCAAAAATAATGAGTGCACTGTGCACTGTGCCTCCAGCTAATCTTAGCCAGCTTGGGGAGTTCTTATTATCCAGGAAAGATATATATTCTTAGAATTTACTAGCTTTCGAAGAAGCTCACTGACTAGTTTTCAGAACGAACCTGGAGGCATTGCCTAGGCTCGTCCAGCCTTATTCTCGTTGCATAATACTTTAATCTGAAATGGTTCCATTATAAGCAGAACATAGTAATATAGGCAAAGGTGGCAAAAGGAGACCCTGTATTAAAGAGCTCTTACAGTTCTGGGCTGTCTGACCGTACAGCAAACAAGAGCATAGCAATATGGATTTGTCAAGGAAATGTATAACGCGATACCAAACCACATTTAACATCACTTACTCTGAATCATTTTACTCGATGGATATCTTAGCATACTGAACCATCACTTACTCATTTTGCTGTCTTGTGGCAATGGTAAGTGGTAAAACCATTACGTGAGAAATCTTCATATATCTCATACCCAGCATGTTCCTCTAAGACATTTGCATAATTTGCAGACCGTACAGCATAACTCTCTCCTGTAAATTATTAAAAGAGCAGATTTTTTTTTTTCCTCCATTTTGGCAAAACTTTAGATCATCCTAGTGAAAGTGATACCCCCACTCTAGGTTGAATGTGAGATGAAAAGTATATGAAAATAAAAGGTATTTGGTTTATTTCTTATATATTTACACCTTATTTAGAGAAGCATGATGCAGACGTTTATACAGGATTTTGTCTGCATAATTGGAAATCATTCCAGGAGAAGTCATTAAATCTTTTTCATAAACGTGACGGTCAGGAGAAACAGTCTGATTTCCACTTCATCTCGTGTAATTCATATTGGGTATGTTACAGAATATCTGTACAGCTCAGCACCTGAGATAGGCATGCCCATCTTATTTTATGGACAGCACAGGTCTCTCCAGTATAATTATTTTTATTCCTGAATATCTTCCCCTGTAGCAATCTTTCATGATTACTGTCAGGTTGATGTAGAAAAGGTAGCAATGTCCCTGCGTGCTATTATTGTCACAGAAGCTCTGTAGGTTGTTCATTTGCAAAGCCCATATAATGTTATGATGATTTTCTTCCCCTCTGATGAAACTATCCTGACGTGATAAATTGTTTCAACAATGCTAGTACTGATATTCTCTTTGCACAATGGAGATAAAAACTGTATACTGTTTTCTGTCATTAATATTACTAGGATTAATTTTGCTTCTGTGGATGGTTTTTTGTTCTTTGTGTTCACAAACACATAGTCTCCTTTTCAAAACTGGGTTTGCTTCTCTCTTTCTGCTTTTATTCTTGGTGTATATTGATAAAAACATGGCTATAAAATAAAAGTTAAGCTATTCACCATTGTAGATAGGTCCATCATTGTATTTTATGTGCCAGACTGGGAATGAAAATACTAGGCTGCCATGAAAGAAACTGTTGCCAGATATCCCCAGCTATCTCAGGGAGATGTTCTGTTTTGAATAATTTTGGCTTTGTTATGAAGGATAAAGCATTTCATGTGAACAAACATGCAATCTTTCCAGTGTTTCTGATAACTGGAATTGGTGGAATTTTTTTTTCCATAGCTAGACTAAAACCAACCAAATCATGCAAGATATTTTCATTGTTACTTGCACAGTGTTCCTGTTACATCAACTGCTAAGCATTTCCAGTGAATCTTTCTCCCTTAGGAACGTCTTGGTTAAAATGTCTAGTAAAAGCTCCTTCCCAGTATGTAGAATAGTTTTTGCACTGCTTGTATATTCTTGTTTAACCACATTTTAGTATAAAATTACTCTATTCCCTTAATATCACTTTAGAGTGCATTTCTATTCTGCAACCCTTCTCCAGATTGCACATGTTTAGTACTCTCAACTTTATTTTCATACTAATCCATTCTTAACCTTCAGAAGCGGACTGGAAAAAACAAATACAAGAAGTAAAATGCCGAGTACATTTTTTTTTATCGTTCTTTTTGTTTTGCCCAGATTTGTCAGGACTGAGCAGCATTTGGAAAGATCTGTGCAAAACTGGACAGCAAACAAGTGACTCTAACTACTATTTTTATTCGTGGGGGCTTTACGTTTTCACTAGTGTTAAAATTTAATGATACAGCCAAAGTACACAACTTCGGCCTTGTAAAGGCAGAATTGATCCTAAGTGCAAGGGCAGACTTTTCATGTTGGAATGTTTTTTCCTTAGTTGGTCAGGACTCCCTAACACGCTCAGTGATGTTTGACATCCTGGAGTCAGGCATGACTCAGTCTAGTGGGGTAATCTGGATATATATTTCCAGTTATTGAAAATATTCTTTCCTACACTAAAAGAAAACAGAAAGGTACATAAGTGTCGTGGTTTAACCCCAGCCAGCAACTAAGCACCACACAGCCGCTTCCCCCTCCCAGTGGGGTGGGGAGGAGGAAAAAAAGGTAAAACTCGTGGGTTGAGATAAGAACAGTTTAATAACTAAAGTAAAATAAATTACACTACTATAATAGTAGTAGTGTAATTTAAGAATAATAAGAATAATAAGAAATAATTAATAAAATAAGAATAATAATTATAATGATAATAATTGTAATGAAAAGGAATACAACAAAAAAACCGAAAGAAATAACACCCAAAAAACCCCAAGTGATGCACAATGCAATTGCTCACCACCCGCTGACTGATGCTCGGGCAGCGATCCACCCCTCCCGGCCAACTCCCCCCAGTTTATATACTGGGCATGACGTTCCATGGTATGGAATACCCTTTGGCTAGTTCGGGTCAGCTGCCCCGGCTATGCTCCCTCCCAGCTTCTTGCACACCTGCTTGCTGGCAGAGCATGGGAAACTGAAAAGTCCTTGGCTTAAGATAAGCGCTACTTAGCAACAACTGAAACATCAGAGTGTTAGCACCAGTATTCTCACACTAAATCCAAAACCCAGCACTGTACCAACTACTAAGAAGAAAATTAACACTATCCCAGCCGAAACCAGGACAATAGGTAGTAGACTGAATGTAGATTTGTGCGTGTGTGTGTGCTCATGCACTAGTATGGGTGGGTGGGTGGATGGCTGTGGGTATGAAAGGGCTATACAAAGAGAGCACAAGAGATTGCAAGCAACCCCCAAATCCAGATCTCCATGAAGGTTGAAACATAAAGGACTTTATTATATTTTTGTACTTTCTAGCATTACTCTAATGTATCTCTTTTACCATTCTGCTTGTTTAGATTTCAAATATAGCTTATTTATTTTTTAATTAAAAGATTTTTTTTTTAATTTCATAATCTAAAACTGGGTGATATAATTAAGTTCATAGTTTATTCTCTTCAAATGGCTTTAAAGGAGCAAAAGCTATTAGGGCAAATCAGAGCATGGAAAATTATTTTTTAACCTGGATTAGCCTAAATGTATCAGATGAGAACTGATAAGTTCCAAAGAAAGGGAGGGGAAGGTACCACACTGCATAACAGAGGCTTTTCTTGCAACTGCTGGTTCTCCGAGCAGAGAGGAAACATACTTGGAAAAAATTGTGCATATGAGATCTTCCTTACTGTGGTTTAGAAAATGGGTCTTACGGGGACCTACCAAGCAATGGATAACAAATGTTCTGGGATTGTGACTGACCTCTGTAGCCCCTGTTTCCTTCCCCAGGAGGAGAACGACAGCAGGCAGGAGTCAAGCCAGTGGCAGCACCGTCAGTATAGAGAAGAAAACTCTGGGGAATAAAGCAAGAGAAAGCAAAGCCAAATTAATCATCTTGGTAAGCAGTGAGACATCAAAATTGGAGATGAAAGACACAGATAGAAAATGGAGGAAAACCTATATTTCAGTCATTTACTGGGTTTAAGATTTTACCATGATAGCTGCTGCTCAACACTTAGGCAGCTTGTAACAACAAGCAACCCTTCCCATCCCTCCAACCACAAACACACCTTTCCTTTCTTTTTCCCAGTCTTTTTTTGTCTTGTCCATTTAAATTAAGAATTCTTTTGAGAAAGGTCTGTCCGTCAATAAGTGGTTGTAGAAAGCTTGACGTGACAGCAGGATGATCTGAGTGAGGGATATTGCAGTATATGTAATAACAACAGATAACACAAAATTAACATCCTTAATTTTTTATGTTTTATTGGGTAAAGATCCCTCTAGTTCCAAAATTATCAGTGTTCTGTGCATAGCTCCATCTCTTTTATATCTTAACATTCCTTACATCAGAACTGAAAAATAGTCTAGAAGTGATGAAAATAAACCAGCAGTTGTTTAAACTAAACAAATGAATCCCACAACATCATAAACTTCCTGCATGAATAATTTTGTATCCTGCCACCGGGATCTTTGTTGCATTTTGGTATAGTTTGTGTGAAGCAATGTAAATAACTGTTAGCAATGTGACTAACTCCCATTTCACTAAAAATGAGTTTAATCTTCTTCTTGGTTAAATTTTTTGAGCAAAGAAGATTTTGCATGTGAATAGAGACTCTACTTGTTTGGAGCAGAATTTTTCGGAGTTCTTATTAGACATATAAAGTTATAGAATTGCCAGAAGAATAAAAATAGCAAGATATGTTGCCTAACAGTAGTTGTAGAACATTACAAAAATATACTATAAATCCAGGAAAAAAATTGACAATTCAAATCAATTTGATTTGCATTTAGAGATAATCAGTTCCAAGCATGAAATGTTACTTAATCAGGTAATGGCTTCATTAACAGCAGTTAATCACATACTACCTTCAACTCATTTCCAGAACTTGGAATTAGTTATTCAAATTATAGCAATTAAAATATCTCAGTCAAGGGCTCGATTCATTTGAGGAAAATACTTATGCAAACTCACCACAAATTTATCGATCATTTACAAGAGCCAGAATGTGAGCTGAATATCTAATTCTAAAAGAAAAATTGTGATATTAGCTAGATAAATATAGCATTCTGTATGTAGAATAAATGCAGACATAAAGGACATGGGGGGGGTTATTTATAGGAAGCTTAAGTGTGGAATTTTACTGTCGCTTTATTCATGTGGAAAATCAGAATTTCCTGTGTCTATGAACCCAAATAGCGTATTAGAGCTACCTCTAGCAAATTTCTTTGAGTTATAGCCCTCAGAAAACAGTGATCCTTGAAAACAGACTTCAAAAATAATTAAAAATCCCAACCAAAAAAAACTCCTCACAGCTTTCCTTTGTTCTGAGTCCTGGATGCAATCCAGTGGAACAAGTCATCTATTTGTCATTTAGACACAGCATAAGTAAGCAGAGTAAGTGAATGAAGAAAAACTGTGATTTCCTTAAGTGTTATGTGATTTATGGATATTGTGATTTTGAGTACTTGGTATAGTATTATATTTTTAATATCTGTATCTTCAGAAATAATATTCTAGTAAGTTGGGTGCTAGGATGAAAAAATAATTGCTAGTTCTGTGCATTGAGGATTTTCAAGGGTGGAACAAGTGGGTTGTACCATGTTGTCACATACAACCAAGATAGTTTCATTGGCTGTATGCAATGCATAGTCTTCTGTTGTGCAAACGGCAACTCACATATGCTCATATTTTGTAGCGGTAGTTTAAATTTCTAAATGATGCTGACTGACAACCAGCAAAATATATTTTTTCTTTTTTCAAGGATGAAACCATAAAAAGAAAATAGTACGGTCACAGGTCTCAGGCACACAGTGAGGAATTCAGTACCAGGAATGCAGCAGGCTAGTTTTGTTTTAAATTTATTCATAGTATCCCAAGAGTTGCTTAAAATGTTTTTGCTATTCAATAAACATTTGTTATACAGAGACACTATTGTATGTCTCTGAAAATTGCCTGGAACCACTGATATCTGCCTTTCCAGGTTTTATATAAATAGATAACTTCTTAAAACACACTGAACTTTCACCATTCTCCAGCACAGGATTAAACAGCAATAAGGGAAGAATAGGATGTAAAGCTCATACCTAGAATATGGTCAGCATTTCAGTGACTCCTTACTTTCCACAGCGAAGGAAACCTGTACAACTGGCACATGAGATGCAAAGTTTCTCTTCCCAATAAGGTAAGGATGTTAAACATGGTTTTGTCTGACCCCGAGGATCCCAGGGAGCGCAACTGTAAATGTTGCCCTTCTCCATTCATCCCACAGTTTACACAAGGAGTTAGGCAAAAGGGATTGCTGAGAACTTTTCTGATGACTAATGCAAAGTATAATTAAATTGACACGCTTCTTCAAATTAAAGAAAACCATGTAAAAAGGAAACTGCCATAGCATTTGCACTGGCCTAAGGTGCTTTCTTAGGCCTGAACCCATGGTCAGTTTGCTAGGAACCTGTCGAAGTCAGGTCTCTTCACTGCTCATTACCAATGGCTTTTGTATCAACAGAAGAAAATTACAGTTGATTTTAAAAAAGAAGTCATGACTACTTTCCTCATTAGCATAATGAGCATCTGTTTCATAATTAATACTCTGCTTAAGTGCTATTAGTGAAACCATGCAGTGCCCATGTTCAGTGAAACATGAAAGCACAAAGAAATCAGGAAACAATCCCGTTTGCCATCGCTTCCATGGACCCTTACTTTTCCTAATGCATGTGTTTGAGCTGAACACCTGCCTGAGATGATGGACCACAACGTGCTTGCTCTCAAAAATCCCAGGTACATAAATTTTCCACTGAGTATCCCTCAGTTACATCCTGGAAAAATTTATGAGAGGTAAATAGTAGTGACATGAGCATTCCTCTGCTGCTGGACAGAGTTGCACAGACTGCGCTCTTGCTTGCCTCAGTCAAGCTGCCAGTCAAGCAATCTACTACATTGCGTGAGCTCCATGTGCCCAGCTGATGGGCAATCTTGCTCAAGCATTTCTAGTCATTTTGAACAGCCCTCTATCAGTCTGTACTAAAATAACCAAAGGTAAACAGGTAAAACGCAGAAGCAGGTGGAACCTGTTGGCTTCCTAAGAAACGCAGCTGAAATGCAGATGGATGCTAGGGTAGTTTTCTTTCTTTCTTGCATCCATCTCTCCCTCTCCCTGTCTTTTTATATCTCTGGTTAGGAAATTCATGACTGTCTCTTTTAATACATATTAAAATAAATGCTGCCCCCGCCCAAAAGCCTGAGATGGGTCTGAACCTGGTCGGTGCCACTTGAAGAGCGGTTTCTTAGAGCTTGGATGAGATGGTTTTTATGACATAGGAAGAGTCCTAAGCACAGAGCTTTTTCTTTGTGGATCTGGGGCTCCTAGCTTACTTTAAGGAGTTTTCTTCTCTTGTAAATAGAGGAAGGGACACAACCTGAGTTTGTCTTGTTAGCCTAAGAAATACTTTCATCCCCAGTCTAAGAAAAGCTTTAGAAATTCATTTTGCTCACGGTAAGAATTTCCAGATCTGGGAAATCTTTCCTCTCAGCACTGTGGGCCAGACATTAGAATACTCTATGCTTGAATAATTAGATGGATATCTGGATTTTCAGCCAGGGATAGTCATAACTCTTAGATACTCCTGAAAAATACAGATCTGAATTATAGCTGTCAGTTGTCTAAATACCTTTTGAGAACCTAGCACTGACAGAGAGCTTTAGAACATACACCACTTTTCAGGAAGCTGAAGAACTTTTGTTCTTGATTTAACTGTTTAAAGAACTCAAACCTAAGGAAGCCACAGCACTCCCAGATTTCACAGCATGGTGAATTAATAAGCACTCTGAATTGTCTTAATCACCTAAAGCAGATGTACTAAGATCTTATTGTAGTCTGCTTTTTTAATATTTGTTACTACAACATTATTCAGACATCAAAAAAATCTCATTTTAATACATGTATAAAAATTACCACAAGTTGCTATAATTACCATACTTTTGTATTACAATATTCAAATTATGAAGAAAAGACCAAAAACTGTAAGAGCAAAAGAGGAATATGTCTTGTTCAAGTTTCTATAACGTATTAATTACCTATAAAGCTTTGAAAAACTACAATTAACCTGACTTAAGAAACATTTATTTCCAGTTTGTTTTTTATCTGATACAGTTGTGAAAGAATTGCCATGTGAGTGGCCATTTAAATCTGAGTCCTTCCTTTAAACAAGATAAAGGTGTAAGAGAATCTGCTGCTCTTGTAGACCACGGAAAAAGACTATAGGCATTTGGATTTCCTCCTATGCATCACTTGTCATTGCACATTATCTCCCAGTAACAGCTGGTGACAGAGACATTGTGCCTTTAGGAAAGTTCTCTTTTCTCTCTTCCATCTGTTTCAGTCCATTTACCTCAGAGATAAAACTCTGTTTTGGTTGGTCTGTTCACAACATCTTATCCAGATCATAATTTAAATCCCTTCTGTTTGGGATACAGATCATGTATTTTTTTATTTCTTTAAAAATAGCTGAAAATGATGGTTCCTGCAATTCTGGAGTTCCATGCAACAGAAGTTTTCAGGTCACTACCTTCTAGGGAAAAAAAAAAAGGGAAAAAAAAAAAGGAAAAAAAAAAAAGGAAGAAATCAAGAAACACGTTATTTCTCTTTTGGTGTCACTCCTTGTGCTAAATAAAGAGATTTGTCCAGATGTACAAGTTCTCTACTAAATTACTCTGCTTCCCATACAGCAAGTATTCTTTTTAATTGAGCTCCAGGTCAAAAATTTTATGTGCCATCAGCAAGAAACTCCTCCTTCTCGTGTCCTTATAAGGGCCAAACCTCCTTCAGTCTTTTCCTGTGCACCTTAATGGTGGTGATCTAGCTGTTGCCAACTGCAATTGACAATTGTTGCATTTCTGAGGATGAGATTCATTTACCCACTCTCTTATTTTTAGTTCCCTGCATTTTGAACACTTTTGAGAGGTTTAAATGTCACTTTTGTTCTTCTAAATATCACACAACCGTCCCTTTTTGGGATAATTTCTCTGAAATTGTAGTATTGACTTTTTCTCTGTATTCAATATTGGATACACCTTGCTTGCTTTGTTAACGTTAGCATAAAAAATCAATACTCATATTGATGTTGCTAAGGTCCCGAGAGTTTTTTAAGAAAACGCATATTTAGTGAATTGTGTACTTTACATCTTAGAGAAATCTTGTGAACATTTGATTCAGTCCAACACTGGTTTAGGTTTCATTTATTTCTTTTCCACTCCTTCTGAGGTTCTTTTGTTTGATGGCTTTGTTTTTTGCATGGACTGAAAGACCTACTGGATTCCCAGAAAGCAAGAGACAGGAGTGAATAAGTTCTTATATTACTTACAAACTTTAAAAACATAATGCAAGGGGGGGGGTATATGAAAAATTGAAGAGCATTTACAATTTGCAGATGGTTTCTCCTGGCATATTTTCCCATGTCTTGATATTTTGGAAGTGGTTAGAGTATTCTTTTTAACAAATAGATAATATTTCCCTCAACCTTTCCCCTAAGTAGTTTTTGACTCTCTAAATGTAAGATCACCACTGCTCCTACTGCTATTGAGCAATGACAAATCTTAACTTCATTGGAAGCAGGACAAGACACTAAACAAAGACAGTTTTGTTTCCAGCAATGAATTTTTCAGAAAGCTGAAAATAAACAAAATCTGTCTCCTAAAAAACAAGAAAAGTTGCTACTACAGCACCTACAATAAATGTCATAATTTCCAAATTCTAACTTTGCAAATTGAGTGTGCTTTATAAATGTATCGTTAAATGACAGAAGCTGTTATTTGTCTCACCATCGTGGGCAGGATAGATCATAGATGACAAAGAATGTGAAAGTTTTGCCTCAGAACACATTTATTTATTCAAAACGTTCTCTGGGGGCAGCCTCGTGAGAGCAGTCTCATTTTTGTTAACAACCTAGTGGGACACTGCTCACGCAGTGCTACTCAGATGTGCACAGTGCACTTAGGAACAGTGAATCCTCAGTGCCTGGGAACAAAGACAGCCATTTCCAGGCACATTTTTAAATTTATTTCGTTCTGACACGCTAACGGGTGAAACATTTCTTAAGTCTAAACACTAGGAGTATCAAAGATCAGGAATGATTTTCCCATTTAACTGATGACATCTGTAGTCTGGATGTTTACCTTAGAGCCTGACAAGCAGTGATTATTAGTGAATGGAAAGAGTATATCTACCTCACAAGACTTTGAAGCCACTCTCTCCTTTGTGTTAGCACAGTGAGGTACAGCATCTGATCCTGCGTTAAAAACACAGCTGCAGCTGAAGAGCTGCGCAGCCCGCCCTTCCCACCACTGCTGCAACTTCTTCCATGTCTAACCAGTGGAACAAAACAAGATTAGATGCTTTCCTGGAACATCTTCCTAGAAAACGTGTTTTATCCAAGTTATGCTTTAGTCAAGTTCAGGTTACGGATGTTCAACAGAGGAGTAGCAAAGTGTGACTTAAGGGCCTGTGATATGCAATAACTCATAAGAGATAGCCTTGAGCAGCAGGAACCTGTAAAGATAATTTGTCTGCTCCTGTCGGGATTCAAACACTTTTCAGTTGCTGAACAGAATTCTGTTCTTCAGAAAGTTATGATCTGTTTCATACAACTTTTTACTCCTGTAGACTTGCCACTGTTTCAAGCTGTTGTTAGTCTTTATGGCTTACAGTGTCTTTCTGAAGGTCACCAAGTCTTCATTTACCCTGGAGTCCCTGCAATACAGGAGACACCCTCTCTTCTGCAGGTAGCTTGCTCTATCTGCAAAACATTAACCCAATAAAGTAATCAAGGAGAGGTTTTGTACCTCTGTGAAGGGCATACAGCTGACTCTTTGCCCAGCATCCCCCTGCCAAGTATCCTCTTCAGTTTAATGCTAGGGAACATTTTGCTCTGTTGAAGGACTTGCCCTCAATTCCAAAGCAAATTTAAAAAAAAACCCAATAAAAATAGCTTTCAAAGAGACAAAGAGAAGGGAAATATATATATTTACTCTGCTGGTTTCTCTGTGATTTCAATGTTTCACAGGTCTGACTGCTTTCTAAAGGTGTAAGAAATCTAGGCTTCTAAAAATTATGTTTAAAATGCTCTTTCAAAATAAATCCATGGCAGATTTCTATTAATTAATATTAGAACACAGAGGCTAAAAAAGAGCAATCTATTTATATGAATTACGAACATTTAGGCTCGGTTCTGTGTTTCTACTATGGAGATTGCCATCACTTATTCAGTGCCAGCACATAAAAAAGACTAAATATATATTAACTCCTGCAATATCAGACATACGCCGGCCATTACCATTGGACTTTGCAACTCCTGGCACAGTGACCTTGAAGGTGCAATTGTGGCCTGAAGCTTTTGATTGAAATTGAGCTTTAAATCAGGTACTAATCATATGACTCTATGAACAGAGTAGGTTCCTGGAAGCAGAATGTGTTTTGCTTGAAGTTCATTTTGTAGGTGGAAATTTTTCAGGCTTAATGCATCTAGAAAAATGAAGGCTAAACTCCCATGACCAAATGCTTACTTTTAAAAATAAGACTTCGATCTTGAAGTGCTTTGGAGAGCAATATCAAGAACTCCATTGTAGCAGATGATCATGAGGTATGGGAAGTTTGTTTTGCCGGAGAAGCTTTACATTGCAATCTCTGGTTTGACTTTGCAGTGAAGTCATGCCAGCTTTAGTTAAGCCTTGAAGTTTAGTATCAGTCTAGCCGCAGCAGCATAAAGCTACTGAAGGGCGATAAAATGTATGAAAAATCTTCCTGTCTCCCCTTTAGGATGAAGCTAAGTAGTCTAGGTCTCCTCAGCTTGGGAAGGGGCCAACAGAAGGGATGGAGAATGGGCATATGATGAATCTCTTTCTTATGATACAACTGCCAGGTGGTACCCAGTGAAATTAGCAAGCTCTTGACTTAAAAGTGATATAACCTTTTCTAACAATTTACATTAAATTGTGAAATTCCCTGCTGTAGGATGTTGTGTGTTAAAAATCTGAAAACTGCTGGAAGATTGACCGATCAGGGAATATTAAACACAAAACAGGCTGGATGCAGCAGCACAGGAAGTCCTTAAACTTCTGCAGAGGTGTATTAGAGAAGAGATCAGCCTGTACCTGCACTGTTTCTTGAACCCCTTTCTTAGGTATCTACATCTAGCCACTGTTGGAGACAAGATACATGAAGACATCTGGGATAAAAAGATTTGATCCAACTGTAACATCCTCATATGTGTTATTTATCCAGCTTCCTGAGCCCACAAACTAGCTTCATAATCATACATTCAACTACCAGCCGCAGTATCTTTCTGAAAGCATACTTCTTAAAACAAAAATAGAAATAGATTTTTTTTTTTTTATTTCCATTGGAAGACACTGAATCTGAGTTCATTCACTGTGACCTCAGAGTAAATTTTTGCAATAAAATACTGAGAAATCAGTGAAAATTTAGGTGAAATTTAGGTGAAAAATTAAAGGAAATAGCAGCTTTAGGCAGCTCAACATGTAAGAAAAAAGTTTCAAATTTAAGCTCAGTTCTTTCTGTCTCAGGCAATTCTTTATTAAAATTTAACTATGATTTCTCCTCCAAAATGATGTGTTTATAACAGGGTGGAGAACGTATCATTTGGGCAGGTTCAATCAATGGAGTGAAATCAATATCATTAGCCTAAAAGCTCTGTCTAAAAGCCTGTACATCATAGAAGTTGGGAAGGAACAAGGCTCCTAAAAAAAAATCGCTTACCAAAAGAATTTGAACAGATTTCTCCAGAGATTGATGAAGGAATGATCTCAAATGCACATACTTTTTAGAGGGGGTAACATATTCTTCCCCTTCTTTTTCTTCATTTGAAGGAAAAGATGACTGTGAAAAAGGAAGAGATAAATCTTTTAAAGGAGCATTTCAGAGAAATGCATGTTATTTTTCTTGACACTGATTGTGTTTTTCTCTCAGGTAAACATTTCTGCTGTTTTCAGTTATCATAAGCTTCAAAATAGTTTAATGATAATAATGATTTCAATAAATCTGATACTTTTTTTTTCTAAAACAATTCATAAAGCTCTCTAAAGTTACAATTGGAATTTATTTGGAATTTCACCTTAACCGAATCAATATTTATCAGGTTTTTGAAATTCTTCCAAGCTTGTTTGCTCAAGAAAATATTTTTCTACTGCTGCATTTAAATGCAAATAGACAAAGAAATTCCACAAGTTTGGGTTTTTTTAAAAAGTGATAGAATGAGAATGCTAAGAAATGTACCGCTTTTCTGACACAGAATTCCTGACTAATAAACACTCTACCAAATATCTCAAAGTACAATATTTCTCCTGAAATTAGACTATGCTCAGTCTTTGGTCAAGTATTAGCCCATCAACAATGCTTAACAGACTTACAGAAGTAAACAGTTTTCAGAAAAAGTGAGTGAATTAGATTAATGTAATTTAGCTTTCTGAAACAAAAATGTGAAGGTTTTTACAATAAACAGTGTTTCACAGAATTAAGTATAGTAGACTTTTTTTCTTTGGGTAGGATATGTTTTTAGAGTGACACATGATCAGAGAATTTGTAATAAAATATTTATTATACTTTATCATACAGTGAACTCATTTTTCATAAACACCAGTACCTATAAGTTCAGATGGTCCTAATTTGAAGATCTTAAAAAAAAAAAATTAAAATGACTCAAACATCTAATATAGCAGCTAGATAGACTTTACTAATGTACTAAACTGCTAATAACAGAAGAGACAATTTCAGATCTTTTTAATGACAGAATATGGAGATAATTATCTTGTGGAGAAACGCTTCAGTCTTGCTTTATATTCAAGAATGTCAAATGAAATATCACCTGTAATTCTAAAATTCTTTCATAAATAAGGAAAACTGAACCCCCTTGTGCAGTCTTTAAGAGAAAGTGACAGTTTAGCTATAGTCTGTCTTGTTATACCATGCAGTATATGAACTGAGCAAACAGTCACTCTTATTTTCTGCCTTCTGTTAAACTGTACAGACTGATAACTCCTTCAGTATTACATCATCAGTCACAAACAAGAACACATTTCCAAAGTTCAAATCATTCATATTTCTGAACATTCTTAATAGTGCTCTAAAGTGGTATCGAAAATAATAATGTAGGCAATGAATTCACTTTGAACTAAATGGTAATGATACAAAACAACTATTGAGCAACTTACATAACAAGTAAGAATAATGTTATGGCATATTTTTGCTGTTTCTTTATCAGCCATATTTATCAGTTATATTCATATTGACTGCCAATAACAAACTTCAAGAGTTTTACTTGAAAAAGCTATCTAAAAATATGTTTATGAACAGTGTTCATGACATCTTACATCACTGTGGTCAATAAGAAAGCTTCTGCAAAAACTACAGCAAGCCTTTTGTCAATTATTCTAATTTTTCACTGATGCTTGCAAAAGCATTCCTCTCTTAATTCTGGAGAGTGCAAGGTCTGTTCTAATTCAGAAGTGACTTGACTTACTGATGAGTGCTACCAGTCCAGTCATTCTCATCATCACAAGGCACATATCCAGGTGAAAATAACTAGGTAGTGATTATACTTATCTGAAGGTCTTGGTCACTTTCTGTGTTCTTCACTGACGTTTCATATAGTAATGAGTATCTAGCTCTAAATCTAGACAAATACACAACATAAAATCTTTGAATCCCAAGAGGCTGGATGCCTATGGGAATTCTAGCTGTGTTTCTTTTAGGCAAGCTGGAGTTATTCTGAAAATAGATTTTAAATTCCCATTACTCACTGAGCTTTCTCAATAGTACAGAACTGTTATTTACTCATAGACACTGATGGACCAGAACATTTTTTCCTTTCATGACATTTTCTTGAACAGGTAGCAAGAAGAAAAACTGAACCTTGAGCTATTACTTTATTTAAACAAATTCTCAAACATTAAGCTGTGTGCATGGTTTTATTTCACATTACAGTTCAGTGCAAGTTTAGGACAGCACTATGTGTGGACTTACTTATTACTTATTTCAGAGGTTTTGGAGTTATGTATTTTAAAGGTGGGTTTCCTCAGACTGAATTCAAAATCAAAAACAGGGTTTAGTCAGTATCGACATTGCACAGAGTTTGTAAAAGTTAGGTGAAAAAGTTTTCTAATGATACTGACACCTTCAGAGTGGAAAAGATGAGTGTCTATAGCAAAGAGATGATAAAATGGCAGGTGAAATTCCATGAAAAGGGATGTAATGTTCAACAGGGGAAAAAAAAAATTAATTTTGCATTTGTAAGAAATAAGACCTTGAGATATAATAGAACTATTAAAATGTCATTTCAGTCCTCAGTAGCCACTAAAAAAAATAAAATGGAATTTTAGGCATTATTGGAAAACTGGAAAAACCACAAAAAATATTATACTTCTGTATAAATCCATGATGCCCTGTACCTTGAATATTGTTTTGTTTCCCTGAGTACATAGCCGAGCTGGGACAGTGCAGAGAAAAAAAGAGGTGTGTCTAAAGGTATGGAACGATTTCTGTGTAAGAAGCCACTGAGTTTATTAAGACCAGGACCAGAACACTTCAGGCTGGAAAAGAACAACTTGAGGGGAATACAACAGAGGTTCACAGTATCATGAAAGACATTGAGGAGGTGAGTAGGGACCCACTCATTCTCTCTTCCAATACACAAATTAATGGACATCAAATAAACCAGCAAGAGGCAGGTTCAAAGCAAAGCAAGGACGTATTTCCTCATGCAGTGTGATGGCTAGCTGTGAAACCTCTGTGGGATATTTTGTATAGTAAATGTACACAGGTTGAAAAATAACAGAGCACATTCAGGTAATAAAAGTCCACTGAGGACTGTTAAATATAAAGATATCTCTTGCTCAAGAAGTCCCCGAGCCATAAATCACTGGAGGCTGTGGACGTACCACTGTGCTCTGGCCACGTGCTTTTGGCTTACCCTCTGGATCTATGCTGGAGGCACTCCTGGATAAAGCCCAGAGTCAATTCTCTCGCCTGCCCTGGCTGTTGTATACAGAAGTACTACAGAATGACTCAGGGGCTCTTTGTGGTGACACAGCAGACATTTGCTTTATATTCAAGACTGGCAAATTAAATATCACCTGTAATTTTAAAATTCTTTAGAAAGTCATCCTAAAGGTCTTTGTGGAGGCTTCACAAGAGTCCTTCAAAGAAGCCTATCATGGTTACTGACCGCAGGGCCCAAATCAGTCTGCCTTCGGTGGGATACATATTTGGGTCTTTGCAACATGTCCAAAAGTTTCTATCCCAGTTGCTAAGAGATTTACCTAAAAAACTGTACCTTCAATGGATTTATATCTGCATACGATGGACACAAAGCAAATAATGAACACTAATCTGGTCTTAAGTTCAAACTGCAACATAGATTTATCTAGGATTCCAAATATTAGCATA
Source organism: Gymnogyps californianus (assembly GCF_018139145.2). Taxonomy (NCBI): domain Eukaryota; kingdom Metazoa; phylum Chordata; class Aves; order Accipitriformes; family Cathartidae; genus Gymnogyps; species Gymnogyps californianus. Next base: position 27,798,290 of record NC_059474.1, on the reverse strand, counting down.
GTCCCACGTTTAGTTACGTGTGTATATATAGCGAGACAATAATAAGGTTGTTTGTTTGTTTAGTTTTCTTCGGGCTGGAGATTGAAATGTCAGCAAGCATTATAAGAAAATGAAGATCAGGTAAGTGTGAGTGAGGTAAGAAAGAGGGCTCTAACCATCATATAAGACTTGAAAGAAAGCACATGCAAAGAACAAAAAAGAAAATTAAATTGTTTGTTCTACCTTTCCTATTTGAACAAAGTAGAATGTAGAGGGGAGAAATGCAAGGTGAGATGAGAGAGTCAGCGTGAGGTGCAGTCAAAGGGCTATTGTGCAAAGAAGCAAAAGCAGTAGCCAACGGAGCCAGCACGAGGGTCATTGGCAGAGTGAAGAAGGGTTGGATATGGGGAATAAGGCAAGGCATATGGCTTGCAGTCTTGTATTCTGAACAAACTGAAGAACAGCTAAGCAAACGATACCCACTTTTTTTGGTAACAGGAATGAAGGAGATTTGGCAGTTGAACCCCAAATAAAAGAAAATCAAAAAGGAAACCAGAGGCAGAGAATAATCAGAGGTAGCCACTCCCCAAGCCTCTTGCAGTACTGAAAAAAATTGTTCATTAAAAACGTAGCATTTTCTGCTAAATTTAATGTATAAGAGCTCCTTTTGGTAGGCTTAGGGCTTATTTCATTTATTTACTTATTTATTTGTTTGTTTATTTTTAGTATTGCCAGTGGTTATGGTGCTCAATATTCTACAGCACTTCTTTTTTTATGGCATTCTTGTAACCTCAGAGGTGTGATATTTCAGCATGATGATTCCCTTTGCATAGCAATCCAGAGCAGAAGGAAAAACATACATCTCTTCCATTAAAAATACCAAAACATCCTTTCAGTAACATCCTGCATGCCTTATAAAATAATAACCCTGGCTCTTTCATCATGAAAAGAGAGCAGGTTTATATTTCATAAAATATACAGAATGAAACTCACAATGAGAAATAATTAAAAATATCGTTATAGATCTCCCTCAACATTGAAGACCAATAACATTTTTTAAAAGAAAAACAGTTGTAAAAGAAGAAATACTTGAGGGAAATATAATGTATAAAGGATTTAATACTGACTTTAAAATATAGCTCCATCTTTTGCTCACTAACAAAGCACAAAAAATTAGGTTCCTCAACTGCCAGAAACTTACTGACATACGCTGCAGACAATCCATATAAAATTAAAATTTAAGTTTAAATTTAGATAAAGTGTTAGTTTTTAGAAATACCATGAAGAGTTGTTTAACATTGAAATTACAGATTTTTTTATAAAGGAAAGTTGCCTTTGTACAAGACACGTGACTTTGTGTTAGTTTGATTTTCATAAAGCATCTCTTATGGTGTTATGAAAATGCATAATCTTAAAAAAAATTTGGTAAACAAACTTCTACCCAAAGATGGCTGTATGCAGCCTCAAAACCATTTCTTAACCTCACTCTTGTCCAGAATAAACCCACTTTGGAAATCCCAGGAGCAGGGAAAATGGTATTGTTCATTTCCCATACTATGTAGTCTAGAACTTAACTGAGGTTGCTTCCCCAAAGTGTAGAAAATTTGGAGGAAGGAATTATGCTATCAGATAATTGAATGTAAAGGAACTTCAAGGCATGGAGGAAAGAGTCATTGACAGTAGGCACAAGTCCTGGGAATAGAGTGGGGAAAGGGAGCCGTGCAGAGTTCAGCTGGACCTTGAGCAGGGACTGGCACCCCAAAAAGGATCACAGGTTTGCCTTCAGAGAGAATCTGCAGTAGAATTGTTCTAAAGTAAAAAAGAACTACACTCAAATCAGAGAGGTACAGACAAAAAGTAGGGCTAAAAATATGAGGTACCGTTGAAAAGTTAGAGCGGGGGGAGAAACCAATTTACATTATTGCAACAATTTGTGGCATTAGGAAAAAAACCTGTCTGATGATTAAGGATTGGGTCTTCTTATTCTGACCAGAAAGTCTGTGTCCCATCCAAAAAATCTTTGTAATTACATCTTATGTAAACTGATACATTTCTGCCCTTGCTTTCATGTGTATCTTCTGCTATTATGGTAAAATTCTCAATAGGCTCTAGTGAGAGCTCAGAGGAGCTCAGAACTGGGTAGGTTCTGTGACTAGCAGCATTTGGTATCCTACAGAGGAATGCATGTAGTTAGAGTTAGCGCTGGGCTCCGAACTGGAGTGGGAGAACAGGAAAAAAGAGAAGAAAAGAAGTCCAAGCGGACTGATGTGGCTCACTGAAAAGAGTGTATGGTTCCTGCTGTTCTTGTGCGGGAGGAACTGGATCCTTAGAAATTATTCCAGTATCAAAGAATGAGCTACAATATGCTTCACCTCTCCCATGACACAGAGCCTGTGCCAGACCAAGTGGTGCCATTGGGGGAGGCACCCCAAGGTACAATAACGGACACTCTATTGCAAAAGCTGTATTAAAGGAACAGAAGAATGTTCTCCTAAAGGCACAAGAGGAATACTTTAGATTACTTCTCACTCATCCTTCTTATACAGTGGTTAAGAGACTGTGTTGATATCGAAATACCAAATGGGAGGCCAAAAAATGGGCAAAGTGCCTATCAGTAGTTACTGACTTCCTCAGACATTAAGGTTCTGGTGTACCTAATGATTTTATCTATGAAATGATGTGGTGAAGGACAATCAGGGATAGCAGAAGACTGATTATTATCAAGAAATATCTCATAAATCATTGCAGAAAAAAAATTCATTCAGAGAATTGACTATGAATCAAATATAGAACCTATTACTAACAAATTACATTGTATTCTAACTTGCCATTGCTATGAAAAAGAATAAGCAGAGGAACAAGGGAAATGCATTATTTTTTAGGAAGAATGCATGTCTTTAGCTGTCTGGACTATCATTATACTCATTTTCCAGCTTGCAAAACTTAAAAACAGTCACTATGTAGTGGTATAGTCATGCTACTTAGGACCAAATTGTCTAATAAATAGGGTTCTCAGCTTCATTAAGTTGTATGAGATTATCTTGGCAAAGGACAGAGGAGGAGATCTTTATATTTTACAAAAGAAAAAGAGAAAGAGAAAGAGAAACATCTAATGACACAAGCACAACTTTGAAGGGACTGCTGCTAGCTGTTGCAAATTATTTGTATAAACATCAGACACAGGAACAAGGGAGCACAAACTGGATGAAAAGCAGCTCTAGAATCTACAGAGTATTAAATCAAGAATAAACAAAGATACCAATAATCTTTAGATTTTTTTTTAAGGTATTTAAGTATGAGCTTTGCTTCCAGGATAAAAAAATAAGGATAAGAATGAAATCTTAAATGTTAAAATTTCATTCTCATCCTGCAATATTCTATATTTCTGTTCTTTCTTATCTCATAGTAAATGAGATCCACTGCCACTCCAAAGATACCTTTATCTTTATAGATGAAAAAAAAGAAACAAAGCAGATTACTAGATCATCAGTGCTATGCCATACAATATTTTCAGAGAGAAGGAGTAAGGCTGCACCTGTGCACCACTTATTTTGATATACTTAACTTCAACCTTGTAGCAACATGGATGATGAATCACTCATCCATCACCTTAGGAAGCAAGTCTTCCTGCTGAACCAAATTATAACAGACAGGGGCTTTAGCAACTCTGCTTAGTAGATTTAAGAGACAGAGAGAATGTGATGAAGAATGGCAATTCATCTACAGACCGAAACCTTCAGCACTGCGCCATAGATCCCTCTTAGAATAAGACCTGAATTCTTGGGCCTGAGTTCTGGTTATGTTTCAGAACAAAGCTTTAAAGGTACGTGGAAGAGGTAGGTACCCAGTTCTCATCTGAGCAGAGGGGGAAAACATGCAGACATGCAGAGGCAAGAATGTTCTTATTTCAGTGCCTTCTGTCTTCCAGTTCAATACCTTAACCGCAAGGATATTCTTCTGCCTTTCATGGTTTCTGTGTTTCTAAAACAGGAGCCTCACAATATGCATACAGTTTGAGGTTGTCAGGTATAATGACATAAAACAGTTAATCAAAAGCTAGTCTATTTTAATGCTGTTTTTCATTATTGAGAACACATGACTTGTAAATGTAAAAAGTAAAAGAAAATTAGAAGAAAAACAAACAAATAGTTGTGAGACAAGAAAAAAAGCCCCCAGTGTTCAAGAATGGCCAGAGGCTGTTTCACCATTTTTTTCTTGGAAAAAAACAATTATTGCAGGGCTAAGAACGAACATGAAAAGCTTTAGTCTTATTAGAGACCTTTTGATCACAGGCAAATATTTAAAGCAGAATCTCAATGCGATACCAGTTATGGGAGAACTAATCTTACCATGCTTTATGTAGAAAATACAATTCATTGCAGTGTAGCAACTGTGTGATAGTTAAAATTTATTTTATGCTGAAATAAATGTAAATTTCTTAAGCAGGTGAATTTATACTTTTGATAATAAATGCATTCACGTCCATTACCCATGAAATCTCCAAGGAGTCTAAGTTCAATTGAGGTCATCTCATGACACTTATTTAAAATATAACCTGCATCAAACAGTAAATAGCAAATAGTCTTCATCAAAGCATCGTACTGGTGTCGAAGAAAGGGACTTGTCATAAACTGCCTTGCATGCATGTAAAGGATGGCGATACCGGCAAGACAATTCACCCTTTTTCACCTTAAAAGTGTTCTCCTATAAGCAGCACCAAGGGTTCTTTGATCCACATGTAAGCCAAGGAGGTCCTTCAAGGGCTGGAAGACCTACGTTTTTGGTGCAGTTTTTCTAAATTTTCAAATATACCTCATTTATCAAGCTGATTGTGATAAAGCTGTTTCTAAGAGACTTGCAAGCACAGTGGGAGACTGTACATTCCATGATGAATCAGATGGCTTTTTCTACTTGAGACATACCAACTAGGTCTGTTTCAACTAATCCCCAAAGGGAAGAAGACTGGGCAGAAGCACAAAGGACACAGTATTTGCTCTCCTTGCTGCTGCTGTCTGGGGAGCTCCACACTTCTACAGCTTCCCAACTGCCACAAGCATTACTACCCTTGTTAGACTGTGGGTGTTGCTTCTTCTGCAGTATTGGTCCCCTAGGAACTGTAAGGTCCACATACTCTTTCCTTTTAATTGTCTCTGCAGGTATGTTGGCCCCTCTTGGGAACAGTGATCCATGTGTACTCTTTTTGTTTTCTTCTTTTTTTCTTTCCTCAGAGAGGAACTGCACAGGAGCATTGCCTCTGCCTCCTGTAGTTACCTGACTGTATTCAAACCTTTTTCCCATTTCTGAAAGATCACATACATCTGTAAGTTGTATTTGGTCGTGGGGGGATCCCCTTACGTACCAGTCAGCTCTTGATCCACTTTCTCTGTAAGGATCAGAACTCACAGGCTAAAAAATTTAAAAGTTGTTTGCGGCAATAGAAATCGTATTTTCCAGAACCTGTTTTTAGCCTGTCTTTTTACTGTTGGGCATAATTTTCCCCAAGTTGTTTCCCTAGACCCTACTAGAAAAGTAAGAGCAGTAGAATATGCTCTGTCCTGCTCCAGGGACCACTTCAGCAGCATTCTTAGATATTTCTCATTCTTGTATTACTTTACATTAAAATATTAAAGGCCTCTCACTGAGTTCCCTTGCATGCTTTTACCTTACCTTATGTGATTTTACCATGGCAGTTGTTTTCTCTGCCTCTTAGTGTTTGGTTTATTAATTATATGGCATGATTATTAGTCCTTCTCCACAGTGTTAAACCTTGCTGAACTTGTGACTTATGAATTACTTACTTGCATTAAATGATTAAAACTGCATGGGATACAGCAAAGATCACCTGCTGTTTATTAGCATATCTATGAAGCTACAGTCTTAAATGACCCTGGCCAATTTGTTTTATAGTCCTTGTATGATAAGGATATGTCTGTTGAACTGTGAATATTCTCTTGTGGCTGTTGGATAACATACTCGGCATAATGTTGAGGAAAGATGTGTTACTCCCCGGTTAGAATCATAAAGCATAAGCTTCAGCAAAACTGTAAAGGTCTAACCAGTAAAGACCTACTTTTAACTGACAAAATAAGACTAAGATACTGTAGTATACATGTTAAACATGAGAAAACTATGAGCAAGATTGAGGAATGTCCTGGTTTCAGCTGGGACAGAGTTAACTTTCTTTTTAGTAGCTGGTACAGTGCTGGGTTTTGGATTTAGTGTGAGAATGATGTTGATAACACGCTGAAGTTTTAGTTGTTGCTAAGTAGCGCTTATCTTAAGCCAAGGACTTTTCAGTTTCCCATGCTCTGCCAGCAAGCAGGTGTGCAAGAAGCTGGGAGGGAGCAGAGCTGGGGCAGCTGACCTGAACTAGCCAAAGGGGTATTCCATACCATGGAACGTCATGCCCAGTATATAAACTGGGGGGAGCTGGCCGGGAGGCGCGGATCGCGGCTCGGGAACTAACTGGGCATCGGTCAGCGGGTGGTGAGCAATTGCATTGTGCATCACTATTTCCCCCCCCCCTTCCTTTTTTTGTTGTATTCCTTTTCATTACTATTATTATTATATTTCATTACTTTATTAATTATTACATTATTAAGGAAAAAAACCCCACTCACTTAAATCTGAAAACTATTCTGAATCAAACAAGTGTGAATTTCTTTGAAGAGAAGAACGTGCCTTTTGTGCTATATATTATCAACATACACACTAATGTGAAAATAAATACACTGGTAGATCACCAACAGTGTTTCTCATCTGTATTGCAGCAATTTTCTAATAGACACAGCTGATTTGTCTACTGAGTTCAGTTCTGTTTTGGTCAACATAAATTCCTACACTTTTCTCATCACTTTAATATTTAGGCAACTTACCTGTTCAAGTGCTTTGTAAGCAGAAGATATTGATTCCTTAAAATGTACCATAAGGGAGAAAAGGCTTTTTCTGTTGTTTTTAATTTACAGATGAGGGAGTAGATGAAGGGATTAAAGATCCCAGAGGATTTAGAGTGAAAGTACTTCACATCCAGGCCTGTATTTAAACTTCTGTGATTTGCTCCTCTTCAATGTCACATCTTCCTTTCAGAGCCATGCTGGATGATAAAATAAAGCAATAGGTGATGACAGTGCATCAAATGTTTGTTTAGGTGGTGTTCCATGGCTGATGCCATTTCCGTGTATTGTAAAATACACATATCACCATCTGAGAGGATTCTTTTAAAAGTGTTTTCTGTTCCTAAATGCAGTTTTTCATCAATATATATCAAATATTTCTATGGCTTATAAAACAGTTTTCTTTCTCTGCCATATTTCTTTTGCCCTTTAATATACACTGTTTCCTTTTAATGCAAAATGGAAAAGCCAATGGAAAAGTCTTTCAAAAAAGGAAAAGCCAATCTTGCAAAGTGCTGAGGTTCCTCAAGGGAAGTTCAGGATACTTAATATCTTTCCAGTTACATTAGAAAATTTGCCCTCACTGAATAACTGACCAGCCATAGAAATTTTAACAGGATAAGTGTTCACCTTGACAGCAGTTAATTAGAACTTCCCATTCACAATATTCATTTCCACTTGCTCAATAATGATCATTACAGCAACCAAAAAAAAATTCACGGCATTATGTTTTCAATTTCTATACTATACTCCTAACAAAATTCGAGGCTTAAATCATTCCTGTTTTGCTGTAGAGAGCTAGATAATGTTGCAGCAGCTTTCACAGTATTCTGTGTATAATTTAGTATGTAAATTCAGTTTAAGTTTCTTATGTTTATGAGTTCAGGGATAACACTGTTAAGTTGACTGATGAAAATGTGACTTCAGATGATTTATGAGTTTCACAAAGGCTGATATTAATTCGAAACTTCACTAAATTCACACATGGATGAACCTAACTATTTTAGATTTGCAGAGCTCAAAGAATTGCTTCATTTCAAATTCACACGCTCCTCATGTAGTATAGGAACATGTGAGATATAGATATTTTTTCATTCAGGGATGTGTATTTCTCCTTTCTAGTTTTTCCAGTGAGTTTGAAAATACTAAAAGGAAGACCGTACTTGTAGAGGAGGAAAACAGTCTTCAAAATTACAGCTGTAGATGGGTATATGTTATATATTTTTTCCACAGTGATTTTATTTTCATTGATATTCATTCTTTATATCAGTCCCGTAGCCAAGCCTATGTTTACATTACATGGCTGCCAAGCTGCCAAGCAGGTCTCCCCTGGCAAGCTGTAACTAGGAGAAACTTTTTAAATCACCCTCCACCTGGGACTCGGTGAGCACACCGCAAATTCCTAAACCCAGGATGCGTTTCCTCAGCTCAGGGCTTGAAATCTGCATCAAGGGCTGCGGCTCAGAGATGAAACAGCCTCCTGGGCAAGCCTGTGTGCCCTCCAGTACTTAACTGGAGGAATGGAAGGAAGTTACACAGAAACCTGAGCTGGGAGGTGAAGCGTTAAGCATCTTACAGTTTCTGGGCTGTGTGTCTTCCATCCCCAGGTTGGAGGGAACCAAGCCCTTTGGCTTTGTGCAGGTGAGCCCTAAGGAAAGAGGGCTTAGGCAGGCACCTACTGCTTTCAGCTGAGAGGTGACAGCTGCTAGCCAGCTGGCTCTCAGCTCCTAGTCACTGCTTGCCAACTCAGGTACGCAGCTGCGTGGGTACAAAATGGGGAGTACCAGCGGTGGCTTACGTGTTTGGCCATGTCCCCAGCCTGTGCTCAGAGCCTGGCCAAATGCATGGTGCAAGGGCAGCCGACACACGACGTTCACTCTCACCTCTTTTTAATTCTTGCTACTCTGTTGACACTCTTATTTTGCTGCCTGCCCTATCCCTGCTGTTTCATTTTCCAGTTAGTGCTCAGAAGAATGTAAGCCTAATAATTATGTGTTAGTAGGACTCTGATCCAGGTTACTCTTTTGTAAGTTTAAAGATTGATTGGATTTAAAAATTTAAGTGCATTAAAATAAGTGAACTGGTCATCTCATGCTTAGTGTTTGAAAATAAGGAATAAGAAAAGAGAACTTCAATTTTTTTTTGTTTTAAATTTCTAAATTAAAAGCTACCTGATTAATATTTCTGAGGTTAAATGACTTTTTTTTAAAACAAAACTATTCCCATTAGTTTCTAACATCTTAATTTTTCATGGTAATATCTTAATTTCCAGTAATGTTCAACAACGAAAGATAAAAACTCATTTGTCCTTTTCATTACTTTCATTGCTAAGACTCTCAGTGTAAAATAATTCTCTAGTAAGTGCAGGCAGGTGCTGACATGAAAACTGCCAACTACCACAAGCAGATATATAAAACAGACCTTTTAAAGTCAGCTCTGACTAAAGCAATGGTGAACTCATATCTCAGTATGAACAAATAGCATTATCTATTGAGCATATGTGACAAAAGAGCGGAGTTTGGTTCTTGAGTGTAAAAGACTTCAGTCAGAAAAGTGGGAGAAAATCAGCAAGAGTCTTCAGGAGGAAGTCTACACGTCATCTGATCTTTGCCCAACGTCCCGTCAGTCTCAGGCAAGATGAGCCAACCGAAGAAAGGCTCTCCAGATGGTCAGGCAAACTGACGGGGTGACTGCCTAAAGACTTATGGGGCTTATTATGGGATGCAGGTGGAAGAGAATTTCGGGACTACATAAAATTTATTTTGAGATGTTTTAAGGGTTTTGTGGAAATGCACAATGAGATGTTTAGGGACAGGACCGAAGGCAGTGAAAGGGAGGGATCAGTGTGAATCAGGCAGGAACAAGCATAGGAACAAAGAGGGAAAAAGGGACACAAGTGGCCAGTCGAGTATATATGGGTCAGCACACTTGCCTGACTGAGCCCCCTGCTTGGTCTTCTTATTAAACCCTGTTTCTCACTGCAGAGAGTGGGTGTGCTGCCTGGGGCGGGGGGGAGCAGGAGGGGAGACTGGAGTGGCAGTGGGTCAGAGAAGCGCGCAGGGCTGGGTGCCAGTGCCTGGGGGAGATCGCAGCTGGACGGGAGGGACAGGAGGGGCCCACTGTGTCCGTCATGGCTGTGAGCACTGTTTGTGTTTGTGTGGGTGCTGTTACAGGCACGGCTTTCTGCCTCGGTGGAGCTCTTGGCCACTTGATGCCATCAGGAACACGCACTCCGCCTCAGTACTGGCTGGACCTGCAAACGCGCAACCACCGCAGCCTGCAAAGAAAACACACCACTGGATCCAGCTACCTCTAGCAGTTGGCAGGCAGATTTTTGAAAGAAAATAAGAACTAATAAGAACTGCAACTGAACTAAGATTCTATGGCAACATTAAACATATTTAGGACTGTGTATTGTCATACTTACCAGTGATAACTGATTTATCACCCCTGTGAATGTTTTCGCTTTCTCATTATGCCAAGACTGTAAATAATACAAGTGAGCTAACGTGTGCTACGTCTGATTTTACAAATCTAGTGCTCAACACAACCTCTGAAAGCTATAATCCCAGTAACAACATTAACACGATGAATCAGGACATTTTTCTCACCTTTCCCAAGGCTGCTATTTAATGTAGTCTGCATATTCCTCATCCTTCCAAACACGTTTGCAGCTGCATTAGCCTGTTTGCTTGGGGTTTGCATGATTTGTCCACATGCCCAGCCCTGCATAGCCACACCATTCAGATCATTCCAATTGAAGTATCTGAAAGTTATTGACTGCTTTCCATTTGTGCAGTCCTTTATGTCTAAAACGTAAAAAAGACAATCCCTAAAAAGGTTTGTAGGAATGATCGCCAAGAAGCAGTTCACACGTATAATGAGCGGTGGTATCCAAATGTGCCAGCTGTACTGTGCACCTTTCCATACACCCAACCTATGAGTTGCCATTTATATACTTTATACTATGTACTTTTGATGATAATGAGATATCTAAAGCATGTTCTTTATGAGCCAGACACTATTATTTTTGTTCATGTTAAGTAGCATCTTATTTAAATTTCTGCGCTGATATCAGTAAGACTTCCAGTGAACAAAGTACCAAACAAATGGAAAAATCTGGCTTTTGGGGAATATTTCAGTCTAATTACTTCCATTCTCCCATGAAAAGAGCATGAAGGGGTGGGGGTGAGGAGGTACCCCCACTGGAGCCGTGATTCTGCAGGAATATATAGAGGAAACTGAAAGATTAGAGTCTATATTTATTTCCTACTAGTGCTGAAAGCCATTCTGAACTTCAGTCACTGATTGTTGCCTGTGGCCAGAAGAATAATGCCTTTGCTTTAGAGGCACACACAGACAAAGCATTAAGGTTAATGTGCCAGGTCTAAACCATTAGGCTATAGCCATACGACGCCTTGCCATCACCAAAGCAAGGATTAAATCAATCAATACAAGCAATGTTCTTGAACTACTGTAAAACATCAGTAAGTGCATACATAGAGAGTATTTGAGATTATGGAAGTCATCTCGCTACAGGAGAACAATTGCCTAATGTCCTCCTGGGGATGGGAATGTATCTTATACATGTTATTATTTTTACAAATGAGGCATACAAAGCCGTATCATTAATAAAACACCTGCCTTCTACTTTTTCTTTTCTTTCTAATGATGGTGCACCTGTTCAAAAGATTTTACTGCTCTCACAGGTTCTTCTAAAAAGTGCCGCTATCTTTGTATGAAGTTGCCATGATATTTATGATTCTCTCTGTAAAAATAAGTTTTTGTGTCCTCTGTGACATCTGAAAGACTAAAGGGTAGACGAGTAGTACAACTACTTCAAAGACCAAAAGGGGGAAAGAATGATGTGAGTTCTACTCTCTCTCTGATGCGGATATGAAAGGAACAATTTTTCCTGCTCTCATGGCTAGAAGATGAGGAGCAGGATTATAAACATAGGTAGCTAGTAGTAACCACACATCTATAAAGCTATGTCAGCTAATACTCAGACTCACTAAAATGTAGATTATTTTAGCCTGCAGATGGATCCTAAACCATTTTGCAACAGAACAAAAGACCTCATAGTTGCAGGACTTCAGTCGTTCTCATAACATTTCTCGTACAGAAAAGCACTGAAGTCCTTAAATGGACCGCATAATAGTGACTCTAAGGACTGGAAAAGTAAAACAGCTAGCGCTGCCTCCATTGGAGACTGAGATGTAGGTCTTGGCAAGGCAAAAAAATGGTAAGGGAACCATCACTGCAGCTTCCTTCCTGTAACTATAATTGTTAATGCTCATATTCATGATAGAACATGAACTCTCTGTGCTTGAATATTTAACAAGAGACTGCCTCTGGGGGAAGCCATACATGGAAACTTTGGACTTGCCTGATGTTGTGAGATTTGTTTCTTAGAAGCACAGCTGTGGCTTCAAACAAAGGACCATCGAATGCCAAGTGAGCCGTATGTCTTTGCAAACTCTAATTGCAGTTGTCTGGGGATAAGTGTACTTTCCAGCAGAGAAGAGCAAAGAAGTTCTGCCATACATTTCAACAGTAATATCACTCATTGTTCAGCCAACTTTGTACTCTAGCCTTTGCCATGAACAAATGGCTAATACTACATCACAAGTCTTTCAGGACTTTAGCCTAGGAGGCTTTCTTCGACTTCACAGCCATTTCTATTATCAATTAACTAAGTATTTTATATGTAGTAGAAAAAGTGGAGTGTTTCTCATTCCCCCTTTGAAAAGGCTAGTACGTCATCCCAAAGCAAGCACCTAAATCTGTGACAAAGCACCTAAATAATTTTAGTCTGATTTTTAAAGTTAACAAGCACTTTAAGTCTCTCTGCCACCAGTAGAAGCTGTGGATGGATAACATCTCAGCACGCACTCAGGCTCTGTAACTACAGGTACTGAAATTGAAACTTTTGGCCAAAATCCAATGCCTTTGTTTCTTCTGATGTAACTGAGATATAGTCTGATATGGGCAAATATACATGAACTATATAATCAATTTTTGGCTCTGATACAGGAACGCTTAAAGGCATGATAATAGCTAGCAATGGGTCTCAGCTTAATAGGCCTCATCTCAAGTCTCACCCTCAGCTGGGATCTAAGTGCCTATTTCAAACCTATCACTATTGCAGGCTGGAGCTAAAAGGCTGGCAAGCAGCCACGAGTGCTGGGAAGCAGGCTCTTGGCTCAGTGTAGAGTTCCACCCTGCACCGGACAGAGCTCCATCTCTAAGAGCAGAGGGTCAGAAATTAACTATTAACTTTGTCACAAATAAACCAGGATGAGCTACTGGATGAGAACTTAGCTTGTCTCTCCATCGGTAGTGAAATAGAGGAAGTAAGGACCTTAGTGTGTTTGTGGATTTGTTACTTGTGTGGTCTCCATCCGCGCTGCTGCCAGGTCACAGCTGGGGTCCCAAGCATCCTCCTGGTGCTTAGGGACAGCTAAGCTTGGCATCGCTGCTTGCACCACACCAGAGCATGGTCAGCCCGGCCTGAGCCCTCCAGGCTGCAAGGCTCGGTACAAGAGCTCACGCTCTCTTCCCCAGGAGGGCTTGAGCACTTGCTGAGCCCCCAGCCTGCGTATGCTTTTGCTGCGTGTGCACAGCAGGCGGTGGGCCCTGAGCACACATCTGGAACCTGTGTTTGCCCTGCAAAGTAGCTGAGAGTTGCGGGGCTGACGCTGTCACAGAAATCCTGCTAAATAAATCCTTTAGTCTATTGAGGTGCTTGGAGTACACTGACTGAGGGAAAATACTTCGATTCAGACAGTTCCAGCACACCTGGACAGTTCTGGAGATCTCCAAAGGCACAGCAGCCGTACACACTTCCAGGCTAGCGGGCCGTTTGGGAGGTTTAATTGGAACCTGGTGTTCTGCTGACCCTCTTCAAATAAATTCACCGAATGGGCTGGAGCAAGACTGTCCCTTTCATCTTGGTGGCTACCATTCCAAGGGAGTGATGAGAAGTGTCTGATGCCAGAAACCCCCTCTGTGGAGTTCAGAAAGGGCCGAAGGAATCTGGCCCTCCAATCCCACCCTGAGAGATAATTGATCTCATAGATAATCTCTCCTGTAGGATCATTTTAAACAAGTCAGCTCAACATATTGGATAACAAGTAATTACAAAAAAAAAAATCAGTTTGGTCATTAGCAGATTGACAGCTGTGCTTAGTATAATGCAGGGCATGCCTTAAGATAAGGCTCAGCTCTCTTGGTGATATCAGTGGTGTTAATCATTAAGAAAGCTGTTTCTGCCAAAGCCCCCACTGTTGTTGCTTTTAAATTGCTAAATAATCTAATTTTCAGGGAGGAGCAAAAAGTTCACAGATGTGGAGAAAAGCTTGCAAATGTGGTTTGTAAGGCAGGCAAAAAGGACTCCTGTGTTTATTTATAGTCTAACAATGTTTTAATCAATTTAAGAATAGCAGGGGGGAAGGCTGCTATTGGTTTATTTTGAAATGGCTGGAACTGGCACTGGTAATATTGCTTTAACAATGTAAAGTTAAAGGAATAATATTACATGGTAGGTACCACAGAACACACAAATCAGCAAATTGCCATCTAAAATTGCTAATACTCCAAATATCTGTATTTATATGGTTAATAAACAGGATAATATTATCAAGTTGCACTCCTAATTAGTCAATATTATCAACAGTTTTTAACACCTTAATTTCTCTCCTTCTAGCCCTTGTTTCTGCTATTCCCACTGAGTTAATTTTAAACTCCTGTCAAAGACTTCTGACTATGAGTCTGTGAAGTGGCTCAGGTAATGAACTCCTGATCTGACTGCTCATTCTGAGCTCTAAGATGCAAAGCAAGATCACTTCTTTACTGCATGGCATATGATAATTTGCCATACACTTAAGCACTGAGCTTTTTTTGTGATAAGGAAATTTTTATGAATTATATATGGCTGTATAATGGAGGCTGATGAAGGCTCTAATTTTCCATCAGGCTCCTAAGCAGCCAGCGCAGAACAAATAACAAAATCGTGTTACTACTGCTAATTTTTTGTAATTTACAACACTACAATCCCAGCTGAAGTCCAAATTGTGGAGATTATTACTCTGGTGTCATTCCCTCAGAGGCTATCAGATGTCATGTCTTATAATTTGTCTTATCCTCATGCCATTGCTTGAGAAGATGAGTAATTTAATCAAATCCCTTGATTCACCCTATGTATAAATAAACATAAAAATGTTCTTTATATTTATTTTGAAAGAGGAATACCATTATCTTATCCTAGATTCTAGTCACTGGAAATTCCAGTATACTATGGAATATTATTTTTTTCGAGAGACTTAGAGAATAACAATTTTTTTCTGATCTTAAGCAGAGCAAGCAATAAGATATTATTCAGCTGAAATAGTCTCTCTCAACTAGGTTAAAACATTTCATTAGTGATAGCAAAGTTTTCACCTAGGGCAAATGGAAAAAAAACAGAGCTGTCTCACTTTCAGAAGGCTGGGAATTAGGACTCCCTGGGAGTTAAGCTCCCTCTATTCTATCTAGGGTCATCTGGAATAGAAATTTCTGGACTGCAATTGGTGTCGTTTCACCCCGACCAACAAAGAAGCACACCTCATCTGGTAGCATAGACGTGCTTGGAAGTGGTACCAGAGTAGCGGTAGGAGATCTGCCATGTGGCCTTCAGTGATGTCTGATGCTGACTCAACCAGTGAGGGTAACATTGTTCAGGCTGTGTAATGGTACACCCTGGAGGGAGCTGAAGCTGAGCTGAGCAAGAAAAAAGAAAGCATCAGTCCTGAGTTTCCTAGAGCTGGTACTCTAGGGAGGCTGATTTTGCTCTGAAGTTACCTCCAAGAGCGTTGTAAGAGAAGTGTTTGGACACAGCCCTTAAGTTTCACTCACAAATTTTGGTCCCCTCTGGACCGTTACACGTTGCAAGAGCTAATTACAGCCTCTGAGGTGTCTGCAGCAGAACTTGTCAGCACAGCAGTCTAGCAGCACCTTTCTCTCCCCTGCCGTATTTTCTGTTTCTGTTCTCTCCCAAACCTACTGCATAGGGTCCCAACTCTACAAAAAATGCTCAGCTGCCCCATTTAATATCATCTCAGAGTACCTTTTACTGCTCTGGCAGTAGCCAGGATCAGATCCAATGACAGTAAATACTGCAGGTTGTGCACAATAGGTATTCCTTTTCTAAAATACATTAACTGCCAATGTTTAATTCAAAATCGTTCAAATTCAGGTAATGTTGAATGAGATCATTTGTCATTTGATCCATTTTCTCCATTCTCAGCAGACACAGCTTTATTACTAGTCTGAGCAAACCAGAGAACCTTTGCATCATCATAATCATAAAACACCTTCTTTTGTCATTAATTAGACACAACTGGGCAGGAAATAACACAGAGGCCGTAAAACCCAGTGATGTATATTCAGCTCAAGACAATAGATTTTTCCTTCGATTTCCAGAATCTTTTGATAGGACTGGAATAAGACATACTATTTTTTTGCAACAAGTACTTCTTTTTGTACCTCTTTGCCCTACCTTTGCTAGAGCTTTCTCTTATCCATGAAGTGAGTGACCCAGCTGTGACAGGGAAGGCAGGCAGCTGCAGGCAGTAACTTATTTTAAAGGCACTCCTAGTACGTACCAAAAGTCGCAGTGACAGTGTGAAGGGTGAGTAAAATGTGTCCATGTTTCAGACCTTTCCTTTCACAAGTTATCTCATATGCCAGGGTGGTGCAGAAGTTCATGCATGGGGAAATCTGCATAAGCTAATGAATTCAGCTTCATGCTTGAATCTAACAGGACAGCTTAGTCTGCGTGTGGCTTCTGGGTTGCAACAGCTAGATAACATCGGGACAAGAATTGTGGGGCAGGGGCAGGGGGCAAGAAGTAAAATCCTTAGTAGAGGCTGTTCTACACTGTTTGGTGAGAATAGCTGCCATTTGGTACATTACAAAGTCCTTCCAAAAGTGCCTGTGAAGCAAATTTCACTCTTATGCCTGCACTTGAACAGCTCGCAGCAATGGCAGAACGGCTGTATTTTTGCTATGGAAAGTGATACCAGGATTTCTTGAGGTGAACCTCCTGGCCAGGCTGCCAAATGCAAGGTCAAAAATTATTGATAGACATGTGTATGCGTGTGATGTCAGGAATTATACCAGAAGACATAAAACATCAGTGCAACATTGCCATAGCAACCATAGCATAGCAAAAGTGCATGATTTTCCACAGAACCAGAACAAACACAAGTACAGAATTGCTTTCCCTGCCATATAACAGAAGTCTATGACTATAGTCAGGACAAGTGAAAAGCCCTGACTAGTTAATAGGGGAGAATTCACATCACATTCAACTCTCATCATGTGCATACACACAAAAAAATTAATGATTACACCTGTGCTTATACATGCTCCACAGATGCAGAGCTACGATTATCTTCTCTAAAGAAAAAGCCATTTTTATTACTTTTTTTTAACCCAAACATTTCCCATGTAAGGAAGATGGTACACTGGAAGATCTTTAAAGAATACAGTACAAGCCTAGAACATAATCATTCTTTAAATTATGAACTTTAAAGAACTAGATGACAGGATAGAGGGTGGCTGCTATACTGAACTTCTTTGGCTAGCCCTTAGTGCTTACTGGGAGCAAGCTTCTGTCAAGACAATGGCAAGGGTAGGTATATTCATAGTGTGTCTGTGAATACGGTAGGGATATATTTTGACAGACTTCTCAGAGAAGTCATTTTTGTTCTATGTTCTTTTGTCCAACAAGTCAGTTCCAGATTTTGATTTTTTTTCCAGCAGGTTCAGAGATCATAGAATTGAGTACAATGTGATTAGGGGATATTTTGAATGCTTTGAAATGGACAGATAAGTAACAACAAGAGTCTGTTGAGAGATAAAATGTGAATAGAAAAAAAGGCTGAATATAGAAATCAGCTTTTCACAGTAATACATAATGGATCATTTTACACAGATTGTTAGCGCCCGTCATTCTTTGACTATTGACTGTTTATGGTATGCGATTGGTCCCTAGTGTCACAGAACTTTGGTCCTGATCAGACTGAACAAATGAAAACGGTGTGCATGCAAGAAACGGAATTTTGTTTTCTGGCCATTTTTATCATATTAGTTTTAAAATGGAAAACAGAAATAGATTAATAGCTTTCTATTTATTTCAAATATTTCCAAGTAATTTTTCAAAAATATTTTCAAAATAATAATATTTCAAAGTAATTTTTTCAGTGCTTATTCTGCCCTGGGTGAAAACAATAATCAGGATTTGAAATAACACTGCAAAATTATGTATCCTTAATAATTCCTATAATTCTACTGGTACACATTTCCTCTAGCAGTTGGGCTAATGCCAGAATAGAAGATAGATTGTGAGAATGTTTGCATGTTTTATTTCTAAAATAATTAGTTTGTTATTGGTTTTGATGGTACATGAAGTACAGTGCCAGCTAACAAAAGTGAAACAGAACAATGGTACTGGTACATTCTCCATTGGTAGTGTTTTTACTGCACTGGACCACACATTTATCTCCTGAAATCAGGGGCTGTGTCACTGTCCAAAGCATCTCCAGTTCTCCCATGAATATTTTTAATCAATACACCTCTTCCTCCTATATTGGAATTACCACCTGATTGAGCATTGTGGGTGTGATGTCATCATAAAATGTAAGAAAAATAAAGATTGCAGAGTGGCAATAAGAGATACGGAAACATTGTGCTAATTAATGAATGACATTTCACAACTACAGTTGGTCAGCGTATATTTCCAGCTTTCACTGAGATGAGGAAATGAATTAACTTTGTACAATTGAATATATTGCAGGTTATATCTCAAGCATTTAAAGCTTAAAAAAGACAAGAAGGGAGGAAGAAAGGAGAGGAAACAACTTTAAAAACCCCTAAACTTCAAATCAGGAAACAGCAAATCTCCCTGTACTATTGGTAATCCAAAAATGTTTAGCTAAGATAATAAAAATGTCTTGCTTGCTACCATAACTTATTTTCATGACCTACATTAACTGTTATGAATGTTTCCCATCAGCACAGATATATCTTTTATCAGTCCAGAATACATCAACATTTGCCGGACAAAGCCATTAAAAGAAACTGTAACAATAGTCAACAAATCGTATCAACAATTAAGCTTACTAAAAACAATGTAAGGGAAAGTAGAAGAAATTTAAATGTGAACCAAGTGAACATACAGACCAAGAAATAAAAATAAGGATTCAAGACAGTTATCAGATTCAGCATATTCAGTAGGTGTTTTTATTTAACAATATTTTCTGAAAGCAACTTGAAAAACTTATTAAAAGAAAAGAAATCCTTTAACACCAGCAGGTTTTCTCACAAAATCAAGTTACCCAAAGAAGTTTGGTGTTGCCAAGAAAGATGAAAAAGTATGCATTTTGTTTTTAATTGGCTGCAAACTGTGGAAAGTAAAAAAAAAAAAAAAAAAAACAATTTACCTCAAAATAATTATATAAAATAAATTCAATTAATGCAGTGTACAGAAAAGGTTAAATAAATTCTGTGGTTTCTTTCAATGTATAGAACTGATAGAGAAGAATTTTTAAAGCACAGCTGGTGTGTTTCTTTTAGTTCTTCCAATATTAGCAGTTTGGGATGATGAATGAGTATTTTCACCTTCATGTGGTGTTATGCCACCTCTCATTTTTGTCATCTGATGAATGTCAACTGATAGTATGGGGTGAAGAGCGCACCTAAACAGCCTTGGTCAGAGTCTTAAGGATCCAGCATGTGAGAATCATGCTCAGTGAGTAAAAATGGTATTCTGCTGCAAACAATATGCAGATGTGTGAATGCAAACAGGAGTAAGACCTGTGAAATAATCTTTGTGAAAAAAATGGAGAAGTTTCAGCTACACTTGAACTGTGTTTGGTTTAAGAAAGGGATAGAAAATTGGAAAATTCAATGTAAGGAGAACAACAAAAGGGGTATTTTTTAATTAAGAAAGCTTGAAAGAGGAACAAAAAGATCTTTCTTTTTAGGAAGGGTTTTATAAAGACAATATTGATCAGTTACATTTAAGTCTTTTAGAGATAAGACAACTGATCAGCTTACTTGCACAAAATAAGTGTTAGGCTGGATTTAGAAGAAGGATTTTCAAAAGGATTGATACCTGAGTCCCAGATCAGGCTCTGTAGGGATATTACAGAGTGCTGTTTATTTGAAGCTGCAAGAACAGGTACAATAAACATCTGTTGGAGGTGGGCAAGGAATAGTTGTCCTTTCCAAAAGATATAATGTGCATACATACATATATAAAAAACTGATTCTCCAAATTGAGCATGTCATAATATCTTATAAACCCAAGACATTAGGACCTAAAACTGTCAACTTCTTTTCTCCCTCATTAATCTCAAAATATAACTCAGTTTCCTGCACAAAATTACATGCTATAGATTCAAGTAATGATTTCTGTCTAGTTAAAGAGAACAATAACATATATTTCATGCTTGTCAGGCATAGATTCAAAACAAAGCAGATATATTTTAAAATTGAATTCAGACTTATTTTATGACTGATCAAATCTGATGTTTATCTTTAACAAGACAGACTAATTCAGAACTTACTAAAAATTAATTGTATTCATTTGTTCCCTGGAATTTTGTACTATCATTTAAAATATATTCTGCAAGGATAGCTTATTTTGCAATTATTTAGCCACTGAACAAAACAGACGTTAAAAAGTAGGAATAAGGCTTGTATCACGTCAGTCAGCTTTGGTGATGACTATGTCAAGAAGGTTAAGAGTGAAAGACTGACATTCTCAGCACTGGAGAGTACCAGAGAAGTCCTGTAGAGATTTGTGTTAGGACCTGTGCTATGATTAACAAATCATATTTTTGAAAGAGGGACTGACTACAGAGGCCATAAAGTTTGTAGGCAACACAAAAATAATTAGGGTAGTGAAGAAATTAAACTCTTGAGAAGTATTGTAGAATGTTCTCATGACACTGTATAAATAGGGGAAAAAAGCAAAATGGCAAAAATTGCAGACTTGAAATTGTTAAATGCAAAGAAAAATACACGGAGTAAAAGAACTACGTGTACACCATGATGTATTATATATTGACAATTACGATGCAGGTAACAGAATATGGAGTCTTTATAGGTGAATTTTAAAATATCAGGTCAATTCTCAATAGCAATCCACCAAGGAAATAAAATGTAAATTATATTAGGAAAAGAACTGAGAATAATTCCTTCCACTGTTAGGTCACAGATGAAATGTTGTTTAGCTACAGCCTCAGTGCTTCTAGCTTTTCTTATTTCATTTGCAAAATAGCACAGGACTGAAAAATGGATTGAGAAAGGCTACAAGGATGACTAGAGGTATGCAGTAGCTTATGCATCAGGAAAAAATAAATTAGGACTCTTCAGCTTGGAAAAGAGAAGATATTAAAAAGATGACTAGCACAGCAATTTTCCATGACTTCTTATAGTTTCTCATGATGGAAGAACTAAGGACACCCAGTGAAATTATCATACAGAGTGTAATTAAATTAAGTAACTCATTGCCACAAGGTGTTGCAGAGGCCAGATTATAAACGGGCTCAGAAAGTAAATTTTAAAACAAAGTCATGGAAGAAAGGTCCACTAGAGACTATTAAGTATGCTGATGCAAATGCAGTCTCTGGCTCTGAAAGTCCCTAAACTGTAGATTGCTGAAAGCTGGAATGGCACCCCAGGGAAAGTGTCACTATATAATTGTCCTGTTCTTGTCCTTTTTGCTAAGCATCTGCCAATGGTTACTGCCAGAGACAGGACACTTACTTAAATGGATCTTTGATTTCATCAGGAAATCTGTTCTGAAATTCTTACCTTAACAGTGATGCAGAGAAGATACAGTATGTCATAGTCTAAAAAAAAATACTTAAAAACCATCAAAACATGACCTAATTGATTAATAGCGTAAATATATTAATAGGCAATAATAATGCATTGTTTAATCATCAAGTTTATTATATTTGTGTTAAATATATGGCAAATATTTTCCCTATTTGAAACCATGTTATCCAGAGACTGCAGAATTCCTAAGCCCAAGAGTCTTGAAAGGGCCACAGAAGTTTTATTGTTCCTATAAGTTTCGGTTCCTCCTGTCTGTCTGAATGATAACTTCTGCCATTTGCTTCCTCTCTCACCTTCAGGGAATTTTTCTTATGAAAGTAGTGGTTTAGGAAAGATATAATGCCTGTTACCCCTTCAAATGCAAACACAGTTCTGTCTACAAAATGAGTATGACAAAGGTATATGCCAGGTTTGAATACAAAGTAAAAAGAGAAGATGATATTTTAGCAGAAAGCAGAAAGAATCTGAGAGTTATTTGTAGGAGTCCCATTTTACAGAGGTCAAATATTATGAAAGACTTCAGTTCCTTTATCTCACCTGTTAGAAAATCCTTAGAGAGTGTTTATTTATCTACCAAAGGCAGCCTAACAAACTTCTATCTTCAGCAGGCAAGAGACACATTTCTTTTATATCAAAGAAAGAGATGTTCAGTTCTTGATATCTCGGCTATTTCACACCAAAGTCACTCCTTACTGAAGTTTACTTCACAGTGTCTGAGGGACACCTATCAGTGGGCAATTTTCTCACTAGGCAATGCTGTCTGCTTTGATTTCTCCAGTATGATTTCATGTCCAAGCAATCAACACCTGGGAAAGAACCTCCAAGAGCAGGTTTCTTGCCTCCTGAAGGCCCCACACTGGTGCCAGCAGAAGACAAGACATTTTCCAACAGTTGCAGGGTCCTTCCTTATGAAAGGCCAGTAAAAGCACAAGAAAAACCTGCTGTCCTGTTGGCAAGCCCTTGTATCTTAAGAATGTGGAATATCATCCTTTGACCCTGCTGTGGACTCCATTTAGAGTTGGCATTTCTGAGGGTGACCAGGTAGGTGAACAAGTGGCCACTGTACAGCGCACGTCCAGATGTCCGTGCCTGGTAGTCAGCCAGCCTGGACAACAGCAAGGGTGGCACCCGTCCTAGAACTGAGGGCAATTGGAGCCCAAAGAAGTGCCACCTAGAGCTTGGTTGCAGAAGGGGAAAATATAGCTGCACCAAAGAGAAGAAGCCCCATGGTTTCTTCCCACACTGCACTAGACCATGGGAAGACGGAGGGCCACAGTCCTACTTTCTCCTGATTATGAGCTTTTTGAAATATCATATTTGTCCTTAGAAAGGCATTTAGAAATCAGACATGTGTTTCAACAATAAACAGTTGAAGGAGGCAGATTTATTTTGGCCCTGAATGCTGACATCAAGAAACAAAAAAATACGTTATACCCCTCCTTTCTTATCCTGACCTCATGGGTCTGTTTCTCCAGGCAGTCCTGCAATATGCGTGTTTGTAAATAACAACACATGCACCACCATAGCTTGCTGTGGGGAGTGGGGACAGGAAAAATACCAGCATAGTTCACATGAAAGGTAATTTCATTAAATTTGAGTTCATAAATTCTGAGTGTACCTGAAACAGAAGTAAAAAGAAAGTAAGCTGTGCTAGGCAGCTGACCATCTTCCTCTCAAAGAAACTAACTGTTCTTCCAGTAGAAAAATGAGAAAATGCTTAAAACTTGTCAAAAAAAAATCCAGAAAATGCTGACATAATAAGCTGCGATTGATATGAAAAGGATCCTTTTTGCTTCTCCGGGGTATTAGAGTTCCTCATCCATTTCTCTAGACTACATTTGTTAACTCTGAAATAGCTCAAAAGACTAGAAGGATTTTAAAAGCATTGACAACTCTTCTACGAAAAAAGTGAAGCAACATTTTTATCTCTTTCCCACCTGCTTTCAGCAGGTGTATGCACTCAGACTACATAGCTTTTATGCATTGTGAAGCTTGTATAATTTAGAACTTCATGCTCTACACATTTCAAATTGGTTTGACCCTTTCCCCTCCCAGGCACACACAAGTGCACAAATGGAGTTTTACTGTCTTTTTCAAATCACTGTATCCTCTAATTTATTCAGGGTTGTCTTTTAGAGTGGTTAAAAAAGCATTTTAATTAATGTTTCAGTCAGAAACCTTCCTCACGATTTTGTGGTGAAGAACCAAGCGTAAAAGTGACTCAGTGTGGCTATTGCGCATTTTGTTGCAATGCTCATATTTTTGGACATAAACTGGCTGCCTGGAAATATGTTCACGCCTCAGTGACTGAATGGCAAAAATGGATGCATTTAATTATTAAACTGTACTTTATTCGATGACTTAAAATTGCATCCTCGTAAATAAGGAGCCACCAAGGAATTTGGGGTTTTTTTCTGCCTTTCCAACCAATTTCTTTGTCTGACTACCATTTCCTATATACAAGGGGAATTCTCAGCTGATTACACCAGATGAGAACTGTGCTGTCTTCCTCATTCCTGTTCTGACATAAGGGAAAGACAAGAACAGAGTAGAAAACAGACACACTCCAAGAATTCCTGGCTAATCTAAGATTTATGCACCTAAACTAAAGCGGAGAATTCCCACAGCTCTTTCCTACCATTTTGAGCCAGGTTGGTGTGTACTTTCCTGTAAAGGAAGAAAGCTGTAATCAGTTTCTAATTATTCTATCATTTGTTCTTTGGAACCAACCAGTTTCTGAGAAGAACCTGGACCAGTAATTACACACGTGGCTTTGATATACCATACTGCAAAATAGAACATTTTCCATTTTATTTGGATTAAAAAGGATTTTTACTAAAAAGGACATACCTAAAAAGTGGAAATTGCTCAACGGTTATCCATGTCCTCACCTCTGAATAAATAACAATCAGTTACAATCAGTACTTACATTGATTATTCATTAATTGTTTCTGTTATGAAATAAACAGTGGAACAACAGTAAGTTTCTTGTAACAGTGTGAGACCTTAAGACATATATGTGTCTTTTTTAAGTTGGTAGCATTGTAAAAGGATTGGTTTTGCTGAGAAAACAAATATCTAATTCTTTTTTGTCAATGATTGTGGTTGAGAGAGGAATGTACCTAAAATTGTCATGCTTTTATTTCTAATGTCAACGTAACTTTCAGTATAAAACTGAAAAAAAAAATAATGAGAAGATAGAGAAATTCAAGTCGGAAGGAATCCCTGTGCATCCAACTCCCTGCTCAAAGCATCCTCAAAGTTAGTTCCAACTTCAAAGTTTTATTACATACCTCAGGGTCATATCCAGTCAAGTTCTGAATATCTCAAAGGACAGACACTCTAAAACCTCTTTGGGCAGAATTAATGGGAACTTAGAATCAGTCAATACAAATACAAATAAATCAGTCAATACAAATAAAGTGAAAAAGTAAAGTAAAAGTAAACAAAATAAAACGGCTCTGGAGAAGAAACTGTCTCAGCTTTCAGACCAGATTCCGTCAACATGGCTTTTGAAGGTACAGATCAGAGTCAGACTTAAAAAGAATGTTTCATCTCAATTCATTCTTGATTAGTTATTCACTAGTTTTTAGATTTGGACAGGAGATTACTCAGCAACAATTTTATGAAGCTTTCCATACATAGAATCACAGAAGGGTTGAGGTTGGAAGGGACCTCTGGAGGTTATCTGGTCCAACCTCTCTGCTCAGACAGGGACACTTGCTGTCATGGCTAGTTGACAGAAAGGAATGAGCTTTATACTTACTGTGGAGTGACTTCTGTTTGAGAGAAAAGAAATGGATATTAAATCTGTTTTGTAATGTTAATGAAAATCTTACATCTAGATGCATTCTCCAGATAAATCACTGTAAAAACTTCCATTATATTCCAAGAGAATGGGTTCAGATTCCAAGCAAGACTTTTTTTAAAACAGGAATCTGAGCTTAGATTCCTACATACAGGCAGTGGTAATTTTTCTTAGAAAGACTTTTGGTCAGAATAGTTTTGCAGACTGAAGCAGATGGATATATGTGATTATAAATATATTTTTTAGTTTGGAAACAGAAAATGTCCTAATAACCTTTGCAAGAGGTTCTATACCACCTTGCAAAAGAAATGGGATGGTCAGGAAACCCAACTGGTTTTCAGATGGAGTTTGATGAGTTTATTAACATGATTTTATGGTCTGTACATTCCAGTTGTATACCCCTTCTAAGTTATGAAGGAGTTTGTTCAAGTTCAAGAATGTGGAGAAAACATTACTGAAATAATGAAAAACATCATTCTGATATTGTTTAAAAGAAAACCTCATGTGGTTTAGTTTTAATCTCAATGAATTTATTTCAGGAAAGTGATTTATAATAGGAACTGAAAGATCAAAAATGAGGTGTTCCATAATTATGAAAGTGAGCAAAAATGTTCTAATAAACTTGACCTGGATCTGATTTGAGTTTTATTCATGAAAGTTGTTTTATTTGTGCCTTTTGTCCCAACTGAAAGACTATTTTGAAATTTTGCAAAAGCTTTTCCAAGCAATTCTGCTGCTGGACACATGGCCAGAACTTCCCCAGAGTTTAGCAGAGGTAAGTGCTGTGGGTTCCCTGCTGACAGATTAGCAAGAGCAGAGCACAGGTGGCCTGCAAGGTCAGAGCTAGAGGGACAGTTGCTGGGAGCAAGCTAAGTGAACTGCATCAAGGATGAGGAAAGTAGCATACAGCAATCAATAGCACAGAGAAGTAAACACAGACATTTTTAATAGGAAGCGTTACACACCTTCTGCAGTGTCTGCTTTCTGAGATGGAGTTTGTTGCAAAAATATTTTGTGTAAACAATCCTGCTATCAATTTCAGAATAAAAATGAAAATTATTGAAAAGATTTCTTTAGGTACTCCTTAATACTTCCAATTAAAGTATTTCTTGAAAGAAATATGAGAAAATACACCACAAGAAATACGATGGCTTTTGATTGGCAATACATTTCTTTGCCTTTAGAAAGAATAATGATAGAATTTTTAGATTTGGAAGTGTCTCTGCTACTTAGATGTAAATGACTTTATTCTCAAACCCGGTTTTGAAGATTCTCACTTCAGATGAAAACTGCCAGTTTGTGTGGAGACACAGTTCAGGGCAGTGAAGACTCTCTCATTATGAATTTGTACCTATAGCATCATCTCCTTGTTCCCTGTATTTCTAAAGGCTGGTATTGGACAGATCCCCACTGTCTACATTTGACAGGGCCCCGTCTAGCTTACTTCAGAGGTTGTGAGCATAGGGCTGTCATCATTTTGTGCAGGAAATGGCTCCGCTTACAGCTCTTCCTGTGAGGAGCGGTAATTCTGGCTGCTCTGTGTCTGCAACCCTCTTGCTTCTGTCCATTAAGCTAACCTTCCAGCGGGATATATCAGAAATGCACCTTTTCAAGATGGTTTTTGTTTTTTTTTTTTTTTCAGATGTTTTGCATGTTTGTTAATGGAAGAAGTTATCTGAAGTCACTGTACCTTTTCTTGTTTTCCTGAACCACCTTCCATGAATGCACTCTATGAAATTAAAAATATTTAATTACCCTAACTATATAATTCCAATATAATGAACTTCAGTATTTTTAGAGCAGATTAATGTAGTATATAATTTTACTAACAGAAGAACATTTTAAAGTGTTAAGTAATGGCTTAGAGGGAAATAAAAAGACAGTAAAAGAATTTAAATCATCTACTCTGAATTAAAATTATGTTAAATCATCCATTAAAAAAATTGCACAAAACCTTGTTGTTCCCTCAGTTTTCAAGGAAAGTTTCACCAGGTGTGTCTATGCAGCAGTAGTCCAGGAACGTTTCCTTCCTGCTAGTTCTGGAGATTCATTCTGGGATATGATCCCGCTGAGCATCATCTATCTCTCAGTTAAATCTGGGACTCCTCCTGGGCTCACAGGAAAGAAGAGACCAGAGGTGTATTCCCATGGGTCTCTGAACTGGATAAGGGGGCTAGAGCTGAGTGGACATCAGCCTCACAGTGAAAAAACAAATACTAATATTCGGATTCATGATGATGAGAATTAAGTGAGCACATTCAAGAAAGTGTTAGACTAGAGAAAAGCAAGAACTCCATCCTGCCTGTCTTTAAACAAGTGACTCAATCTTTTCTGACTGCCTGCTCATATCCCACCTTGCTAAAATTCTCAACCATTGTTCAGATTTTATTTTTCCACAAACATAACTTTGTTGGACTTGAGTTCTTTCCCTTTTATTAAGCTCTGTTTTTCATTATGTGCCTTCTTTATTGCAACCTCTGTTCACAGGCAAAGCATTTAAAATACCTGCTATTTACTCATACAAACGTTTTAAATAAGTCATGTAAAAATCAATAAAGCCAATTAAGTTAGAAGATTAATATTCATTATGCAAATAAAAAAAAGAAAATTGAACAGCAAAAAAATTGCCGCTAAAGCCCAACCCCTAACATTTCATTAGGTGTCACATCTTAATAAAAAATCAATAAAGACAGAGAGTGCTATCTGCAGCTTAGTATATATAAAGTCTCCTTTGTCTACAGAGAATGTAATTGTTTAGTACTCTGGATATATGATCCCAAAGCAGATAAGGCACATAGGAGGAGTAGGGCTGTATGTATCGGCCATAACTGAGGGACATACCATGGCCACACATAACGTAATACCACATTAGGGAAGTTCTCTGTGCATTGCACAGCACAGATCGGAAAATGTTGTGGTTTAGGACAACCAAATGAAATCACCCAAGCTTTAAAGTCTTTAGAATAGCTAAAAAGAGAAGCAAGAGTACAGATAGCTGTGCATCACCAGTCATTGAATTTACTAACGAGTGTTAATGGACATAGCAGTATAGCACTACACATATGTAAGCTAATACCACTGCCCAATGAAAGGTCATAATACTCACATCAATAGGTATTACGGTCAGTACGTCTTTCTGAGCCATTTTTTCCAAGGATGTCTCAAACAAATCAGAGATTTACTATATTCTGGGATTTTTTTATAGCTTTGATTTCTGCTGATCTCCCATGACTGGCTGTGTGTGACTTGAATGGAATTTTGTCTATTAGTAGACAAAGATGCAGCAGCTAGATACTGTTCGGTGACATTACAGAAAATCACTAACTGCAAGAGGGACTGAATAATCAGGTGCAGTGTCTCTTCCCACATCCTAATTCAGGCAAAGATTGGGGTGGGTTGTTAAATGGTAGGTCACAGACTCAAGCTTTTAACCTACATACTGATGAAACTCACAGGAAAAAGATATGGAGATTAATCTTGCATAAAATTCAGCTAGATTCCCTCAGATAAATACTGTCTTCTCCTACTGACCAAACAGCAAAGAGTTTGTCTGCCATAGAAGTTGTCGAACACACACTATGAAGATTTCTCAAGATCTCTCTGGTGTGGGACCTATATACCGTAGTGTACTACATGCCTTCTGGTAGTGTTTCTTCATGGAGACATCACTGAGCCACAGCTTCTCCATAGAGAATAAATCCACAGAGCTGATAACACAGATGCAATCCTGGAGGAGAAGATGGGCATTCAGTCAGTTTGTCCAGGTCGAATGGCACAGCACTCCGCCTCACAAGCAGATGCCTCTGTGAAGGAGGAGAACTCCTTCACCACTAGTCATGTGGTGGGTCATGTGGAGGGTATGCAGGCAGATAATGATGGAAGAAAAATGGATGGCTAAAAGTGAAAAAAAGTCCAAGAGCCATCATAACTTGCCGCTAACTTTTTAGGATTCTTATATTAAAATTCAAAATATGTTATGACTGGCCACATAGCAGAAAAAGGTATTAATATGCCAATGCTTTACCTTAAATTACTGTGATAATGATATAATAGCTTCTTGGGAACAGAAGTGGTACATTTACACAGGGTCGTTTGGGGGTTTTTTTTGGAAGTTCCATTTCTTTAATTCTCATTTCAGTTACTGACTGTATCTACTGAAGGAAAACTGCAGAAACTTGCAAGTGCTTTAAATTCTGAGCTGTTGAAACTCCTTCACCTTGTGGTATTGACCTCCCAGTCACTCACCCTTTAATCTGGTACCATGCTAGGACCTAGTGAGATGCCTCCAGGAGACATCTCAAGCCTGAAGCAATCCTTGCCTCCCTCATGGAATTTAGGATGTAAATAACTCCTTCATTTTTAGACAATGTAAAAGTAGTAGAGCAGAGACAAGAATCTGGCCAGAAACAGCTGAATTTTCTAATTTTTCTTTGCAGAGGCAGATAATGATAAAAGAAAATGTATTATGTAGTAAGTACTTAATCTCTTTTTCCTGCTACTTTAACGTGGAAACATACTATGTGACTTATTTTACTCGTTTAGTCAAAAGGCTTTTACCTTCAAACTGGTATAGAGCAGAATTAGAGTAGTAGAATATTCAGCATTCAAGTAATATAATATTAGCACAGCAAGGTGGCTGGGTGGGCACGAGTGTATGCACGGGTGTGTGTGGAAGCTTGAATATCGTTCTGCTGAAATGAACTTTGGTGGAAATGGCTTGTTTGAGTTCTTGGAAAACCATTTGATCCAGGAGCCTGAAAGCTAGACAAACTCACTGAAATCAGTGCAAAATGTTGTCTGTTTAAGAAGAATTGCAAAGAAGGTTGTCACCAAACATAGCCTCAGAGCACTAAGGAGGCAGCCTGAGTGTACTGTTCTCAGAAAACTACTTGTGTAACTGGAGATGACTAAGTTCACTTTTTGCAGGCCAGATGACTGCTGAGAGCACTCCTTGGAGCATTTCTTCAAGCTGCAGTGGTACTTTCAACTACTACTGTATTCCGGTATTATAGCCCAAACACCGCAGCTTCACTACTGAGATCTGAAGCATTTAGATTTATTATTATTTAATCCCAGATGCTTGTTTAAAAAACGAATTCTCCTCTCCTGAAAGAAAATCGGTTCCCTTGTACTTTCTAATTTCTTCTTTTCCCCTCAGAGGTACCTTAGTTTGAAACACAGTTATCTTTGCCATGGGACACATGGCAAGAGCCCCATGGCAAGTTTCCTGCTGTCACCACTTTACCCCTTCCAGTTTCTGTTTGGCCATTTGACCTGGTTGGTTTTTAAACACATGAAAACAGGTCATACTGTAACAGTATGTGTGACTGAAAAGCAAAGGAGAGGGAAGAGCAGATTTCCACACAGAATATCAATTTTGGCAAGCTTGTGAATTTGCCCTAAAATATAGTTTCTAAAATTGTTTGGAAAATCAGGTTCCATTGAATAAACTAAGAAATGCAGAATAAAAAAGATAAAACTAAGAAAGGATAAAGTGGAAGCATACTACCTGTATTGTTTTTCAGAGTATTTTGAATTTTCATTTCCTAATTGGTCATTTCATAATCAAGCATTTCCTTTCCTTTTCAAAACTGAGGCTTTTAAGAGTAAAATTAGGAACTAATAGTCAAACACTGTAAGGAAATATTTGTTTCTAGTGGAACTAAACATTTCAGGTTGACCCCTATGAAGTACAATAACATTTCAGGCTGGCCCAGACCAAATACTTTATTTTATTTTATTGGTCAAGTTGCTAAATCCAAATCCTATAATTTAACATGTGTAAGTAAAGCTCCTGCCTCTTGCTGTCTGCTTGAAGTATATTGATCAATAAAAGCATTCCTTAGCTGTCTTGTTGCCAGTTTTCTAAGGTAACAAGATTGAAATCAATTAAGTAAATAGTCTTCAATAAAATAAATGTCATCATCTTTATATATTTTCTTCTAGACATTTTAGGGATTCTGCAAACTATGAATGACTTTTACAGGAAAAATGGAGTTTTAATTATAAAATTGATTATTTTTCTCTCCTGATATTCCTTTTTTGCTAGATTTTTAATAAAAATAACAATCAATAACAATATTTTTAAAAGCAAATAAAACAGCTATTATAATGGTTGGAAACTGTTGCAAATGGTTTTCAGGTATGTGACACACATTTAAAAAAAAAAAAGTAATTGTTTAGGCTATAGTCAAACTTTACTCGTAAAATAGTTACAATTTATTTCACCATAGCAAAGATCTAGTAGCCTATATTTTGGCCTTTTACAATTCATCTTTTCTACTTCAAGTATTTCTCTTGTTTGATTTAGTTATAAACACATTTAGCATAGAGGTAAATGTTCACAAATTCCAGATTAGGTTACTTAGAAATACACACCAAAAAAATCAACCTTGCATCAAAAAATCAGAAGTCTGTAAAGTGAAAATGTCATCATTGTTTCCTGGTTTGTAACTAGAGGCAGTGCTGAAGAAAGGGAGAGAGGACAGAGGTAAAAGTTAGATCAACCTTCCTCCTGCCAGCCCTGCACAATTTCAACAGATAGTTAGACAGCAGTCATATTACCTCTTTCCAGAGTATCCAAGTACAGAGAGGCATGATGTAGGAAGACCAAGTTATTTTTGGCCACAGATGATATCGAGGCAAAAAAAGTCATACCTCTTTCTGCAGCTGACAAGTGAAAGACAACTGTAGACACTGTAGGCAGAAACTCCTTCTACTGGATGTTTTGAAATGCTGATTATAAGGGAAGAGTCGCATGTGTTCACCTGACTTCTGATCTGTCTGGTGAAGTGCTCTTTCAAGTCTGGTTTTTACCCTCAAAGGTGTTTTCTGCAACAAGCTTTTTATCAAGCTTTCAGGCCAACACAGCTGAGTAACACATATTCCACAATCATAACGCTATGAAAGGAAAAGGTTCACGTGAACTTTTCCCTTAATGCAAGGGGGAAAGCTGAGACAGAAATAAACCCAGCATTTTTTCCTGTTGATTTATACTGTGACCTTCATGAGATCATTTAAGCTCTGGTCTTCCTCTATAAAACAGGCATAACCTTCACAAGTAACCCAAAATGTACTGTTAATTCACTTGCCATGAGTTACTGAAAAACTGTGGCAATGAAAGGGGTAGATTTAACAGGAGTGAAGGGACAGAGAAATAAGTCATTAAGGGGACTCTGACTTTCCCCTAATGCTGCCCAACTTGGCACACCCTGCCAACGGCCTGATACTGCACAGATGCACAACCTCCATAATGCATCCCTGAAGAAGCAGCACTGAACTGAGTACCTGTCTACAAAAGCACGTATAGCTATCTAATGATGTTGAGAGATGACACTAGATCTTACATTCACATTAATTCTATCATACCAATATAAGGTAGTTTCACAGCACAATGAGTGCAATTAAGACACAAGGGGGAAAAAATCTATATCATGCATAGCATTAAATTTTAATAGGGAGTTATACTTATCTGCATTTTACAGTGAAAAGGTATTATTGCAAAGGGACTGCTCGCTTCTAGTTTCCTTTAGGTCTCTGAGCAAAATATGAGTCTATTACAAAAATGTACTAGCTTGGCAGCAAAAGTGTGTTGTCAAGACCTTTTACACTGTTATTTGGGAGCCAGCAACTGTATGCCTCAATAACAAGTATCTTCATTTTGTTACCGACAGTCAGAGAAATACCAAAAATGTGAAAGGTGTTTGTGCCCCTGACAGTCCACAGTCATTCTGAAAAGTAACATCCACTTTCTTGGGGGCATCTGTCTATAGTCCATTAATTTTTGTCAGCTTCACTTGGCACATGGAATAATTCTTGCCTCAAAGCTGCTAGATCTATTTAAATTAAATTGTCAGGAAGAAATTCGAAAGGAAGGCTACAGGAGGTAATTTCTTTACTTCCTTCGATGCTTTTAAAGCAAACTAGACTGTTCTCAAAAGCAGGCAGCCCACAGACAACTGTCTTCTTGTGGAATTAGAGCTAGCTAAGTGATGGTCCCTGTGCACTCTACATTAGCCAAGTGGGATCTGATCTTGTGCTCAAGCCCACAACCGTCTTTCATCCACGTTCCTTACCCACAAGTTCATATGTGAATGTAGGCACAGGGCAGATTCCAGAGCATCTCCCAGAGAAAAAGGTCACACTCTAACATGGCATTTTAACATAATCCCAAATTCACCTTCATATAATCTGAATAGATCTCATATGGACCAAGACAAACTGAAAGTCAAACCCTTCAAGTCACCAGTACACATATCTTTTTTTTTCCTTTAAGCTTGTAATACAGCCTAGCCAACAACAGTGAGAATCAAAGCATTCATCTCACACATTTTGGCATACTGCCTCTTCCCAGTCTCCAAAAACTCCTCTTTTCCTGCACTTCACTATCAGCACAGATATAGTCCCAAAGGTTGTAGCGTCCTCAGCAAAAATGAAAGAGAAAACCAAACCAGGATGAGGTTGGGCATAAATCTGAAGCAAAGACCAAGCTTCTGCCAGTCAGGTAGAGTGCACAAATTCTCCAAGGTTTCTCCTGCTTGTCACTCAGACTTTTCAGCAAGGCTTTATAGCTTCTCCTCACAATAGCCAGAAAGACAGTTCATGCTCCAAACTTGGCAGTTCAGAAAGCTTTGCAGTCACACTATCATTTGGACTATTGTGCTCCAGCTTCTCTTCCAGCAGGCCACAGATGTTATTCTCTGTATATTTGTTCCTTCCTGGGTATCACCCTCCATTCCCATTTCCCATTTATTAAAAATCCTTGAAGCAGACAGCTTGGAGGCCCAGTGTGACAAACCACAGTATATTATGCCAATAAATAAAAGGGTGCCAAGAGCAGACTGAAAAGCTGGGATCTAAGTCACAACTTGACCCTTTCCTAGCTATGTGTGTTCAAACAGCATTCAAATAGCGAGACTAACACAGTAAACATATATATTCTTAGGTGAATCACAGGTGGAGCATCATTCGTCAGCTGGAAAAGCAATTTGCTGATCTGTTTCCCATGACAGCTTTTCCACCATTATTATATCCTGTGCTATCCCACTACAAATCAAGAACTACCCCATTTGACTGAGATTAGAGGTGATTTCAGAGTCAGCAAGGGCTGATTTGTTAAAAAGTTATGTTAGATGCAGAATTCATGAGAGCATTTTCTTTCTGAACCGTGGAGCTTCTGGTTCATTTGGCCACATTCGTATTTTGATGCAGCACGTCATTGGTCCTGCGCACAGTAAGGCACTGTGAGACTCCAGATTGTCGCTGTGTTATGCAGGAACAAAAAGTAAAACTATGCTGAATTTCAAAGCAGTTTCCAGCTTTCTATTTAGTTTTGGTATTTTACACACTTTACTGCTTGGAGTATAGAAACACAGGTTTCCTCGCACTACCTAACTTACTGGTCAGAGTTAAGGATTCTTATTATTTGAATTCTGTAAAGGTAAAATTTAAAAACTCACCAAGTTTCTTGGTATAAGTGTTCCGGACGCTGTGTGCCGAGGGCTGGCATTCACTCTGCTCCAGATTTTGCATTCCCACTGATCCCAGAGTCATTGCAACTATCAGCTAATCATACAGCCTCATATTCTGAGAGAAAACCCATCCAGCCTCTGAATCCACAACCCCAGCTCTGACTAAACCTGAATGCTTCCTCCTTCATAACATTTCCAAAGTTGAATATGCTTTTGCTGTTTAATCTGCTAAAGGTTCTTCCCCAGGCCATTTTCTTCTCCTGCCTAGTACTCTGCAACTTCTGTCTCACTGGGCTTTCTAACATGAGCTTCATGCTCTGCTTCCCCACGGAGCTTCACACTGACCATAACCGCTTCAGCTCCCTGTCCCTTACATTTGCTGCTCTGTCTCGTCATCATCATCTAGGCAAAGATTTAGTTTTTAAAGCCCTCAGTCTATTAAGCCATAGCTTTTCTACCAGGAATCCACCGAGACAAGATAGGGACTTACCTGTGTGGAGCCTCTCATCACTATTGGTAATAAAAATTTGTACAAAACTAGAATGTCAATAACAGTTGGTTATGAATTTTTAAGTCATCCATGATAGAGAAAAAAAACTGAGGGAGAAAAACCGAAACATCTACAAGTTAGGCAGGTCTAAAAAAAATTCAGCTCTGTAATTCCAAGACCTGCTTCTTTAAGGCAGACAATAACACACAGCACAAGCCATAGACTACAACAGCCACATACCTTCTGTTTACAAGGTATCTAAAACTTCCTTGATTATTTGACTCTCTTGTTTTTATAGAGTGTTTGGAAGGTACGATGGATGTCTTCAGTAATAAAAATGATAAAAACAGATTAAGCTGGGGAATGGCAGGGGAAATCTCTCTTCTCTGATGTTTAAGAGTCACAGGTGCGTGACCGCAGATGGGCCTTCCCAGCACAAACGTGCTCCTTCAGCCGAGTGTAAATCTTCTTGAAAGCTACTTCCTGCTTGTCCCCGCTTCCAGGTTGCCTTGATGAAACACAAATAGCTCATACTGACACGTCTGCTAACTGAGCACCTCATCCAAGCCCCTTTGTTACGCTCCCGCAGCTGCAGCGAAGAGCCTGAGAGATTACGATCCATGGAGGCAGGAACAGATACATCCTTCCTAAGTGAGAATAAGAAAGGAAGCCATAAAGCAAAAGAGACAGAATATACCCTTATATGATAAAAGGTATCAATAACACTTAGGTCATGAGGAGAAGAGAGGCACAGGGTAGGAAGAACGGTGGCAGCATTCTTTCTCCAGCAAGTGTGTTCTCTTTAGGAGAAGAAGAAGTGGCCCTCGCCTTCAATATCGATAAAATGCAAAGATGGCGTTAGTGGAAGGGATATGTACACACAAGAACAAAATTTACGTTGTCTATATATACTGCACATTGTGGAGTAGAAATCTCCTTCTTACTCACAATCTTTTATTTTTAGGGTGGTATCAAAACTATGACAGAAAACTATGTAAGAAATTTTAAAAAAAAGAGGTCAGTGTCAGCATCTGTCAGCTGAAAATTTTCTTCACCAGAAACAACGTATACGTTCAGCCAACTATACATTCCCTCAAGGGATAATGCTAATACCTAGAAATCAAAATAAGAGGGGAGATAAAGCAGTAGGAAACTCCCTCAGTTACTGTTTTTCAGTCTTCTCTGTGACCTTTAGTGTGCAGGCTTGCCTTGCCCTCTCCCAAACCTCGAATTTACCATCCTTTCCCTAAGCAACCATAGAAAAGAAAGGGAACTGGAGGTGAGAATAATCCCTTTTCTGCTGCAAGCCAGTAATATCTTTGCATCCTGCCATTCCTTCATCCAATCTTCCCGATTCTCACGCATAAACAATAATATGCATAACACCGAAGTGCCATCTGTGAGCATGGCTATGTCACCGGCTGCCAATTATTTTATGTAAGATAAATTGCAGCCGCCACATGTTCTTAAATGAAAAAAATTAGATGAGAAGAGAATATTTTGTTTTATTCATCTCTGTTGTCTTTACCTGTTGAAATACAACAGTTCCTATTTTCTCAGCCTCCAGCAATTAAAGCCTGTATCTGTAATGCCGGAGACGGTTTCCCTCAGTTCTTTTATTGTGTTTTGTGCTATTTTTCTATCAACAGCCAGTTTTCTTGCACAAACCTTTTTATAAATATGGAATAATCTTAGGATTTTAGAGGAAGCAATTCTGCGCCCATCATGTACATTTTAGCTTATAGAGCAATTTGGGGAAGCTGAAAGAAGCACTTATTTTGAAGAATAACAGTTCTTCCGTTGCTAGCAAGAGATATCTAACCTGAAACACATTGACTTGTTTTTATAGTTACACAAACCAAATATAAAGTTTTAAATTGCTGCTTTAAATGGCTCATAGAGACATATTCTGCCTTTTTAATGTATAAAATCATTAACATCTTATTTATCTCAAACTATTTTTATTACACTGATTTTAGGTAGCATAGTAACAAAATAGAGGAAATGGTTTTTTCTTGCAGAAAAGTTAATTTCTGAATAAGTTTCAAAGAAAATCCAGATCTATGTGGAAAATATTTTCTCTCATAAAAAGACAGAGTGCTTTCTGAATCTTAAGCAGCTTCTTCAATTTTTAGCAAATTCTAGATACAGACAGGCGATCTTATTGTTTTCCATGTTGTCTGCATGTATTCTACTGATGTTTTTCTTTTTTTTTTTAAATATATTCTCATCCTTTGTGCCTCCATAAATTTTATGCCTTTGTCCCGTGTTACCTAAAACCAGATGGTCATCTCAGTTCTCACACAGAAATTGATTATTCTATGGCGGTGGAATTATTTCCACTTCATTTCCCCTTTTTTCTGCTCATGTCAAAAGACAAAGCTAGAACAGGAAACCATGATTTATTTTCATCTGTTTCTGAGCAGATTGTTATAATTTAAAACCAATTAGAATTTAACTCTCCTCTTCACTCTGCTTCTCTCAGTTAAAATAACCAAACATATTTTGTTTTTACCACAAATAAGAAATGTAATATACTACAAATAGCCAAAGTTCCTTGCAAGATCCAGTTTATTTTCAGAAAGGAAATGCGTGTCTCTTCTAATTATCAACATCAGGCAGAATAGCACAGGCTTCCTCTGTATCCTCCATATATGTGAGTACTTCACTTTGGTGGGGAAGAACCCTCTAGAAATTAGAAGACAGGGTATGTTTATTGTCCTTCAATTTTTGGTCTTGTGATAAAATTGCTGTTTAAAAATGTAGCTGTAATATAGCTGTAAAAATATTGGATACTTTATAGATACTTTAGATTGAAAACACACAGTCTGATCTCAGTAGCCCCGGGTCTAGCTATCACATGGGTGGGATACAATCTGGAAATCCCTATGGTGGTCCTGAGCTAAGTCAACAAATTGTTGTTAAAAACTGCACAAAGTAAAAGAAACAGTTGGAAAGATTAATTGTTCTCTGTTTTAAAGATAGGCAAGAATTCAGAATACAAAACCAAGAATTAATGACACAAACTAAGAAGTGAAACAATGACATCACACCACTCCATCACTCCATCCTATAAAGACTTTAAAACTTACAGAATACCTGACGACAATGGAAGTATCCTCGGTCTCCACATCTATTTCACCGCAAAGCCATCAAAGCCCTCATATCAAGAAGACAACTCGCCCCCTAGCAGCCATGCATTTGGGGAAAAGACAAATCTTATGCTCACCACTGATGGTATAGCAGTGTAGCATGCTGTAAATCAGAAGTTGGTTGACAGGCTTTTGACTGAAGATTCCATGTGTTCTGCCTCAAGACATCAGTGATACAAAAGCTGTGTGTTACAGTTTGCATTGTTGAAAATCTCTTGGAAGGATTTAGCCTTCAAGACTTAAGAGAGCTTCCAAATATTGTCCAGACACACTCTCAAGTCTCAGAAATAAGAAAACACAATTTAAAAAAATACCTTAATTACTTTTTAAAAAGTCATAGCTTTTGAGCAAGTCTCTTGGGACATAGTTCTTGATTTCAGAACACTTACTGTTTTTTCATATGAGCAAAAGGAAAGTACAAGAACATTCAAGAATATTCGTAGTACAAAGAGAGATCCCTTAGGTCAATACCTGGCCATGTAGTTCGTGTCAACAACAGGGATTTGGTTTTTATGACCTCTGAAGATCAAGGCCTGAAAGGGAGAGACAGGATTCACCAAACCAAGTGGGACAAAAGCATCTTTGCCAACCAGCTGGCTAGCCTGGTGAGGAGATCTTTAAACTAGGAACAATGCAAGAGGAAGACAATAACCCACAGTCAGGTGAGGAAGTAGTGGACCTGGCTGGCAAGCAACCATTCTTTATACTTCTCAAGACAGGTATTCAGTCATGAAATTATGGTAACTCTTTCTCTAGACTGACATAAAAATATATTAGTTTAAATGAGCTAGAGGTGGGACAAAACAACACCAGCTAATTTCTATTAAATGCTGATCATATTTTTAGTTTTTCCTGTCAGCCTGAGGTGGAAATGAGAAGCTGTGCTGTCAGACCTTAGGACAGCTTGTTACAACACTTGAAAAATCATGCCTGCAACAGTGCTGCAAGCCCTCAGAATTGCTTCATGGTCGTGATGTAGCCAGGGACTGAAATTTCTAAAGAAATCTGCTAGATTAGGCACATATCTGGTCCACAAAAAAACTTGCACTCCAAACACTGCTCTGCAGTCTGTAGGTCTTATTATCCCAGATACGAGATCATTCAGTCTCTTACTCAAGAGGTGTCATTACTGGCAGAAGAATCTCTTTCTACAGAAAGACTGCCAAGGGGCCAAAACCAAATTGCTTCTACAACACTACAAAAGTGCTGCACACACAATCCTGGGGCTTCCACAGGAGTACGTGCATATGGCTGTAGCGTGGTCAGGATGGCAAAGCACATCTTAAATGCTGTATCTGCAGGCCTAGGACTGCTGGAGTGTCACAATGAGATAATTGAAAGCAGTGCTGCAAAGGGACACTGCAGTCCACTAGTGAGCTCAGTCTGTGCTACAAAGACTGAAGTTACTTAAAGCAGCAGCAAATTATTTAGATTACTCTCAGTGATAACTAACTTTCAAAGAAGATAGACCTAAGTCTGCCAGTGAGTCTCAGCGATGCTTCTGCAGGACGCACAATGGAAGTCTAGGATTTCCCAGTTCAACTTTAACAGAGAGATATGTACACAGACCCCCAGAGTTTTGCTATAACATAATATACAGCATAAATAATTTTCAAATTCCACCCACAAATTACGTTTCTGTTCAGACCTAGGAGACTTACAGTGAACACCCACCAATGCCTTCATATGTTGCTCTAGTTTTGTAAGCATTTCTTGTAGTTAGTCAAAAGTCTGAGACTTTTGATCTTAACACGTCCGGTATCAGAGACTCCATCAAGTCACCTAAGGACTGCTTTGCTGGTGAACTGGTGCTCAGATATTGCAACAGTTGCTAGCAATATCAAATCAAGCAAGAAAAACAAAAGTAGTACGACAAGACGGTCAGTGAAGAGTGGACTTTCCAGACTCAACAAAAGTCATGTGGATTGACAGCTTGCCCCTTTTTCACATACAAGGGCATATCCACACAGCTGAAGCCACAAAGTTAGTATAGCTTAGCAGTCTCTGCAGTTCTCTGCACTAGTTCTCTTTAAACCTGAGTTGGAAAAAGGGTATACACTGTCATTTACCGTCAGTTTATCCTGGTTACTTGGAGGTTTCCAATGATATGACCATTCCCTAATATCTGTTCACAAGCTGTCATTAGATGCCTACCCACTGGGTATCTATTTCACAGTACACCCTGATCTGGCTTTTCCAATTTAGAGTATTTTTTAATCTCTCTTAAAAGACCTTTAACTTAACTGCAGTTTGTTTTCACCCTGTGAAAAGGTCTTTAGTTTCATAATACCTCAAACATTTTTAAAATAGCTGAACT
Organism: Gymnogyps californianus; assembly: GCF_018139145.2. Classification (NCBI taxonomy): domain Eukaryota; kingdom Metazoa; phylum Chordata; class Aves; order Accipitriformes; family Cathartidae; genus Gymnogyps; species Gymnogyps californianus. The sequence goes on along the minus strand of NC_059474.1, from coordinate 27,757,289 downwards.
ACATTAACCCCCCACTAATTTTATTTCCAGTAAATTGAGAGCTTTGCATTTTAAAAATTTCTAAGCCTCTACATAAAAATACAGCTATGCTTGAGAACTGAATAAGACCGTATATAACAATTCTTAAACATGAGACTGATCTTTGAAGCAGAGAAAGTCTTCAGTAAGAAAAAGTTAATTCATTCGTGTGTTCAGAGGAAAAGAACATATTTAATCCAAAGACTCAGAAAGCACCCAGGATACCCAATAGCAAAATAATTTATGTTATCAGTTTCAACCATGCCTAACACAGCAAGATTTTTACGTTACTGTTAGAAGGAATACTGTTACGTTGAAATACATAATATTGCCAGAGTGAAAGTAAACACAATATATTCTATACAAACAGAACAGGTCCTACACACTGACACCGAATTTCAGACTCTCAGGCACTCAAGTTAGATCATTTGGGCTCTACCTGTTTCCAATTTCTTCTTTTTTGCAATACGTAAACATTAAAGATGCTGATCAGCCTGGTACCATCCAGTAAGCAAAGATTCTTACAGTAACACTTTAACTGTGTGCAAAGACTCCATGATAAGCAAACTACTCATGTAAAGAGTAACTTATTCAATGTAAATAAGCATTAAACAGTTAGCTGATTTGGGGCCTAAGTTTTGCACCCCCTTTCAGCTGCAGCTCAACATCACAGAGGGAGAATTGGGACATTTGCAAAAAAACCCAAACATATCTTGAAACTAGAAGATGGGAAAATGGAGTAACTACAACTTACACCTAAGTATCAGTTTTTGCTGGAAACGTCTGTAATAAGACACCATTTTCGTAAAAAAAGTTATATGTTCCTGATAAGAATCACTTCTTTTGGCATATATGTGTTCAGCAAGATGCAATTAAGCAGTTTCATACTCTCCCTTCAAAAATCTGTTTAACCATTTGTTAATTTTCTTAGTATCAAAGTGCCAAACTCATGAAAAGCAACACTCAGTTCACCATGTACAGAGGAAAACAATGGAGGAAACATAAAGATTTAGGTACAGTTCCAAAAACTCCATATTACAGTGCTGGCTCCTTTCCTATCAGTGACTAAAACTAACCCAAAAGACATAACATATTTACTTATGTAGACACAGAAATTATTGCATGTATTTCTCATACTGATGCTGATACTCAAACTTTTTTGTTACATTTAACTCTTTTACATCTAAGGAATACCTAAAGATGAAGAACTAATCTAGGGGTGTAACTGAAGGCTGTGAGTTACAGGTGGTCCAAGAGGGGAAGTTTTTGTTTATGGTGTGATCTTCTTTTCATATGTGTAATTTTTAAATACATGTAAATATAGTTCACATTTTATGAGGCTGTGTTATAGGCAAGAGATGTACAGCTTTGGGGAATTTAACTTCTGTATTCCAGCAAATGTCTATGTGTCATGCTATTCTTCACCCTGCCTCATAGAGTCACAAGCTGCTCTCTGGAGAACAGTCAACATGCAGCAGAAGAGATTGATGTCTGCCTCCTTTCCTGCAGACTTTCAATGGGAAATGAGAAAAAAACCCTGAAAGGACAGGAGAAAAAATGTATAGCTTCATGGTCAGGGTGACAGAATACTGCCTAAGGGAATCAGAGTTGCTGGGCAAGTCACTTCAGCTAAAGGTTTTGCACGTGCACTCTTTATTTTTCAGATGCTTGACTTGCAATATTTGTCTAATCTACACCTTGACAGTGTTTGAAATCTAGCTCTTGTCACCTTGTCATTTCAGTAAGATTGCCTCCCATTTTAAGCAACATGTGTGTTATCCAGGGGGATTATTGAGATCACAGCAGAGATAAACTCCCTGTTAATAGGTGTCACACGAAAATCCAGTTTTACACCTGTAGCCCTGGGCATGCCTAATTGCTCTGTGAGATGGCAGATGTGCAATCCAGTCACATGCAGAAACCTTGTCGATTGTTGGAAGTTTGAATAGCTTGAGTTTTCTTAGTGAAATCTGATTTTTTGGCTATTTAGCTGTTAAACTGTACAAGCATTCATAAACTGTAATTTATAATGGCTAAAAATACTTTAAACTTGATGAAGAATGTTGTGTTACAGAAGCCAAACTGGAATGGAAGCTGCTGTGTCCAAGCCATTAAACTGTATTAGCCCCCAAAACAGGGCAGCAGCACCCTTGGACATGGTCCCTGTCCTGTGCTAGTTGACACAAGACAAAATCGTGGTGGAGACCGTTCTGTTCAGAGTTTAAGTGATTGACTTCCAGTACTTGAGAATATCCCCTGGCACTGTTTAAGTTACTGGCATAGGAGGAGCCCCAGTGCCTGGATTTGGACCATTATTTCCAGGACAGCAGAAGACAAACTGGCACCAGCCATCCTCCCAGATCAAGCCCTATCCAAGTTTTAAATCATTGTACCCAAAAATGGGAAGCCCAAACTTTTCAAATCAAAATTCATCAGCTTTATTTGTTACATTGATAAACATAACAATATTTTTTAGCTTCTTTCTCAGAAGTGAAGAAACCATTTCTGTGTAAGTTTTCAGTTAGGACTACAACCTCAACAAATGCCATTGAAGCACTCTGGAGGATATACTCAGCACATAAAATTTCAGCACATATATTTAAAATTGCCAAAAGGACTATCAACTGAAAACAAAAAGTTATAATAGACAGGGTCAGGCAAATTTAATAATGAGCAGTGCTACATTCTGTAATTTACATTATTAGTCATAAACCAATTATTTGTTATGATTATATTTAACAATTTTCCTAGACTACTAAAATTGCAAAGATAGGCTGTGTCTACACATGTCAATAATGCTGTCATTTTATCACAAAGATGAGATCTAAATTGTTTACAAATCCCTTGACTTCTATTGACTCACCAATAATAAGCAGACTTCAACACCAGCATCTGGTATTCACCATTCCCTTGCGGTCTCTTCAGATAGATAAATTGATTAACCTTGATGGAACCCTGCATGCATTGTCTGCACATGAAATAATAAATTAATGAGTTTCATTTGTTCAATTAATTCTGATTATCGCTTCAGCTGTGTCCTTAGAAGCAGCTTTGACTTTTATTCTTTTATTATTGACACCTTGTGAAACATTGTATACAGTGAGTCCAGAAAAAAGCGAGCAAAAACACAGAGCCATGAACTGGCACTCACCTCTTCTCCTTAAAAATTCCATTAAGTACAATGGGAGCTCCACGTTACATCCATTTGACACTTTTCTTTTCAAGTGTGCCATAGTAAACAATCATACATTCAATTTTTCAAATTTTTAGTACTGGTACCTCCAGCGTGCCTTTTTCTCTTCAAGCTGATTTACTTACAATGTGAAATTATGAACAGTTTGATTCTGAACAAGGCAGATCAGAAAATTATTTTCAGCAGCCCATCCAAGGTCTGGTATAGAGCTGTCAGTTGGACTTCACGTTTTGGTAGTATAGAAGAATTCCAATTATATTCACCTATTGGCAAATACTGCCATGTGTGTTGTACTGAAGCATATGAGACAATTAACTCAAGAGACTCAGAGTAAGTGTATTATTGACAAAAATTATTCTTCAAAAGTAGAGCCAGATCCTGGAAAACTTTTGTTTCGATAGGAACATTCCCAGGGAAAGGAAACTAGAAAAGAAACTGTTAAATGAAAACTAACAAATGCAATCAGAAACTTAACATTTCAACTTATTTTAGAATTTTATTACTCATTATAATTTTGGTTTCTGAGTCTATATAACTTCCACTTTGTGCTTTTACAGCTCGCAGAGTTTTTTGTCAGTATCTGACAAAGAATTTGTGATAAGCTGTAAGCACTGTTTACCCACAATTACATCCACTGTGATGAAGAAAGTTCAGCACGTGGCAGGACCTTCTCTGAAATTGTGTTTGAAGATTATCGCATTAGCAAAATGTTACTAATGTTTCTTTATGCACAGAGCTATGGGGTAACATATGGATAGATGTGCATGTGCATATGTTGTCTGAGCAATTAATGACTTTTTTTAAACTGGAGCCTTAAACTATAATAGATCAATGTCTGATTAGCTGTTCTCAATAAACTTGAGATGAGTACGTGCACACACATGACACATGGAGAACCTCTTACATGAAAGCTAGACCCTGTATAAGTGTGATTTTCTGTTCAAATTACTTAAGTACTTCTCTGTTGCATATGCACATGCCTCTTTCAAACTTAACCTCTATAGCTATTCAAACTGGTGCCATCATTGTCACGTCTTTTTAGTGTATCATTATAAATGTTATAAATTCCTATTTTACCCTGTTAAATTCTGCAAAAAGGCAGTGGCATCATTTTAGACTAGCACTTCCTAAGGAACAGAATATCAGCAGATTATTTTTCCTTGTCATTCTCAAAGAACAGCAGGTTGGGTGTCGTGGGTTACTCTGAGAACCAACAAAATAGGAGATAAGGCAGAGAAACACAAACATATACTTTTGCCTTTATTTTAATCACTAGAGGATATGCCTCCACTCACTGCAACTAGGCCAGGAGCCAGGTGTCCGTATTCTGTTCTTGACTGTCACACTCCCTGGGGCTGAGTGGAAAAAGAGGCTTTCATCAAATAAAAATGGTGCTTTGGAAGAAAGAATAGTCTTAAAACATTAAATGAAGATACAGGCAGCAGAGATTGGGAGAGTGACCCAAAACAGAATAGTCTGTGTAGAGACAGCACTCCCTTAAGGTCTGGAAGGAGATCTTTGAGCTCAGCTTTAAGATTTGGCTATAGGTCATACAAAGCAGAATTGAAAATGTGAATCTGGTGACTAACATCACTGACTGGGCTGTGCCCAAAAATTTATTTTTAAATTTGAGAAATCTTCCCAGTAAAATTCATTAGTTCTTGCTGACATGAATATAAATATAGGGAAAAAAATTAAACATGCATTTCCAACAGAAAGAATTTAAATAAATTCTTATCTTAGTTATAGCAATATTTATTAAGTGATCTTATCACCTTTTTTCACCTACATTTGTCAGCCTATCACATGGTTCAAGCAAAATCTCTGATGTTTAAAAAGGATTTTAAATTAAAAATTCTACAACAGCTAAAAGGCAAGTAGGGAAAAAGAGGTGAAATTTTGCAATTATTTTTAATCCTTTCCTTTTGGAATACACACTCATGGTGAAAATTTTCCTTTGAGTTTTGGGACTCAAAAAGTGTTTATGAGCCGTATAAAGTGCAAAAGAAAGACACCTAAGCAAAAGTGTTATTCATGTACTAGTTTAAAATGCTGCATTGAGTAGTTCATGGAGATGGAAATTGTAGCATGTGGTGAATAACAAAACAAGACTGTGGACAAGGTCCGTTTTATTTTTAGTTGAATTATCAGATGACCATCTGCAGACAGATCTATGATTCAAAACTTCTTAAAGCCTGTGTGAATCTCCTGTTGATCTGTATCTTTCACTGAGATTTTACTTTTTCTCTCCAGTTTACACTCCTTATAGCACATGATGTGTTCAGTAATGTGTAGGTGAGTATTGAGTTAGAGAAGATGAACTATCAATTATCAGCCCTATTTCTGAAAAATTTTTCTGATTGCTTCCATCTGCATTCTGTCAAAATTGCTTAGTAAGAAGAATTTGCTGCCAGATGACCATGTAAAACTTTATTGAAAAATTAAAAATCTCTTCCGGAGACCAGTGTGTAAGTAATAATGAGTTAGGCAGAATCTGAGACAGCACAAAATGACCTCCCTTCATCTGCTTGACTGAAAATCAATTTTATTTTGAAGAAAACATTGATTACAACATTCAAAATAGAGATTACTTATCATTAAAAATTTGAAATACTAAAAATACTAAACTTTTTCTCACATTGCTAGGGCCTTCTTGGCTAGATCTGAGCTTAGTGAGCAAGCCTATTCAAATCAACATTTCAGTTAATTTTATTGCTTTGCAGCAAGCCAATTATTTTTTAAAGTCCAAAACTTTTACTGTTCCTATGACCTTATTATCTTGCCAGCTGAAACCTACATCAAAGCTCTGAATTTTGCTCTCTGAAACAGAATGTTCAGCATAATCTGTGTTGATCCATGTATTGGGTTTGCGTGGCAAGGTTTTGGTAGCGGGGGGGCTACAGGGGTGGCTTCTGTGAGAAGCTGCTAGAAGCTTCCCCTATGTCCGATAAAGTCAATGCCAGCGGGTTCCAAGATGGACCCACCACTGGCCAAGACCAAGCCCATCAGCAACAGTGGTAGCGCCTCTGGGATAGCATATTTAAGAAAGGGAAAAGAAGTTACAGGGGAGTAGCAGTTGCAGCCAGAGAGAGGAGTGAGAAGATGTGAGAGGAACAACTCTGCAGACACCAAGGTCAGTGAAGAAGGAGGGGGAGGAGGTGCTCCAGAGCGGAGCAGAGAGAGATTCCCCTGCAGCCCGTGGTGAAGACCATGGTGAGGCAGGCTGTCCCTCTGCAGCCCATGGAGGTCCACGGTGGAGCAGATATCCACCTGCAGCCCATGGAGGACCCCATGCCAGAGCAGGTGGATGCCCGAAGGACGCTGTGACCCCGTGAGAAGCCCATGCTGGAGCAGGCTCCTGGCAGGACCTGTGGACCCATGGAGAGAGAGGAGCCCACGCTGGAGCAGGTTTGCTGGCAGGACTTGTGACCCCACGGGGGACCCACACTGGAGCAGTCTGTTCCTGAAGGACTGCACCCCGTGGAAGGGACCCCATGCTGGAGCAGGGGAAGAGTGTGAGGAGTCCTCCCCCTGAGGAGGAAGGAGCGGCAGAAACAACGTGTGATGAACTGACCCAAACCCCCATTCCCCGTGCCCCTGCACTGCTCGGCAGGGGGAGGAGGTAGAAAGTTTCGTGAGTAAAGTTAAGCCCGGGAAGAATGGAGGGGTGGGGGGAAGGTGTTTTAAGATTTGGTTTTATTTCTCATTATCCTGCTCTGATTTGACTAGTAATAAATTAAACTAATTTTTCCCCAAGTCGAGTCTGTTTTGCCCGTGATGGTAATGGGTGAGTGATCTCCCTGACCTTATCTCGACCCACGAGCCTTTCGTTTTATTTTCTCTCCCCTGTCCAGCTGAGGAGGGGGAGTGATAGAGCGGCTTTGGTGGGCACCTGGCATCCAGCCAGGGTCAACCCACCACAATCCATTGCAATCTACGTTCAACAGCACAATGCAAAAGAAGAGACAACAGAACAGGAGGGAAGGGATATTGCTGAACATCAGACAGGAGAAATACACTTGTTTCTGAGCAGCAGCTTATTCCCTCAGCAGATTGCTTCATCAGCAGAAGGTAGATATCTACCTACTCACTACAGGGTCTAGAAGTTAACACCTTATTTCAGCTTTTCACTGTATTTGCCACTAGGCCTCATTCCTTCACCACCAAGGTGATTATGCCTTTTCATTCGCAATGTGCATTCAGCTTTCATCGTACAAATATTGATGACCTCTCAGTTTGTCTGTCACAGCAAGTTTATGTTAGGCTACCTGTAAATGCCATTCACATAAATCAAAAAAAGAAGAAATAAAAGAAGAAAAGTCCTATATGAAGGATATATTTAAGTATTTGTTAAAGGCTTATTGAAATTGGAAAGGAAAAAAGGAGAAAAGACATCAGTTTATTAACCGTCATCTCATCTCTTGACATTATAGGATACATAATTATCTAATTACTTATACTTTCCATATGTTTCCAATTTAAATGGAGCTTAGAAGATCCTCACTATCAGAATTTTACTTGCAAAATGTTAAGTAGTAGGAGCAGACTCTTTTTTCTAAATGTATATTTACATTTATACAGATACAATAATAGACCTTGTCTTAAGGACTGTATTTATTAAACAGTTAGTTCATCCTGGGTTTAGGCTATCAGGAACATTACAGGGTCACCCTGTGACCTACAGCAGGATAGATCTGGAGGAGTATGTACTTTACAGAAAGGACAAGGCCTGACACTGATACACTTGTGTTTGAGTGGCCAGTAGCATTTGCTGCTGCTCCTGAACCCAGTGGAGAAGGTAAAACTGACACTGGAAAAATTCATTTACTAGATGCAAACTCCTGGATTTTAAAGGAGGAAAGCAAATGTTGGGGAAAGGTTTGTTGTTATAGTTGGAGAAAGGTTTCCTAGTCATTTTTATCTGGAATTTCATGAAGTACCAGCAGTTAAGTTCTTGGCACTTCAGCCATTCACAGATCTACAGGGCTAGATCCATCTTCACTGACCCTCCATGCTGCAGAGCTGCACCAGAACAGAAAGTATGCTCTCATTCCTTACGGTTAACAGGAGCCTTGTGACCACTTTAGAGAGCTACAAGAGGGGGTGTTGCCCGGGGAGAAGGAAGATTAGATTTTCACAAATTTTTTTCCACAAGCCAGAAAGCCTCCACAGGCCAGAAAGTCCCATGATCCAAGAACAGCTATGCAAAGCAATGCTCTGCCTCCACATGTGCAGTGAATGCTCAGAACAGAGTTCATGGGTGCTTTAAAAGCTTGAGATATAGTTATTATTATTTGCTAGAAAACAGCAGGGAGGAGCTGAGGAGCATGACCACCAACTAAGCATCTAAACAGGAATCAGACAGAAGAAGTGTTTGCAACAGGCTGCTGAACGGGAAGCTGTAGGAGTGCCAAAAATCAAAATAGAGCCTGGATGTCCCCTAACCTGTGGTAAAGACTTTTTTGACTGCTCTGAGATTATATTTGATGTTTTTTGGGGGAGGTGTCTGTGACTTCTCGCATTTCGTGTTCAGAGGATGGGCTAAAAAAGTGCTGCCACTTTCTTTTCTGGGCACAAAGAGCGATGATAATGTGGAGCACATGCAGCCTTTAGATGATTTTATGCATCTGAAATACCTTGTCCTAGAAAAAAGGTAATGCAGGTCTCACTTTCCTGGGTGAATCCAGATCACTGTAGTAATTCAGAGGACAGTGTTTTTACTTCACATGGTACCAAGAAGAGAGATTGTCTTCTAGTCCTCCTCTGTCAGCTTTTCCTCTATCCATCTGTTTCATGGGTTCAAGTGACAAAATGAATGGCACTATATTATAGAGCTGTAACTGTTTCCTTCACCTCATCACTCACTCCTGCAGATCAAAGTTATTGGTTACAATTAGCACCGTTTTCACTGTATAAGTACACTCCAAAACCATGCTTTGTATTTGCTCAAGAAGTTCTCATTCAGTTTTTTCAAATAATGTGCCCTTTCTCGAAGGGCAATGCAAAGGAGAAAAAGAAAAGATTATTTTAAGGTGATAGGGTACTTAAGTTCTTCTGGCATGAAGGCTTTCAAAATAGCTATTTTATGCACTGACAGAAAGCAGCTTAAAACTTGAAGGCTCTTTTGCACCTCATTAAAATATGCCTTTTTCACTGTCTGCTGCTGAGTTATGAATGGTAATAGTGGTAGCATTATAGTGGCAATTAATCATATGTTATGGGTTATTGACAGGAAACTCGATAGACACAATCAAACTTAGAGACTCTTCTTTAGAGTGTGCCATTAACAAGAGGAGACAAAACTCATGAAGAGTTGAGGCTTTCTTTTGTTCAGATGGGGACTCAGAGCAAGTGCCTCCAGGGCCACTAGTGGTGATTAAAAGCAATCTGAGGATGTGCTTTGTATTACGAAAAAGCTGAAGAAAAGGAGGATTAGGACTCCATGCCTAACAGAACTGGTCTGGTTAGAAATGTTATGTTCCCATGGGTATGAGGTAACAGATATGGGCTGAGGGTTTTCACGAGTGAAAAGAGACAGGCCATTGAACTTTGTTCACTAGCCAGGAAAAGCTGCTATCCACTTTCCTTTTTGAGAGTTTCTATAAACAGCATTATGCCTTTGTAGCTTTGCTGCTGTTTTCATTCTCCTGAAAGTCAACACAACAAACCAAGTGAATGCACACTGAGTCTTGTAATGATGAACTGGCCCACTTCAAAGCCTCAGCACTTTTCTTTCTCAGTAGCACTTGTGAAACAAGAAACTCTCATTTTTGGTTGCTATTTACGTCAACCAGTATACAAAATATGCAGCCACATATAACAGTTATTGGTAGTTTCAGCTTTTTTTCCTTACTACCACAAAAGAATAAACATACTTAAAAAGAAAATTCCAAACAAGCCAAAGCACAGTGAATTGTGTATGTCAGCTAACTAATATTTGCTTATGTAATTCACCAACAAAAAAGCCTGGTATGAAGCTGATGGCAAATTAAAGCTCAAGAAGCAGAACTTTAACACTATTCCTTTTTGGCTGAAGGGTTGCTTTTTTTGCTGTCTCTCTGTTACCATGGTGAATTTTGTGAAGAAAATCCAAGGGTTTTGAAAAGCCTGTGAACGCAGGCAGTTATTACATACTTTCATACCTGAGTCCCCAATCTTCAAAATCCACAACAATCTGTCTTGCAAGAGGAGGATGGATGCTGCATATGTTGTATGGGTGCATTTTAATAGGAAACATCAATAAATGACACACTGGGAAAATGTTGACTGAGAAGCCTAGAAAACCGCTTAGATGAGTTTGCATGGTAATTGCATCCTGCTATAGCCAAAGTATCCCTTGTGCAAGAAATAACTCTGCATTTATATTAAGTGTGGAAATAGCTAGATTCTCTCCCGCTTTACAGTGTCCTGGGTGTACTACTCTGATCAACGTAAAGTAGAACCAATCTTACTCCTTTTGAGACTTCTCACATCTGTGGCAGTTTTGACTATCCTGTTAAATATCTTTTAAGAATCCACCTCTGTCTGTAACCTGAGGACAGCAAACTAACCTTGGAAGACAGAGGAAAGTCAAAGTATGAATTGTGGGTAGAAGGGAGAAAGAGGGGACATTCTGGAAACCCTAAGAATGAAGGAGAACTAATGTAAATACTGTTTCGCAGATACTTACCATCTTTCGTGACTTGCTACCCAACAATATATGAAAGGCAAACCAGTGTTGATCCATGTGGCATCACTTGTATGTAGTTTAAGAAATAAGCTTAATTTTCTCTGCCTTTTGACCCTTCCTCTGCCCTGCAGCCACCTCCAATATTTCTGCACTCTCCTTCATTACAATCCCCAACAATAACAGTCAAAAAACTGTTTCATGTGTACCGGAAATGATTTTGGACAGCCCAGAGTAACCAATCCTTCAAAACTGCCAGAATTACTCAAAGTTTAGAGATGTTACAGACCAGCACTTGAAGCCTGACTTGCAGCTATTTATCAGTCTTTTAAAAAGGCTAAAATTTTAACAAAATGTGTGTGATTGTGTAATGTTTATATAGAGACAATAAGAAAACAGATGTCTTTCTTTTTGTGAAGGGAGGTGGTGTGGCTTGTTTTGCAAGGCCTAAATATCTCCAAAAAGTCATGTATGTTTCCTTATCAGAATATCTCAAGATACTTTTCTTTAAGTCTCTCATTAAGCTATCATATATTTCCCAAGCATAAATGAGGAATCAGCATTTGTGCTTTGCTAAGTTGATAAAACAAACAGTGAAGTGTTATTACAAACTGCTTGATGTCAGGATGCTATATGTTTCACGCTGAACCAAATTACGTTACCCAGGAAACATGGGAAAGGTCTCCATTCAAAATATCTCCAGCTTGAATGGGGACAAGCTGCTCCCTTTATATTCCTGAAGCGATCTGAACTGAATTGGCCCTGCAGCCACGGTCTCTCACAGCTGCAAGATACAGCTGATGAGCTGACTGGCAGCATCTCACTTGTAGGACAGATCTGTGCGCCTGAACCACATGTCCCAGAGGGCTCTGAGATCTGGCCATTATCCTTTCTGACCACAGCAGGGTGGCTGTGATGCAGCTGGTGCACCAGGGAATTAGGACTTTGCCTTTTGGACTGGGAGAGACACCTGGCTTTCATTCAGCAGTGAGCCCCTAGCTTCCCCACCTATCTAAGTTCGTGAAAGAAATCGCCTCTCCAAGATGCTGTCAGTAACTTGAGAGTGGCTACAAAAAATGTGTTTGGCCCCTCCATCCTAGACCCATGGGGACATTTTCAGTGACTGCAGCTGAGTGACTTCATGGAATTTCTCTGCTATGTATTTCTTCTCCTTGTTCCATTAGAAACTGTATACCCATAATTTCTCTTTATAATTTAATGTTCTCTGGATGTAACTGAGGCTTATGTAAATTTTTATGACATACTAATGGCTTGAATAGAACCGAAACTGAAGACTATCTTATAAAGGAAACTGAAGGCTGCTAATGAAAGGTCTCACTAGAGACAGCATGGAAAGAAGCAAGACTGACTTTCACCAATATAACTCTGAGCTGAGCTGGTCTACTCTCAAATACAATATTTAAACCTTTGGCCATTTACAAAAAAATACTATATATCTATACTTTCCTCTGCAGTTCCTGAGCTGGACTGGTGGTAAGAGAAAAGACTTCAATATATTAATTTTCTTCAACATTCTGAACTTTTTCTGTCACAATATCCTCAGACCATTTGGAGTTTTAATGCCTTGAAATGATGCCTTTTAAAAGTGGCAAAGAATTTTGGGAATTAATTCCTACTAGAGCAGGTGAGAATACAGTACCCTTGGGAAAGCTAATGTATAACAGTTCTTTGCCTTTGGGCTCATCTCGTCATAAGAAACCCAACGGATCACCATCTTAACATTTTATTATATAGTAGCTAGTCCCAGAAATTCTTATTTCTATGCTTCATATTGCTACTGAACTGAGCAAGGATCAAAAGCAATCACTTTTAAAGGAGCTGCAGTCATTTCACACCCACAATATTTTATCTTCTCTGCTTTCTCTTTCTCCTTTCATCTCCCATCAAAACCCTGTTATTGCTGGGTTTTAAAATCATCAGGTTTCAGCTAAGTAAAACCATGTCTTTCATTGCAGATAACTATTCTCTTCAATGACCTCAAGATTTTTATGATGATTTATCCATCAGAAGAGGGGGAGAGGAAGGAAAGGGGCATTCATCTAGATTTATAAAAGCGATGATACAGTATTCTGGACACTCTTCTCTCTTTAAAAAATTCTCAGCAGAAAGATTATCTGTCCTTTGACTTCAACAAGCTTTGACTAAAGCCCCAGATGAGCAACAAATATGTGCTGTGTATTTCATTATTTTCTAATCCAAGTCTTGTTGGAATCGAAAACCTTTCTGCCTCTCCTTAGAATAACTTTTATACGGAATGAAAAGTTTCCTCTCTTTCACTTCAAAGATTTAGTTTACCTGTCCACACAATTGCTTAGCAGCTCTCAGCCAGTGAAGATGGTTGATAATGCTGGCATTGACCCCAAGAAAAAGGAATACTTGACAGCTGTCAGAGCATTTAGGAACTATAGACATAAGACAAAGATAAAACACAGCGAGTAGAAACAGTCACTGGAGGAGCAATAGTAGTTTTGCAAACTAGCTAAAGTTCTCCTTCTACTGGAAGAATTCCCTTTGAAATTGAAGTAAGCCATGCGTATTCACAGGACGGAAGAGGGAGAAAATGCCTCAAGTGTCCCAGAGACCTCTGAATCAATAACTGAATATTCGTGACTATTACAGGGCCAGTGCTCACACTGAAATTGTAATGGAGCTCTGTGCTTCAGATCAGAGCACTCTCAGGTGGTCTTAAAAACCCATCAAGAGGGGCTTTTCTGCTTCTGTGTTCATAGTTAAGCTATTTCCCCTTTAATAACTGACAATACATGGAAAATCCAAACACATAATTTGTTTTCAAATGTATGCAGCCAGAGGAAACTTCAGCATTTTACTACAGAAAAGCTCTATTAGCAATATAGGTAAGCAAAATAGTATAAAATAGAGCAAAACAGCAACAGATAAGAGCTTTGGGATTTGTGTGTGTGTGTAGGATTTCTTTTTTTTATTTTAGTTTTATTAATATCAATTATCACTTTTATAGGAAGAGCTGGGGTTTCATGACTGTTTTGGTGGGTTTTTTTCAGGAAGCCTTGCAGAAATTTGGTTTACAAAATGTTGGTTTCTGTTTAAGGATTCTCCCAGTGAAGAAAGGTATGTCTCATACCTGCCAAGGTAAAGAAAAATTAAACTAATACTTTAATAATCACACCAGATTCCACTTGAAGTGTGTCAGTGAAAAAGTTTACTTTCATTTTTACATTACTCAGGGAGTAAGGTTTTTTTACACTACCAAAACAAGCGTGAGCATTTCCTAGCTTTCTTGATTAAAAATATGTTTCAGCAATGAAACAAGGCAAGTGAAACCTCAGAATGCCGGTACCCTAAGGAGTTTCTGAACAGACATGTACAGGTTTTTCAATTTCTTTTAAATTTGAAAACCAAAGCTTAAACCAAAGGAACATTCTCTTTGAGCAGCACTCTCTGCCATAGCTGTAGAGGCAAGGCACGGTAGTAATGATATCTTACTATTTGAAATTATTAAGGCTATTAAGATTTTTTCCTTTGGGATGAAGTGTTCCCATGTGGCAGAGTTTTGCCTTTAATCCAAGTGGAAGAACTTGTACACCTGTGCAATCCCATGCCTTTGGCAAATGCTTCATTGCTGCTGCTCCTAACAAATCCCACTGAACCACACGCAGGGCTGTAGGCTATAAATCCCTCAGCAGATACAGCCAGCTGGTTTCTCAGAAATTAGCCAGTCTAGCTGGCTTGATTCAGGGGTTTTCTTTCCTTGACTGGTGTGAAATTGCTACTGATTAACTGCTAACCTGAATGCCATGAGGAGAGTAATGCTGGAAAGTTATTTCAGAGTTATACTCAGTTATGCTGCTGTTGTTGTAGTTCTGGTAAGTGTACCTGGACTCGTTTAACATAAATATCTGGGCTGTTCAGCTACCTTTGCTGTCTCTAAAGTGTTTTTGCTCCTACAGGCAGTTAATAAGGTCTGTTTAAGGCCAGTTTTGCTACATACACATGAATTTTTCTTGCTATTGTGACTTCAGAGTACCTATACCATCTTAAATATAGAGTTTTGGGGAAAATCTTTTAAAGAGAGGTTTTATTTAGTAGTAATTTCTTGGGGTGAGGGTGGGGGTTTCCAGTGTTTTGAGTCTTTTAAATTTCTGGACCTCTTCTACTCTGTGAAATAACTGAGGCATATGGATTATGAGGTCTGTAGAATGTTTTGTCTATGAACATGATGGAAGTTCTGTTTGTTGTATTAGTTTGGGACAGAAAAGGATTTTTTCTTTCTTCTGTAAATCCCAAACTACCTCTATGAGCTGTTACTAAGCTTTATTTCTGATTTGTACTAGCCAAGACCAAGATGATTCAACAAAGCATTTCTGTGATGCAAAGTATGTTTTATGCAATACAATAGTACTTTTTTAATAGTTTGTCTGAAACAAAGCTAGAGTCCTGCTGATTGTGACAGATATTAGCTAAATCTGCAGATAGATCATAAAGCAGAGTGATATAAGATAGTGACCATAAATTCTGGCATTTTCATCTGCTATGGCTTTTTTACTGCAGCATTAGCTTTGTTACATGTTGGTCAAGAATTTGCATATGTTTCAGGGACTCTATTTATAATATTTAAAAGTCAATGTATTAATTTTTGCAATGCCAGAATAAAAACTTAAATTAAAAAGCAATATTCTGTTTTATGAACAAATTTAGCCACTTTCTTACTTTCAAGTGAAGCTTTCAACATGTTATGGGCAGGGGTTACATCATGATTTGTAATCTAGCAGAATTACAGGACCAAGTCTGAATTTTACAATCTTGGCTTTCAGCACTGCTGTGAGAGCATTTAAAAACATTCAAGACTCAATCTATCTCATGTAAGAATATCTGATCACAAAACATTTATAAAGTCAATTCCAGGAGTGTGCAAACAGATCATTGCATCCAAAGCACACATTAGACAAAACTAAAACTTCCAGTTCTGTTTCTGAAGTTCTGTTCATTCTTTTTAGTCTGGTTAACTCTAGTATCAATTGCCATTTTTTCCATGTTAATCTATTCAAAGCAGAACTATCTGCCTCCAAACTTGTTCTGTGTAAACGGAAATCTCTAAGATCTCTGATGACCCACAACAATAGATTTGCTCCCATTATAATGGTCTGCTCAGAATGATCAGAGAAAAAGGCGGCTTGTTACCCTCAAACTTCCCAGACTGTCTGCAGGAGACATAGGACACAGTTACCAGTAATCTCTGAAAGAGCACTGTAAGTAGGAAAAGAGAAAGTAAATGCAGTTTAAAAGCCGTCACAAGTGATTCTCTGAAGTGCTTATGGATGCTGACAGTGTAATAACATCACCTGCCTCTTGGTGACAATGGAGTGGACTGGCCTTTTTTAGAATAAAGCAATGCATGCTAAAAAGGTACAAGTTTAGAGCTAAATTAGAAAAACATTAGCTGCATAGTTGTTTAATACGTGACAATTTGTAGGATGCATAGGGACAGATGATGTTCTCTGTACATAACTTCTGTTAAAAAAGAGATCTTAACTGATTTCTGCTTCTACAATAGAAGACGTGAAGCACATTAATTTTACTATGCTAAGGAAGCAGTGTCTGAAGCAGAATTTCCAGGAGCAGCCTGCCAAATGGGGGAAAAAGTGGAAGAATTAAAATGAACAGCTGACAAAACAGCAATGAGTTTTGATGCAAGGAAGTGTAGGACATTCATGAAGATTTTGGGAAGAGGAGAAAGAGCAGACTGTGCAATGACTTAAAAGAAGCAAGGGCTGTGAAGGCCCGCCAGCTGAAGTGTGCTGCTGGTGATTCTCAGCCTTTCTTCTAGGAATGGAAATTAGGTGATGTGTGTGACTATGGGCTCACTTTGGAGTAGATGGAGGAATCATGGGATGTTTCTTTGACCCGTTTCGATACGGAAGCCATTTGGCCATCTCTTGCTGAGAATGTGATTTAGATGCTGAATGAGCAGAGAGATACAAAGCTGAGCTGATATAGCTCAGCTGTTGATAATTATTTTATCTCTGTTGCTTACAGTGTTCAGACAGCCTAAATAATATTCTAGAATCTCAGCTGAGAGCCTGATGAAGTTCATCATTCTCATAGTCTGGTGGGTCCTGGATAAAGGAACAGCTGTGAGTTTACAGAAAAAAAGAATTAAGTAGGTATCAAAATAAATTACAGGTCATGTGTAAATACATGTTGTAAATCCCCTTCATTAACGCTTACTCAGGTATTCTGGCCAAGAGCGTAATAGAATATAATGAGAGAAAATAATTAGAAACCTATAACATTATAGTAGATAACAGTTTCTTTCCAGTACAAAAAGATTTTTCACTATATAGTGATGATGCATTTGTTTCCAGCAATCAGTTGTTGTCCTAGTTTCAGCTAGGATAGAGTTAATTTTCTTCCTGGTAGGTAGCTGGTATAGTGCAGTGTTTTGGATTTAGTAGGAAAATAATGTTGATAACACACTGATGTTTTTAGTTGTTGCTAAGTAGTGTTTATACTAAGTCAAGGATTTTTTCAGCTTCTCATGCCCAGCCAGCAAGAAGGCTGGAGGGGGCACAAGAAGCTGGGAGGTGACACCGCCAGGACGGCTGACCCAAACTGGCCAAAGAGCTATTCCATAGCATATGACATCATGCCCAGTATATAAACTGGGGGAGCTGGCTGGAAGGGGCGGATCGCGGCTCGGGAAGTAACTGGGCATCGGTCAATGAGTGGTGAGCAATTGCATTGTGCACCACTTGCTTTGTATAGTTTAATTCTTTTAGTATTACTATTGTCATATTATTATTATCATTGTTTTTCATTCCTTTCTGTCCTATTAAACTGTCTTTATCTCAACTCACGAGGTTTTTTTTCCTGATTCTCTCCCCCATCCTGGGGGGGGGGGGGGGGGGGGGGGGGGGGCAGTGAGGGAGCGGCTGCGTGGTGCTTAGCTGCCGGCTGAGGTTAAACCACGACAGTTGTCTTGTTGGTTTTGCAGAGGAATATCAGACTGATTCCATTGTATGATTACAGATTCCCTGGAGGGGGGAGTTTCTCCAAGGAATTATTTGATGTCATGTCTAAAGTTAAGTGTGGAATGAAAGTACACTGACAACTCTTAAACTTTGAAACTCAAAGCAAACTACTTGGGCACAAAAGTCTTAATTCTCACTTCAGGTGGTATCTGGAGATATTATTTTATGTTATGTTCTTTGAAGGGTTTCTTTCTGCAACATGCACTTTGCTACTTTAGAGTTAATAATTTTTTAATGAACACTTGAGTGCCTAGATACAAAACAACGTAGTGGCATTTTACAGACCTTTGGCTACATTTGCACATCCTATGTCCTGCTGCATAGGTAAAATAATAGGAGCCAATGATAAACAATAAGATAGAGAAGAGCAGAGGTCAGAACACTGAGTAGCCTTACAATGCTACAAAGTGATTTTTTTTTTTAATTTATTTTATGCTTTATGAGTTTGGGGAGAAAAAACTTGACTTTTGTTCAGTTGAGGTTTGTGTGTCCTTGCTGACTACTTGCTACTTGTTTGTTTTTCACTTTTTCAGACTAGCATGAAAAATGAACTACCTTGGGGGGGGCAGGGAAGAAAGGTCAATAAAACATTTTTATATTGTACTCTCAGCAGCAATGACAGCAAAAGAGTTCAAGTATCATGAGATTTTAATTTTCCTTGTTAAAATAAGGCATCTAAAGACACCATTTCAGAGTCCTTTTTCATGGTGTTTATGAACAAGAAAGCTTATTTGTGAGGAGAGACTTATTTTTCAAAACAGGAGTCTTGAAAGCTCTGCATGAAGAATGCAAGCAATGATGTTACCTTACTCAGGAACTCTGTGAGTTTATGCACAATAGAAATGTGTGCTTTAGACATGCAGTCATGGAAACTGCATGTGTCAGTCTGGGATGAAAATACGCATTTTTATGTGGAGATGGGGGAGTTTTGCATCCAAATGGAGAACAAAACACTTTATCAATGGTACAGGACGTACTGTTGCCAAGCATTCTTGTTGGCTCCTCATTATAATTGCTTTGTTGGCACAAAGTAATTGCTTTTCATTTTGAAGTTTCCAGAAAATATTTAGCATGTATGTACTATAAAATAGTTTGGTAGTGGTTTTCCTGCATAATTTTTTTTCCCATAGGGTTGTCTAAGTGCCTGATGCTGCAAAGAGAATTGTACTTGCAGAAGAAAGGTTGAACTAATAAATCAAAACATTCAGCAAGGATTTGCAAGGGCTGAAGTAAAATATCAATCTGCATTTGACAAAAGTACAGCGCTAGCTTGGACAATAAAGGAACATATGGATGTCTTCCAGGCCCCACAGAGATGCAAACATTATATTTTAAACCAATTGCCACTTTGCTGAAATAGCACTTGATCTTTTGTTAGTGGGAATCAAGAGGCAGTGACTGTGTTCCTCAACAGCAAAGTGTTAAACAACACCTCAGATTTGCTGGGTGGGGAGAAAAGGGGCAAGCCTCCCATGAGCTCTCATAGGCCTGAGGTAACACTGACCTTGGGCAACCTGGCCAGGTATCTCCCATTCATGGGGTCATGCCTGTCTTTAGAAAAGTAGTGGGAAAAGGGCTGGAAAGTGAACACTAGGAGACTTCTCCAGAGAACTGCACTTCGTTCAGTCAGGTCTGTCCTCTTCAGAAGTAATTTGGCATGGAACAAATCCCAAGTACTTCCTTATTTTTTCTTTCCATTTAATATGAAAGAAAAAAGCATTGAGGAAGCTTGAGAATTTCAAATGGTTTGCATTGCAAGTCTTGAAATTTCTTTTTCCCATATCTTTTTTGGGGGGAGGAGATCCTTTGCCTATTTTTTTTTTTATTTTGCTTTTACCATGGAAAACACTGTAACAGCACAGGCACATCATGTATTAACACTTCAGTGTGCCTGGAAGAGGCTGGAGCCTATGTTTTCAAAGGGGCGGTATATGCTTAGCGAGTACCCTCCAGAGCGGTGGATCTCTCGGCAGGACGAATTAGAAGTTGAAGAGGCTGCTACACTTAATTAGCTATAGAAATTGAGTTAATGTTCATTGTGAACGGGGAAAAAAAACCCAACCTGTCAGTGGTCTGAGTGCATGAAATTCTGCTCCAAAAAGCTATACATGGAGCAGGTTATTATCCATAGTTATTGCTGATACTTATTAGGTGCAACATTCCTGTGGTTTGAAGGCTTAGGAGCAGAAGCTCATTGCTCGCACCTCAGCTACTCATGAGCTCCCTGGAGAAGGAGCAGTCTTTCAGGTTCACTGGTGAAGAGAAGGAGCTGGATGATTCATAGCCCTGTTTTCTTAAAATACCGATGGGGTTTGGAAGTAGGTGAACGCTGTACCTCATGCTGGATGATGAGCCAAAGACCTGTGTTCAGTGTCACTGCAGTCACTACGGCAGCCTTGACAATAAGCACAGAGGAGCATCAAGAATTGATACCTTTCATACCAAGGACTCAATAGGGATCTGTGTACAATGGTTCTTACACAATAACCAATGTAAAAGGCTGCTGAAGTGAGAAGGTAACAAGGGGCTGTCATTAGAAGAAGAATCTTCATGTGATAAACTTTCTCACAGTCATTTGCTTTGAGCTGATTTTTATAGAATCACAAATATTTCATAGAAAATGCAATAGACATGGATCACTTCAAGACTCTGTGGATAACATGAACATATTGCCCAAAACTGTTCCACTCCTGATGTGTTTCCTTGAAAACTTTAATACCTTATTTCCTCAAGTATGGCCTACACCTAGGTTATAGCTACATGCCTGGATAATGCGGTGGTTACTACATGTGTCAGTAGAAATAATGAACCAGTTAAATTCAGCTAGCCCAAGTAATAGTAGCAGCAATGTTAGCTTTAGCTCACTGCAGAAACCAGAGTGAGTTTCTGAAGTCCATGCAGTTTGTGTTCCGGTCACGTTTTTGCACATACTAAAGCCAATGCTGCTGTACCTTCACTGCTGCTGTTGTTTACCCCTATGCTATGTTTGGATTCCATTATGTGATTCACAGCACAGATGAAACCCAAGCAGCCAGACCGTGTTCTTCTGCCTGCTCTGTTCCTGCATCTTTTTTTGGCATGTGTTTACAGATGGAGGATGATACAGAATCGAAGCCTCTAACAAGTCAGGCTAAATGACCAACTCTGTGATGCTAGGATGACCCTTCCATTTAGCTGTAAAATGTCTGAAAGGAGGTGGCTACCTTGGTTGCACTGGGTAAATAAATGGATTCATTTGTTTTGGTTGCAAAATGGGATAATCTGCTACATAAATTATGTAAATACACTAGTTAACAGTCCCTGATTAGCAATATTTAAGTACTAATATATAATTTAAGAAGGGATACTTTGTCTAAGAATCTTACCTGTTTCTGTCACTCAGCACTAGCAATAACTGCAACCTCACCAAACACAATACTATTTATTCTGTCTTTCTCCAGGCTGTGTAAAATCACTCCAAGTCATGGCTTCTTGTTATCTAACATAAGAATAATAGCTTAGGTTTGTGAGAATAAAGTACAACATGTTTTCAGGCCTCATTTCTCTTAAGGAAAAACCTTTAAAAATAAAATTAGTATCTAGCCACTTATTTATGCTGATGGATGTCATACTCAGAATTTAACTAAATACAGATATACTACATATTAAAGGGGATGATACCAAACTAAAATACTGTCAATTTAAGAAAAAGAGTCTGAAGTATTTTGAGGGGCTGTATTTTTGAATACTACTGCCAATTTTTCTGGTATTATTATTTATTATTATTGTGGTTTTGTGGCATTTTCTTAGTTTTAAACATTCTCCTCACTGCTGCAGTTTTGTGAAAAACCCTAGCAAACAAGACAGAATATTGACTGACAGACCACATAGGTAGGAGAGAAATTGATGGCATTAGATTGTCCACTCAATTGCATAAGTGAACAAAGTGAAATAATAGACTGATAATGTTATGAGTGGTGTGGAGGAGAAAAAAAATATTTCAGATAAAATTATGATTGTTAAGTTGATGGTTCATGATTGGCATGTTTTTTTCAGCTTTGAAAGTATATTCTTATTTCAATACTATACCAAGAAGACTAACAAAGGAGAACTGTAATTATTAAAAAGCCAAGCAATGACAGTTAATCTTGTATTTCAAAGTGAACAGATATACTTCTTGTTTTCTTGAATGCACAGAAAGTAAATTACAATAGTGGATTATTTATATTAATTTGATTTCTTAATTTTGATACCCACAGAAATTATTTATTATTGCGTTCATCCTTTCCTTGTATATGCTTGGTTCCTGCTTTTGCTTTTTCTTTATTTTTTTTCTTCCTTTGGTCCTTGGTCTATACATAGTTCTTTCATTTGGGCCACAGCATTCTTCTTGGAAACATGTTGGTCAGGGAGATATTAGAGCAGGGATATAGATCTGAGCTTCACTGTCAAATGTTAAACTACTGTCACCTGAAAAGAATGGATGTAATTTAACATGCTGTAGTTAAAGTCTGTTCTAAAATTGGATCTTTTTTCACAACCATTCTTTATTCTATTGTCTGTGAAAACAGGTAAATCTTCCTTCTAAACTTCCCCTTATTTAGATCTCAGCATAGATCAAATGAAATACATGCAAGCAAGTTTATGAACTTTCCACTCTTTTATTCTTTATGCTTTTCCCTTTGTGTTATGCCAAACACCATTAAAAGAACACTTTTCCTGAGCAAGACCAAAATGTACTACATTCCAGCAAAAAGGTCAGAACACTGGGTGATTACCAGGCCATGATAACATGGAGGTTAAATGATCAATCATTCGTGAAACATAAGGATGCTCCTGTTGTTTAATTTCCTCATTTAGGGATCTGCTCAGCAGTAAATAACTCCTCTCCCCTATTTCTGCTGAGATATCTCAGCTGATATATTCTAGGATAACATTTGCCTTTCTCAGAGCTGTACTGCATTGAGGGCTTATAACCATCATCTGATCAGTTAGCACATGTGGATCCTCCTTCTCCAGGGATCACTAAAATGCTGAGAAATAGCGTAAGTAGAACACTGTAGCAGCCATAGGATTTTATCATAGGTACGTGTAGCTAGGGACTGGAGAAAACTTTATTAAGACAATTTCTATGGAAATATAAACATTAATGGAAACACTATGGAATGCAGAGTTTCAAACCGTATGCCCCAGGTTTTTTTAGTGATTTTTCTCTGATAATTATTTCTAGATGTTATTATATTGCTAGATGTTATTGCAGATACTGTAAATGATTCCTAGTTGGTTGTTTTTTGTTTTTATTTTTCAAAAAGGCGGAAAAACAGAACTGAGCAATACCAACTTTCCTTCAACAATGCTTCAAAGCATGCCAAAATACCTTGTTTGGAAGGCCAGAATAATATGCAGACAGGGTGCAAGTGAAACAACCTCCAGCTGTATGGATTGGAGCCAAAGGACACTGATTTCACAAGTAATGATAAATGGCACCATGTAATGTTCATCTCTCCTGGTTAACTGAAGTCAAGAAATTAGTAGCATTCCTTTATTACATACACTTATGGTGTCAATAACAAACTACATCTTTGTCAGGCTGGAACTGTAGTTCCTGGAATCCCTTCATTTCAAAGGGAATCTACAAAAAGCTGGAAGAAATGAGTGCAGCTTTTCCCTGTAAGCAAGTGAAATTGCAGGAAAAACAAAGAGGTTGAAATAGAGGATGAACAGTACAGGAGTAGGACCTTCTGCCTACAGTCCCTGAAGGACCTCCTGCCTTGGGTATTTGGAAGCTTTTCTTCAATCACAGGAGGGTTGGAAATGGAGGCTCTGTCCAAGTGGCCACCTAAGTGGCTGAAACCTCCAGCCCAAAGAAGTCAAACTTCATCCTCTTACAAAAGATGCCAAGATCCTTCCTGCTGTGTTCAGTATGGATTCCCAGAGAGGCTGTGTACAACCTGCACACAAGGCAGAAGGAATTTGGAAAGACTTGTGTGGATAACCATGGATTCATACATTCCAGACAGGTGACAACACTCGGAGACCTTTTCTCTCTCCCTTCCATATCCACCATTTCTTCTAACAGGATAATAATGTATTCAGGATTCAGTGGCTGCCACAGCTGACAGAAAATATTCTGAATGATTAGAAAAAATGCATCTTCTCCTTAACTCTCAGAAGAGTTAAGTTTAGTAGATAGCACTGCTTTCATCAGACAATGTGGAATATGATGATATTTTGGTTTGGGGTTTTTTTCCTTCTTGCCTTTACATGAAGATTTGGTAAGCCTTTCGTTCTTCTATTTCTCTCTTTCTCCTCAGAATTTGGGTAAGTGGAGATGATTGATGAAAAACTGATTGACTGAGAGTTTCTTTGAGTATATTATATCATTTGGATAATTGTAATAGATACCTAACTGTAAAAGAATCAATAGCATGTTCAAGTTCTAGGAGTAGAAAAGCTGGACTATAACAGTTTGAATTTGGCTTTTCACAGTGTTCGAATAGATGAAACCAGATTGAAAATACTACCAGAGCACAGACCATCTGCAACAATAAGCCAATAGGAATCACTGGGAAATTGCTTTATTGATAGACCTTTTTAACAACAGCTCAAATTGAGAAGAAAATAATGTTTTTAAAATTTGTCCACAGTAGAGCAGAAAAAAATCTTTCTCTTGTAAAAGATGTCTTCTACTTCATAATCACAAAAAAGTGATATACGAGTTCAATGAAATTATAATATCAATATCATCAAATGAGATATGTAATCAGAAATGAGAAACCAGCATAATGTAGCCAGGGCATGTGTTTGACAGAAGTGAATGGAAAAAGATCTGTGAACTAACACGTAATAAATGAAAGAATATTTTTTTCTTTCCTTCCAAGAAAATTAAACATAAATCTCCTCAAAAATTATATCTATGAACAATTTACATCATTTGACCACATTCAGTGCTTTCTGAACTGTCTGCAGCCATACTATGTTATGGTAATTTCTCATATACGCTTGTTATTCAAAACTGAAACTGAGACTTCTTCCCTTTCTAAAATATTTTCATTTTTCTAATTTGTCTACAACTTTAGAATGTCTTAATTCTAAGATGTTTATAACAGATTGCTTTCTCTTCTGATTTCATTGCTCAAGTCCAGGGCTTAGGCTTATGATCAAAGAACAGTGACAAAGACATGATGAAAACAGTGGGATTTAAATAAACTTCTCTATAAATAAAAAGATATACCTGCATCAGTGTCAATGACATATCTTTTACTTTTAAATGCTATATGAAGTGACAGACTGCTACCTGCTTCCATACATAAATATAAGAAGCACCCCTAAGGTGACTTACCTGTAGTATTCAAAGCCCCATAAAATGCAAAATGACAGTGAGGAATCTGCTTAAACATATTCAGGAATCTCTTAACTACTTTAGCTGCTTTAAAAAGCCCTGGATTTTATTCCATTATTGCTGTGCACCATCTAGTTCTGGGTGAATTTGATATTGCAAGACATAGATATGATACAATCGCATGAAAATTGCAGAAACCCATGTAAGAGTATTAAGAATTTGCTCATGCATCCTGAGAAGTTTGTCTCCCTCCTTCTGCAGCATCCTCAACTGCCTTCAGACTAAGACAGAAGATACTGACAAAAACTTTTCCAAAGACATTATAAGCTTTCTGTTTTTAAATCCTTGCTTTACTTTAACACATGCAATATCTGCACAGCTTCCTCCTAAGAAATTTTAGCCGAGATGCAAGAAAAAGGGCAAAGAATGGGCCATTGTTGTCAGTCACACATTAAAACAGAATGATGTCTTAGCCCTCTTTAAAATATTTTATAACACAAGCAAAGGCAGAAGTAATTATAAATGTGTATCCAATCTTTAAGATTTTTTTTTTTTCAGATCCTTTTAGGATTGTAATTGCATTTTAAGCTTGTTATTGTCCTTGTATCATAATCATTGTACCTCTTCCTGCTCACAGACCAAGGGTTAGGCATCTGTAAAAAATCTAATTCTACAGTTTTGGCATATGACTTACAGTGCAGAGCTAGCAATGACTGTCTGCTATTTTTTAGAGCCTGGTACAATTCCTGTTAACACATTACAGCCTTATAATAATTGTCTCACTAGCTGTATGCATTTAAGCATCTGCTGGTACAGGGCTCGGGAATACATCTGTAGTGACTCTCAGACAGGGAAAGGAGGATCAGCACCGCCTGTGTTACTCTTATGACCAAAGGATCAGGCAACACAGTTTCATAAGCAGGCAGAGGACTCTTTCTGTTAATAAATGCCCACGGACGTGTGGAAAACCAGCAGTTCCTTAATCTCACTGACAGGGCTTCTACTGTGACAGGTAATCACATTTGTCCCTTCTCCTCACATCCTTTCATACATAAAGGCCAACTAAAACCAGATTTATATATTGCAAAAATATCAATACTAATAAATCATTGAAAAACAAAACAAAACATCTCAAAAAGCAGTGTCCCCCCCGCCCCCGGGTTAATGTGACAGGGTCAATGCAGCCATAGTGTGAGCAGGGCTGCAGTCAGCTCCCTTGCTGTTCTCCCTCCCACGGGCTGCAGGCGAGGAGAAGAGCAGCTCTGCACAGCAGTGTCTTCCTTCTTGGTGGAGCTGAAGAGCAACAGGTTGTGATCACAACACTGTAGCAGAAAAAGAGTAATTCGGATCTTATGTGAAGGAGAGGGTGTCAGAAGCTCCATGGCATGTTTCCCCATCTGTTAGCATCTATGTTCTTTGTGGGGTAGGTCTGGTTTAATGACCTTTTGCAGTCCTGAATAACAGTATTTTTTGCCTGAAAAGTTAGATGATGTTTGCATTTGGCTAAGAAAATAAATTCACACACCTGACTGGGAAAGACTGTCTTTGCCAGGAAAAAGAGATGTGGGAGAGCTAAAACATACAGTCCTACCCTAGGAACCCACAAGATGAATTGCACAGTAAAATTGCACTTGAAAATAAAATAAAAAAACAAACAAAACATATTTTGGGGCTTGCATGTGTAAATATGTTACGGATTTTTAGTAACCCAGCACGCACACTATCCTGAGGGACCGCCTAGTTGATTTCTACAACATTAACAACGGGCAAAAGTGAATTTGATGAACTAGAATAAAACACTGAAGTAGTAAGAGCTGAGCAAAGCTGTGTGGGTGAAGGCAGCAGCAGGAGCCTGCAGGCTGCCAGGGAAGCTGTACAGACAGGAGCTTGGAAGGTAACTGTTCTTATCCCCACAGTGTTTAGAACTGCTGGCCAATGGCAAATGATGCTGGTGTTCTTCACCTAACATTTTTCAAGGAAAAAAGTCACTTTCAAACAGTGTTCTGTGTTCAGCTTTTTGTTTGTGATTTCTTCAGGCCTGGGGTTCTCCATTAGCAATTCTGTTTATATAGTTTGGTTTATTAAATATATGCACTGAGGGAAATTATTTTCTTTTATTCGCAGACTAGACTCAAGGCACTGTAGACTGATGCCTTGTTTTAAATTCAGTATGTAGAAATGAGGTTTCTTTATTTTATGAGCAAGAAAGCCCCATAATTTTCATATGACATGTTCATAACTTACTTCCATTTCTGAGGTGACTTTTTTCAAAATACAATAAGCTCAGCATCCTTTTGAAACCATTAGGAGGCCTTTCCATACACCAAAAAGTTACCTTAAACACCCTAAATTTAATGAGGTTTTTTTATACAAGCATCTGTAGCACTGAAGTACTAACAGCCAGCGTCTGCTGAGTTTCAGCTGAATAAGACGCTGCTGTCAGTAGTCCTAGCAAACTCTAAAGCAGAATTCAGTCATGTGTGGCTGATGCATTCATTCTGTTTTCCTGCAATCTGTTCCCCTATATTTGATTAACCTTTTTTGTTGGAAGTCTCCGCCCAAGTGAAACATTTAGTTCTTCTTTGGAATGAGAGTAATACAGATATACAGAGTATCAGGCAACCAGCAAGGAGTTCTGCCAAACAGTGATGACTTGCAGCTACAGCTGATGAAATTTAATTGTTTGAAACTAGAATTTGACAGGAAAACATGTTTTTGCTGAGGAAAATATGTTTTTCAATGGCTAGAAAAGTTATCCATACCACCAAGATTTGTAGTGGAAAATGTTGCTGTAGTATTTCATCACAGATAATGCTTAGATGCTCACATTTCCTCTTTTCTTGTTGTTGGGTTTAACCCCAGCGCAACTAAGTCCCACACAGCCACTCGCTCACTCCCACTGCAGCAGGATGGGGGAGAGCATCGGAAGAGTAAAAGTGAGAAAACTCATGGGTTGAGATAAAGACAGTTTAATAGGCAAAGCAAAAGCCACGCACACAAGCAAAGCAAAACAAGGAATTCATTCACACTTCCCATCAGCAGGCAGGTGTTCAGCCATCTCCAGGAAAGCAGGGCTCCATCACACGTAATGGTTACTTGGGAAGACAAACGCCACCACTCCCAACATCCCCCCCTTCCTTCTTCTTCCCCCAGCTTTATATGCTGAGCATGACGTCCTATGGTATGGAATATCCCTTTGGTCAATTGGGGTCAGCTGTCCTGGCTGTGTCCCCTCCCAGCTTTTTGTGCACCCCAGCCTACTCGCTGGTGGGGTGGTGTGAGGAGCAGAAAAGGCCTTGACTCTGTGTAAGCACTGCTACACAGAGCAGTGTGTAAATAACTAAAACATCCCTGAATTATCACCACTGTTTCCACCACAAATCCAAACCATAGCCCCATACTAGCTCCTATGAAGAAAATTAACTCTATCATCCCAACCAAAACCAAAAGACACTTGTATTCATCAGATCTCTCAGTGAGGCTACTTTTCTCATGAGACATCGTAACTGGAGCACTGATGAAGTACTTTGATGGAGCCCAGTACCAAGGACGGAGCCCACTGTATAACCTGTGGAAAGCAATAAGAAAGGGCAATGCAGTACCAGTTCGTAATGGATAGTTCTGGTTTTAAAATGGAATTTTTAGCAAAAATTTGTCTATTTCTTTTGGGGAAGGGATCCTCTATATCTGGATGTCTGCACCACACACATCAGGTCTAGGGAGTATTAAAAACTATATCTTCTAGTTAGGATGCATAGCTTTAAGTATGTGACCCCTCTGGAGAGGTTTGCTAATAGGTGCCAGTATCATTCACTTCAGAAAAGTTAACAAAATAAAATAAAGCTGCTGATGTTTCTCATCATCTCTATTATTAGCTGCTAGGAGTCGTATGTAAAAAAGCATGATTGGATTGGGTTATAAGAGTTATTTGTAGACCACTGGGATATCGGAGGGAGAAAGTAGTTACACTGAGCATGTACAACTGTACTGTATTTTTTACAGTCTCTTATGTTCTTTGCTATCACCTCACAGATTGTTTTCTTTCCAAGGCTACCTCCATTGTTTCAGTCTGTGTATGTGTGGTGAATAAATCCTAAGTTCTTTAAAGTGCATCTATGACCCTTATCTGCTCCTATTTCCACTTCTCTCTCTCATTTCCCTGCGCGTAAGCCGCCAGGATGTGCTAAAAGGCAAATCTTGTCCTCACTTCAGCTTGTGCGAAGGACTCCAGATATAGCAGAACAGTGCAGTGGTGCTTCAGCAAGGGATATATGAGGATTTCTTTGTCCTTGCTCCCTTTAGAGCTGTGCTGGTGACTCAATGCATCATGCAGTTTGCAGGAATTCAGTGTCACTGCCCAGGAGCACCTGTGGTTTTTGGAGAGAGAACATCACCCACTCAGTGCATCTATAGAATGCTGCTCCCCAGAGTATCTGCGTAATGAGTCCTTGCTACTGTACTGATATAGAAGGTATCTGCAGATGTGTCTCAGCAATATCCCCACCAAAAACTTTGATAAATGTTTCCATTTCCAAAACTTTGTACTTGTCTAGGACTGGATTTAAACTATAAAGGCATTTAAATTACATTAATTATACTCTGTTTTGGGTCCTGTACTCCAAGGACAGCAACTATGTCCATTTGGGAATTTTCTGACAGTGTGGCATTTCATCAAGGAATGTGATCTCTTAAAAACCAATCTTTTCGTAGCACCAGTTTTCACAACTCTTCTTTTAGGACAGCTTGCTCTTCTCCACAATAAACTGACCACGGGGCACCTCAATGGAATCATAGAATCATTTTGGTCAGAAGAGACCCTAAAGATCATCGAGTCCAATCATTAACCTAACACTACCAACTCCACTAAACCATGTCCCTAAGTGCCACATCAATACCTAGAGGCCAGGCGCCTCCGAAATGTGGGGAGCACATGGTCGCTGCCTGCTTTGCCTGAATTAGTGACCAGACTTGAGCCTCACTCTCTCATGGCCCAGGTGAGTCAGTATGCAGCAGCGGCTTGGCTGCATGGAGGGGATCTTTCCAAATCCCCCACATCTGAGGGCTTTCACCTGGTGGGCCAGAAAGAGTGAGTAGCTGTGGACACTTCCTAGGACACGACAGGCAAACATCCTTACTTCTGGGCTGCAACAACCATATAATGCTACAGATGTTTCACTTTGTATAAATAACCAAAATAACTTCTGGATCTGGAACTTTATTTCAGGTCTCCTATAACCTGAGGATTGTCTTCACCTTCAGCCTCTTTGGGAGCACAGTGAAATGTTTCTGGTTCCTACTTCTTTTGGAGAAATATATGAAAAAGACTCTTATCCCAATTCAGAACTGTTGGGGGGGGTGGGGGGTGTTTGTTTGTTTGTTTTGTTGGGGGGTTTTGTTGTTGGTTTTTTAATTTCTTATGTCAGTCATTTCCTGCCTAGGTCTTGTCAAATCTTACTGAGCTGATTTCCAATAGGACCAATCAAAGCTTGGCCTGAGAATTTGGCCTTCTGTCAGAAATACATCGCTATTTTGATATTTGAAAAAGAGAAAAATATTGCTGAAGAGAACTGTTCCCTTTTTTTATATCCATTTATGGCTGGGCAAGTACCTTTTTTAATGACATAAATCATATGTAATGTTCCTCCTTGTATGCAAGTAATGAGAAAATATCCTCAGGCAAGTTATTTTCCAAAATAATCAGCTCAGGCATTCCCCTCCTGGAAAAATATTGTTGTGGTACCGTGGCTTGAAACCGAGTGAGTGCTGGAATATGACTGATGTGAGCCAGTGTACCAGAAAATGTTTTTGTTTCAGACATTATACCTGGCCTCGAATCCAATCCCAGCTTTAGTGGTTTAGTTACTCAAGGGCAGACATCAAACACCTGCTCTGTCCACTCTCCTTCACTGCCAACACCATTAATTTTCCAAATGAGTCAGCACATCTCTATTTATTCTTTAATTGATTGGTAATACTGAGTTCTAATTGCGATTGTAAAATGAAAGTTGCAGATTTGATTGTCTGCTCAGAGTTCAGAGCACTTCAGCGATCAGAGCTATCAGTCTTATAAATGGTATAAGCAAATGCAAAACAACAAAGAAAAAAATCAAATTCACAGTGCTGCAATATGAGCTAACTCATGTGCTTACTTCCTATTCAGGCTGTAATACAGGCAGGAGCAAAACGTATCTGGAAGAAGAAAACAAAACAAAGTCAAGGTGAAAACAAAATCTTTCCAACTTTATTTCTGAGGTGGCAAATCATCCTGAAGAGAGCACCAGATTAAATACTGCCACAGTACAACCCATGACTGACATCCTGAAATCAAGTTAGAATTGATTTCCAGACTTCCAACACAGGAATATGTACATATAATTTGGTGGAAATGTTATAGAAATATGTATTCAGCAAGAGGCAAGCAGCGTGGAGCATTAGCCTTCCTTAGCCCTCGTGCTGGTATAAACAGTTGTTTCAAAGTCCCTCTCCCTCTTGAGGACAACAGTAAATGGATGAACAGTTTTGTCTTCATTCAAGCCAATAGTATAATTGTGGAAGCAAGTCAAATATTAAGAAAATAAGGTAACAATAAAGATTAACTTCCCTTTTGTAAGATAGAATGTAACATCACCTGCTCTGACACACCAGTTTTGGCTGGCAGAACGGATGAATGTGCAGTCGGGGCTTGTGGCACCCCTTGAAGGAGGGAAGGCCCAGTTCCCCAGTCTTCTGAAACAACGGACTTCATCTGAAAAACCTGATTTTTGTCATGCTCCGATCTGCGTTTGAATCTCCTCAGATAAGTACAAGGAGTCTTTCCCCTTTAAAAAAATTATTTCATTCTTCTTGCCCCTGACTCACTCTATTTCTGATTTTTTATTTTTTCCGTGCCCTGTGGCTCCCAGTCCATCCAGCCCTCCTCGTCCTTCATGCAATTTTTTCCTTTGTCCCTGTGTATCCTTTCTGCCGTGTGAGATTTTTTGCACATATTTTTCATGTTGTATCAACTACTTTCACAACCTGAACCAAATCCTGCTTTTGACTAGTGATCAGGACCTGTTGACAGTGAAAGAAAGATTCCTTTTGACTTCATATCATTTGTGAAGTACACTCAAAAATACTGAGCAAAGAAGCATCCTATAGGATTTAAGACAGAGCTACAACATTGCATTCAAGGACAGCATGCATGAAGGACATTACAGAGCATTTTCTTGTAACAGATATATTACATGCACTTATATCTCTACAGATCCAACTGCTAAGTTTAAATTCACAAGACAGCCTAATGGTTTAATTTTATAAAAATCTATACTCTTTGATAATTGTACTATATTTTGCCAGGTGAGCCAGCACAATTTTCTGATGCAGAATGCATGAGAGGTAGTGCTGTACAGGCTACAAAAGCGCATACTTCCAGCTACATGTAAGTGTGAAATATCCTTACAGTACGTGAAGTGGGAGCATGGGGCCATGCCTTTCACGGTGGAGCAAGTACTCTCTGCAGCCCGTGGAGAGCCCATGCTGGAGCAGAAGAAAGGTGTGAGGAGGAAGGAGCAGCAGAGAGGAACCACCGTGTCCCGATGGACCACCATCCTGTGCTGTTCCTTGCCTCACTGAAGGGGCTGAATGTGACCTGCAGTGACAGAAAGGGGGAAGGAGAGGAGTCTGGAGTGAAGGAGAGGAGTTGAGGCTGGGAAAGGGGCAGGAGAGATGTTGGTTTAACGTCTGTCTTTTTGTTTCCCACCACCCAAATCAGTAATCAAATACTTATTTTAATGGGCAATAAATTAAGTTAACTTCCCCCAAATCAAGTCTTTTTTTTACCCATTATGTTAATTGGTAAAGGATCTCCCTGTCTTTATCTTGCTCCTGTTTTTTTTCTATTTTGTCACCCCCCTGCCGTCCTCCCTGCTAAGTGGGGAGGAGTGAGTGGCTGGGTGGGAGCTTGGCTTCTAGCCAGGGCCAACCCACCACAGTAATGTATTCAGGTCATTCAAAATTAAAGCATGTTATTGAATGGCTGAGTGATAAAAATGGAAGATGAAATTTAGTGTTAGTAGTATTAATTAATGATCACAGCAAAAAGACAAAAAAAGGCCTAATGACAATGTTGGAACTGTTCACTCCTGGAGGAGTTGTTCAGTATTAGATCCAAAGGAATAATTAACAAACGCAAAATTTTTATAGCATATTCTGATGATTTATGCCTGACTGTATTGCAAAGAAAGTTGTGTCACATCAACAGCTTGACTCTCCCAAATTATGACAACATTTTGGAATACAAATACATCTTACAGGGTGGAAGTTCCAAATTAAATTCAGTTCAGGATTCCTACAAGCAAGTTTTCTAAACAAGGACAGCATTAGCTGTGTTTCTGATATGAGGATGCCATTGTATGGGTGTCCTATAAGACCTGTTTTCTATCTATCTGGGCCATGCTATACGGTGAAATTGTCTCTCCTGAAATGCATCAATAGTAATGTGATTCTTATGATTCATAGTGCATAGCTTGGTCAGAGCAAAACTACACTGCATAATGCAGAATATAGTGCTTCAGGGAGTGTGGCTGATAAGGGAGAAAGGGACCCAAACTACAACTAAGTCAGCAAGGAACTAAAGAAAATTGCCTATGAATATTTTCTTAAACCAATTTGAATTTAAATATTTTTATTTAATTTCAGTGAAAAGATTCATTTTGCTTCAGATTGGACCAGACCCAGCATATATTTTCTTATTAAATACTGAATTAATTAAAATAAATATTGAATTTGTTAAATATTTAATTAATTCTTAAATATTAGGAAGTGCCAAAATCAAGATTTTCCAGAGAGGCAAAGAATTGATTTTTCCATGAATCGTTTACTGTCAATAAAATATCACTAGAACACGTCTGACCAGCTCTCAGTTTGGTGTGCTAATGAAAGCAGTTTAGTATTCTAAGAATTTACAGGCTAAACTACCCTATCTATTTTGGATTCAAGGTTAATCATTACTATCTCCATCTGTGTATCACTATCCCTATACTGAAAATTGTGCCTCCTTCCCCTCCACACATGCCAGTTTACCAGTGTAACTACGGTCTTACCAGTTCTGCAAAATTATTTAGGTCAAAGATAAATGGAGGAAGCAGTCATCTGAACTGGGAGGGGGAAATGTCCACTTGGAAGGAGAAAATAGAAAAGAGCATGATGTATGGGAGCAGTTAATCAGATTAGAAGGGTTAGTCCATCTGATTGTGCCCAAAAACCTCATCAAGTGCTGCATTCCTTTTCAAAGACTAAACATAAATTACTGAATCACTTAGGTATATTTGGATGCGTACTTATGGTCCAAATTCCAGACTGTTAGAGGCACCCAGAAATAACCCCCTAGAGTTAGACATTCATTTAGTTTAGGGATTACTATTCCCAAACAAATTATAATTTGTTCCTTGCTTTATTTACTATTGTGTCTCACTTGAGAGTGAAAGTCTTTCAGTAGAAAAGAGAAAAAAAAAATCCCCCAAATCCCATAAGAAAGGAATTTCAAGTAAAGAAATATTGCTCTGTGAGAGAAAAAGATGTTGAAGTTAGGCTCAGTGAATTAATGTAGTATCAGAGTGACTGGTGTTTAGGAAACACTTAAAGACAGCAGAAGTAAATGACAGCTGTGAATGTATCAGACAGCAGACTCTGATCCTGTTAACATTTTCAAAAATTAAAGGTGTTATCTATATCCAAAGCACACCACAAAATGCAAAGGGACAAGGTCACTGTAACCAAATAATGCTGCAATATGGTTAACTAAACAGCACCTCTCCTGTGGTTGAGACCCATGATTTTGAGCCCAGTATTTGGGGTCACCAGTAGCCTCAGGATTAACGAGAAAACCGAGCCAGCCCCATGCCAGCCATTTATCATCATGTTCCTACGAAGGGAAATTAATTACCCTGCATGGTTTGGGTGCCAAGGGAGAGGATGGGACAGGACATGGCCACGGACTGAGACCTTTTCAGGGACTCAGAGGAAGCTACCACATTGCACACAATAAGGTACGTGTGGCCTGGGCCCCAGCAGGGACATAAAAATGGGATCTAAGAAGGGTAGCAGAGATGAAAGCTCCCTTTGGGAAATCTATATTTACTGGTAAATATATGTCCCTTGTCAACATGCATTTGACCATAGCCATGCAGTTTTTGTGGTGAACAGAGAGGTAGGGCATTATTCATCTGTTAGGACATTATTCCTCTATTACACATGAGTGCTCCCCAACTGTTATAAAAACTCTTAAATTGGTTTTCCAGTTGAGTCCTTGGAAGCCCTCTCTGGCACAGGAACTGAGTAACACACAAACAAGAATCTTCTTTAATTTTTCCTCTAATTTTAATATTTGGTTTAAAATGCATCTTTACAGTGCAGGGGAATGAAGGCTGTCAGGTGGCTTTCAAATGTGCATGCTAAAAACACAAATGTAAATGAAATTTAAAAAAAAATCCACCTTCCACCAATAATGAAGCCATCAAGAAGTGTAACACTGCACACAGAAATAGGGTGCCATTATGCAAATGCATCGCAGAGGATCTTAATAGATGGGAGCCCCTCTGTCTCAGTCTATGTAATTAAAATGTACTGTATATAATTAAAATTAATGTAATTAAAACAGTCTCAGCACCAAGTTCAATTATGTCACTCAAATGTTGCCTCTAGACACACCAGAATCGGCACATCAGTAATATGGAGAAGATAATCTCTATATATTCCTTTAGATTAATAAACAGCTGGGACCGCAAGAGAGTAAAAGGGTAAAAAAAGCAACACGGAAACTATTATTTTCTTCAGAAAACAAAAATGGTGCTTTTTTTCTTAAAAGAAACTTGTAACATCACAGAGATCTCTGTTTTAATGCATATATACAAATAACTAGCAGATTAAACATCTGATAGGGCAAAAACCAACAGTTTAATCCTCTAACATAATTCCGTATCATTAATAAAGACAATAAAATACTGTTCCAACAATTAGTCCTGTGAGTAGAAAAGTTATCAAAACCTGTAGCTTTACCATCCACAGGTGGACGGACCTCAGTACCACCAGCTTTACACCACTGCTGTTCTCAGCTCCCACCCATGTCCCCTACCTGTCTCACTCCTTGGCTGGGCAAAAAGCCCACATAGCCCAGGGCTGTAGGTGCCCCGCCAGCCTGCCAGCCACCTCCTCCCTCCTGCAACATCACCCAGCACCTGCTGCTGGCACCCAGCAGGAGGACAGATGTTCAAGGTGAACATTTAGGATGCAAGACATGAACCCCCAGGCCCTCCAGCCTTCTTTCCAAGGGGGTTAAGTTGTCCACCAGAATAAAGGATGCAGAGGCAAACTGATACCATGGTTCTATAAGCACCTTTCCTTTGGAAAAAAGGCTAAGAACACAGTCAAGGTGCCAAACAGAAAGTTTGTGTTTGTAGGAGTTTTCTGGGGGGAAAAACAAACCCCACAATCTGTTGTTTTACAGCATAAACAACCGGCTAATAGGACACATAGATATGACAATTGCAGATGTTTCACATTTCAAAGGAATGGTAAATGGATGATCCTGGTCTTAATAAAATCTTGATATTATCTTCATAAAATTTTCCTGAAGTAGTTACTGTATATCGGCATTGCAAGTGCCTTCTTTGACATTGTCTAAAAAGTTTCTGAGATTGGAAAGTGGTGCTGTAAGAATACCCAAGTTTTTGCAGAAATAATGCTGATCCTGAAGGTTCCAATACAAGTCCTGACCCTGAAATCATCTTTCAAACAAGATGAAAGTTCAGTACTAGACTCTTAGCAATCATGAAAGACTGTATCCTATTAGCCCCTCGAACACCATCAATTTACACAAATCTTATACTTAGATTGCAGTGATAACCCTTAACATTTCTACAGTCCTTTACATATTCAAAGACTTTTGCAGATTTTTCCTTGGCAAGTGTGCGGCAATAATATTGCTTTCCGTCCATCTTTGAGGCTCCTGTGTAATACCTGCTATCTACAAGATAACTGGAAATGGATTAATAGGATAAGGCTGAACCTTATCGACACTAAAACAATATTTCAGCTCAGTAGTGCTGCCCTCTTGTCCTGATAAGATGAATACATTCCTGAGTGTGAAACGAAACAATTTCACAGGACAGCTTATCATTTCATAGTTATTTTGCCTCATGTTTTATATCTGGAAATTATCTTAAATTACTAATATAGCCTAGTAATAATAAAGGCTTCAAGTTTCACAGAGCAATAGAAATGCAACATATGGAATGTCTGGTCTTCTTTTCGCTCTAAATGTATATGCATTTCCATTTATTGGTTTGTTTGGTTTTTTTTTCCCCTTGGGAAAAAAATAGTAGCAGGGAGAAAAAAAAAAAGTAGGGTAGGAACAGGCTACAGGATATTTATATAGTTTTGTTGGTTTTGAATGGCTAAACCTGAAGAATTTCACAATATAAACTTAAGAAATGGCGTCAGGCAATCTCAGATCCATTAGCAGTTATTTCACAGAGCTTGAAGAGGGTGAGGTACCAGATGACACAGACTTATCGCTACACAGAGTTGTGGGGTGGGAGCTGAGGAACCATCAACCAGTGTAACCTCAGTCCAGGAATGGACAGCCGAACCAGCTGAAAGAGTCGTGAAGAGGACAAAGAGAGGAAGAAGAGTGCAGATGGGTTTGCCAGAGATAAAACACGTCAAATCAATTTTCCCAGTAACCTGGTAAGGTTTCCCAGGAACCTTTTTCCCAGTAGTCAATCTCCTCTCTTTCCCAAAACTAGTAAGATTTTGACACTTTCTCACATGCCATTCTTACAAACAGGCTAGGGAAGCCTGGTCCAGACAAAACTATTACAGAAAGACTATTATAGGTTGCAAAACTGGTTGGAAAACTGTTAGCAGAGAGTGAGTATCAGTAGTTCATTATCAAAATGGAAAGAAATATTAAATGTGATTTGCAGGGTTCTTTATTTGGTCTTAATTAATATATTGGTATTAGTTAATGTATTTATTAAAGATCTGAATGGTAGAACAGAGATTATCCTCACTAAATCAGTAGGTGATATCACCCTGGAATATACCACTACTATGTTATAGAGCAGCATTAGAATTCAATACCATCTTGACAAATAGGGAAACAGATTGAAAAAAGTAATATAGTTCAGCAGGGAAGAGTGCACATACAGAGCCAAGAATAATCAATTGCATGACACAGGATCAGGAATGATTGCCTAGACAGCAGTTCTGCAGAAAAGATACGCAGTTTATAATGGATTACAAGAGGAACATGAGCCAACATTGTCACTCACTGCAAAAAGGCAAACATCTATACTAGAACAAGCACACAAAGGTACAGCCTGCCAAACACATGAATGTGTTTGTTGTAAAGCATATTTTAGTGCATTTGTGAACTGTACTTCTAACTTCTATGAATTGGTGTGAAAAAAAAGATTTTACCCCTTTTTCATCACAACAGGTGAAATAAAAATAGCGCACACATGTAAAAGACGTGGATTATTTTCTGGCTCATGCAGCATCAATGGATTTATTCACAAAATCTCCTTAAAAAAAATTACTACAGATAATATGTTGAAAATTTTAAAATATTCCCCTGTTGACTTCCATATCTGATTAAATTTGCATAGTTGGATATTTTAAAAATTAATTTTCCTGATATGGTTTATACAGAATTCATTAAGAGGCCAGGAAATAAAATAAAAACAATAATTGTGATTGTCCCCTCCCTGCCACTTTAGGAGTAACTTCTCAAAGTATTATTGCATTTTAATTAGAAATGTGTAAAATATAGATTAGTTTAAAAGAGTGGAATATATAAGCCATCCATAAGACTAATCAGAATTTCTGCTATTAGTTTCTGATAATAAGCAACATGTGAAAAAATGCATTTCATGCATTTTATGCATTACTATGCAACAGAGATTGATTGAAAAGCATAAGAAAAGCTTCTTGTTTCATTTTTTTCTATTCTTTGTCTTAGAAACAAAAAAAAGAAATAAATACCTTCTGGTATGGGAATGACAAATAGTGTCTTTACTATAAAATGTGTCAATCAAAGGCAGAGTACTTTAAGTTCTTGACAGTAGTTACTCAGCTAACCATTTCAAATGCTAAATCCGAGTTCCCCTAAAGCACAGGTGGTTTATGGACATTCAGTTCATCAGTTCAACAAAACACTGTCACTAATAGAGGTTGAAAAATGTTGATAGTAAGCAAAATATATTTCTTCTGCAATGCTGATTGTTCATCATCATAATCTACAGATAAGAATTGTGTGAACTGCACAGAACAGAAGGCCAGGGAGTGAACCCTGAGGAACATCAGCCAATTATCATTATGCTTAATGTGTATTTATTTAATTGATATGGTAGAGACAATACTTAGGAGCAATAAATCACATCCTAAGTTGTTATTTATGAAAATCTGTGAACAGAAGGAACTAAAGTGGAAAAACAGCTCCCAGAATATGAACCAATCTGTTGGCAGGATGCAGTCGCTAAAGCAAACACAGAAATTCTACTTGTCCATGAGGTGCACCCATTACAATATAGTAATAATGGCTCAAAAATATGTAATTGCTCAGTGTGGCTTTTCTTTAGATGAAATTATGCCTGTGCTTGTTGAGGATGGAAGAGGAAGAAACAAAGCACAAAGAAAATCCCCTCTTTGCCCAGAGGCTTACATTCCCAGAGTTACCATGTAAGACAAATCAACAATACAGCCATCTTCTTTTACAGAATGGAAGGAAAGATGATGTCTTCTTCCATATAGAAGACAGGCCTTATGATCCCAGACCAATGCAGAACAAGTCCGAAGCATTGGAGTAAAACTCATGCATCAAAGTGGTCATGGATGTAAAAAGACACCTCTCCAGGGTTATGCACAGAGACTCCAGGTCTGTTAACACCTTCACATGAACAAGTAGGTCAAGAACAGACAAACAACTCTGAGCCCTCACAGCAGAGCCTTTTATCTCACCACCTACGCTGGAACCTCCTGAAGTTCCAACAGTGCGATTTAAACTTCATGCCAGATCAAAGATGAACACACCTGCTGGAATTAGCCACGTGGGAAAGAGACCTCAAATGGAACTTGGCAAACAGCCTGGCCCTGGCATCTCAAGATACCCAGCTCACAAATCAGAGACTTACAAGGGCAAACTGGTGACAGAACACATACGGCTATGTGCTGGTACCAGGGAAAGCAAAGTTCTCGGCAGCTGCCTCCAACAAGGGGAAAGGGAGACATCTTACTTAGGAATTAGGTCGTCCTCTTCTTCTAGCAGGAAAGAATAAGCTGCTTATTTCTGACAGCGGGCATAGACCAGAGAGGCTTCACTAGTTGAGTGCATTCTCAGCCTCTGGGCATGTAGTGCCTGGAAGAGGAAGCAACAGAGAAGGATCATCCTCTTCCCTATACATTGGGAACGGTGAGACAGGGCTACAGAGGTAGCTTTATGCAGGTTCAGCTTCCACAGCTGCACACCTGCATGATTTACATCTTTTGGTATTCCTAAGGAGAATCCTGACTTCTTCATACACCATGTATGTGAAGTGTGAGTCACTCATCTCCACCTCTATCCCATATGCCAGGGGCATTTCTTAGCAGAAAACAGAGGAGAGCAACTTAGCTAGGCAGAAATCAGGCAGAAAGCTATCTTGCGTTCTCCCATTTTCCCTCTCAGTATCTGTTGCAGTTTTGAAAGATCCTTGATTCTGTTTCCTCGGGAAGAAAACAAATGATTGTGAAAAAGTCATGAGCAATTTGCTCAAAAGATACGGGAACCTGAAAAGCTTGGTGATCACCCCCAAGGCAGCATAGAGTCAAAGCAACGTGAGTCCAATCTGGTCCAGTCCAATCCCTAGTGATCAAACACAAACTCTTTCATAAATTAAATAGGATCCACCTTAAAACCAATTTGACTTTCAGCCCTATGAGGAGTATTGGAAGGTTGCTCTGGAATGTCACTTTGTATGATTTCATGAGTCCACATCTGTAGGTCAATATGCAATTGCATATATAAAAGGAAATATCTAAAGGGCTTTCCTTTGAAACTCTGCCATTACTGCAGCTGCCTTTCCAAGGACATTATTTCATAGAGCCGGTAAATGTGTATGTTAGTTAGTAAAGGCTACATTTCAATACTGCTTTCCAATTCATTAACTTCCCTTCCCTAGTGTCTAGATAATTACCTTCTAGTTGTATCCCTGGAGTGGTGCCTAAGGCATAAATGAGGGCAGAGTCACCTGAAAAAAATCACTGAGGTTAATTCCCCTTGGTGTCCCAAGAACAGAGACCACATGCCCATTTAATCAAAATGGCCAGAGGAGAGAAAAGATAATATAAAGGCTGAAGTAATATTCCTTCTACTGATTGAATGGTAGAGGAAGACTTTATTAATATTGCTTTCATGCAATATTTTCTTCAAGAAAGAAAAGCACAAAAACAATTTTCTCTCAATGAGTAAAGTTCATATTTTTCCTATTTCTTAGCAGCTGAACACTTTTAAAGTGTTTTTAGCAATATAACCTCATATCATAAAATATGATCCTTCCTTAAAGTATAATATGTAATAGCCATCCCACAAAGTACTATCTTCAGAGATAAAGAGGGTCAAAAACTCATGTCAGGTTATAATTTTGTTGCTGCTACAGGAATGATGTGCCAAGATACATCCTGGCCTGAGTCACCAGCACACTGATAGAGTCAATTCATTCCTTAGCATCTTACTTGCCAAGACATGTATCCTCAGATCTATTTATCCCAGTAAAAGGACTTTACTGACAAAATAATGGTTGTTACCTGTCCAAA
This sequence comes from Gymnogyps californianus, assembly GCF_018139145.2. NCBI lineage: Eukaryota > Metazoa > Chordata > Aves > Accipitriformes > Cathartidae > Gymnogyps > Gymnogyps californianus. The sequence continues at coordinate 27,715,230 of NC_059474.1, read as the reverse complement.
TGAAGCACTGGCATAAAGATTATACTGCAGTAGGGATAGAGGAAGAAGATCTTGTATGAAATTTCTATCCTGCAGAAATAATCGGTAGTTTTGCTACAAACTTCGCTGCAGTGAAATTTTACTAGAAACCTCTTAGTGTTATTTCTGCTAAGTCACCTTCCTTCATTGCCCAATGATGTTCAGGGAAATAACAGTGATCTTTCAATAAACTATATATTTTACTAAGGACTTTAACATCAGGGGACATGAAGATCATTTAATGTTTCTGAAGGGGTAAACAGTGCTACGCTAGATTCTTTATCAGACCTGATAATTAATAATCTAGAGGTAGCTTCAACAATTTCCATGAAACTCATTCTGTCACGTGGGTTATGTTTCTTACCACCAATCTACCATTACTTAAGACGCCTTTTAACGGATATTATCTAACCTCTCTGGAACAATCCCTTCAATGGTTGTGTTTATACATTGCCCTCCAGATGACAGCAAAGGTCAATTCCCTATCACCTCATTAAAGGTGTATTTAATTTAGCCTCTTTCCTCTACACAGTTAACAAAGCCCTGATTAATCAGCTATATAGCAAGAGTAAACACACGGCTTCACTTAATTAAAAATTAAATTCCTCTTGAGGGATCATTACAGTAGTGAGCTGCTACATGCCTTTGTTAAATAGGTGTTTCTTCGAGGACACAACTAGAGGTAGACTATTGGGAACTCTGTATCAATACAAACAGAAATTTGTTCAGACATCCAATTAGAACACTACCCATGTTCATCCTCTAAAAAGAGGCAGGTATAGAAAAGCCAAGGGTACTTTGAAGCACCTGGAGAATTGCACTACTATCTTTGGTACACTTTGGTACCTGGTGCACTTATGCATCATGTAATTTCAGTATTTGGAAGAAAAAGCAAAAAAGTATTGCTTCGTATACTTGTGACTGACCGATAAACCCCTACAATGGAAGAAGGCTCAGAGGAGACGGGCAAGGGGGATGTGCCTGTGAAGCTCAGGGAATAACACTGGCTGTGACTGACCAAAGCTGTTGCAAAGAATCTGACTTTATCTCAACACAAGGGGGAACTGGAAAGTGGCCTTTGTTTTAGATACACAGCTACTAACAGTTGAGTGGATCAACTGGTGGTGTAAATGTTTCTCTCTGAGTTATTAAAAGAGAGTGAATGGCTCCCTGAGTTAGCCAGACCAGCATGGGGGCAGGGGAGTGAATAAGTGGTTCAGCCCAACATAGAGTATAAATCTAGACAACTAGCAAAAGTATTTTGAAGAGAGCAATTGGCTTGAGCTGGCTTCAACCCACATATTCCTTCCTGGTGATTGGGGATGCCCAGTACAACTGCTATATTTTGCTAAGTGTAACTTATATTTGTATTGTGTTTTCAGTATATTTTGTATCACTTTGCTAAATCGAAATCCTGTGTAACATCAAATATCTTCAAATAAGTAATTTTGATATTAAACATTACACCCTCCACATATGGAATATCTAAAAGTACCTGGTCAGAGAGTATTGGTCTCTGACAATAGTGCATACCTCCTTGTGGAAATGCTTTCTGTCCTCAAAAACTTCAAACAAAAATAGCCAAACTGATCAGAGGTGCAGATGCTAATAACACTGTCTAAGAAAACATCGGGGGGGGGGGAATCTTCAAAGTCTTTTCTTATCAGTTTTCCACCATCTAATACAATCAGGAGCAAGCAGTGTAACTTACACAAAACAGATTAGCTGTAGCTAATGTGCTGAATGTTCATATGCAATATGATAGGAACATGCTCCTGGTCTGGCTGCAAGTCCCACCTACTTTTGACATGCAGCATGAATTCAGGACTCTGATCTGCCCACATTCCCACAAAACCAGCGCTCAGCTAAAAACCACTGTAACTTCCACATACAAGCCACGGTGTACTGCTGGATGCAGGTGTATCTGCCTTTTCTTTCTACTCATTGGCGTTAAATCTCCACACTGCACAAGTGAATGGAGTGGCATGAAGTCATCCCTGACCTTTTGCTGACCTTCACGTCTGTACTTTGCAGGACTGAAGAAAATAACTCTTCACTCAGATTCTCTTCCATTTCAGTGGGTTGATAGCCATAGCAGTCAGCCGAAACACACTGATAGCACACAATACAGTAGGTCTACACTAAATACAGTGTGTTTATTTCCTGTTACAAAAGTGGGTCAAGATTTCCTCTTAAGACAGTTCCAGGGGCATTATGGTTTGGTTTTTTGCCTTTCAGAATCACAGACTAGAATAGTTCCATCTGAGGTCTTGCACTCTGGGTCTGAAAGCAGACATTCAAGTGGGAGTAGACACTTTATATGTTGCACTGAGGATTAATCTCTGTTTAGTAATCTATTCCCATGATCCAGAAATGCAAAAGTGATCTTCTCTGTGACATAATTGTTAACATGGGGACTCTTATTTATTTTCTCAGCTACAATGCATGTACAGCAAATAGACCATAGCAATACCATTACACACATTCCTGCACTCACTTTAGAGACAATCAATATCAATTATCAAATTCTCAACAGGAGAGAAAGGCTGTGAAATTGCCCATAAAATAAATTTACAAAGTCATCCCAATATCTTCTATGTTCTGTTCTAAAAATTATACATAAATAATTATTTCAAAGGTACTTTCATTTCATTACCATACCACAGCCTATTCATGATAGTAGGGATGATGACTATACCATCTCATGTTTCACAGAAACGAGGAAAATGATTTGGATTCTTGTTTCAACGATGGTCATTGTTTTGTAATTGATTCTGCCCTTTGGAGCAGGGTCATTCTCTTGTACTTGCTTCTCAAGCTCCGTAACAGACCAGTATCTTTTATTCAAATAAAGGTCGTGTTTGCTCTGTTATCCAAATACTGAAACTCTTGATATACTTTAAAAGCCCAGGAAAAGACTTCCCGCCCTGCAGGAACTCTTTGGTGGTAACTTTGGAGTTTCTTTTAGGAAGATAGCCCTTAAGTATTTGAACATTCACACAGAACTTGTGGCCTTCTCTCTCTCTTGTGGAACACTCACTAAATAGGATGTGAGGGTTTTTTTGTTGTTGTTTTGGGTTTTTTTTTGTTTTTTACAAACCTCTAAACATCCCAGGCTCTCTTGTGAGTTTCTCTTCTCCTGCTCCTTGAGGAAAAAGAGCTACAAAAATTTATCTTTCTGGTTTATGGTACAAGTGACGATAAGCTAGGCTTCCAAAGGACTGGTGGATCAATATGCAGCTGATGTTACATCTATGTTGGATCACCTTTGGAAACACGGGGGAGAAGGAAAAGGGAATTTGCGTTTTTTATATATATAGTTTAAATGCCACTATTGCCCAAAGATATTTGGCACAGTTTCCTGCCATTTGATATTTGCTATTACTCACATCCAGGAGATAGGACAGAGCCCAGCATTAGTCAGTGGTCAAACTTCATCCTATAGTCCTCCAAAAATCTCAGTAAATCAGATTCCTGGCAGCTGAAGTGCATTCCAGCCTAACAGGCAGTACAAAGTATTTCAGACAACAAAAGTAACATTGTTGTAAGCTATTTAATGTACTATTTTCTGTCTCTTCAGGTGAAAGATTTGGCTCTCCATCACTTTATTATGTCAGTGGTCCCCACTCATTCTAGTGGAAATGTGCCACAATAAGCATGTTTCAACACTCTAATGTATTGCAGCCTTTCCTATCTACTACTTTCCAAGGTGATTATGCATATCACACCTAGGCATCATTTAATACTGTGCACTCTGTGTTTGTCCATAGAACGTACAAAGACATTCATCATTTTACGAGGCGCTAACAACTTGAAAGTGTCATGTTTGTGCTTTTGAACATTCAATATATTTATTCTGTTTGGTTCTTCAAATTTCTCATCCTTAATCCTTTATCTCTAATTTAGACAACTAATTGCTTCAGACAAATTACATTATTCCCTTTCATATTTCCCTATATGCTAAATACTGATAAGTAGCCTCCATTTATCAATGATATTCAGCTTTACATTAATTATATTTCAAGGCACATAAAAATTATTGTGCAGTAGCCCTCTTTAGTGATGCACAAATGAACCACATTCTGAATATGAACCAAATACAAAGAATTTAACTGAAACCAAGTGAAATATTGAATCCTGAGCAGAGATGAAAATAATACATTCAAATTAATTCAGGCAATTTTGAATACCATCATTTTTACTACAGCTTATGCTCTCAACAATCACTCTTTTTGAACTGCAGCAACTGGGATTAAAGATTAGGATGTATGGAGCCTACCTGAATCTTTCTGAATAGCCACAATTATCTTATGATTTGTAATGCTGTGCTCCTGCTCTTGAATGCTAACACCAGGCACTGGTTTTATTATGAAAATCACAAATTTACTAATGTCTTTTAGAACATTATTGCAGCTGTTTTTATGTGCCAAGTTGAACTGACTACACATGCAGCATAAAATGAGGGCTAAAATATGCTCTAATATAACTGTAATTAGGATTGAATTTAAAGCAAATGGGTTAGTATAGCACAAAAAAAAAAAAAAAAAAAACACCAAAAAAACCACAAAACTATTACCCCAGATATATTTGGAACCATAAGCTTTGAGGCTTAACAAGCAATTTGAAAGCCAGTCAAACAGTCTGAGCTAGACACTAATAGATAACCACCTGTGTCCTTCCAGTGCTCTGGAAGGCCTCATTAGCTGTGTGAGGCCATGGATCTTGGCTCCTTTTCCACTTAAGTAAATTTAGCACTATGGAGAACCACGATGGGGTGGGTATTTCATGCTAATGAACTCTCTGCACCACATGGTACTCTCTTCCTATTAGAAAAAATGACCATTTGTAAGGAAAGCCAATTCTTTACCTAAAATATTAGTCAATCAGTAGTTAGAGCAATTCCCTGTGCGGATCCAAGAATAAAGAATCAGCTAGGACTGTTCTTTAACTCAGCCACGTCTATTAAATAGATCTCTGTATGGTTGTAGTCTTTTGTTTGAGAACAATAGGAACTGGATCAAAAGTTTATTTTGACTGTATCAGACTCAGCAAGGTTGCTTCAAAACAAGATTAAAAACATACCTAGGAAATGATTTCACAGACCTCTAGTGGACTGAAATTGAGCTACTCAGACTTACTGTGTTGCTTAGCACAGTAACAAATTCCCATAGTTTATCTCTAGTGTCTTCTTGCAAAAACTAATTATTGCTGACAAGTTTTATTCTCCAGCAACTCCAGTAGTGTTTTCTGTTTTCCATATAGAAAGATTTCTAGTACAACTATCAGCCAGCACACATCCCAGAAATACAGAATCTTACTATAAGGCAACTTTTGAAAGATATCTAGTATTCTCATGTATTGTTTGCAGAGCAGAAAATCAGATTTCAGAAGAGCTCATGAAGGTAACTACTGGAGCTGCATGGATCCTATTCAAACAGGGCTGTTTTCCACTGTTTCATCTTCCACTACCAGTTTCTGAGCTAAAAAACCACTAAAGTTCTCACAGCTCTGGATTAAGCTGAAGATCCCAGATTTTAGGTCTGGTGACAGGAATGGACTGGAACCCACGTCATTCAGAGCACCAAATGTCATCCTGAATTTTCAGATGTTTTATCCCAGACCAGTAGCAGAATATGTTCAGGGTATTACAGGCATGTCTTTCTTGTAGATTAGTTAGTAATTAGGCTCCTTAAAACAAAACCTAGAGAGATGAAGCTGATGATGTCTGTCAGGTCTAGAAATTACACTTACCTTTCTTCTGAAATGGTCCTGAGCTGTATTAAAGTCTCTCCAGGCAAGCCAAGTTCTTATACCATCCCCTCAACAATTGTTTTTAAGAATCTTCCAGTTAATGCTGTTCATTAAATTAGTCTCATATCGCACATCTTGAAGAGAGGACAGAAGTATCAAGAATAAATGACCTAAGGAAAGAGTCAGAATAATGGTTTAACAGCTCACAAAAGCCCATTACTGCCTTTGGCTTCAGCATTTCTGTTAGATTCAATAAGAATAAAAAAAAACCCTCCCACATACAATGCTGTTGAACATCGAAAAATGGAAAGGAAGACTGTATAGGAAGAAACTGTAGCAGATAATAACTGTTATTGTGTATTCTTTGCATGAACACATTTTCCAAAGTATCTCTGCTGTCCAGAGATGAACGTCCATGGCATTAGAAGCTCTATGAATACATGTGTACATGTATCACTTGTTCAAAGTTGCTCCTAATTGAAAGCAAGTGGTCTTAGTCATAGAGTCATATCTCAGCAAACAAAAAGCAGTTTTCAAAAAGCTATAATCTCCTTCAGTTTCATTATAGCTGAGAGGAATATGGATTACAGCTTGTATGGTTTCAACTTATGGTCTCAGTTTGTCAAAGGTTGAGAACTGTTGATCTAAGAAAGTTGACATAAAAGGCAGAAGGGAAGGAGTGCAATCAAATACATCTACATTTTACACATCTTCCCATTATCTTGTAAATGGGAAAATATATATTACCACTTACCCATTGCTGGTTTTTCACACACCTTATTGAAAAAGTGAGTATTAGTAAGAGTACTATAGACAGATACAGCGCAATACAGGTAGAACCAAGTAACATTTATCATTGTAACAAGTATGTAAAAATACTGAAGAAAGAAGTGAACACATACATGTCTTCCAAGCAATACTCTGCAAATACAATTAATATTTAGGAACAGTACTAACTACAGGAAATGCCATTCCTGGACGGTTATGTTGACAGACTGGACTAAAGACTACCATATTGGAATGAGCAGAAAAATGCACTACTGAGAAAGCATAGCCTTTTAATAAGGGGATACACAGAAATAATTAGAGATTAGGGGAGGTAGGCAGATGCCTCATGAGATTTTCAAAAGTATTGCACTTCAATGGCAATTGGGCACTGAGCCTCCTATTGCAGCCTTTCCAGGTACTAAAATAGCACAGTTCTGATGCAAAGTCCTTGGACTCCATACACAAGGTTTGTATTAAAGCAAATTAAATAACTGGTTGAGGTAGGTCTGGCAGCATTAACCTTTCCTTGCATTATTCCACACAGTTTTACAGAACATCACTGCTCCAGAGATTTGAGAGGCTTCTGCTGGCTGCTGAGTGCTGCCTCCTTACTAGTGTTGCGACTGAAAACACATGATGCTTTGTGCTCCATTTCTCTCAGTTCCAGGGTATTTTTGTTACTTTTTCAAGAACACAAGTTCTACTCTTAGAAGTCACCTGGGACCCCAAGTGAATACACCTCTGGCCATGCCTGACTATGCTGCAGCTAGGCAGTTCACAAAGGGTGAAGGGCATGAGGGCCAGAAACAGAAAACATTCAGAGTTAGAAAGGGTTAGTAATGCAATCAGCTTTCAGTAATATCTGACCACCATCAGAATGCATGCAAAATTATATTCTCCAAGAAAGCTTTTCCACTATAAACAGCATGAGGAAGACCTAGCAAGGAAGAAAAATGAAGAGAGAGGGGATCCTGAGCATTGGCTCTCTACTAGGAAAAGAAGAAGAGCAGATGATTCAACTGAAGTGCATTAACACCTCCACAGAGCAGATGTAAATTACTAAGGGAATGCTTAGGCATTATAGTAATAAGCACTACAGGAAACTCTAATGCAGATGTATAAAACATTAAATAATTTATTTCTAATACCTGCTTTTACCCTGCTGCCTTATTCCAACCTTTCTACCACATTTAGGGCAAGCACCAAAATAACAGGAACTTCTTCCAAGAAAAATAGTATTCAGGAAGCTGCATAACCATTTCTTCTGCTTTACTCCTCACATTAACTCCAATATATCCAGCTCTTCAGCAAGTCTTACCATAGTTACTCCTCCCACATATCAGAATCATGGTATTGCTTGTAATCTCAGTTTACATTAAATATGAAAAAAAGCTTCTTCATTCAAACATGAATCCTAAATATATCAGCACTAAAAGGAAATAAAGAGCGCTCCCAAACTTAGTATTTTAAACTCTCTCCTTTTTTTCTTTTCTTTTTTTTTTTTTCTTTTTAATTACTCTGACACATTATTAGCCTGGTTTATGACTTCTGAATGCTTGAGATTCAAAATCCTGGAAGAGAATGGGGTGGGAGTTAGTAGGTGACACCGATCATTGTAGAGGGGTTACTGATGCCATTATTGAGATCTGAACTAAGATAACAGGCAGCAAAGGTCTGGATTTTCCACAGGAAAATGGTAGCGTTTAAGGAGCCTGTGACCTGAGCACCTCACAGATCATGGGATCTAACAGGGGAGAGCACCTCATCACCATGCTGTGGCTGTAGCTAGCCCTGTCCTGGTTTCGGCCAGAGAGAAAGCTGTTTACATCACCTCTTAAGAGTTTCAACACCCAATATTCAAATGTGATTAATATTGTTCAGATTCCTATCTCTTACCTTAATTTTCAAAGCATTTGAATGTCTCTGTACAGACTCTTAAAAGTCTCTATATGAGTCTGTGTATAGAGATTATGTAAATGCCAAAATACCCATTTTGAGATTAGCAAAGAAAACAGATGAGAGAAAAAATTTAGTCAGGTATTAATTACTGTGAAAGAGAAGGACTCGTTTGTGAGTTGTGAAGGAGCTGGTAATCTCCTTAATCACAGAAAAGGGTGAAAAGTGAGATACTGAATTTTTCAAGGATCTGATAATGACATTTAAAAGAGAAATCCAAGAGCTAAAAAGTAGCAGTTATCAAGCAAGGATTTGTCATCTGACTCAATAAGGAAAAAAAAAAAAAAGATTAGTTTTAAAGTATTTTAGAGCCTTTACTTTAAAGCTATGTGTCTGTTTTCAGCTACCTTGTTACTTTGTTTCTGTAACTCTAGAAAATTAAGTAGAGTCAAGGTGGTTGAAGCTGTAAATTAGAGGTCTGAAAAAATGGATATATAGAATATCATATGTTAATAACAATGTTTCTTTCTTGTGATTATTTATTAAATAAATACAAAATAAAGCCCTTCTAAGTCTTTCAGATCTGCATCATTTTGCAAGAAACATGACACATCAGATAACATAACATTTTTGCATTGCCTGTGCTGGAAGTTTTACTCCTTAATGTTGAGCATTACCACCTCTGGCCTTGGAGAGGGATACTCTTACCAGACTCTGAGAGGGAAGACTCACTGCGTCTTGGAGGACTCTCTTGAGACATGGTGAAGAGGATCTAAGGCAACCAGCCCTGCTCTTTCCTCTACATCTCTCCTTAGGTAAAACATGCTGCTGGCACAATCCCCCTGGGTCACACAATTGGTGGGAGCAAAGTGCCACCAGTCTGTCCCCTCTCTAGCTCCACATACTAGCATTAACCTGGCCCCACAGAGACAGCATCCTGTTATTTTATAGAAACATATGAAAAACACTGCACCTGTTCAATATATTTAAAGTTGATTTTTCTAGGTATCTTTGGGTTGGGTTTTTTTTCCTTCCCCCCCCCCCCCCCCCCCCCCCCATTTAATTACTGGATTTTTGTATTTGCTTCAGAAAGAGTGAATGTTCAAGTAAGACAGCTCACCTTCTCCTTATGAGACACTTGATTCAGCGACAGATGTGAATATTTGACATCAGATCATGAATCACCGCTTTGCTCAGATGGACCTCTGACTTTATTCCACTGTCTCTCAAGGGTTGTTTGGACCAAAGCTGAGACAAAAAAAAGGTAGTTGTAAATTTCCCAGCAAGGACTGTGTGAAACAGGAGTAGTGCTGAGAAACCTGGTGTTCAGCTCCTTTAATTTGCCAGCACAACAGGTACTCAGGCAAAATCCTGCAGGGACATTATTCCCTGTTATTCTCCAAAAGTATGTAAACTCATGATATCCAAGGACCAAACAGGTGCTAATTCATTCCACTTACCCTCTAGCTTTTGCTTCAGTATGTCACAAACTCTAGTAAAGCAGTAACAGGTTGTATTTAGCAAATACACTGTTTATTCTAGAAGGTACATAACTCTAAGGCAGGGGAGCTGGAACTTGCTGTGTACTTAAATTAGTTGTCTTTTCAGTCTAAAGAAGCCCTTGGCCCTGCAGCCATATTCGCACAAAACAACAGGTACTGCATACTGCAGTTTTAAGTGCTACCTGCTTGCTCTTCCCACTTTTGAGAAAACTCAGGCTTCAAAAAACACCATTTTTTTAGGATGACAAGAAAGAAGAGCTGCCATTTCTGAAAGAAAAAGAAAAAAAAAGACAAAACACAACCAACCAAGAAAAAAGAACAAACTGAAAATAAAAAATAAAGCAACACTTTAGGGTCATAATACCAAAAGAAATATGTTCTGAGGACTCACTCTTCAGATATATATATATATTTGTCATAAACTACTGTAAAGCTATTTCCTAGAGCCAAAACTAACATCACAACTTGGACTTGTTCCATTGTTAATTTGTTTTTCACGAAGGACTACTAGATATATGTGACTTAGAGTTGTTGCTGCTTTCAGTATTTTCCAGAATGGAGGCACAACCAAGACTCATTATGCTCTTTACAGAACAAATATAAGTGGTGAGGTTCTCGAATCCTTAACCCAAAAACATCTAGCTGTCTATCTATTAAACTGACAAAGGGATCTAGTCTTGATTCAGTGGGTAAAATACCTGAGTAAACTAGAAGTACATATATATATATGGTATGCAAATATAATATCTACGTACATACACATGCACATTTTTCTCTACGTACATAAGGAAAATCTTGTGTTTGGCCATGACTATTGGGACGACTGGCAAAAAGATGTCTTAGACATAAAATGGTACCTGCTCTCCCTGACCTGCACACCTCAGCTTGCCTGGCACAGCTTTCCAGGGACTGTGTTTACAGACAGTGGACTTTATTTGCTATTAAGGAACATGAAGTTTGCAGAATCTGCACAATTCAGAACTAACTCTCTGCCTTATATCTTACCTAACTGTGAAGCAAAAAGAAACAGCAAGGTGGAAAGACATTTTTAGAAAGGCAAACAGATACCATACAACCCCTGCCCCCAGACTGCACCGTTAAACTGAAAACAATCACAACAAAAAAACAGCAGAAGGCATGGACACCAGTCCACCACAACAACTCTGCTGGCTAAAGGAAATAAACTGTGAAGCCAGCAATTCTGAAAAGGTGAAAGACGGATATATCCTAACTAAGCCACCTGAAACTGTGGCAGGCAAGCTAAAAAGCTCCTTGAACACCAGATAAGAAGATAGCCAGAAAACTGTCGATCCCCATTGAAGAAGAAGGAAAAGACATGTAAACAAAGAGCAGCATTGAATGGTGGAAGAGAAAGGATGAGTTCCTTCCTTAATGTGTTATCTCAGAAAAATAAAGGGAAAAGTTTTTTCAAGACCTGACTCAAGCAAAGGCCTCTCTTCCACATGCAGATGGAAGAGAGACACTGGCAGGAGCTGGGAAAAAATGACCTGTAGACAATTCACCAGATCTGAAATAGGTGATTTCAGAAAGTCCTGCACAGTGTCGGCAGTACTGAATAATATGTACTATAGCTTTTGTAGGACCAGCTGTGTTCATTTATGTCTAGAAGTGGCGTTCTTTGTGGCAGTCATTAATTTTTGCCCTTAATAAACAGTATAGATTCTTTCCAGAGAGTCAGTAGCTCTGCGTGCTAAAAATCACAGGGCTTACCTCCAGGATGTTGTTAGGGAAATTGCGACAGGTTTTTCCTATTTTGATACACATTACTTTGTCCTTAGAGTAGCTAATCAATTGTAGAATCACTGCTGTGAGAAATAGGTTCCAGGGCAAGATGAGGTGAATTCCTGATGACTGCTCACTCTCTGTTAATCAGATCCATTTATTTTTTTTCTTATCTGGGGCACTCAAAAAAAAGGAAGGATTCAGAATCATTGGTCATATATAAAATCTGACTGTTACCCTGGAAGCATCTATTTCAGGTGTTCCCCCCACAAATTTATTCAGAAGAGATATACTGAATGGGTATCAGGCTCTGAGTCATAGAAATATGTCCCATCTGCAATACAAGACTTCAGAAAGTTTCATAGATGTAGTATGATGCATACACTAAGTTTCTACAAGGGGAATTCAGTGTCATTATTCAATTTATGGTTGACTAGGACTTCCACAGCAGATTTTTATTGCTGATTATTAGCAGTAACGTGAGTTTAAAACTTGATGTAACAAAGAGGACTGATGTAAAGTGATCATTGGTCTGTCACGATCACAAAGTAGCTTTATTAATACTTTTATTTAAGAATATTTGCTCACATCTGGGTATGCTTTGAAGAGAAAGCACAATCTCGTACGAGTGCCAGCAATTGCTAGGAAGGCTCATAATTTAAGTTTTTGTAGAAAACAGCCAGACATCATTCATGTTATGTTACCTTTGTTTTCACAGTCCACTTCAGGTCAAAAAGATGTACCTGCACAGATTCTGGAGCATTTCTTGGGTCACAGGAGAAAGGAACAAGTGCTTGCTTGTAGATCCAAGAACTGCTCCTGGCAGAGCTCTGGGATCTCTAAGGACTTGGATAAAGACCGCTGGTTCTCACATCCTGAAGGAAAAAGGTTTTTCTCCACTAGTTCCTCCTTTGCTGCAACCTGGCAGTGTCATTATGCTTCTGATGTTTCTGCAATACTTTGAGATTTTCCTTCAAAGATTTCATACAGTCAATTAGGGCAGATGGGAACTTCTGCCACTGCACAGCTTCTGATTCACTTCACTGAGATATGAAAAAAAGCTGAAATGGCTCAGGCAGTCCCAGCCAGTACCTCACAGATATTGTTAGCCTTATTCTTCTTTTGCAGAAATACATCTATATCCTCCCACAAAACAAAACAAACCAACCTAAATGTGCTTTAGGTCTGCACCCCTAATCACCACTGAATGGCTGTGAATACACATCGTCTCTAAATTCAGCCTCATGGTCTTCCACAGAGGACTAGACTTTTGGGTATGGAGAATTTCACACTTTTAACATCAATGTTTATGACATGCTCCATTTTAAGGAGGTGTGCAATGAGAGTTTGCTAATGAATAAAACAGTGTCTTCATCTCCAGACTCTACAACTTTTTTTGTTCATAAGTGCTGCAACACCCCTTTCTCTCCACATCATAAAGGAGGCACCATCTGTTGTGACACAAGCGAGAGATGAGCTTTCCATGTGTTGTTTTCATCAATAGTGTGGCACTCAGAATAGTTATTTTTTTAATCAACGCCGTCTTTGAGACTCTAAAGAGCAACAAGGGCCTCTGAGACTTTTTCTGTCACTCCACAGATGAAAACAGCGTTCCTGTCCTCAGTACACTCTTCTGCACTGTGGAAAGTTTAATGTGCTTTCTTTTCTCCTGTTGAACATGCTTTTCAACATTATTGCTGATGCCTTCTATCCAACGTGACATTTTTGTAAGGTTGACTTCCCAAAATGTAAGGCAGCAAGGATGGCCTTGAATTTCTACATAAGAGGCTTTTTATTTGCTACAGTCCCCATTTGCCTGGGCAGTCCTATATGTCTCCATCCCTGTCCTGTAAAACTGACCAGAGGGGGAGGGATGTTGAGTTTATGTACCTTACATAGGTCCCTACAACTCAAGAGGCATTTTCACAATGTGAGACTGAAGGTATGTGCAATAGCCCTAGAGCAGAGCACGAGGGATGTCTGAGGGTACAAAGCCTCCTGACACAGACCTGGGGAACTGCAGGGAGAAGAGGGAGCCAAACCTGGTGTAGTCTCATGCATCCTGCCTTTTGGGAACAGTCCTTGGTGCAAGGTGCCTGAAGTCTTGCCCAGGCATTGTCTGGAGGATCTAGTAAGCCATAAGAAAGTCATGAACCAAGTTAACAGGTAAACAGTGTGTGTGATCACAGTGTAATAGTCAAAACCATTTCCTTGGCTCTGGCTTATTTAACGGCATGCACGTTGCCTTACTTTCAAACATGTACTTCAAAAAAAAAAAAATCACTGTTCAGCTTAGCAAAGAGAAGGTGCAAGGGGGATCTTATCGATGTTTATAAATACCTGAAAGGAGGGTGCAAAGAGGATGGAGCCAGGCTCTTTTCAGTGGTGCCCAGTGACAGGACATGAGACAATGGGCATAAACCAAAACACAGGAGGTTCCCTCTGAACATCAGGAGACACTTTTTCACTGTGAGGGTAACTGAGCACTGGCACAGGTTGCCCAGAGTGGTTGTAGAGTTTCCATCCTTGGAGACATTCAAAAGTCATGTGGACATGGTCCCGGGCACCCTGCTCTAGGTGACCCTGCTTGAGGGAGGGCATTGGACCAAATGACATCCAGAGGTCCCTTCCAACCCCAAGCTTTCTGTAATTCTATGATTTGGTTCCATTAAGGATGGACAAAAGGAAAAAAGTCATTTGTGAACCACATACAAAGGCTTAATGGGTCACAAATGTCTTGTGAGCTGCAATTTGGTAAGCCTTGACCTAAGAAAAAAGTGTGTGTGTATGTGTGTTAATCCAAATAAGTCTGCAAACAAAATAGTATGCAATAGAAAATTAATCCCAGAAAAAAAGAAAAAAAAAAGACTCAAACTCCTATGACATTTACAAAACTCCTGAGTTTTAAACAAGACATACACCCCATGAATAGTCATCCAGATGAAATATATTGCATAGGACACTTTCCATCTGTTCCACACATAGTTGTTGAGTTACGTACAAAAGGAAAAAGTTAAAAAGCGTTTCTCCTGCCTGTTTTCACATCAGTGAAGATAAGGGGAGAATGATAAGAAATCAAGTGTATGCAAAGGAAAAAAAATGAAAGCATCCACACTGGGGGAGAAAAGGTTTAAAAATTACTGCAGAAAAGTTTTCAGATAACTTCAAAAGAAGCAATCAATGAAATTCAGATTGTATTTGGCTGAGGTGATTTATCTTGCTATAGACTGATCTCTCAGTTCCATTATTAATAATTGTTTATATTAACATAGCTAATTAACACCAAAATCCTACTATGTTAGATCCTAGAATACACAGGACAGAAGAGGTTCCTTTCACATTGTAACAGTCAATCTTTGTCATTCACAACTACTACAGCACCCAAAGAAGTTAAGGGTATGTTCCTTATTAAGGAAGAATCAAAACGATTTCAACAACTAAATCTCTAGCTCCCTCTTTTTTTTTTTCCCTCCAACATACTGCTTTTAGAAAGACTTCCCCAGTTACTATGAATCTCTTTCCTATTATTTTACAGAACTATGTAAGATCTCATTCATCACTGTGATTGTTCACGAACCTGTGTGCAGGGATAATTCAAAGGAAAACGTTACTGCATGATGTTCTAAATATTTTTCAATAATCATTAATTGATGCATTCTTTAACCATAGCTGATGCAATACAGAAGCTCTTTCCCTTCATGTACCACCTTCAGTACTCCAGTCCTTGATGAGTGCTTTGCCAACACTGTCAAGAGGGTGAGATATCTTTGCCAGCCCAGAATTCAGATCTCTTCTGTAGGTGGTCAGACTTTATCTGGTGTTCAGAAAGACAGCATCTCTACCTGTCTTTGCAATAGATTTACAGCTTTTCTATCTGTTTCCTGCCAAGAACCTGACAGAAAGCATTTATTAGCAAAGTCTGCAATTCCTACACTAGTCCTTGCACAGCTCTGCCTCTCACGTGCTGTTGTCGTTGGCCATGATGTACGATCCCTTTTCCTTTAAAGTTATTTTTTTGCATAATGCGGTTTTGGTAGGTCACATGGGTTTAAAACCATGGCATCAGTAAGATGATGATATTTCATTGCAATAGTCATATCAGTTGTAAATGCACAGTACCTAGTTTCACAGTAGTAAAGAACTAAAAGTACTTTTAGTTTCATTAAGTATTACAACTGGGAAAATAATACCGTATGTTGCTTATTTAAGTATTCCACTGACAATACCTGGAGTACTAGCAACTCCCAGGAGTGGATGTGGAGTCTTTGCCCATGGGACACTGATTCACTTTCTGGGAGTTTCTATACAGACAGCATTTTTGTTATTAAGCTATATCACTTTGGCTTGGCAACATGGAGAAGTTAGTGAGTGCTGTGAATTAGGGAGGGTGTGAATTATGAGTTCCTTCGTGCCACCTCCTTATGTGCTCATCACAAAGGTTAACTTTATGCTTGGGAGTATAGTCTGCTACCACTTCTAATAGAGAATGAGAGACAGAGAGAGAAGCAGAGGCATCTCTGCTATACCTATGTCAGTCTCCCACTCTGAATCCATTTCTCAAGAAACTTATCTTTTTTCTGCTGGTTGTAGAGGGAGTCTGGACCCTGTGAGTATACCCCTTAGAGCATGTACAATTAATTCCAAACTAAATGTAGAAGACTTTGTCTCAAAGGCAGTGAGGTGAGAGGGAAAGGTATCACATCACTTGAAGTGGAAGCTAATCTCCCTAGACTCTCTTTATAGTCGCTGTGCGGGGAAAGGGAGATTTCTCTGGAGCGGAGATCTGTGACGGATGCACTCAACCCCTCTTATCCAAACCAGTAGCAGTTTGGTACAGTCTCCAAAGGAGGTAAAGGCCTGAGCCGTAGCCGGGCTAAGAACTCCTCTAGGAAACCCACAAAGGAGCAGAGCAACACAGTGAAAGTTGTGGGTACAAGGAGTCTTGTGCATACCTCTCCCGTTGTATGCAATTTGACTACGAGCCAACCACTTTATCCCATAAATATGGCAGCCTAAGTGAGCCTTCTATGAGTGCTCCCTGCTAGGCAGCGTGGCTGCATGGTGGTGATCTCCAGCAACCAGATTTTTTACCAACGACAGATTGTTGGATGAGCCCCATTTCAGTTGTCCCTGGACAGCAACTGGACTGCATGCCAGGCAACTCTCCCCTTGAGCAGGGAAGCCTCTCAATGTTAAGAGACATTAGTCATTTAGCTTAAATAAGTAACTTCTAAATAGAATGAATCACTTAAAGTTATAATGTGTGATTTAGTATGCTATTTGCTTAGCTTTACTTACTTAGCATGAGTAGCTAAATTTGCTGAAATCTTAGGCTGCAGGCTGTAAACTTTCACTTAGATTTACTGAATGTGTACCTACTTAGTCAAAACAGGGGCCTCCAGAACCAGCGTAAATCAGAAGATAAGGAGGCTTCAAGGCTACTACCACCAACAGCACCTGCAATTCAACAAGACAATGAACGGCCTGTCTGGAGACAGTGAAGGAATCCAATAAGGAGTCAGAAGGTGTCAGGCCAGGATCACTATTGGACCAAAGGGTGTGTGGAAGATGCATGAAGAGAGTGTGAAGAATGCGTGAGGGGCAGGTAAATAGTCTGTAAGGGTATAATTGCCCAGGGATTTCTTTGTTCGGGTTGTTCTGTCCTTGCTTCCTTTCTTCCTCTCCTTCTCCCCCACACCCCCCAACTTGACCGACAGCACTCCACTGGAGCTGACCCTGCTGCTGTACCACTCTATTAAATTATTTCTTTTTATAAGACTCAATGCCTTATAGTCTATTTCGGGAAACAGGGCTTGAACTTTGGAGCAAACTAACCCCAGATGTCTGGATGGATCGGTAAGTGATTAATAGCATGCTAAACTTTTAAATCCTAACTAAGTGATACAAAGGATTGATTGTGCATATATAATTCCCTTAGCCGTAAACCGTTGACCAAGTCTGGGACTAAGATTGGATCCAGCCACACCTAGACTCCTCTCTGAGAAGTAGTTTAGAAAGCAAGGGGGTCCATTCTGAACCTCGTGACTCAACAGGAGCTTTTCCTTACGCTTTGAATCTCTTAGATACAAACCGTTGACCAGGTCTGAGACTAAGTTTGGATCTAGCCGCACCTAAGCTCCGTTAGGAGTTTAGAAAGCAAGGGGGTCCATTCTGAACCTCGTGACTCAACAGGAGGGTCTCCCCTGCCTTTTTGCATCTCCTGTCTCTGTGCAAATCAAGGAAAATTGATTCTAACTCTATTACATGGGAGAAACATACAAAGGAAAATTGAGTGAACCTTGCCATCAAACTCTGTTAAGTCACACTTTTACAGATTCTTTAAGGATCCTAAATCACTCATCCATGGCAAGATCACAGCACAGGTCTAGCTTACATGCTCTGAATCTCCCTTTGCAGAAGACTCTCCATCAGCAGTGCAGAAGCCTGGGGACACCTGCAGCTAGGTGAGATGGATAGTTATGCTGAGAATGCCCTCACCTGGAGCCAGTGCAGAGTAAGTCACATACTGTAAATTCACACTGTAATTTATTGTGCACCAGCTTTCCACATAGACAAGTCATTCATGGCAGAATAGGAAACTGTGGACATGTTCTTTTGTAGACAATACTGCAATGTTAAACCCAACTTTTATGCAACACTTTTCATCCATTGATTTCAAGGACTTTACAAAAACAGATGAGCACAACTGTTTTAGAAACTGAGACCGCAAATGATACAAGAACTTGTCATTCAGAATTCTGTCAGAGACCTGGGACAATCCCCAGATCTCTAAGTTTCCAGTCGGGATTTATTGTCATTATTCAGCTGACTCATCATAACTAGGAAAATTAAGCAACACTTTGCAGTGTTCACTCCTTTAGAGGAAACTACATTTCAAGTATAATTAGCGATGGCTGTATGCTCTATGTAACTAATATCGGCCATATGAAAACCAAGAGGAGATTCTGACATATGATGAATTGCTTTGCCTACATTTTTATACTACATTCCTGGTATCTGAGAGCAGTAATGCCCAGTAAGGGTTCAGGATTGGCAAGATCTTACAGATTTATGGAACAAAGTCTTGAAATACTAACAATAGACGACAATTTGCACAAAAGAATCTTTTAAAGACAACTAAAATCAAATTAGATCATGAAGTCAAAACAATGTGAATTCAAAATCAGAACAATTTTTTATATGTGTGTGCAAAACCACGAATTAGTTTGTTGCTGCAGTAGGCAACTTATAGTAAAGTAAAATTGTCCTTTCAGTATCAGACATGCAGATAACAAAATAATGCCTTGCTTTATACCCTAAACTTTATACACTGAAACTTTGTTCAAGAATTCAGTAGCCTATGGAGTCACTAAAGTACAGAAGCTGAAGACCTAAATAGGCAAGAAGGAGAGAACAGTACAGCAATAAAACCTTTCTTTCCATCAGTTGCTTGTCAGTGTTATGCTGCTGTAACAATGACCAATGATGGCTTTGAAACTTTCACACACTGCTCTTATAATGTGCTACACTAAATCACAATGTAAGAGCTGAAGAACTGCAGGGAAGGTACAACGTGATAGCACAGATACCACATGTAAACTTCTGAAATAGCACATAACTTTCCTCAGTGCACTGAAAAAAAGTTGTCAGGGGTGTGAACAGGGTGAATCCTTGCCCCCACCACGAGGACAGAGCGCAGCCACTCGCTGCCACCAGCATCTGCGTGTTTTACTATTAGAAAGTTAATGTCACAAACAGGAAATCCTGAACTTTTGCGCAGACTGGAAAGTTTCCGGAATCATTCTGCTTTCTTGCCTTCCTACTCCTTCCCTGCCTGCACGCATGGATATGCAAATTGAATCGCAAGTCACTCAGGTGAACTTTGGAGACAACTGCAATATTCAATATTCTTCTCAGGTTTTCTTCCATGTTATGGTACATCACTAGTATCTGAATCACAAAGCTGCACTCCTCTTATCCACCAGAGCTTGATAAAGGATAGTTAATTCCCACTTATGCTTGCTACTTTTCCACTAAGCCAAAAGAAAATCTTCACCACTGACCCTAACATATCCCTAACCACAGTCCTGTATACTTTTCTGCTCATCTTTTTCCACGGTGAGCACAGCTGTTAGAGATTGGAAGCACACTAGCTCCATCTGCTGAAACTGCTTCTGCACAGCTTTACCCAAATACCAGTGTTAGATAAGAGATTTATTTGCATCAGCCAGTTGATATTGAGAGATGAGTATTGAAAGCAGGTAAGATTGCAATGAAAGTCTCTTTGTCAAAGCTGACTCAATAAAAACATATATATTAACAATGTTGTCTCAAAATCTACTTTGTACACATGTATTGTCCTTCATAGTAAGAATAAACAACTTCATTACAAAAATGAATCACTAGTCTTTCTACCTATTTCCTATTTTTGCTGACCTCCGTTTATTTCAACATTCCTATCATTATTGTGCATTTTTTTTTACCAAATTTAGAAGATTTTCATCATAAAAATAACTTTTATGTTCTGATAGCTCTAAAAGTAAGAAGATTGTGTATGGGCAGTTAAGAAATGCTGAATTAAACTTATAATTCAGAAGATTGTGTCTTTTCTATGTGAAATATATTTTATGTCAAAATGAATATTTTCTTGTTACTCATGAAAAATTTGTAAATCGATCATCAAGGAAAAGTAACTGACAGTTTTTCACTTCCTACCCCCCACCAAAGAAAGTGATCTGAAGTACTGTTAGGATGGGAATTTTGCATAGAAATCACTGAAACCTGTATTTTACAGCTTCTACCAAGAAAATTTGGCAAAAAAAAAAAACTCCAAAAAAACAAACAAGAAAATAAAGAAAAATGCAAAGTAAACACAACAGATGAGAGAATTCTTTCTTAGGAGACCTCAGGCTAGTACGTAGCCGCTAACTCACCTGACACTGAATCCAGTTCAAGAGCTAAAACATCAGAGACAGGGCAAGTATTTTTCTGATGGATAAGTCGTGACAGCTTGCAGATATATTAAACAATGATTGTTCCTCCACTATTAAACTTTAAGACGCCAGACTGAAAAAGAGAATAGATTAAATCCCGAAGTAAGGCTTCTAAATGCCTCTAAATCATAGCATGAATCAACTGGAAGATACCTCAGTCAGGTAAAACAAAACAACCCTACTAACATGTTGGGTTTACATGCAATTGTTAATGAAACAAACTTTGTGCTAGTCTTTCTATGGAGTTTACCAGAAGGCCCCAAGATCTATTTCAGATGTGGGAGAACTTACAGTTGTTCAGACCAGGAGGTTACTGGATAGCACAAATCAGTCCTAGCCCTTGCTGTGGGTGTCCTCTACCCAAGTCCTGGCTGGCTGCTGCCCCCAAGGGCAGCAAGAAAGATCAAAAATGATGTAGACCTACCAAAAAAAAAAAAGTGACAACCACAAAGGCAAAGAAAACAGTATATGCACAAAAACCAAATAACAAAGTTTTGTACTACTTCTAAGCAATACACTCTTAACAACAGACTCTTTTGATGCAGGTTCCCAAAGCTTTACCCTTGCTAAGGGTATGTGAAGTGCTTTGTTCCAGCATCATCCACTGGCACATCTGTGGACTCGCAGAGGCTATTAATATTAAACACACCCCACATGTAGCAGGTTGGCTTATTAGCTGCTGTTGTACTTGCTCAGGCTTCTAATTATCAACATCCCTGCTCAGTGTCTCTTCTGTTAGCTGTGAAGGTTGTGTTCCAGAAGGGGTGATGAGAAACTTTTTCCTGTGCTTGATCTTCTCAACCAAGTGTTAAGTATCGGTTTGTAAGACAAGAAAAAAAAAAAAACCTTTTTCTTTCTTTTTTTGAAGTGTATTCTAGTGAAATATTTGCTATTCTGTGAAGACAAAGTCTAGAAGAAACTTTTTACAGATACTGACTTCACCATCTCTGGGACTACATGTATACTTGTCACACCCCAGCTGTTAATCTGGTGGAAAATCTAAGGCATTCAATTACACAGTTACTTAGCATATTTTACTTAGCCATTGTGCTAATTCTAATACTCAGGAAGCTGCATCTGAGGTTGTAATGAAGCTTCTCAGTAACCTCTGGGTGTTTCCTTTCATGAATACTGCCTGTTTAAGATAGAACATGATTCCACACAGCTTGAGAGACAGCCTTTCCTGAAAACACAATACAGGTCCCTCAGGCTGCAGTGGAGAGGACAGAAAGAAAAGGGAAATGAAAAAGACAAAAAAAAAAAAAGTATCAACTAGACATAAAAAAAGAACACAGTATAATAAGTGCTTTAAATATTCTTTCTACAACTAGAGTTTTCTAAGGTTCACATAGGAAGTCCAAAGTCTATCCCATCTTCCGTGACTGCAAAGGTGACAACGATCCCACAACATTACCAAAGGGACTGATTTCATGCCAGAAATGGGTGCTGAGCTTTAAGGTGTTGCAAAGGCACAATGAACTTACCCTGCCATAACCCAGAGGCTGCGTTCATCCCACAGCACCACAGACCAGCAGGACAGCAAGCTGAGGGGTGAGAAAGCAGTTTTATTCCTGTAGCACTTATGGGAAGATACACATGGGTTTAGCAGCTCCCAGCAACACAGCCCTTCTCCTGGGGGAATGACCTTTCTTTGCCAAACTGTGAGTATGTACCTAATGAGTTAAATCAGCATTTAGGCTTGGCAGTATCCCAGCTGGGAAGTAACTGGTTGCAGCTGAATATTTTTAAGCTCAAAATCTTTTTTAAATAAAAGCCTGTGATGATGATACACATTCAAAAGAGAAGAAAAAAAAAAAAAAAGAGGGGAGGGAGAGGGATTAGAGCATTTGGTAGGCTCTGTTAAGGCAGAGGAGTGATTTATTTTGCTTCTGCCTCTGCTTATTTTCGATAGTGTTCAAGCTGTATGTAGGTTACCAGGCTGTAACTGGTTTGTTTGGTTTGCTTATTTAAGTAGAACAAGCTTTTACTCAGGTAAAACTAAACCTGTCCAAGCAGTGTGGTCTAGTTATTCATTTTGTGTTTTACCTTGAGCTTTCTTTTATGTTTCTCTATTGTGTACATTTATATCCTAGGCCTTGCCAGGCATTTGTGTGGCCTTTATGTTCTTGAAGTTTTTTGTACGATCAGTAGAATTTCTGCAGAATATCTAAAGACATAGCTTTTTAAGGAAGGACAGGCAAGCACTAGTCAGGCTGCCTCTGTCTCCCCAAACTGATTAAAATTATAACTGAGACAAAAAAGTAAGAATTCTGCAGGAAACAAAATGATGACCCTTTTCCTAGAATGTTGTTAAAAACCCATAAAAAATGGGTCTGTTTTAAGAATTACATTTCCAAGACGGAGGAAAATCTTATTTAGAAGACTACTCGGATCAACACTGAAGTCAAGGCAGAAGTTTGGATGGGGTGGGAAATCAGTATCTGGCAAATGCATGTGGAAGGGGGGAAATAAACATGGAATCAATATAGCTTACGAGCAATCAATTTGCTGTGAATGAATAACCAAAGCTAAAGATCTCGATGAAAAAAATCCTTCTCTATCCCAAAGAGAACTAAGGTTTATAAAAAGGAGTTTAAAATTATGCTAAGAACAAAAAAATAAAAATGCTAGAAACTTAAGAAAAAGACAGCACAGCCAGTCAGGACGTGGGAAGTGCAAACATGTTCACAAGTAATCTGGTTTTGTTTCTTTAATGTTTCTATTTTTTTTCTTGTGATAGTATTTTATGCTTCTACTCCAAGCATCATAGAGTGCTTTTGTCCATTAACAATCAGCATAAGTGTTAAAATATTTATCCATAGTGAACAGAATAGATAAGTAAAACTATGGGGAGCACAGGGAAAATGGCAGAAAAGATTAATAGATTAGCAGGATGAGTGAACTAGATTAGTATTTGAGTGAACACTCAAATAAAACATCTAAGCAAGGTTTTAGTGCTGGAAACCAAGTGCAGGCTTCAAAAGAATAAAGGACCTGGTATCATATTCCTAATAAAAAAACAACTCCACGCAAGCTCCTATATGATGCAGCACTAAAAAGGGCTGGCAGTCACGTCATGCTTAAGTTAGTAATAGGTGTATGAGAAATTAATTTATTTTTAGCTATGCCAAGACTGACACTAATATTATGAAACTGTGTACAGTTTAAGTGTCTGCATAGTAAAAAGGTAGCTAGGAAATCTCTAGATGAAAGCCATGTAAACGATTTAAAGGCTGGAGAAATTGCCTTGCAGTGAGAGTTTGAGAGCCCAATCTGTTCAGCCCAAAACCAGGGGCTTGAGAGGTGGCTTGATTACTGCTTGCAAGTGCCTTCACAGCAATAAATTATGTATTAAGGGGATATTTAATATAGTAGAGTCATAATAAGAACATATGGACAGAATGTAATGCCAGACATTTCTGGCATGACATTTTTCCAGCAATGAAGATGATTAATCATTATAGGGAAATCCTAAGGGAAACAGTGAATTTGTAATTGTTTCATGTCTTTGTATCAAGATTAAATGTCTCTCCTGGAGATATACATTTGTTAAATGCGGCCTGTTTGGTGTTAACTGGGTGGAAGAAAATTATTCAAGATCCCATAACGTCTATAAATCCTGCAGATCTATACACCAGGACAAGACCTGTGCAACGTCTCTAAGACACAGAGAAGAGTTCTTTATGCACTGCTGTGCTGGTTTTGGCTGAGGTAGGGTTAATTTTCTTCATACTAGCTAGTGTGGGGCTATGTTTTGGATTTGTGCTGGAAACACTGTTGATAATACAGGGATGTTTTAGTTACTGCTGAGCAGCGCTTACACAGAGTCAAGGCCTTTTCTGCTCCTTATACCGCCTGCCAGCGAGTAGGCTGGGGGTGCACAAGAAGTTGGGAGGGGACACAGCCGGGACAGCTGACCCCAACTGACCAAAGGGATATTCCATACCATATGACATTATGCTCAGCATATAAAGCTGGGGGGAGAAGAAGGAAGGGGGGGACGTTCCGAGTGATGGCATTTGTCTTCCCAAGTAACCGTTATGCGTGATGGAGCCCTGCTTTCCTGGAGATGGCTGAACACCTGCCTGCCGATGGGAAGTGGTGAATGAATTCCTTGTTTTGCTTTGCTTGCGTGTGTGGCTTTTGCTTTGCCTATTAAACTGTCTTTATCTCAACCCATGAGTTTTCTCACTTTTACCCTTCCGATTCTCTCCCCCATCCCACCGGGGGGGAGTGAGTGAGCGGCTGTGTGGGACTTAGTTGCCAGCTGGGGTTAAACCATGCCCATTGCAAAAGTAACTGTTTTCTCCCCTGAACCTATTAACCTACATGGAAGGATGTGTATGGCTATACTCATGCTTTGGGGATGTCCAAGAACACCTGGCAATGCTAACAATTCACATATAGTACCAATGTCACATTTCGTGTTAGAGTGAAGTCCCCTTTTCCATTTGTGAGCCTCCAACTCTCCCTGCTTATCATAATAGAACATTTTTTGTAAGTTACTATATAACAAACTTTCAGTTTGGAGTTTTAGTAAGCCTTGAACCTCAACAGATGGAGATGATAGATCATCAAAAATAAAATGTCTTCTTTGCTGACTACATGAATTTTATGGAGAGTTAGCAACTCTCCCTTATAACTTTCATTTTTATGTGTATGCACTTTTTGTGTGTGCATTTCTTCTGTTTCACAGTGGAGCCTTTCTCTAGGATTGCTGCAAAGTCTAGGAGCCATTCTGCTCCCTTGAGACCTCTGGATTCTGCAGATGAAGAAGTTGGTGCTATCATATACATTTTCAAGTCATCCAGAGCTCCAGTGGAAACTCTTGATGTTTACTGTGTGTTGATAACCAGTCTTCAAATGCTGATCTTCACATCTTGTTACCATAGAATAAGGGTTATTAAATTAATTTCCAGTATGGATCCTGTGTTAATGGACAGCATTCTCTAAAACACTCTAGTCACTCGAATGAGAAGTATCTTCACAGTATCTTTGGCAATGCACAAGGCTTACATAGAAAGGAAATGCTGATGGCTGGACTAAATATGATGTAGCTGATAAATAAGAACAATATCACCTTCCTTCAGACCACCATTGGCAAGAAATTCAACTACACAGCTTGTCTTAGAGAAAGGTAGGAGAAAACTCGGAGACTGTTTCTCTGGCAATAAGAGGAAGAATCTAAATCTTCTACTGTCAGATTTGTTCTTTAATAGATGCAGTGTTCAACACATTTCTGTGCATGTGAAAGAGGTACACAGACCAGCTTGCATAGAGCAGAGCACCTCTGGTGTCTTCCCTGAACCCTTTAAAGAGTTGAAAGGATGCTGTATATATGGAGTTGGCTGTAGTACAGCTGATTTTGGTAGATATAAGGGGTATAGGAGAATCCAGGGAAGAAAAGTAAGCAGAATCACCTAGATGAGAGGTCTAAGGTCCTGAAAAGAGTGATCATAGAGCTGTACAGCTAAAGAAAGAGTGTGTTTTGGAAATGGCTGGGGGGGGGGGGGGCGGGGGGAGTCAGATATAAAGCTATGTGCTGCCCAGCAAAAGGGATGAAAAATCCTGAGTGTGTCATTTTGAAAGGAAAGCATTAGAGTGCACTGGAGACATTATGAATATACAGAATAGCCTCTTTTTAAAGGCTTGCTAGCATAAAGTGCTGGTGCCCTGGTTCAGTTAACTGAAAAAGACAACTTTTTATTTTTCCTTGCATGCAGAAAACAAGAAAGTAGCTGCCCCAGGGAAAACCAGTGCATTCCTAGTTCTGCTTGCTGCAAGCAAAGCTTAGTTGGTTAATTGGGCTTCCAAGGATGCGAAACACACCAGCGGGAAATTACTCTATGACGATCGCTTTGCAGGAACACAGCCAGCCCTGCAACATCTGTCTTTTCCCAAATTTTGCCGAAGCCAATTAAATCCCCCCATAACCAGCTGGTCCCAATGTGACCACATACTGACTCAGTCAATGCCAGCTGAGCTTTCCGTGCTGGGGCAAAGCAGCTTTCATTTCCACCTCTCTTGCACAACTTGCGCATGGCAGCCTCAGTCAGTGTCCCCCAGTAAATGCTAGGCTGTCAGTGCTTTCCCAGTGCTCAGAGCCTGCAAAGCCTTATTTTTCAAAGCAGTCCGTGGTATATGAACCTTCCTACTCACAAGAGCAAGGGCTGGACTGACTGACCAACCCCAGCCCGAACAACATGTTTCACTTCAGGTGCTGTTCTAAGATATCTTTGTGGATTTCTGCTGGTTAAAGTCACTTGCCCTTTGGCTTACTGTCTTTTCAAAGACATGTAAAAATCATTTGCAAAGGTGCTGCCTGTCATTTTATTTCCTAGCAGACAGAGTTATTGAGAGCAGAGGGCAAGATAATATGGTATCATGCTTCTATTGTCTTTCTGCTCTTGTGTATCAATCAATTAAGATCACGCAGTAAAGAAAGTTTTATAGTACAGTAATTTTCATGGAAGTCATAGTCATACATTGATGAGGCTGTTGACAGAAATGTAAGTAAGTGAATGATAGTCTGGCAACGGATGAAGCTATTAAAGGCAAAATGTCCTCCAAGTCATCCCTAAGGATCAGCAGGTTTTATACCCGACAGATTTTCTTTACTTAATGGTGTTTCAGTGGGAATTACAGAGGTCCAGTATGCCTTACAGTACTTTTTATCTCACATTTGAAGTGCTGTGCCTAGTCAGTGTGGGGTTAGGGGATGAAGGAAGGAAAGAAAAGGAACATGAGAAACAACATTGTTTTGAAATTACGAACTGAAACAGCTTTTTTCCTCCATATAACCCAGCCTAAAATCTTTATATAACCCAAGCTGAGTAATTACTATTAAAACATTTATCTGATATGAATTTATCATCATTGCCAAATGAAAACTGTAGTAGCAGGATTTGTTGTTACAGGGGAAAAATATAAATTACTGTAATTTTTTTTTATCCCGTACAAGCACATTTTATTTTACCTTTTCATCCACGGTTCATAATATCATCAGTGATCAATATATTTTCATGTTTTCTCTGTATGACAAGAATTATTTTTTATATAGAGACAGCTCTACCTTGATAACTTCCTACATGAACTCATCAACATCTTTATAATCTGCCATCTCTTGCCAGCATGCAGAAATGCCCTGTAAAGATAATGTTTTAGTTTGGTTCTGTTTCAGAGCCAAGTCTGGAGGGAAAATAATCTCTGTCTTACTAAATCATGATCCGTCTTGTTTATTGGACCCTGAGAGGTGCTGGAAGACCTCAGAAAAATGATAAGCTCATATAAAAATAATGTTATTTGTAAATATTCTTGTTATTCATTGCATTTTCCTCAGTAAATATTTTTCACAGAAAGCATAAGGGATGATTCAGTGTCCTAAAAAGCATGCACTCTAAATACAAGCATGATGAATAGTCGATGATGCGTATCGAAGCATGAAAGGGAAGGCTTAAAGAGGCCCATATAGTTGCTCATGGTGTAAACATTATTGTTTATATATGTGTATACACATATAGATGCTATATCAATAGTATATACAATATATGTACACACACATATTTGTGTATAATTAACATGCCCATGACCTACTTAAGATATTCTGAGGCATGGTTTCATTTCGGAAGAGATTATCTGCATATATTTACAGTTGTCCAAACAGTATGAATCCACTCTTATGTTTTCAAACCTGTTTATATCATCCAAATAATCACGAGTATTTTAAAAATGTATTTTCATGTATTTTTGCTAGCTTAAATGCAGTAGTATTTGCATGGGTCAGGAAAAAAACATCACAGTAACAATCTGTTTGTTCCTCTGGGTTGGAAAAGACTGACTTGCTGAAGAAGGCTATTTCTTTGAAGAAGATTCTTTTAAGCTGTGGTTTATAGACATTAGAGCAAAATAAGTGGCTCCCTTTTGTGGTAGTTCATTATTTGTCCCTTTAATCTCAAGCTGGGGTGCCTCTCTTTCTGTGTAACTGCTTGTGAATGAAGGTGCTCAGCTTCTGCTGATGCTTACCAGACA
Organism: Gymnogyps californianus; assembly: GCF_018139145.2. Lineage (NCBI taxonomy): Eukaryota > Metazoa > Chordata > Aves > Accipitriformes > Cathartidae > Gymnogyps > Gymnogyps californianus. The sequence goes on along the minus strand of NC_059474.1, from coordinate 27,686,531 downwards.
TCTCCTTGTCCACCAGTAGTGTGGTTTGGATTGTCTCTGTCCAATGTATTTCCTATGAAAAAGAGCAGCCCCTTTCCACAGGCAACTAATTATTCTTGTGACTACATAAACCCACTGTTCCAGAGCTGGAGCCTTTGTCCTTCACTTTTAACCTTATGCTGTCCTGAAGATTTCGGGAACTATAATGATTCTGTTTCTTACTCAAACACAAATTGTTTCTCTCATATTACTGTGCCTTTTTCTTATGATTCATTTTTGATCAAAGCGACACAAGCTTTCTGAGCAACAGAATAGGGAAACAGGGAATTGTGCTGCCAGTGGAGAAAGCAGCAGGCAAGTAAACAGAGCTTTCTGTCTTACATCACGGTACACAGCATTAGCTGTGAGCCATCAAGAAGCAAGTGCAGCTCTGGGAAAAGCAGTGACACTTTTGCCATTGTGATAAAAGAGAGCTTGAAGCTGAGCTTGCAGAGCTGCATTGCCTTGGACAGAAACAACTGGGACTGCTAAAAACACTCCCAAACAACCAGCAAGTTCAGCCAGCTTCTTGGGGTTTTTTTGTTCTTGTGCATTTTTTTATTATCAGAAAAGGCAACAATATTGTAACACTGTGTAATGACATGTCCATGGTATCACTGTTTGTCTCAGTGTGACTACAAATTTTGCCCAACATGTGAACAATATGGTCATTAAGGAGCTTCCTAACCATTTTGAATTACTGCTGTTATCTTGTAAAACTGCTGACAATAAAATGCTTTCAGGACAAAAGTTCACTGATAATATACAGCATATCCCACACAGACTTCTGCCTACACTGCTGGGTTCTCATTTACAACGATATTAGGAAGAACATTTTCCTCTGCTGCACTCCAGATGCTGTTTCCATCATTTTCATCAAAGTTGTGATATTTCTGTTTTCCAGTATATAGTTTGTGATATTTCTTCTAATCCCTGCAGTTCGTTGCCAATATTACAAACAGTGTATTTCATGCTTCCAGAAATGGCTGTCATCGTGATGTGAAAGTTCAGAGCACAAACCATACATAGCAGGTTTTGACTGTAATTCCACCTACATGTGACTGTGTGCTTGCTCTGTGAGGAACACCAAGCATGCGGCACTCATAAGGAACGGTGCAGATCTAAAGGAGGCACTAGGCTCCATCCTGCCAAAGGTAGGTTCTTTCCTGTCTTTTGTCCACCTTAATCATGATTCAGTACAGCGGTAAGAAAGCAAAGGAAAGCACTTGAGCTCTCTTACACCCTCACTTTGGACCTCTTCTGGGAGGTGCTTCAAGAGGTCCTTCAAGAGGTACTCAAGCTAAATTCACTCAGCAGCTCTGCCAGTAGGTCTGGATTTGTCAAACAAGACTAAAGTGAGAAGGAAACAGCAGCCTCAGCTTTGGGCATTTGGAGTTTCTTAGGTATTTTTTTTATTTTTCACTTTCTTCAAACCTGTTAACTTATGTTGTATATTGCAGATGATCATTTTAACTCAAAAATGAAAACTGATCTTTTGGAATTAGTGGCAGAATATATATGCTCTCCTTTTTCCTGTGAACAACCAATATCTTGTATTGCCCTACTAGTAAAATCCTATCTATTTGTTTATTATTATTCCTCAGTTCAAGATGGGAAGAAGTAGACCATACTTTGAAAACCTGGTACTTTCACAATTTTTCAAGGATTTAGCAATAGACAAATTATTTATCTTCATTCCCTGATTGGTATCATTTTATCTCTGAGAATGGAAAACTAGCCAAATCCCCAATATATTCTAAAATGTTCTTGTTGACTTCCAGGTCTGTAATAAATGTGTGCCAAAGTTGTCCAGGTACCTTCCAAACTGAGACCAGCATCAGCAGGGTTTTTTTTTTTTGACAGTCAATATTTTATTCACCTTCCTCAGAGATCATGAGTTGCTGAGGTAATGGTTCCAATGTGTGTCATATTGCAGAGGTTACATAGTTCCCTTGTGTCAAATTTCAGATTGATCTACTGGGTAACATAACAGGCCAGGGCCTGTTGTCAGTGCAGATACTATGGCCATGTATGACATTAGGTGTGAAAGATCTAAACAGAAAGTATTTCCTTCCAAGAAAAATACATGGATTTAGGGCCAAGCAATGCTAAGGAATATTTGCGCAGCTTTGGCACCTGAGCTATTGCACTGGGTCACCAGGAACCCTCGCAAAGGGGATTTCTTCCACCACGTCATTAAAATTCAGCCAACTAATCTAACTGATCTCTTGTGATATATGATATGCACTTAAGTCATGAGCTTAGAGCAGCTTAAATTAGAGTGAGTAAGCCCCTGGAGTAAGAGAGGTACATTAACAACCAGCATCTACTTTTCAGCAGAAACATAAAATCCAAAGGAAATCAACATCTCTTTCAAAACAGGAATGGTTTCGCTGCCTGTTCAGTCCTGCCCGTCATACTTCTCATTTACGACAATCTCCATCTTATTTATGTGATTTATATAGCTATATCGTTAAGCAAGGTTAGAGAGAAGCAATGGTATCTCTTGGCTGATTTTTGTGTCTCAAAGGTATCTGTACAGTCCCTAGAGTTAAATAACACTTCTGCCCCTCTGTTTCTAATACCACTTTAGGATTGCTCTAAAAGTCGTTCAACATCCCTTTTGCTGTGCCACAATTTCTGTTGCATTCAGTTACGAAGACATGTCCTCTTTGCATGATTACTACAGGCAGTCTGTCATTTTCCAGCAATACTTTTCAGGATTCCATGACCTTTCCTAAAGACGTAAAAATAGAACCACAAATTACTACCTCCAGATCAAATAACTTTGAACACATCTAGGCAACATTTCTGCCCAGTCTCTGTCTTCTCTGCAGCTACTACTGTGTACAACTCTCAAATCCTTTCTTTTTTTAAAGAAGTCAGTGCTGCCAAAAATCTATCCTAAAAATGCATTTACGAGTTCAAGTGCTGTAGATGATCTCCTTCAATAATACACAGAAGAGTTCGCAGCAGAAAGTACAGTGCTAAAAATCCTAAACTTGCTAGAAGCTCCATAAAAGGCCATATGGCATAAGTAAAAGAAACTACAGTATTATGTATCATTATTTTTTCGCATTACAGGTCTCACAGTCCCACTGTCTACTCTGGTTTGCCTAACAGACTACGTCTGTATTAGGGTTATTCTACTCAGTCCTTTTGCTCCCTAGAAATAAAATTTATGCATAAATTATGTTATATTAAGAAGAAAGGACATGGCTTTTAGTGTAGCTATTAGGAATTTCTTTGTACTGGATGGTGATTTGTTCCAGTATCATAGGACAGAAAAAAAAATAATTAAAAAACAGGAACATAATTTCACAGCAAGGACATTCACAGTTAATGCTAGAGTGCAAGTCAACTCATTGTTTCTTTATTACAGGCAACATGAGACCACAGTGTCATCAGACATCTATCCTCTGACTTCTTTAGTGAAGTTACACATCAGCACTACTTAAATATCATTTTTGGGATTGCTCTTAGTTTCAGTGTGCATTTAATATGATCATTGACTTTGGACTGAGACAGCAATTTCCATTTGTTATAAGGTTCTGATAGATTTAATCAAGTTAATTTTCCCTGCTATTAAAAAAATCAATTAATTCTAACGGAAAGAAAAAATCCCTCTTCACTTACACTAGGAGACTGTGATTCCAGTAATGCTTTGTACTAAAATACCTTTTCACTATTCAAATCATTAGGAATGTAACTGTTACATAGTATAACTTTTATACAGGACACACAAATTTTGCTTATTTAATTATCTTAGCTGAATTACTAACACAGTAGAAATTAGAAACAAATCAAGCATACCTAAAAGGAACTGGTCAAGAAGCCAAGGGATAAGATTTAACTTTCATCGTGTACTTCAGAGGGATACTGTTCAGAGTAGCAAGATGAGCAGTTGCCTTCCAGAACATGAAAATGTCCAGTAGACAAAAAATTAGATGTGATCTCAAAATTTCATGTAATTTCCTAAGGAGTAATAAGTCTGTGTGAAATTATTCTGCCCTGGCTCAGACCAGAAGGGTAGCTGTTTCTTTTTATTTTCTTTCAATAGGGGAAAACCCAGATCTCTGTGAACAACTCACAGTTCTTTGGCATAAAAGAAAGAAAATGACTGAAGAATTTCCATAATAGAAAGAAAATCCAAGAAGTTAGCAGACAGTACAATGTAGCAAGGAGCCTTCCAGGGCTGTAGAGAGGAAGATGTGAGGTCTATGTAGGACACTCTTAGGTTGTGCCTCTGAGAACACACTGGAAGAGAAAACAGTTTGCAAATTCCCATTGTCCTTGAGATGAGATAAATACAGGCAAAAGAGAAGAAAAGCGGTGAAGAGTCTGTCCTTTGTGCAGTGATTGAAAGGCTATAAAGCATCCAGCTAAATATACAGGAAATGTTTGAAACAGCATGATTTTAGGACAAAGATTCATTGGTTCTTTCAAACTTGCTTTGGATGTAGTAAAAAACTAAAATTAAATGATTGATGTGAACATATGCATTGGTGGAGGGATTTTTGTTTGTGGTTATTTTAAAGATACCTGAAAGATAACTGAATACACAGCTTCTGCTTGTTATGGGCAAGCACTGTTTCCTGTTAAAATTTTACTTAACATGCTAAATTTCACTAATTTAAGTGCTGAATTGGTATAATCTTTCTCATGTATAAGAATTGGCATTAAGACATTTACTAGGTGGAGTGTTAGTAGAGAGCACTAGAGGTGAGTAAGTGGCTGAACATGGGACCTTGTGAGAAGGATTGTTCTACAACCTCCATGAATGCATATGGTCCAGAATAAATCACCCTGACTGTCCTTGCCGTGTTCAAGCACTGCAAGAATACAAGTTTTCCAGTTTACCTCATCACTTTTTGAGACAAAAAGATAAGGTATTCAATTCAATTGCAATGGAGGATGGGTTGTATCCTGATCCTCGAGAAAAATCTGTAAAACAACTTACAAAGACAAACTTGTAATTTAACATTCATAACACTACCGGACACCAAAACTATCAAGTCAAAAGTGGTACTTTTTTTATGGCACATTGTATTATCCCTTGTTCCTATCTGTCCGTGTCCATAGCAGGCTATGTGCTACTTGTCTCTGTCTCGCCCCTGAGGGATAACTACCTTTACCATCTCACCCTTTCCTACTCCCACTCCTTCACCTCCTGATACTGCCTCCGCTCCTCAGAAACCACATACCTCTGATCTAACTGGTGCATATCTAAATAAACCTGAATCAATTGGTTTCAACTCATATTTAGCTCTGAAATCAGTTGCTTTTTTTTTCCAGACCTAAAGAAGGAGCTGTGTGTTGAAAACCTGCCTCTTTTTAGGAGATACAAGTTGCATAAAAAACGCAAACTCTCCCTCCAGGCTTCTGCTGCTTATAACTTTAGACCATACAGCAAAACATGTGTTCATTACACTAAGGCTATACTGACAACAAGCATGTGTCAGGCATATGACAAACCACGTCTTAGAGGACAGTCTCCACCCCTGCATGGTATCACACTTTCAGACCACTGTCAGGACAGAGCTTGTATGTGATGTTGAGGGCAGCTTTGGAGACATCCCCAAAAATCAGGCTGGACATGCTCATAATGTTTTGCCATGTGCATCTTTGCTGAAGAGATGGTGAGGAGGCACTCAGCATCTTTCAATAAGTAGATCAGTCATTAAAAATCAGCAGTCCCTGAACAGCTCTTGGCATAGCAGAACAAAAGAACAAGAAAATCTGAGTTTTATCCAGCTGCTCTACTGGGATCTGGGGTCTGAAGCAGAGGAATTTTCCCAGAAGCGAAAGGAGTTTTCAAATTCAGGTGTTATTTCTGGGTTATAGTATTTAAAATTGTTGGAGCAGGAGTCAGAGAAGAACATAACTGTTATTTGAATAAAATTAAAGAGATACATATATATATTTATACACACCTCTGTAGAGGTATGAATACTAGATTATATTCTGTACTATACTACCTAAGTTAAAAGAATTAATTTATCTGCACTCATTATGCTATTAATCATTTAGGTATTAGAATATCTTAAACAAATTCACCTTAGCATTTTTTATTTCATGCTGAACTATACTGACGGAGTAGACTTCTCTCTCCAGTATATAATGTCATTACTAGACATCTGTTCATTACTAAATATAAACACTGCTACTGATTAAATGTATATTTTGTACAGACAACAATGTTCTTCTGCACAGTTTTTTCTGAAATGAAGAAGTTGTTACTGAGAAAATGTAACTGAAGACATCCAGTCTCTCATTCTAAACAGAATGCTTAAGATAGCTTTTAAATTTCTTTAGTATTTCTAGGTGTGAACAGAAATGTTTATATATTATTTGAAATACTTTGTATTAGCTGTAGGTCTATACACACTTACCAGTAAGAATTTCTAAGCTTAAAACAGATCATATAATGTAAAATGCTAAAAGAAGAAGTTACTTCAGAACTGTAACAAAAAATCATGGTAATCATGTTTGGGTTGAGTAACATGACAGGCAGTTAAGTTTGTTTTGTGAAACACAGAAGCATTATCTAAGATCTGATGTGTTTTCCTAGTTATGGCACAGATTTTGGCCAATTCATGGAGGCACATTAGGAGTGGCAGCAATAGGCCCTACAGCATCCAAGACAGTCACTCTCTGTGTCATCCCGCAAGCGGGCTGGAGAAGGCATGGTTGTACGTGGGGCACAACGTGATATCCAAAGCCTCTGCTGAAGTGCTGCAGTCTTTCACCATGTCTCATGCAGGACTGAAAGTGTTAATGAAGAATGTGAACTGGTCTGGTCCGGTAAAGTCTAGAGCAAGTCTTAAGTATTGTGGCAGGAAAGGGTTCTTTCAAACACAGCTTTGGGCCCACCTCTGAGAATTTTGCAATAAAAATAAGAATGCCACATGGCACCGTGAGACTAGCAAAGCAAATTGTTGAGGACAATGGGACAAGGGTTTGTATTATTTTCTTCAGAAACAAAGGAAGGAAAACGGGGCTTTATTATTCCAAGTTTTGTTCTTAGCTATGTTGGGGTTTTAGCCGATAACTGATGTCACTTGTGGTAAATAATACTTCTGTTTTGTCATAATATCCCTTCAAATGAAAGAAGACATTCTGAACAGATTGCACACATATCAAGCTCTAGAACAAAAGTGCATGAGAGTAAGAAGGTAAAATGTAATTAGCTAATAATCTTAATTTGGTTGATTTCATTTAATAGCAAAACACATAAACTATTTCATCCATGAAGGTTGGTTGTTATTTTTCCTGCAATTAGATGAAGAATCCAGCTAATGCATGTGTCACCATTAAGCTTTTTCTCTTGCAATTAAGGAAATAGTGGTCCTTCATGGATAAGATATTTTCCAGTATTTGGTCAATAGAAACAGCACTTAAAAATTCTTATATCTCTGTGTGAAATGACAAAATATTTGCAGCCAGTTTCAACTGCAGCTTACAGGAGAAAAAATTATCACTAAGCGGAAATACTTAAAACTGAAAAAGTTTTCCAAAAACTTGTGACGACGTCTCCTAGAATGAGACATAAATCCTTGCCTCTGCAGACATGATATGATCCTTTTGAGCTATCATGTAAAAAACACTCAGAATGTAATGACTACTGAAAATATTAATAGTATTTTAATGTCAGAGAATCAAATACTAATAAGGATAAAAAAATTACCAAACTTGCTACCAGCATGTCACTATTGGCATCTATCTCTAATGAACAGTGATGACATCGTGAATCTGCTGCTCAGTGTTAGGTAGCAAATTTACAACAGAAAGCTCAAATTTTTTATTTGCTTTACAACATATTTTATTTTTATACACAATCAGATTTAAAAAGTTAAAACAGACTTGTTATAGCTATGTTTAACAATTTAATTATTTCTAGGTATCTAATAACATCAACTGAGGAAGGAAAGAAGAAAAGTCAGAAATCGCTAGTTTTTCAGATAAAAATGTTTTGGAAAAACTTTATACTTAAAAAAAAGGGAGAAATACTTCAAAGAAATTTTTTTAGGGGGAGAAGACAGTGTATTCCAATTTCTGCCTGATAACATCTACATGAATCTGGGCATCAGCGAAGATTGTTTTTATCTGTAGATTCAGACTAATTTTCTCTCCCTCAGTGCCTCTGAGGCAAGCAGGGATGTTCAAACAGGGATGTTAAATCTGACTTACCATTCAGAATTGCTGTGCAGATCTTCGCTGTTTATGAAATACTTCTAGATTCACAGCCAAGCAGACCTTTAGCAGTTTGTAATTATTACTGTTATTATCAATATGAAATGCCATGTTGGGAAAAAAATGCTTTGGGGATTTAGTAAAACTCTTGAAAATAAAGCTCACTATGAAGTTAAGCCAAAAAAAAAAAAAAATTATTACTTTGTCTTTATGCTGTTTCTCTGCAGGTGTACATTGAATGAAGACAGTTGGTTACGGGAGGTTAATAGCCCCACTCAAGCTGGCTGTCAGGAGGAGTGGAGGACAAAGGCTGACACCAGCTGAGGATTCAGGAGACCAGGGTGGAATAAATTACCTCTATTAAGCAGGGCAGATAAACTGTTTGAGGGAGAGAAGATTAAATGAATGAATCTGGGATCAAATTCTAAAAGCCAGTTATGGTATAGCAAGGTATTCTGGACCATAAGTTATAGTACAGCAAAGACAGATGGTAGGAAATCTCCAAGACAGGACAATAGGATTTGTGGCTAGGCCCTGAGGCTATAAATCCTACAATAAGTAGATATACCAAGTTGGCTGAAGGTAAGCATAAAGTGCAGCATGACATATTTGGCATTATTGAGCATTAGATGCTCTGCAAGAAGTATAGGCTGCAATAGGAAAGACTTAGTGCCATCATAGACCTGATAAAGGAGTGAAGAATAAATGCAGAAAAATATTATAGGGTTTTTTGAACCATATTGCTCATGAAGTATGTCCTGGAAGATCAGATATGGTGGCTATAAAAAGAGGAGAGGATTTTATTGTTAACTTTTCTTTGATGCAGGATGTGAACATTTGGTTGAGAATGTGAGAAAAGACTGACAAATTCAGGATCGTTATGTCCCAAACTGATAAAAGAATGTGGTACTTGGAAAAAGGCAGCGCAGCACCAGTCATCTCGGTGCACTGTGTGCACTGCCGGGTGTATCGCAAGAATATGACATCGAATAGCAAGGAGCCCTGTTGTGAAACTCTGCGTCCTGCAGAAAGCATGTTAATGGGTCTCTCTAAAACACTGAGGAAGAGGATTACAGACTAAACTTTCTGATAGGATTATCTGTTAATCTTGCTTTAGTTATTCTTGCTTCTCCTGAGATCCTAACTGATGGAGGGAATAATAATGATAATAATATTCTACTTATGTTTAAAAGTACAGTTCTGTTCGACAGTATTCTAGTAAATTTTATTCTGTGATTATGATGAAAAGGAAAACTTATCAGCATCAGCTATTACCATCAAGCTGTAATGAGAGGCAGCATGATTTTCCTATAATACTAAAAGCAATGAATGCAATATCTCAAATATGAGTAATGATGATGACTGTTTATTATTTTTGTGCTTATATTTAATAAAAAAGTGACAAGTTTTTACTGAGTCCTTTAATTTTGCAGACTAAGGTATTGATCTTATGTCCTGTCTTTCTGATTAGATCCCTGAGGCAGTATAAAGCACTTATTGCCAGCGCAGCTCTACTGATGCATAAGGTTTAACATATATATATATCATCCCACAGGTCTGGAGGCTTTTTGCTGGAGTACAACATTTCTGTCCTGTTGTGTGCTACTCCCACATGTCATATGATCGGGAAAATTAATGTGCAAATGAACTTTGGGGGTAAAACAGAGTCTGGATGTTCTTCTAAGTCTCAGACGTTGGCTCAAATCAGGTGCAGAGCCTCAAACAGAAATAGTATAAAGTTGGTACTGGGAGTTAGCTCAGAGAGTACTCAAATTTAGATGATACTGCATAGATTTGTCATCCTCAGTCATTTATAATTTACCTGACTTGAGATCAGAGAGAAATTTCTCCCATATCTGACAGACAAGGATGCATCCACCAGATTTAATACTTATAAAGTAAAATAGCCACTTTTAAGTGGTAATTTGATAAGCATTTACGTTTAAATGATGACATTTGATGATTTTCTATTGATCATGATTTACTTACTTTGAACAGATCATGATCAATAATAAAAATAACAACTTGTGGTCAACGGTCATATAACCCTTGCTTGTTTTGTGTAGTCATAACAGGTTTTTTTCTCCAGATCAAAATATAACTCTCTGTCAGCTACCAGAGGGCATTACCCTGCAGCATATTTCTTTTATATACTTTCAAATTTCAGGTCACTAGAGGATAATGTTTTTTGTTGAACTTAATATCTGATTGTTGGAGGGGGGGTATCTTTTAAATGAACCTTTGTTTTCAATAAGATGATCCTTCCATCAGTGTTAAAAATATGAGGTCTCAAAGACAGACAGGCAGTATATGTCTTATTGCAGTGTGGCTTTTCTTGAGTGGAAAACTTATTGGATTTCATAAATCTTTTAACTCATTTGAAACCAATTTTTCAAAGTAGAGTTGGTAAGCTAGAAGAAGCTTAAACTGCAAGGTTTTTTCACAGTCATTTCCTTCTAATGCAATTATTTCCTGATTCATCACCCCTACAGCCAATTAATGCAAGAAGAAAGAAAAATAGGATTAAACATAAAGATTTATTTCTAATAATTTTTACTTTTCAAATTATTGTGGGATTACAATGTCCCTTACTATCATCTCTAAATTATTTAAAGTAAGCTAAGCAATCTAAATTCTTCTCCTTACTAAATTATTTAGGGCATAAATGTTTCCTGTTGAATGCTTTTGTGGTCAAATAATGTATCTCAGGCTAAGTGAATAAAATTAATTGTAATGCAATAATACAAAGGCAATAGCTAGGAAAAGTACCTGACGTGTCTTCCATTATGTATTTACTCATGAAAATTGTAAAACTCAGCTCAGTAAAATTCATTTCTTATTTTCATTAATAAAAACCCAAAACTCTCAAGAATTTTTTGCTACTTTTTTCACGTGACACTGAAGTCAAAAGTAGTAAGTTTTCTTCCAATAAATGTTTACTTACAGCAAAAATAACTTCTCTTCTTTCAAGACCTATCAAGTTCTTTTCATTCATAATTATGAGTTCCCAGGTGTGGCAAACTAACTCACAGAGTGAGTGAACATCTTGGAGGGCTTCAAGACACACCGCATTCTTAATTTAAAAGAGTCATTTATACTATATGCTATATAGCGTTAATTATGTAACTCTGTATTTCACAGTGCTTCACCTGTAAAGGGAAGATAGGCTAGACCCAATCAACTAAGAATTTAAATCACTAGAATGGTTCTCATTGATTTGAGAGGACTGTGTTTGAGATCAGCAAACTTTAGAAGGCCAAGCTTGTTCATGCAGCATTGCCTGCAGAAACTCTCATCATTTCAAATTAATATAAAATATTTTATTACAGTAGGTTCCTGACAGGTACGACAGTCTATCTGTTTTATGTATCTTTAGAAGTAGTACACCAAGGAAACAACCAGAAATTGAAGGGAAATCAACTCCCAGACGCGCTATTTCTTACTGAAAATGGCTGGATTTTTCCCACAGTAAATGAATGCCTATTGGTGTGTTAAAAGAGTAAGCTACTCCCTAACAGAGCAAAACCAAAAATGTTTATTAAATAGTGTAATATTAAACAAGATTCATAATCCCTAGGCTCTTAAACAGTGCAAGTGAGAAACGCGTTCCTCTGAAATACCCCAATGTTATTACAAAGAAAACAAAGTAAGGAGGACAAACACCCTGCTTAAAGTGGTCCTCCCTATTTAGAGTAACAAATTTGCTTACACTCTACTCTTATGAACAGTAAAATCCTCTGTGGAGTAGAAGACGAGTCATATGCTCAGATACCAACCTGAGACTACGTAAAGTGAAAGTACATGTAGGTTTGTCAATGTCTGATCATCTGTTGAAATTTAATATATGATTAGTTTCTTCAGTATGACGTGGCTTTTTACTTGGAAAGAAGTGCCAAATGCTTTAAGGACATTCATCCCTTTCTTAGAATTCATCAGATCAATATTAATAACAAGAAGAGAACAAGAAGGTTTTAGGTCAAAACCTGTAGAGGAAAACCTGCTACTGCAGCCTTGAAGCCAAACTTCAGGCAAGTAGGCAAAAAAGAAAGCTTAAAAGAAGCTCCTAATCACCATCTAGTCACTGAAAATTCACATACAGAACTTCTCAGAGTACTTGTTCATCTCAGATGGGTCTGAACACACATGAGGAATGTGGGTAGATGCTAAACAGGCATCTGACTTCTGCAGAGATCTCGGGCCAGGTGTGAATCCAGTTGCTAGTCCCTACCGCATTGGCATTTGATTTTGGTTTAGAAAGGGCTCATATACGTCTTCCTCTGCCTCACAACGGGCAGTTGTTCCTTTTCCAAAAATTAATCAGAAAAAGTTACCCATAGGAGTCTAGTATTTTCTGTCTTACTCTGCTTCATTTCCCCCTCTGTTCTAAACACTCTTTTTATTTCAAGTTTCTCTAGTTAGGCAAAGTTAGTTCAAAAGTTTTCTCTTTTCAAAATTGTCATGAAGTCACCAAAGCACGTGTATTCTGCAGGTCATTATATACTGCAACATCACATTTGTCTAGCCAGTTAGAGTGATATATACAATCCCCAGAGCAATAGTCACAGAGTCTTTGTTGCTTATACCTGAAACGATTCCTTTATTTGTCAGTCAGTAGGAGCCTTTGCCATGGGAGGGCCTGCATTTATCCATGAAGTTTCAAGTATGCGAGACCTCAGATGGCCCTGACATGGAAGCCAGTTCCCTGCAGCATTTCAGTTTCTACTTTTCAGTTTTTTCATGAAAGTAACCAGTAGCTCGAGCCCATGAAAAAGGAAATGAAAAATTAAATTTATAGAAAAATCAGAGAACAAGTCGCATCATGTTATGTCCTAGGATGTGAATCCTGGTAAAGCCAAGCCACCTGATGGCTGTGGCATATCAGTATGGGGAATATGTAGCCCACTGGAAAGCGTGCTGCGAGCTACAGGACTGAGAACTCCAAACCATTCTCTTTCTCAGGATCAAAAAGATTATTTTGCAAAGCAGACAGCCTAAGGATTACCTTGCTCTCTGATACTTGCTCTCATATATGTTAATATGCTGAGCTGTCAGCCAGAGAACATCTGCTTGGATCCTTACTTCAGTGTAGCAACAAGGGCCAGAAACAAGAGGAGCAGAGCTTGATGCATTTAGAAATAGAACATTTCCTATACAAAGATGCAGCTGCATGAGTCTTATTTGTCATATCAGAGGAGATCGCTGCTAACTCCTTGAAAGTAAAGATGCAATACTGGTGTAAATCAGAACAGAGCTGCATTTCTTGTCTGTTCTCAGACTGCCTGATACATCTCTTATACCAGAAAGTGTCATATCCCTGAACTGGTTCCTGGGTTTGCCTTAGTAATGTTGTCATTCTGTCACCTTCAGTGCTTCTAGGATGATTGGAGCAAGCTGAGAAGCCAGAACCAAAACCCTGGCAAAGATGGTAAACCATGCAGTAAAAACATCTTATTGCAAAAAAATTTGGTTTTGTTTTTGTTTTTCATGCAGGCTGTTAGAAGGAAAATATAGCTGGAGAGAAAAACCTGGTAATTCAGTTGATGACAGAGGAGAAAAGAACTTTTCTAGTACTGGAAATTTGTCATAGGTTTCTTGAAAAATATGTAGTGCTGAAGAATGCTCTATGTGTGAGCATTACATGTCCTGTGTTTTATTTTATTATCCTCTAGTATCCCATAAAAACCCTCTGAAAAAAAGATTCTACAAAACATGACCTTTTGCTTTCACCTTGTCTCCTTCTAAAAAGAAAACTAAGGAGGTTTTGCCTCACGTTTGCTTGTAGGAGTTAAGTGCCTCTGTTAGAAGGGTAGTGCCTTGGCTAGGACAGTCTCTCTAGGTTTCTCGCATGGCCCCTGGAGATAAATCAGGAAAGAAACTGGATTTAATGTATTTGTCTCACTCTGAAGAGAAGTCATTTTCTGATTGCCTGAGAGGTGGGAAAACCAGCTTCAAACCCTTATTCCAGATCAATGAAGAACATTTTCAGTTTCACTGAAAATGTTTAACATACTTTGATGAGTTATAGTAATTTGGCCACATGGTGCTTCAGTGGAAGAATGGTGATAGGGACTATCTCATCAAGGAAAATGTCTTTTTGGGGGTGAAGACTGTGGAATTACAGTATCACAAATACACTGACATTTTCTTCAATAGTAATTTCCCTCAAGGACACATTTGCTTATGCCATCTTAAGTGCAGTATTCACTACTGTGAGTGTGCTCACCCCCTAGATCCATAGCACGTTAACACTAAAAAAAGTAAGTTTTTATGCATCAGAAATTATGAAATTCTAAGCATCAGTATTCTGCTTTATGCTACATTTCCCTATCATACCAGTCTGAACTGCAATATTAGCCAGAAATGGAGGTTACATGACAGTATTAAACAAAAGAAGGGAACTGTATTTTCTTTCCTTTCTTCTTACCCATGCAGTAATAAGTTAAGCACATCTGCAATTCAGAGTTTTATAGTTGGGGTGCTGCTACGCATTGTGGATGGCCTCTGTAGAAAATTTAATCTCTCTCATGTTATGCAGAAGATCCAGACACTCCCTCTGAGGCTCACTGTAGAAGCTGTAGGAGCAGTAGGATCTTACAAGCACGTTGAAGCCTGCACTTTCAATATCATAGAATATGCATAAAAGTCCCTTAGATTCAAATGTTCAAAAAGATAAGTTAGCCCAACTTGCCCAACTCTTCAGCACAGCTACCACCTCTAGACATAGCAAGTGGAATGAAGGTGGAGGAAAGGTTGTTGTCTGTTGATGCAGGTGAGGGAAATAAGGCATCAGGAAACACAAATGTTATCAGAAGGGGCTTTTTTGCAAGCCACGCTTTGTGTAGCTGTAGCTACCACAGCTGTGCTGTGCCCAAAACACTGAAAGGAAAGCTGAGTTTCCAATCACAGCCAAATTAAGGAAGGTTGTATGGGGAAGAGGGAAGGGAAATGGGGTCCCCCACCAGAGTAAGCAGCGTCAAGTAAAGCCAACTGCACTTACCTAAACCCCAGTCAGCACAGCTTTACAGGGAATGAGGCAAAGAGCAAAAAGTGACATGGCTTAACATTTGTTAAAGCAGTTTGGGCAGGATGAAATGCCTACCATGGAAGCATTTTCCAGCCAACAGTAATTTCAACAAGCTGCTAAACCTCTGTATTGCTTGTGCCAGTACAGACTGACAGCAGGAACAGGAGGAAGATGTGCAACATCAATGTAAGCAGAAAGTGGTGGTGCACTAAAGTACCCTGTTAAAAAAGTACTCTGTGGAAGTTCATGAATGCTAATGCACTTCCAAACTGGAATATATTCAGTATGGAGGGCCCACAGTCCATTCAGACTAATCACTGACTAATTCTCTTGTGCTTGTGTTGGGGAAACCCACCAATGACAAAGGTATATACAGTGCTGGAGTTATCTGGGCGTAGATCAGTGGCCCTCCTGGGAAGAACAGATGTCCTAAAACGCTCGTGCCAGGCTAGCCGTCAACCCACCACAGTTACTAAGCTGAAAAAGCAGAAATCTCATCCTCAATTACTTTATATGCAGTTTATAAAGCTATCTGGTGTTCTCACTTGATCAGTCTAAGATCTACTGTGATATATAGGATCATAAAGCTCTGAGATAGTACAACAATGGTTATCAACATCTACTGTGTTAAATGTTTATGTAACGTTGTCTAACAACATTGATTTAGTACCAAAAGCAAAGCAGTACTAAAAGAGAAAGCTGAGTCATGGGACTTTTAAGAAATGTTTCCATTCTGCTGCCACTTAGAATGCAGGCCAGAATTCAGCCATAGCGACTTTTCAGGGAAGTGCCAAGCGGAATGGTCTTGGGCTAATCCACATCACAAAATCTTTATTCTCACTGATCTTGAAAGCAGCAGCTACTCAACAATCTGAAGGTTAAGTTTCATTTTGCTGTAATCTTGAGGTCATGACTCAGAAACACATACTATTGCTGATGATCCCCTATAGAAAAAGGGAAGACTTCACATCCAAAGGGCTGATAAGATAGTAAATCTTGCAGACTACAAATCTCTCTATAAAGAAAGTAGAAAAATATATTTCAGAGTTCATGATATGGTCAGCAACCTAAGTTTAAACAGCTCAAATGATCAAACCAGCAGAAGTATAATACAAATGGATTTTTATTGACTGAATTGGATAAAGAGATTAATTTTAAAAAATCATATTACAAACTGGTGCAGTACCATAAAATCAGTTTGTACATATGGAGATGCCATTCTTAGCCTGCACAGCTCCTGCAGCGCTGTAGCCCATTCTCATTGCAAGCGGTACACTTGAGGGCTTTGAATGAGTCCGTAAAGCAGTTCCGAAACACAGACATCTTGCTCCCATGGCACGCTGAGCACGGCAGGAAACCAAAGCCCCCGCAAGAGGGACACTCGTGAGGATGCTGGACTCTCTGCTCAAAGAAGAATGCGAGAAAGATAAAAATGTTACCTCATCAACCACCATAAGCTCTAGGACAATGAGGGCTCCAGGACAGCCGAGCATACACATTCTGATTCCCATCTTGAGCAATACCCACCACCCCATCCCAAGGTATACCACCATGGAGACCAGTACATCTGCCTTTTCCTTTGGTCAGATCCACATGCAATGGTCAGAGAGGCTCACTGCAGGTTCATCAGTCACATTATACCTTAGTAGCCTGTGTTTATACTTGCCAAAATAGCTAGCTAAAGGATAGCTTGCATACACTACTCTGATGTAGTTTAGGTCTAGATCAATTCTAGGAGGTATTGCAATTGATTGAATCTAAACTCCAGGCAGTTTATTTTGACGTGATATTTTCTATGCTGTATGTTAAGATATTATGACTTTTAGGATTTGCATGCTCGTGCTGAACATATTGTTCCTATTACAGATAGATAGAGTTGATCATATCAAAAAGCAATTCATAGCTTCTGACAAGTAGTGCTTGAGGAAATAAGTGGTGTATTCAAATTTATGGGTGTAGAATGCTGAAGCTTTAAGTGTAAAGAAGAAAGATCATCAACATTCAACAGTTATACCTGGAGTAAATTGCTGCAAGCAAGGATTGGGCTCCCTCAATTGTCCTAATTCCTGAGTAAAACAATAATTTTACTCTATTTTGTATCGGATTAAAGACAACAGAGAACACAAGAAGAGATTTCAAAGACAATTTTAAGTTTCACTTTCTGAAAATGTTACTAGTTTGTTTAATGATTGCCTTAAAGTTCTGTATCAGAGAAATGAAAAGTACACCACGTTGGGTACTTACCACAGCACAGATATGTGACTTTAACATTGCACTGTTGAGTAAAGACTTTGCAGATTTATTTACAAAGGAAGAACAAAAATCCATATAACTCCTGTTAGTGTTAGTCTGAGGAATTATGCACCACTAAAAAATCAGTCAAAATTATTACGAGAGTATACTAAAATATGTGCAGATAACGTACTCCTTCTTGTAGCTTCACTGAGAAAACTGAAGAAATTTCTGCAAAACCATTAATAATAGCATTCATCTATTTACAACTCAGACAAACATGCAAAAAAGGCACTTTTTCTTTTTGTCCTGTAGCTCATAAGCTTGCTCTTCTTCTTCACTGGGCAAACAACTCCTATTACTATTAACTTCTCCAGGGACAATGTTTGAAAGTGTTTAATGTAAAATTAGCATTCTTTTTATCTCAGGAGTACCCACATCTTTCATAATTTATGATGGCGGTTTACTTCATTGGACATTATTGCAAATAATCTCAAAATTTTAAGAGAATAATATTTTTAATCTTTACATTCATTATTGCTTGTTAGGCTTTTAAATAACTACCTTTCCATGCAGTTAAGAGAAGTAACAAAAAATAAATGCAAAATTGCTTTAGCTCAGTTCCTTGAACAATGGCCATTTCCTTCTTGAACAGATGACAGTTTGTGTAACCACCTTCTGCATCTTCAGTAATGAAGAAACCTGACTGCCCCTTGCAATTGTAGCAGATCCATTTTTGCAAAAAAAAAAAACCAAAAGGCAGTGAAGCAATGATTGTATTCAGTAAGCAGTTATCAGTCTGCTGTAGTCTGGCATTGTCTTATAGATGTACTTTCTGTCCAAGATTAGGACACACATTGGGCTAGGTAATAAAGTTATAGGACCCCCCAAAGCTGGATCTTGGGATATTTCATTCCAAAGTAATGAAAAATGTTAAGGAGGTGTATTAGCTAACCTTTCTAGTCAGACAACAAGAACGCTGCATGCCTTAATCATATTTATACTTTTGTTTAATTGTTTCTGGTTAGCTATTCAATATAGTTCAATATGGCCAACAGGTTCTTCTGCATTTTATACAGAAATATATACACGGAGTCACGAGGCAACGAAAGTTTTGCTGAGTTAAGGAACAGGCCAGGCAAATGCAGAAGGTACCACCCACACTGCAAAGGGACGAGACAGTTCATGATTTACTGGATAGTGTTAAATCTACCTCCTGAATAAGACAGAGGTAAACAACCCTTGGGCTCATCCTGACTGGAACTTTTGGAGGAGTTCAAGAAGGAGACTGGCTATAAGAAACCAACATGCTTCACAAAAAGAGATACTTGTTTTGTGATAAACTCAAAGACGTATGGTATACAAAGAGTTACTGAGAGAATGTTAGGAAAGCATACACTGTAGTTTGGCTAAATGCAGGGAAAGAAAAACCTTGGGGTTAAATCAACTAGATGTAGCTTTCTTTTGCTTTTTCATTGGCGTCTTTTACAAATATCATATCCTCATTATCCATTTTTAACGTTGATGTAACATACTTCTGAAGTTTACCTGTTATCTTAATTTGGTTAGGGGTGATTTCAAAATAACAAGATAATTAATAGCAATACCTTCCTTTTCTAAGGACACAGCTATCCATATAACCCAGACATTATGACACATCTCCGCAAAATGTTCTTTGTTGCAGGCTATCCAAAGGAAAACAGAAAATGCCTTGAGCAGTCAATAGCACAAGACCAGCAGAAAAGTGATGACCGGCAGAGATTCTAGCTTACAGCAAAGCTGTGGGGGCCGAACCGCACTTCAAGTGTCCTCAGGGAGCATACATCAACTGTTCACAATAAAAGGCAAACTTGCCCCAGAGAACTTCAATGGACACGGCAAACTAAGCACTGGAGGAAGGCGTGATAACCTGTAATTTGAAATTTGTGCAAATTGGTGTAATTGGAAACTTCCAGCATTTGCCCAGATTTTGTAGATGTCCAGCTTTAGGTCTAGCCAGAATGCAGACGTGCAGGTTCCCAGTGCATTTACTGCAGCACACAGGGAAGTGGTGCTGCATCCACACAAGAGGCCTGACTCCCTGAGGGCATGGTGAAGGTTAAATACCAAAGACGATGTCAAAAGTTACAGGAAAGGGAAAATGACTTGCCTTTCCTGCTGTGGCAAAATCAAGAGAAAAAAGAGATGGACATTTTGGGTTGATGTTATCTCCATTCACGTTTTCTTAAACTTAATGGGTGTGATACGATGATATCATTCATTCAAAGAGAAAAACAAAAAAGCATTTGGGATTATCAGTTTATAACAGAAGAGAAGAAACTGGTAAAAAAAGAAAATCTACTCAATTACAAATATTCAATATATGTTCCTTGTATTTATTTGCAGAAATACAATTACCTCAATTTTGGTTAAGAGATCCTGCAGTTCCCCAGATTCATTCATTAGTAAAATTTTCTCAGCACCCTATTAGTAAGAAGAAGACGAAAAAGGTCAGCCAGTTTAGCATGAAAAAACAGAGATGATTAGAAGATTTGGTCTTGAAAATTTAAACAGACTGAGGACAAATTTGACTCACATTAAGTATTTTGTAATTAGGTCAACCTTAGGAAAGCTAGAAGGAGAGAAGAATCTAATCACAGTTCTGATAGTGCCTGAAGTTCGTTACCAGGTGTCGTATTGCCTTTTTGTAAAAGGTGACATAGCTTGGAAATTCTGATTGTGTTCCCTTTATCTTACAGGGTGTGTTCCCTGACAGAATAAAAAATATGTCTAGTTATGGTGTCAAAAATTACAATTATATAAATATACAACACATCAGAGAATGCAGTAGAATGAGAGGAGGAAATTGTATTTCAAATATTCTGGCTGTTGAGCATTGAATTAAGACATAATATGCCTAACATATAACACAAGGAGAAAAAGGGTAATGAAAATACCATAACAACATTAAAGTCAGACACAACAATGAATAATAATAATTTAGTCTGAGTACATTAGGCCTCTGAGGGGTTCTGTGATCTGAACAGAGGTGGTACTGAAGTGGTTTTTCTTTTTTCCTCCTGAAAGTAAATGCTAAGAGATTATTGCAGACAAAATTAAAGTGTCAAAGATGATGTAAAACTGTTTTTTCCCTTTTCTTCTAATTAAAGGGCCACATTTGAATGCTTACACTTCGCTTACATAACGAAATTCACTGAATACTAAATATTACCAAACACTTACAGACACTTTTAATCAGTGGATCACAAAAAAAACAACAAAAAGTGAGGAAACTGAGGTGCTAAGGCGCAGACAGAAGGAACTGCACAGCCCTTACCCACTGCTAAGGGTGATTGGACCCATCTAGACCGGGTGGTGTGTTCATGCCATCACACTGCCCCAGTTTGCTAGTCCCTGCATGCCCAGACTGTTAAATTTCATCTTTGGGTTTGCTTCTGGCATCTGCTGGGAGGTGTGGTGGGATGCCAGTACAGGGCTGAGGTGCAGTGGGATGCTGGTCCACAGCTCAGATGTACCATTACTTTGAGCTGCCCATGGCCAGCTGAAGGGGCCCTCAGCCCCAGCTCCCCACCAGCACCGCTCTCCCTGTTACTGGGAGGTACAGAAAAGGTTGCTGGGGAGCACAGGGAACACATACGGGTCACTAACGTACGTGTTAATGTCCAACCATTCACAGTGCCTTGCTGGGGACTGCAGAGGCTATAAGTGTGTAGCCCAAAAGCCAACTAAGGGCCACCAAAATGTTGCAAAGGATTTTCTATGACACCCTACTAAGGTTAGTTTCCCTGTAGAAAGTCTTTTTGTTCTGGCTTTGTACAAAAAACAAGCACTTTTGACTCTGTGTTTGATGATTTTCATTTCAGTTAAAAAGCAAAATATTAATATTTTAGTGGATGTGAGTGCCACTTTTTCAGTGATCACTACTCTTACAGTGCTACACTTTCAAAGAGATTTTTTTAAAAAAGAAGTATCTACAAGGTAATTAGTTGTGGTTAATTAGTCACAGAAGATGATAGGAGACTCAGATCAGCTAGCTTTACTTGTGCTGACTCTTCTATTGAAATCTGTTATAGATCATGGGCACAGAGTGTACCAGCTTCGACATATGCATTAGGCTCTCTGTGTCCCCAGCAGAGCAGCTTTTAGCAGTCTGTCGGCCCCTTTCATGCTTGCCCTCTAATCTTTCTCTGCTTTTACACAGAATGGGCAATAGGAGCGACTGGCACAGCAAAGCGAGGGTTTGCCAAGGCAGCTCATGGAATATTAGCTCTGGGCCTGAATACACTGCAGCGGCTTAAGACAAAGCTTGCGCTGCCCATCTGATGCAGAGACATTAAGAATTTGCAGCTTTATTGATGTAATTGCAGCACTGCAAATTCCCTAAGCTAGACAAGCCCCGATTTGCCTCCGTTTAGGAAAGGATCTCTTCTCTGCGGCAACACTTGGCAAAAGCATTCCTGTGACTTCTGCTCCGTGTTACAGTGATGCTGTATGATAATGCTGACTGGCTTTTACAGCAGTATAATTAAAAGTCTGACAGATTTCCCATTATAGATTCATATTTTAAAGGATTTATATTTCAGATGACATTCAGCCGGCCAGCTGTGTTACTTTCAAAGTGAAAAGCCTCATTACTACGGTTTTAAAATTAAAAACCAAACGTCCAAATGGCTATCAACTTTTTTAAGTGTTTCAGCGTGTCTTTTCTGATTAATGGCTGCCTCAAGTGAAATCTGAATAAAAGATACTTTGCAGAGGTTAACCTTCCCTTGGATCTGTGAATCTTAACACACAGAGTCTGTAATTAATAGAGTAATTAAAGCAGCTGTTAAATAAGTCCAATAGCTGCTTTCTGACCAGAAAGTGATACCTTTCTTTTTCTTCCTAGACTGTGCTCAGTCCACAATTACCCACAAAGGGATGTGAAACATTAAAGAGTCTGTCCCTCCTAAGACTCACATAAGGAGCACAAGGGACAGTGGCCATAACATTTAGAGAAGCAGCAGGTAGAAGTGAGTTTTCAGTTTTGTTGACCAGTTAAATTTCAAAGCACCAGCCTGTGAATCCTTTCTCTACGAACTTCAATAGCTCTCTACCATGGTGGAGGAGCCCAGGGGCTGCGGTCAGGTCTTTGCCCTTCTTTTGGCAAGGAAATGCCACAGATTTGGCTAAATCACTCGACTGGTTTTCTAGACCATTTTCATTCTTCAAAATATTTTCCCAATTTTCTCTTGACAATGTCCAGAAATGAACATCGCATTTCAAGTATTGTCCCACTGATTGCAGAACTAGGACAAATCCAAGGTCCACTAAGTTTCCTACTGCCCCAGCTCTGTCCTGTCACTAAACCAGTCTGTTGCTCACCTATCTTGGACGTAACTCATTACCATTTTCACAACATAATTCTTCATCAAGGAATACACATAGATATATGGCTCTGCATTTGGCTGTACTAGAATACCTGCTGATTTTGGGAAGCAGCCTCTCTTCCACAACCTTCCTTATATACAGAGAAAAATTAGCACAGCACTGCAACTTCTCTTTTGTGGACACACTCGCTGTGCAGATAAATTGCATCCCTTATTTCCTTAAAAACAAACTTTTGCTAAGTATACAGGTGAGGCCTCTTGCTAAGGCAGCAGAATGCAATCACACACCTTATCATTACTGGACCTGCCATGTTTTTTCACTGTGGCTTACCGAGGAGACAGGCTGTATATACCCCTGTCTTTGCCCAGAGCTCTTCGGCCTGCAACACTACACCTCTCACAGCGAGGTGCCCCTTGGCAGCAGACACGCATGAGGTATGATGAAATGCCTGGAAATCTGCCCATAAACTGAGAAAATTGACACTGCAGTATAGTACCAGCAGTACCAGAAATGTTGGATTTGATATGCAAAGAACTGAAAGATTGATGTGTAAAGAGCTATCAGATTAATTGAACCCTGCTGTTCCTGAAATGTTAAACTGCAAAATGGAGGAAACAAGTGGGAAAATGCTATGTGACTCGATGCAATAATTACATCATAGTTTTACTGCCACAGAGCCATTCATATCCACCCCATCAAGTGAATGCCAGGAGAATGTGTTTACTCCAACAAAACATGGAGGCAATTGAGAGCTATTAATCATATATGGCCACTGGAAAGCAGCAAAAAGGAAACTGTTAATTCTTGTGTAACAAGAAATATGTTACACAGGTATTTTCTAAAAGTCAGTTACAAAAATAGCCTCATCATTCTTGGAAAATAATAATAACCAATGAGTCAAATAAAATAATTTTACTGTAAATCTCATGCTGTTGTGGATTCATTACAGCTGGGAAAACTAAATAGGAAACAGTTCAGGAAAAAAATATTAAATTCACATATTTGAAAAAGATTCAAGTAGGTTTGTATGGCAAGTGAATACTGGAATTCAATCACGTATTTAAAGTGAAAAATGAAATAAATGTATTTTAAAACTATTATGCAGTGAGCTAACATGTTTACTAAGGATGACTCTATTTGCCTTTTTTTATGTGCATCCCTTTTCCAGCAGAGTGGGTCTTTGCATAACATAAACCTCTAACAATCCTGAGTGCCTCTGTAAAAAAGTAAATGAATGCTCCAGGTTTTTTTCTGTGTGGATTTCTGGTTTTTGGAAGTCATTTTTTATTCTGCTTTGTGTCCCAGCAGATGGCATAATTCCATTTCAGATGGAGACAGCCTCAGGTGAAAAAGAGGGATTAGATCAGCTGGTAAAGATCATGCTGCAGAAAGAACCTGCAATTTCCTGACAGACTGATATTTAGCCAGTGTGTGTCAAGAAATACAGTGATTCAACCCTGAAAAAATGAGAAGATTAAAAAACCTGCTGTACTGCAGCATGCAAGACTTTGCTTGACAGGGGCTAAATATGATTTTTCTATTGCTTCTGCCCAAGTCGCAGGTTTGTTTCATTCTCCCTGTGCAGGCAATGATAAATTCCACAGCGTTGTGAAGATTATCCACACAGCCTGTAGTGCTCTAACAACCTTGACCGTGCTTCTGAATGGCTTGGATACAGTATACTCTATCAGATGCACACATGCTGTGTTCTGGTGCTTTTGTTACATTTATCTCATTAAAATAATCTTGTCCCCTTTCAAAACTTTTCATATATTAATTAGAGGTTGTTTTGGTTTTTTCTCCTTATGACTCATTGAAAGGTGCATGGCTCAATATAGATTCTCCTTTGTATTGCTACATGCAATTTCCTTCAGGGAGGGATTTGCCAGGAAATAAATATTCAAAATTTTAAAAAGAAAGACAGAAAAAGAGACAGAAAAAAAATATTGCATGATTAATTTACTGTCACACCAAGCTTCTGGATTTGTGTTGCATTTGCATATCAGAAGATAATTATCATAAAAGGCATTATAGAAATGTCCACTGTTACCAACGAGACCAAATTCTGTAATTAGTTCTCAATCGCATTTTAATTAAACACAAGCCCAGCACAGGTTCCAGCCAGCTTACTGCCCTTGGAGTCACTGATGCATTGCGCTTTTAAGGGGCCACATCCACCAGGCATTGACATAGCTGGGGGCTGAATACTTGGTTGCCAGACCTTCTCAATATGCAAAGTGCCCCCCTCCTTCTTTCTCTTCGTAAATGAATGAATGTCAACCTCTCTTATGAAGCCATATTAAGACAGAGAAATAAAAACTGCCATAAAATAATGGTTTTTGCCACATTTACTGAACAGAGTGCGTGGACACAGGTCCCTTGCCAGTGCGAGTGACAGGTTCACCCTGGGGGTCTCCTTTCCCATCGCCCTGCCAGCCGCGCTGCTCCCGTTGGCAGCCACAGTGGGCTGCCTGCCTTAGCTCTGCTCACGCTGAACTCAGTTTTCCCATCTTGGTTCATCTCAACTAAAGCACATTAGAGAGTGATGCCGTAGCAAGCAGCAGTGGCCCCCAGTATGATGATAATTAGTGGAGAGCAGGGGAGGGCAGAAACCTCGTCTGTGAGCACAGGTGAGGGGCACCCACATTGGCAGAGCCAAGGGCTGCCGCCCTCCTGGCTGGCTGTGATGCTCCCCGTGAGCAGAGCAGGCATCTCCCGGGATGCTCCCTGCCGCAAAGCAGATTCTCCACAAATAATACTGCTCTTACGCTGAATAACTTTAATCCTCTCCTGGAGCTAAAGTCTGTTCCATTTAACCACAGCGTGCCTCACCAATGTAATCAAAAAAAGAAAAAGAAGAAAAAAAACACCTCCCAAGTCTGACTTTTTCTGGTTTTTAGCAGATCAATACTTTTGTTTTCCCGTGTTAAACAACGTGAATGCAGTTGCCATGCTGTAATAAATGTCTGTAGACCAGAACACCAAATTCTTTCTTCATTTTTTTACCTACAGGAGGTAAAACCTGCTGACTACCTGTCAGTAGGTAGTTGGACAGCTAGATTTGTCTCTCCCATAGACAGCTAGCTTCCTAATTCACTTCCCTTCTTTTCTATACCTCTCCAAAGTATATCTCATACAATACTTAAATAGTTTTATTGAGATTGTATTGCTTGTTACACTGTTGCTTCTCTGTTAAAAGACAAGCTTCCCATGATCTTCCAAAAAAAAAAGCAGCAGTGAATTAATGGGCCATCTATCATACCAAAATGACTGTAAGCAGGCTTCACCTACAGCTGAGCAAATAATTTATTCAATCCATTTCAGTATTTTAACTGAATTCTTTTGACAAATTGATCACACATGGACTGAGATTTTCCTGGAGTAGGTCATAATTCACTACTTTTATTTTTAACATGATAATGAGGTGAGCGAATCTTAGTTTGAATCCTGTTGAATTTTAAGCTGCTTTTGAACAAAGCTCTTCGGCTCCTGGCTGGCTGAAGAACTCTCCAACTCATATTTTTGATAAAAGCATCCTCTGCGATGAAGTGAAAATCACTGTCTGCTAATATTCAGCACACAGGCGATTTTGCAGTTGCTGTAGTGCTCTGGCGAGCCCTGTGCCAGCAAATTCATTTGTTATAGTGCTCGGGGAAGCCTGCCTCATGCAGAGCACACAGAGAGCTAGGAAGGGGATGGGGAGAAAGAGGAGAAAGTGTATTTAAGTGTTTATACAGGCCTAATATCAATTATGCCTGATTGTTGATTACATTTCATTTTGTTACTTAAATCTTTTGTGAAAATGAAAGTGTTAAGCAATACAAATGCAATAACCCCACTGTGTTTAAATACAGTTTGCCTTCACAAATCACAATCTCGCTGTTGGTGCTAATTGCTAGTTCTTTACCGCTTGAGACAAATACCTTCTCTGAGCTCTCAAGCTGTTTTCTTTGTGCCATTTTCCAGAATCTTTTTCTTTTAAACTCTGATTTTTTCAGTTTCTGAGAAATACATTTTGAAAGTACAGGCTGGCCTTAGCAAGAAAGTGATATCAAATATCAACAGGCTTTTTAGACCCAGAGTACAGAGTACAAATTTGGATTACAGGTTTCCATTTTGAGTTTATTTCTTGCAACAGGACAGAGTTGGGCTGTTTTTCTCTCTCTTTTACTGCTAGACTTTTCTAAAATTAAGTATTAACCAATTCTGTACCTAAAACAATGTTCAGTTGATTACAGATCCTGATACAGACTACATCATATAAAATTCAATGCATGTTTAAGGTCTGACACCCCAAGCTGTTAGTTTCATATTCAACACAGATATTACTAAATGACAAGTTTATGCTATGTGCGTTCATCTTCCTGGATCAATCATACATACAGGTTCCCATGAGGGAAAAAAAACCATTTCTCTAGATTTTCATGTTTTCAGCTACAAAGATAAGCTATTTTTTAAGAAACACGGGATAGCTTAGATCGTATTACTGCCTCTTATTCCCCTCCTGATAGCCTCTCCCCAGTTATCTTTTGCATCTTCAGATCAAACCTATCAGTATGGATCTGTGCAGCAACTACCATAAAAGGTTCTCTGACTTTGATTGTTCCCATAGTTCCAACATTGCAAGCAATTTTCTAAAAACCCTGCTTCTCGTTCATCAAGATTTTCACCTGTTCTTCCAGACTGCAGAATAAAACATAGGCTCATGCTTTACTTACCCCAAGATAATGGCCATCAATAAACACAACGGGGAGTGAGGGAACTTCACAGACCCTCCTGCATCTTTCATCTAGTTCTTTTCCATAATCGCTGTTCAGAGCAATGTTTTTTTCTTCAAATTTAACTCTGTGATTTTGAAAGATCTTTCTAACCAGTTCGCATCTTTCAAAAGTGGTTCTCACCACACGAAGGCTGGTAGTATAAATTACTATGCGGCCAAGCTCTAGCACTGTTGATACCTGGAAAAAGAAAAATAGTTCCTATTACATTAAGGTGTTAATAGCTTCCTAGTATTGAGTAATTTCACTAAAAGTATTATTTAGGCAAAAAAATTGCATCTTGAAAACACAATCCAACATTCTGGTTTTTTCAAATGTAAAGATGGAAGGGGAGGAATTAAGTTCCTGCAATCACCAACTTAAGGCAAAATAAGCTGTTTGTCTAAGTAAGGTGAAACTTTACTTTTTTTGGAAAGTTTTAGAGATGGTGACTCAAGTTAAACATTTTCAAGAAACAGATATCTTTTAGATCCTGGTGGACTTCCAAATGTGAATAAATCACCGTTTTGTTGATGTCTGATTCTGTTATAACAGCGACTCATGTTTGCACAAACACACTCTGGTAGTACCCAGACTAAGTCTAAACTTGCTAGCTCAGGTGTTGTTGACAGCCTCCTTTAAGAAAGGACAGGAGCCTAAGCTAAGCTTCATCACATCCATAAGCCAACATTAACTTAGAATACTTCAGGTTCTCCACACTGAACTAGATTATGACCGCAGAGAGGACAGACGTATCCCTAATTTTTAGTGTGGATCCACGTCAAATTACTCTAACATCCAACCAACAATAAAAAACTACATCTTGTATGTATTCAGTGTCCAATTTAAAGCCCACTGCAGCTAGAGGAGGCAGTTCCCTTGGCTGTAAAAAGTTTCATACTACAATTCAGATTTGACTTTTTACCATACTTCTTCATATGTAAAAGTTTATGCCGCATCTTTCCTTTCTGGGATGAAAACAATTAGGGAGTGTAAATACTACAGGGATTAGTTTGCCCAAGAGAGTGGTACATTTTCAAAAAAGATGAGAATCATTGCTCTAAACAAAGATATTATGTTCAGATAAATAGCTGAAGTCCTAGCTTTTTAAAAGGGTGGTAAGACATTTCCAACCTTTTTGAATTATCCATTATATTCAGTAAATGATATTTAATTATTTCAGCAGTATTCCAGCAGTAAAAACACAAGTTAGAAAATAAAAAGCAAGGATACCTGTAATGCACTGTAGAAGTCTCTGGAAAATGAACCTTCATGGGTGAATACATAATTTTTGAACTATGTCATGCAATAACTGTAAAGACATGGTTGTAAAATTGGGCAGATGCCATTGCAGATTTTGCCATGATTTATCTTACTACGTAAAACGTAAAAAAAAAGTCATTGCAAAAAGCATATTCTGCTTAGAAAGGTGTTTACAAGGTTCGACGTACAGTGAAGAGTTCTCAAGAAAAACACTTGCGTTTCACAGATCACTTATAGATCACTGGAAGTGTAATTGCAAACATATGTAATGTAACAGTTTTCCATCTCCCGTTCTGGGAAGGAAGCATGTTGTGATAGGTCAGTATTTATTTCTCTTTGAATGGATGTCAGAATTTCAGTTTTAGGAACAAATGTTATAAAAAGTGGGCTACTTTTCTCCAGCCTGTTTTCTAGGTTGAAAATCTGTTATACTGCTACTGCAGCGTTGACTCTTCTCCAGCATGTTGTTCACATATTCCAAGTGAGAGGATTAGCTCGTTCTCTACTTAAAAGACAAGTACTCTACCCAAACACTGCCAAATATTTTAGTAACCACACGTGGGTTGCTGGAAGGAAGAGGAGTTCATCCTTTTCAGAAGTAACCAAAAGGAGTTCTTAAAATATTCCTTAAAAAGATAATTTCACATACTCACTGTTTCCTCCTCTTTGGAGTGAAAATACATTTTGAAGTGCAAAACTATTCAACAGGATGGAAATTCTTGTTCCCTCATAGCTCTAATCTCTAATGCTGTTTGTTCCCAGACACCAGAGGCTGGCAGCATAGAGACAGTCATTATCTAGCGAAGCATCAGGACTGTGGTGTCCCTACAGCATACAAATAAGCAGCTGAAGAGATGGAAAAATGGAAAGTTGTAAAGTGATCTGGAAAGATATCAAGCGGAAGGTGTGTACATAGAGTCACTTTTATGTTTATTCCTTTATTTTTTCCTATTGTGGCAGTGAAGAAGTACCCTTGTTTGCCCTGCAAAGAAGTATCAAGGGCATTGACTAAACAATTCTTTAGGGAAATTTTAGTAAACACGACATTTTCTGTGCTACAAACGCCCAGAACTTGTCCTTGGCAGGACTTTATCATACCAGGAAAATCCATCCTGTCACCTGCCTGGCACCACATTGGTAATTAAAAATAGGAGTCAAGACAGTTAGAGAGATTTACAGGGTTTTTCTTAATGAGAAAATATGCTAATTCTTATGTTTCTACCCAATTCAATGGTTACAGCCTGTAATATTTAGTGACTAGAATACGCTCTTGAAATAAATCAGCAGAATAATGTTTGAACCCTGTGCTTTTCCTTCCTAGGTTGGAACTGTGGCAAAAACATAATAAATGGCAAGCAATGTAAACAAATGAATAGAAAGACATTTTAGAAAATGAACTTTTACAATTTTGAGTAACAAACTTCAAAATCGTCTCTTTAGAATCATCTCGTATAACTCACAAATGCACATAAAATTTTAGCTGATGTTAGACAGAAGGTAATTCTCTGGTTAATTGGCATGACAAAACTTTATTCAGGCTGTGGAAGTTGGACAGATGAACAAACCAAAAAATTTGGAGCAACTTACACTGACCAC
Source organism: Gymnogyps californianus (assembly GCF_018139145.2). NCBI lineage: Eukaryota > Metazoa > Chordata > Aves > Accipitriformes > Cathartidae > Gymnogyps > Gymnogyps californianus. Next base: position 27,656,078 of record NC_059474.1, on the reverse strand, counting down.
TTTCTTGCACTTCCTGTAAGTGAGACTCTCATTGAAACCTGAAGCTTATGGAAATCATTTGGCCTGAGGTGGCAACTTTCGTGTCACATTCAGAAAACCCCATGCACGTGGGCCAAGAGTGTGCTTCAGAGAAAGTGTCCATGTAGAAAGACTGCCAAGGAAGGGATTTAAGGTTTCAGAGGGAAATACAGTTGCTTTAGTAACAATCCTCTACGTCATTTACAGCTCTTAGTTTAACAGCACAGTGCTACCATCTCCCCAAGGATCCAAAGGCAGTATCTGTTTTACTGCATCGGCCTGAAGAGCTTGCATTTTGCTTGGGAGCGTCAAGTAGGCAGCAACAGCAGTAGCATGACCTGCATCACTTCATGGCACAGACGCCACTCCCAGTGACTCAGGAACAGCTGCCCTTTTTTTCTCAGTCTAGAGAGAAAAAGTTATTGTTGCACCAGTTCAATCCTGTTCCAAAAGATCTTTCTTATTTTGCGCCTGACTCAGTCTTTTCCCAGACTTCTCTACGAGGTGGATCAGGGTTTTTGCAAATGAGGAGTTAGTCACACTTTGGCGTACAACTGGGGGAAACCTATCCCTCTGCCATGCCACTGGCATCCATCTGACACGGCTGCAACTAAATGTAATCATTAACTGAGCAAGTCTTCTGCAGACAGCATGAGGGATGTCATCCCATGAGGCTAAATACGTGAGCTTAGCATCAAGAGAGACCACAGAACAGAGGAAGAAATTGCTGATGAAAAAAGAGAAGGCTTAATGGAGCAAGCAAATGAGCAACAAAACATAGGGATGCAGGGGACTGAAAAAGGGCTGAAAAGACAGAAATAACCAAAAACAGATAATAAACCAAAAACCACAATGTCAAGATACTGGCAAAGGAAGAGGAGTACAAACTAAATGTAGAAATAAAAACATGAAAAATATGACCAAAAAGAGAAAGACAGTGAAACAAAACAAAGTAAATGATAAAACAGAGAGAAGGTCACTGACATAAGACATCCTGAACCTTTTTTAAAAGAAATCCTGGTAGCCAGTGTAGTGTACAACAACAAATATACTACAGAATATGTGAATCTCCAAGTTGTTTCCATATTTTGGGGTGTTTTTTTAAAAAAACTTTGTGTATTACTGGAGCTGCAGAAATATGAAATATTTGGGAATCATACTCCTAAAATAAGTGTTTGAGAATTTACCTTTTCTGTATAACAGCTGCTGTGACAATCATAACAGACGTCTCAGTAGCTCCGAAAATACAGTATAACAGTCAGGTGTTTCCATGGTGCTTCTGAAAGCCAGTTAAATATGTACACCATAAAACTCGCACGGACGTCTCTGGGTTCAGACCTTCCCCACTGTATCTTATCCCCGGCTTCTGGATCTAGCTGCAACTGAAGTAGCAGCAAAAAGAGTCCGTGTTTCTCTACTGGTCCCATAGCTACCCCGGCCCTGACCAGTTCCCCCAGTCTGAGCAGATATCACTCACACTCCTGTTTGTGAGGGGAATTTGTAAAATGAATTACTGAATAATAATACTGGATTATTTCTTCAGCATATTTGTCATGAATTGCTTTCCCAAGGCTATAGATTTTCTTTAATATCTTTTATGACATATTTATGTCTGCCTTGCTGACTTTGAGTGGCTCTTTATCTTTGGACCAAAACTCATAAGGTGGATATTTTTGCAGCACGGCTAAGAGCTGGCCAGATTCAGAGCAGAGGAAGTGATCCAAGCCAATGCTTTTCTACTTGTGGTGTAAGGACTACTGCTGGACCTTGGGGCATAAAGTGATTGCTCCTAAAACAGTGGTAACATTTTCTTTTGAAAACCTTTGTATATGACCGTGTCTGCAAGCAAGTAAACAGACAAGCCCAGCAGTAAGAATACTCATGATGTTAACCTCATTTTTATTTGGTTGCAAATGAAAACTATGACAGTAATGCTACAAAAGTAGTCATGGGATTATTTTTTTTTTAATCCTCTCTCTGGATAGAAGTCATAAATATGTGTTTTAACCTCATTGGTGTGAAAAGAATAGCTCTTTACATTCATATCCATATATAATTTATTTCAATGGTGGCATCACCCACAAATTTACACTTGGTTCTATTAAAGTACAAAGTAACAAACGCAAAAAAAAAAAAACCACCAAACCCAATCTATACTTTGCATTATATACATTATATGAGCAACTGTATTCTAGCAAAAGCAGAATATTTTTCTGCTAAGATTAATGGGCTGGTATAGTACTTTGGCAAAAGCTGAAATGTTAATGCCAACCTTTACCACATAAGAGATTTTTAAAGGTTTTTACTATGTTCAGATGTAACATTCAACTAATGTTATTCATACGGTAGTGAATTGCTTCTGTGACCTAAATCAATGGCTGATATGCCCTTCTCTGTCTCCAAATATCATCTTTCAACATCTCAGAGTGTTCTACTGAAATATGCACCCCTTGGCTCTGTAATCAGACACTATCAGACTGGCAGAAGTATCTGCTGTCCACTAAGACGGCTGAGGCAGGAATCTAGAGCACATTACAAACTCCGTGCCAGAGATGCTTCAGTCAGTTAATGCAGCATTTATGATCTAAACAAAACGTTGAGCAAGACAAAATGAGTATATATATACACACGTATGTATGCACGTATGCATATATGTGCTTACATACATATTTTTATGTATGCTTGCATATCTAGAAGCTTTGATTTAAGCTGCTCGCTTCATAATTGGCATTGCATAGCTTATAGCTTGACTTAGTAGCAATAACTGAGTGGCAAGAATAATTATGGTCCAACCACAATTTTCTGACCACAATCTGTTTTGGACTTTTTGTTTTTATTTTCCACTCAGAAACAGAAGAGAAGAGAATAGCTATGACTTTCTTGTTGAAGAAGTTCTGCAGAAAAAAAAATCCATTTAAACATTTCATTTCTGCAAGACTGAAAAGCTTTTACTAGCTTTTGAGTTTTAAAAGGCTTTCAAAATGTATACTAAAAGTAATGAATACTTTCTGAAAGATTATTTTAAAGCAAAAAGCTATCACCAAAATGTTTCAATTTTTTTCTACATGACACTTCATCAGAACATACATGTTTTCCAAAATGCATAGCATTTAATGAAAAGCATACTTTTCATCATGTCACTGTTTAGATGAAAATGTGTAACACTCTGAATGAGATGGCTGGAGACTGAAGGTCTGTGTTCTAATGAAAACGACAATATTTGCCATCACAACAACACAGTACAATGCTAATGGAGTTGTGAATCAGTCCCTTCTGTCTGTCATTGTTGGTTGCCTGGTTCAAATTAAAGGTTTAATAGTATTTTTCAGGAAGAATTGATTCACTGTCCAGAAGACCTCTTCCAACAAACAGATTTCATTGACCAAAGTAAAATGTTTTTCTTTGGCAAGTAAGATCTATTTACGCATACAGGAGGAATTGCAAGCAGTCCCCAGCCATGGTGTGCACTCTTGGTACGAAATCACATTCCCTTCCACTCCACTGTTTGCAGTTCCAACCCTCCATGGGCTCTCACACAGCAAAGCACAGTGCACACTTAAATTTAAATTTAAGCACTCTCTTAAGTGTTTTATTACGTTAAGGCTGTAGTCCTGTGTGCATTGTCTTCAAGGACCTCACACTATATCAATATTTGGGAAAATTCAGAAGTTGAACTTTATTAAATTCAGAAAACTGCGCATTTTAGTAAAGCTCAGTAGAATAAAGACTAAATTTCTACAACAGTGCAAGTCATATACTCAAGTCAAAGCATGTACTGACCTTCTCCTAAATACATTGCTTCAAAAACACTACACTTTTTCTTATCCAGTTTTGGTAATTACAGGGACCATAACTGTAGGACTTGGAGTCTGTGACCCCCTGGGACAGTGGAATGATACCGCCAGTTATCATCCTCATAACCATCAGCAAGCTGGGAAGTTCTAATACCAATTTTCAAGTGAGGGCATTAAGAGCTGCACTCCTAAACACGGTAGCCAGAGGGTCTGGGACAGTCCCAAATATAGATACTACTTTTGTCTTCCCCAAGAAAGTGGTCAGATCACTGTTTTTCTCAGCTTTTAAAACAGCACAACCACTTGTGTGCCTTTTGTCTACCTGTACTCTGGCACTCGCCTCCACCACAGACAGCAGTCCTAGGGATATATCAATTTCCAAAAGCTGTATAGGAGCACAGGCTCCTCTGCCTGATTGCGTGTCCCAACACAGGGCATGAAACATCTCATTTTTTCCTGTTTCAGTTTCATAGGGCTAGATAACTCTGAGGAGCTGGTCACAGTTATAGAGAAGGACTGTGACCCAGCAAGAACCCGAATTCTTTGATCTTCTAACTCCCGGGCAACTGTTGTCTCTCTTATCTCCACACCCGCCACATACTGCTGATTGTAAAATAGCACAGTTTTACCTACTTAAGGTTGGCATCCTCAAAATTGTTCATCAACTGCAGCATAAAATAGATATAGGATGTCATTATACCTAAGACATTGGTATAGTGTATTTATATATGTCTGTAATTCATTTGTACTTTTCAGGCTGTATATCAATTTTGGGAATGTCAGATGAAAATAACAAAAGTAATAATAATATTGCATGTGATGTTTATACTGTTCCTTTCATCCTAAAATCACTTGACTGAATACTAAAAAAACCAAAAGGAGGGCTTTCCATCCTCTGACACTATGTATATGTGTGTTGTTACCCTTTCTGTTCCTCAAATAATACAATATAACTTCATATCTTTTTTTCTGCCACTACAGGCTTTCCCACATATCTTCTGGCACAGAACGCTGTTCAGGGGATGTCAAAGTGTTTTCATTTGAAAGCAGAAAAAATACTTACAATACCGCAGCAAAAGAGTACAGGGCATGACCCTGCCTCTCCCTGTGCTTTGCAATGCTTCAGCTATCAGCAGGTTCAAAAGGTACAAAGACTACAACTGAGCTCACCTCCCAACGTCCTTACTACCGTTCATCCAGCACACACCCATACAACCAGGCTACAGCCTGCTCTCAGATGACCCCAGCTCCGATAAGAGAAGAGGTTATCTCCCTAGGGTTCACGGTCTCTGCTAGACCCTGATGCCTCTGCTTGTGTAGACTTTCCAAAGTCAAACTGCCTGCTACAGGTGTGGCGCTGACTCTGGGGAAAAAAGCAGCTCCTGTTCAACAAGGCACAGCGATGCTGTGGAAATCAGCCAGGGCAAAATTTATTACGGTATTTAAATTAGTTGAAAGAATCCATATCTATCCATGCCTAATTGGATTTTATTTATCAAGCGTTGGAAAGTTTATCAGTATTTTCTTATTAGTTTATTGATGCTGTTCTGCATATGATAGGAATAAATGAAACCTTTGAAAATCAGAAGCAAAAGATAATCCTATGAGTAATTCTAACCTCATATGCAATTCTCCCAGGAAGACACAACATTGTGATATATTGCTTGTTTCTCTCTTTTGCTTTCTCGCTCCTTATTTCTCTCCCTTCATATTTACCAATTCAACATCTCCAAGAAATTATTCTCAGGGAAAAAAGAGAGAGAGTCTCTGAGAAGACCCTTGGAAATGTTACATAGGTTTATAAGAAAGGGGAAGCATTTCTTTGTTGCGCAAGGACACTGCCCACAAAGACTGAAGGGGAAGAAGCAAGAGCTACTGAAAATAGTTTTGTCCTCAAGCAGTTTACAGGAGGCACTAGAAGCTGTGTGAAAAAGGAGTGTCCAACAATCTCCCTTCACATCTTGCCGGTCTTTGAACTGTTCCTGTATTCAGCAGAAGAGGCCTGAACCCAGACAAGTTGTACCTAGACTGTCCTGTAACGTCGATGAAACTGCTTGTGGTAGTCTGACATATGGGGCGTAGGTTAAGACAGGTAATAGCCGAGCTGTTTACACTAGTTGAATGTTTCTGTCTTCTGTACCTTACAGTCCTCATCAAACTAGTAGATCTCATCTTTCTTTTTCTTTTCAAAGGAAATACAGTGACTTAAAAGGAATGGTAGGGTATTTTTGATCCCTGAAGTATCTTATGCTGCATAGTCAGCACAGTAATGGATTTTATAGCTGATAAAATGTAAGCATTTAGAGGATCAAACTGCATCTCAGCAAAGTATTATCTCTCATATCCCTTTTTTTGGAGCAGCCAATTGCATCTATTCAAGGAGAATAACAGAAGAAATTATTACAGCAAGGAGTAATAGCGGCCAAAATATTGTCCTGGAAACAACAGATATCACAAAATTACCAAAATGTGGTTTCCCTTTTTCAATTTCCATGCAAAGCCCTCAGGCATAACCCTGGTGCGTTGTGAAAAAACGTCAAATGATACACTCCTTATCAAAAACCATTTACGTATCTATTAATGCAACTGCCTAAAACGTTGCTTATAAGTGAAATATAATTACAGTGTTAATTGACAACACGCTGTTACACTGTCCTTAAAACGCAGTTGAAAAATCTTTCTCAGATAATCCAGTGATGGTAGTAAGAAACAAATCACGGATATCTCTTACTTAGTTGACTTTATTTCCTTTTTTTCAGTATTTAAAAACCCTTGATTGTTGCAGAGATCTCTGTGATTCAATTTGCTAGCATCCTCCTCCCCTCTCATCAGCCTTATAAAGACAGCAAGAAAAATACAATGTTAGGAAGCACAAAGCAAATAGCAATAAAATATTAGAGCCAGACAAATGGTCCCACAGGTAATCTTTCTACAGTTGACCTGCATAAACTTTGGACTGCCATAACTTTGAAACTTCCTCTACCAGCACAAAGAAAATCTTTATGACTCCGTCCATATCAGAAAAATCTGACACATAATTCAGGACAGTGCAATTTTCTTAACAGCACTAGCCAGAGAAACTGATTTTAGAAAATTTTCATCAACCAGCACAATTACCATGCAAAAATAATATGCAATTATTTTTTAGGACAGACATTCAGTTCTCTGCCATTTACAGCAGGAAACTCCCAGTGCAATTTTAAGGCAGCAGTCGGGAAAGAGCTAAACCAAGTTTCAGTAAGGCATATGATAACTTTCCCCTTCATTTGCAAAGTGTGCTGTGGGATCTTACACCAAAATAGACAGTTGAAACCTGATATACTATCTTTCAGCCTTATTATGATCTCACCTACAAAATATGACTCTGGAGCCAAATATTTCCTGGATTAAGTAGCACTTAAAATCAGGATTTGGGTGTTGTCCCATTGCTTTAGTTTCTTTGAGTATATTAATCATTGTAAGCCATGGAAAGCATTACTCTAGGATGATTATTTTATATCCATTAGTTTGACTAATGATACAGATACATTTGGAGTTTTTTAGCCAGTTCATATTGATAACCTAGATTCAGCCCTGTAAAAGTAAACGTGATGGAAGGAATGCTCTGCCATTCACAAGGCATTCACTATATAAAGTGAATGAAACTGCAATATTTCCTAGAATACACTATGTAAAGGGAAAATATTTGTCACTAAGAAGGTTGACTGGAAGTAAATTTCACCGAGTGATTTCCTTAGCTCTTGGAAATCCTAGCACAATTCCTTGAGCACACATCAGTGACGATTCACCTGGATAAAGTTCCATGGGAGTTTCTCAGTGTATGTATTTTACCAAATACAGTGTTTGCTTGTCGGGTGAGCAAAGTGGCCTCAAACCACATGGGAAGTACACTTGCTTGTTCTGATATTGATCTTCATCTTCACTGAGAGCTTGATTGCTTCTCAGCCTTCAGTGGCAGGGCCACGGCACAATCCAGTCTTGTTCTTTCATCTGTTAGTTCGATAACTGTAATGTCAGCTCTGAAATGAACTGATCGGGAAAGGGGAGAGTAAAGAAAGTTAGAAATTGCTCTGATGCTGCTCATCAAACAGCCTGTTCAGCTATTACCCTCCTCTTCCCTCATCAATTCATTTCAGAGTAACAAGACTTCCTATACAAGAGGAAAGGTGCTGGGATTACTTTACTTATAAACACAGTATTTGCAAAATGGCTCTTTTGAGACAGTGAACACTAACCTATAAGACTTTTTCTTTCCAGCAAAACAAACTCAGTTTTTCAGTGGGGAAATGCTGCTGTTGTTTCTAATAAGTAGTTTTCACTTTTCATAGCTGTTTTACAGTATATTTAATATGAACACGCTTAATACCTACCTTAACCAATACAGAACACATCATGCAAACTTCAGCCAGCACCTGTCCTAACAATGAATTTTCTTTGGCAATGGGTTATTCCGTATTTCCCCTCTGTGCCTACTCTGTGTTGAAAGACTGACTGTAGTGTGCTGTAACCTGGCATCCAACCAGGGAAACAATGGTTTTCTACAGGTGCAGTGTTAGTAGGAGAGTTATAAGCTAGTTTCACTAATGTTTGATTATCTGCTATGTTTGAGAAATGGCTTTCAGCTGAACAATCTGAGTGGCAATATAAACAATTTCTCTTTGTTTGATGTAATCGCTGGATCAGGAAATTGAAACCTATACTTCTGCGAAATTGTGTTACAGTGTTACAGGAGATATAAGCTCTCTGATTTGCTGGGGTCTTTGACTGCATAAAACAAATGCTAATTAGAAATGCTTATTAAATATTAATACTATTTCTTAAGAAGTAGGCTGTGCCAGTCAGATACAGATGAAGAGTCAAATTCAGGAAAATTCAATGGTAAAAACTGCAAAATTTCTGCAAAACTTCAAATTGCCTTGTGGTCAGGACTGAAGTTCTGGTGGAAAATTAGGCCAGAGTTTGTTCTTCTGGCTAAAACAAAGTTAGGAAGAAAATTCACCATAGATGTGGTTAAAATATAGGTATTTTTAAGTTGTAATCAAAAGAATGAACAAAAGGATTATTCTTAACATTGGTCACCAACAGGTGTTGTTGCCGTACAGTGTGAAAACAACCTATGTCCTCCCATTCATCTGGCTTTGCCAAACCTGAATTCAAGCTATAATTGAAAACTCATGTTTCCCTAGTCCTTTTTTCTTTCTCTTTACTTCAGAGAACTGACCAGATAGCAGACTAAGCTTCCCTTCCCCTCCAGCAAGCCTGATTGCTTTTCATCTCTCTTCCAGGTCAAAGCCATCTCTCAAGACGTTAACACCCAATACTCCCCAGACCTCCAGCAAAGATTTGTACTTCCTCCAACACTGCCAGCAAGCGGAAGCCTTTCTTCTCCTGCCTCTCGCTTTCTGCTTTATTCTCTCAAGACAGAGTACTTCACTGCCAGATGACATTTCTGGCAGCTATTGAGGGGCTGATTTAAGCGCAGCCCTTATCTTTTCATAAGATATATGTAAGGTCAAAATTACAAGCCTGTGCTGCAGGCAGGCTGCAAGAATGGCTGGGAGCTCGAGATTTCCATGGTGCCAGCTCAGAAGTAGCTGGTGCCTCCTTATTACGTTTCAGTAGGGCTGAGCATATAATGAATCAGCCAAAATGGGACAGAAGCCCACCGGAGAGAACTCACACCACTAAGCAGATAGACATCCCCAAATCAAACCTAGGAGCATTTGTGGTGAACACAGTTTCCAGGTTTCTGGACATGTCTTACTCATTGAAAGTGTCACATATCTTATCCTTTCATATGAAGATCATCACCATGCATTGCCATGGAGCACGTATAATGCCACCATTTCAGATGAGCTCTACCTTTCTGGTGCAAACTAGTGCCACAAGCTAAGCCAGGAAGAGACTGAGCCAAAACCTTCAAAGCTTCGTATTGTTTGCAGTTTATGCCTGAAATGTGATGAATTCAAAGCATCGATTCCCTCTCTTGTAAGTTTGTTGAGGAATTCTGTGAATCCAAGTGAACACATTTACCTAATCACCTTAACAAATGCTGAAAATACAGTGTACTTAAAATCATTGCAGAGCATCTCCACAGCCATCACACCAGCTTTTCAGGCTCCCAAACAACATTCTAAACACTGACAATCACAACTCTTCCATTTCCCTCCAAGATGTCTCTGTGAATCCAGATAGCAGGAAGCTTTCTCCAGCATCCCATGGACAAACTCAGTTTTTCTCCACAAGTATTTGATTTATCTCCTGAATTCCCTCTACAATATCAGTGTTCCTATTTTATTCCTCTCCAGCCTATCCCATATACTCACAGCCACAGACCTTGCGTAACTACCACCTGAGATTTTCTGCAAACTAATTACTCTATCTCAGTATCTACAACCCGGCCAGTCTCATTTGCCATGATCTTCGTTTCCACTAGTTCTTCTGGCTCTTGGTTAGCTTCATCTTTTCAAATACCTCTACAGAATAACTTGACAAGGATTCTACATAATTTCATTCTATCAATCAATTTTACTCAGAGAGGTTCCTCCAAAGACACTTCAGTTACCTTTATCATCTCGGAAAAGAGGACCTTTGCTTCCCCCATAACCTCTTGTGTTTTACCCATTTACTCCCAGTATCCACTTATCATAGTTTTCTGTCTCACCTCCTGCACTGCTTGATGTAAGTTGAATTCCTTTAAAAATCATCAGATACAAAGTATTTACTAAAGTAATGAGGTATTTGACTGTGTAAATAATTTGCACTAAAATTCAAACCCAGTCCACAGAAAACATGGTAGCTATGAAGCATGGTGGCATATCAGTGGTCAAACTGAAACTTCCCACTTCTGCAAGAAGAATATTATTTCTGGCAGATATGCTTGTGTTGTGACAGGCCTGAATACAGCTGTGCTGTCTACAAAAATGTACATTATGTCGTTGCATGAATCGTGTGACCATTTGGAGGTCTTTTAATTTAGGTCTAAATTTTGGCCTGAACTTTCATTGCATACTAGACTCATTTTGGCTCCAGTACCATGTCTGATCTATGCAAAACTAAGGGGACATAGCTTTTAAGTTATCCCAGTGAGGGTTTATGATTGTGTTACATCAGTGAGAAAGGAAAGGAAAAGAGCTGAATTTCTACTTTGGCTGTTTGCAGCTGTTTACCTGGAGACCATTTTCTGAAGGCTCTGCTCACAGAACAGCAGCATAACAGTTTATGCAATGTGCCTTTGACATGAGAAAGATACAGGCATTTTAAAATGTCTGGAGAATTGGGAAGTCAAACAAAATGTGAAAATAAAAATGATAGATTCACAACTTACTTATCATTCCTACCCATTTTCTGTGTGTACTAACAGACAACATGAAGTTAGAGAACAGGCAAATTGGAAGGTCACTGTTACTTCTCCAACATACCTTGCAAACAGAAACTAATTAATGTAAGAGAGAAAAAAAAGTCTACTGCATGCCACCTAAAGAAATGTTGCCATCAGTAAATTAAAAATGTATGACTTGAGCTGCATAGCATCTGCCTGCCTAAAGCTACCTCTGTAAATAGTGTGGAAGACCAGAGAACTGAAACAATGGATCACAGATGGGTCATGAAAAGAATGTTAATATTAATTATACAATTAAAAAAAATGTGCAAGCCCTGGAAATCTGAGAATAAGTCTCTATTCTTAGAAGAAGATTTGTCCTAGATTACACCATTTAATTTCCTATTGCTTAACAGCTATGAGTTACTACTTGGTGATAACTGTTATATGCAGGAGTATGAAAAATAATTATTATTCAACATTTGATCACTGTTTATTTCACTTCTATCTCTTTATCGCTAGCAACAGGGAGAAACAGACTGAGTAAAATGAGAATCAAACTTCAATAAAATGGAACTTTTTCTCAAGTTTAAAAAACATTGTTCAATTTTTACATTCATTTTTCTGGGTCTTTCTGTTTTCTGGTTCTACTCAAAACAAGAAGAAGGGCTGGAAATAAAAGAAGAGAGCATGTAGGTCAACTTGAAAGAGTTCTGACTAGCACTTAGTGTTTGGTCATTTGCCCAAAAAGAACTTTAAAATATATCTAGACTTGCCTATATTTAGTTGTATGTATGAAATACTTGAATAAATGACTAGTTATTTTTCTTCCGTAGTTATTTTTCTCACTGTCGGTTCACATTTTAAGTTACTTTGGGGCTTACTTTTTAATAATATGAGTAGGATTTTTCAAATATGTTTAATTGTCTTGAGAGGGAATGTTTTGTCCTGCTACTTACTCAGACTTTGGTAGTAATTCTACTATTACTTAAGTACCATTTCCCATGATGTCACCCTGAATTATTAAAAAAAACCCACAATACATTTGTCTTAAACTGCACCCTTAGTTGTGGGGCCCAAATCCTATTTTCTTGTCATAAACAGCTTTTTCTTTTGCTTGTTATTTATCACACTGTTCAAGATATTTGAATCTTTAGTTGCCTGTCCGGGGAGGATCATTGGGCAGCTTGTGTCCTATTTGAGAATATTCTGTAAGTAAGGATGGCTTTAGCCAGAAGTGAACCAAAGCAGGACTTGCTGAGCATGGGCAGACAAACATGAAGGTGTTTGATATCTCAGATCACGTGGAAAAGTAAGCAAACAGCATGGCTCCGAGTGAGTCTTGGTTTGAGCACGCTGGCCCCATCTGTCTGTAATCACTGCTGCTTCACTCAATAGAACATTTCATACTGCAGAGAAACAGACTTGTGTTGATCAGCAGCAAATGGCTGTCATGAAAATTACTATGTCTACTCTGGACCATTTCTTTTTAACTTGGCAGCAGCGTTGGAAAACACTGTTTACTGTTCTCTGGCAGGCAGATGAAGTTTAAAAGAAAAAGAAGGTTGCTATCCCTTCCCTCTTTCTCTTTTCTCCTATCTTTCACCAATCCCTTACTCATCCTTTCTAAAATATTCCCTTTGTATCCTTAGACTGCTAGAGAGACTGATAGATGCTAATAATAACATCATCATCATCATCATCATCATCATCATCCGTACATACAGACATGGATCTCTGACTCAGTCATTTTACATTTAAACACAGCCAGGTGCAGGTTACTCATGCAGTGATCTCCTTTACAGTTCCCAAATGTCAATTACAGTTTGGTTAATTAAAAGGCATTAGTGGTCTATGAAAATGAATTCTAGTCTGTTGAGCTTCTTACAAATGGGATTCATCATATTTCTGACTGGAGAATAAAACGGTTAGCTGGTGAGATCCTGCTCATGATATTACATGGCTCTCCCTTCTTTGCCAGGCTATACTTTGTGTGGTGAATGGATCTGTTTTCCTAAGACTTACCTTCAATATACCAGAATATCATAGGAAACAGCACAATAGTCCACGACTTCTTTCTTATTTGCACCAGTGCTGCAACTGGTGATTTTCCTAGTGTTAAAGACAATCAGCAAGTAAAAACCAGTATTCAGAAAAGCTCTTATCAGTTAGACTTAGCTCAGTTGAAAATTTACTGCATTTTCATTGGCAGATGTTTCAGTCTTTCATCATGGATTAATTACACCCTAGAGTCAGTCTGTCTTACACAACAGAACTACTTCTGCTCGCTCAGAAAACAACTACAGAAGATAATAGCATAAATGAAATAAGGTGCCATTCTCAACTGCAATCAGTAGCAGAGAAAATTCAAAATTACGATCCATTCTTCACATTTTACCTTCCTAAGCAATAAAATCAGAGGAAAGAGTTAAATGAAGTCTGGTTTTGATTTGGGATACACCCTGGACTTTTCATGTTTGGCAGGTAACAAGCTTTCTGTCAAAAGTTTTTTTATCTTTTACTGTGTTCCTGTGAATGGAAGCTGGAATGAGATGCACTGAGATTCTGAAACTCCCAAGGAGTGTTGAACAAAACTGGGAAACCATCACCCTCCCAGTATGCTTAGTTTTCATTTCCAAACATCTGGCAAATGATGTGCTTTTTCTTTCCTGCCGCTTAATACAATTTAAATTCTACCTGAAAACGTTACTCATCTGGGCTGAGATAAAAACAGGCTATTCTGTAAACAGTTGAAGTTGTCATCTGTACTGCACAGTTACGGAAAAGGCCAACCATTTTTCAGGTGGACACAGAGCATTCTCTCGCATAGGGTCACAAAGCACTCTGCAACTGGTAATGAACTTTGCACAGGTCTTTCAATGAGGCAAAGAGCAAAGTTAAGCTATGCTTAGTGCAACAAAGTGCTGATGAAGTGCTGATTCAGTCCTTACTCCTGAATGAGAGAGCGCCTTATCACTCAATATACAGAAGCGATGAAAAGGAATCTCTTGTAGTTACAGCAATACTTTGTTCCGTATTAGCACTGAGTGATGAAGGACCTTGTTTCCCTGCTGTATTACTTAACCTAATTGGAACTATGCTCTCAGCTCTCTCATTACTTAATAATACCTAGAACTTTGGTACCTTCATCTTCAAACCATGAGTAGTTAATTACTAGTTATACACTCAATCTCCATTTCTTTAAATTAAAGATCCATCTGCATTGCACACATACAGTGCTTCATTCCTTTTCTTATGCAATAGGTTCCAAAACCAAAGGCACAGAGCTTGAGATTTTTATGCAGACATAGAGGATACAACTCCTAGACAGCATACACAAACCCGCTCTGCCCTAGAATAGCCTATACTGTGGCTGCTAGCCTTGATGTACAAGAGGGGACAGATGACTCATCCACCTTTTCTGTGTGAGCAAAATAGAACACATCTCTGTGGAGCAGAATTATAGACTTTGTTGCTGAAAAAATCTAAGGTGTAAGCTTTTTTTTTTGGCTTTTTTAACCAAATAGGTAAAATGTCTGAAAATCAGAATGTAGTAGGTTGCATACTTTTTACCAGCTCCTAAGCCTGTTAGTCAAAATAGCTGCCAAGTTAGTTATTCCATACATATCATATCTGTGGTTGGAGTAAATAGTTATTCTCATAATCATACTTTTCATATAATAATATTCTTATAATAGGGCTAGAATCTATATCATGTCATAGAGTTAAATGTGTTCTGGTCGAGGAATATGACTACAAATGCAGACGCTGAGATGATTAAATTGCCTATCTGCTTTTCTTTTGGAGCAACATTTCAGTGGCTCCTTTGCATAGATATCATTTAATCCCCTGCAGCAAGAAAAATTAATAACAACATTTAGTTTAATATCATATCATGTCTTCAAACAATGCTGAAACTCCATACTGATTACATTTCTGCCAGTTGCATAACCTTCTGCCAAAATGAGAATTGAGACAGCATGAAAGACAGGTTAGAAAGTTCATTAGACATCTCTCCTTTTTTGACAACTCTTGCCCTTATCTGCTGTGACTTCAAAAGAGAACTGCTGGAGCAGCTGAGGATAAAACTACCTGGTTGAAGGAACTGCATGGTTCAAGGCTGCTCCCAGTCAGTGGCAGCAGAAAAAAAAGACAGTGTTAGTCACCTGTATCCAGCTGCAGATATTGGCCTGTAAAAGTGCCCTTCCACCCCACAGTCTCTCACATGAGGATCCATGAGAACATCATGCACCAAGCAGATAGGTTTACAGAAGGCCTGACCACCCAGCAGATGTGAAAACAATAGCTGCCATGGCAAAATTTTGCAGACAGATTTAAATGAACAGAATCTATTTCCTGAACAAGTCATTTAGAAACTGCTGTCTCTTTTAAATCTTCATGACAGCTTAAGTTTGGACTTGGAGGGACTGAGTAGGTGGTTAAATTTTTGGATCATGGTGGGATTTGGAAGAACAACTGGACTTATCCACTGCATGTTTGGGAATCTGATTGAAAGCATCAGCCAACACCTGGAAAGGGAAGTTCTCAAGATGCAGATTAAGACCTGCGATAGGTGGAAGGAACTCCAGCAATAATGCTTAAAGGTCTCATTTTTCACTGTGTCTATCAGTCTGTCTCTTAGGACATTCTCCACCCGAACAGCAATGAAATGCTTCACAGTTGCCTGTGGGGCTAGGAGGGAGAGTCCTTTGCATTTAGATGTGGTAAACCAAGAGCAGGACATGAGCAGCTGGGCAGGAAAAGATCACATTTTCTTTAAAAAGCTGTAACTTCAGTTGCAGGTTTAGAAACTGACTGCTTTCTGTCTTACAGAAGTTGCATGGAGAAATAGATTTTTCTTAAATAATAGTGTATGACTGCTGTCAATTCTTAATATTTTTAAAACTTCTTAGATAATTAGCAACCAGTAGTATTCCAAACAAGGCTACTGGGAGTTAATCCCAAAGAAAAATTTCTTTGCCTTTACACCAGCATTGACTGATTTGTCAATGCAGAACATAACACTGCATGTTGTTATAAATGTGTGCAAATATGGGCCAGTAAGTTTTTCCCTATTTCTTTGCAAGAAGTGGAGAAAGAACGAGTCTGGGTGTGGTATTTCTGCAGTATAGAAGACATACTCCTCTGACATTATTGATGGATGGTGTCTCTAGATATAGTTCCAAAGCAAAATTGTACTAAGGTTGTTAAAATGCTTTCCACAATTCATACTAGCAATGAATGATGGTTTTTCTGTCTTCTTTCTTGCCATGTGTGAAATGAGTCTCTACCTCACTGACAACAGCTGCTCATCTGTGACCATTTCTGTTGCTTTGTATGATGAAGGCTGTAAAGAGTTGTGCTGCGGCAGCCTCTCCACAACATAACTACTGTGTCAAGCAAAACCACAAGCTTGCCTGTTTGGATGGGGAGCTGTATTTTTCCAGCTCCTTTTCAAAATCAACAGGCTGAGGATGCTGTCCTAATTACTATTTATCTTACAAGTTTTGGAAAAATTTAGTGGGATTTGAGTTTCATGCTTTGTACTACCTAGTACTGGATGTTGCAGCAATGAGGAAGGTTTTCATGCATGAAAGTCATACCCTTTTCTCTCCGGCTGCAAATTCCATTCTTCTGAAGCATGTTTTATTGCACTTAAGCTACAAACTCATGATGCTGCCAAACATTGCAGTCACAGGTTAAAGCTCCAGACTGTCCTGGTTTCGGCTAGGATAGAGTTAATTTTCTTCCTAATAGCTGGTATAGTGCAGTGCTTTGGATTTAGTAGGGAAATAATGTTGATGATAACACACTGATGTTTTAGTTGTTGCTAAGTAGTGTTTATACTAAGTCAAGGATTTTTCAGCTTCTCATGGCCAGCCAGCAAGAAGGCTGGAGGGGCACAAGAAGTTGGGAGGGGACACAGCCAGGACAGCTGACCCAAACTGGCCAAAGGGATATTCCATACCATATGATGTCATGCGCAGTATATAAACTGGGGGGAGTTGGCTGGGAGGGGTGGATCACTGCTTGAGAACTAACTGGGCATCAGTTGGCAAGTGGTGAGCAATTGCATTGTGCATCACTTGTTTTGTATCTTCTAATTCTTTCAGTATTATTATTTTCATTTTATTATTATTATTATTCATTATCATTATCATTATTTTTCCTTCCTTTCTGCCCTATTAAACCGTCTTTATCTCAACCCACGAGGTTTTTTTTTTTCTGATTCTCTCCCCCATCCCACTGGGTGGGGGGAGTGAGCGAGCAGCTGCGTGGTGCTTAGTTGCCGGCTGAGGTTCAATCACGACAGAGACAAAAAAAGCAATATCTCTTTGACCATTTCTTTCTTTCAAGCTGTCAATCATGTACCTTGTGTTGGTGTAGTGTGTAATAAACTGCCAACACTAGTAGACAAATGTCAGAGCAGGCTGCTGACAGACCAGAGCAGTCTAGCAAGCGTTATCTGCAAGTAAAGCATGACTTCATTTCTTCTCTCTTAGGGAAGGAAATAGTCCTCAATGACATCTACGTGCCAATTAAATTAATTCAGCAGGTGACTCCTGAAAAGTGGTTTTGGTCAACTGCTAAAATAGTTTTCCTGGGTCATTGTAACACAGTACCTGTATGGCATGTGTACATTTATATTTGTCTAGCTTGTGTAAGCTTACTAGTGTAAGTGTTTGCAAATCCTAGTTCAGAACTGAAACAGTTCTGAGATCTGTAAACTAAATGGAATTGTAATGTAATTAACTTGTTAGAAAGTATTTTTACTAATGCCTTCTGTGGCATGAAATCAAAAGCATTAGTACATGCCTGGAGAATCATACCGCTAAGGTAAAGATAATTCCCCACTCTTTTGAACTTTTTTTTTAATAAAGCTATCTTTTGAACTTTTTTTTTAATAAAGGAGCTGTGTTTCGTCCTCTTTATTACCATATTTTTGCAATTGCACAACTGCCCAGCTGTGCAATCTGGTGACAAATTCGCCTAGTGTAGCCAAATATTTGCTTCCATGTTTGTAAATTTACCTAAAACATACCTCACCTAAGACACTCAGGTGCAATAAAGACCCTTAAATATTTGGTTGCAGAGTAATTTATTTGTACACAAAATTAGGGGTAAATGACCTAGAATGATGCTAGTAATTAAGCATATAGGACGATCCATATTTGTAGGCAATTTATTTCAGCTTTATGTGTTCCATAAAATTTGTGTTTGCTGTATCAAAGGCATGCAGACATTCAGCAGCAAGAGGACACAGCAAACGAGCCAGCAGGCAGCCTGTGGTACCATGTCAAAGGAAAGGGAATAGCCCCAACTTTTCTTGATAGTCCTAGTTTTAAGAATACTTCAAAAGACATTTTCTCCTAATTGTCCTGCTGAGTTACTGAGTTGAGCTCCACAGCTAGAAAAAGTGAAGAGTTATTGCTACTAACTAATGATTAAGACTAATCAGTTCATCTTTTTCATCTCTGTTGTAAGAGGCCAATTCAGAAAAAAAAAAAAAATTTCCTACTGTTAGAATAAGTAGGAAAAAATTCTGCACTAGCATCCTAAGATCTTTTTTGATAAGCTGTTTACATAACATTACTCTTTTTCAAGTCAGTTTGAAGTAAGATGAAGCATTTTCCATGCTAATTCAAAGGTTGAGCACCTTACTGAGCAGTTCCACAAAGGGACATTATCTAAGAGTCCCAGAGCAGTACATAGGCTCGGCCCCAGTGCTCATCTAGTGTTCCAGGTCATCTACCAGACAGATAATTAAAAGTAAGAGGATGGCTAGCATATGTGGTATTTCCTCCTAATACTCTCTCATTTTATGACTATTTTCAGCTCAGAGACTTTCCTGAGGCCAATATGATTTAGAAATCCCACTTAGTACAACCAGGAGGCATCTTTTTCCATTTGGCATTCACATTCATTGCCTGAGAACAAGTACACTGGTTCTTTCTTTCAAAAAGAAAGCAAATGTATTTTTAGATTTAAAGAGAGAAGATGAAACAAGGTGGCAGAACATGGTTATTTGCAATCTCTCATGTCTTGGCTACCTGGATTCAGTCTCCTCTCTACCTCTTGTCCCTAACAAGCAAGTCACAGGCTACAAGCTTTTCTAGGATACCTCCATGCTGAAGCAATGCCATCACTGTAATGCTTAAGAGTGAGAAAGAAAGAAATGGAAGTCAAGCATGATGTTGAAGCATAGTAGTATTTGGTATGGCAAGTTGGGAATCAGCAAGCCTGTGTTCCACTCCTGCTCCAGCAATTTATTCATGCTGTCTTGTGACTGTCTAATTCAAAGAACAACTCCCACCACTGCCTCCTGCAGACACGATTTGTAACAAAGCAGCATCTGCTTATGTACAGTTTGTGTAGGATCTGATCCACTAGGCATGCTCAGAAAACACCTACTGCATCAAGCCCTGCAGGTGAGACAGGCAGAGGAACGCCTGTTTTGTGGTTCCCATAGGACATGAGTAGGAGGTAACTGTCATGTCCTGTTAATACTGAGATGCTGAGGCACACGGCCAAGGCAGATCATTAGTCAAATTTTCATTAATAAAAGGCTTTTGCTGCTTTTGAGACAAGGTGGCACCAAAGAGAGGTTTGGAGGATCACAGTTTTGGAGCTTGATGTCGAAGTCCTTCTTCAGAAGCCTATGGGTTTTTTGAATCTATACCTAAAGTCTTGATTCACTCTAGTACTACATATTCTGTATATGCATATTCACTGCAGTATTACCATAGCTTCTTTGCTATGCCCTTTGTCATGCAAAGGATAAGGCCAGTGGATGAGGCTTATTAATAAATCACTCTGACAAAGTAGCCACATGGCATAGACTTCACAGAGGAAACAATTTAATTTTGTTCTCCCTCACAGCCCAGGGCAGCAGCTCTGCTTTTTCCTACAGGCTGCAAAACCTGCTTGGACCACAGGCACTTAGACCCTAGCTGGGGTAAGCCTGAGACAACTCTGTTCAGTACCAGTCAGTTGTTAGAAGTTGTTTCCATCAACAAAAGAGAGAAGGTGCTAATGAAGCGCAAAATGATCTTTTTGTCACTGCTGCTTCCATCCTGCATCTACCAGAGTTTGGTTATACTTGAGACTCCATTGTGTTTCACAGACCCTTGCTAGGAAGTGTGTCAGTTCAGTCTCTGTCTCAGGGAAGGCTGTTGTGCACAGATTCAAAACCGCACTGCTCATGCCACTAATGCCTGACCTCTACTGCAAAATGCGTAAAGGTTAGTTCTTGGCTGTCTTGCATTTTATGTAGTCATTACCTATGCTAAACAGATGAAAATATTCCAGCCAGTGGGGAAATATTAATTCAGTGTCATAACAACTCTCACTCACCTGCAGAGGTAGGTGTGATTCAAGAAGCAGTCCAAGTACCTGCTTATTATATCCTCTGAAGCAGAAACATATGTAAACACAGAACAGAAATGTTTATTGTCCCAGGGCTTGCCTCTGCTTAGCCCCATACAGTGCACCTTAGTGTCTCAGAAACAGTGTCCTCATTTATGGATCCTTTAGAAGGATCAAGACACATCAGAACAAGCATAATTTTGAGGCCATGTGGCGCTCTGGAAGGCTGGACAGATGTCCAGTACATGCTGATCAGACTGCCAGCGTAAAAGTCTAACAATTTTTTTTTTCTTCAGTTATTGATTCAATCTTGAAGTGATAAATGTAACCATGGTTCTGTTGCTAAGCTTCCCAATGCTGAGTGTATTGAAAACTCAAGACACTCCTTACCTACATTTTTAAAAAATGAGACAGCTAAGTCTTTTTTAACTCAAAGCTTGTATATCACTTACAGAGGTTTAGATATAAAGTCTATTTACTGATTATTTCAAGTCTATGTCAAATATGTATTTCAAGTCCGGTAGCAGCAAACCCTAAAATATCATGAACAGTCTAATAATAGACTTGTCTGAGCTCAGTGCTTTGCAGCTGATTTATATGAGAACATGAGAACAATAAATACCAATATCCTAAGTACTGACCAACTCCAGGCTCCAGTTAAAAGCTCACAGACCTGAACATCTTCCTTTTTAAATCAGTGTGGCTATTCAGCCACCAGCTCTGGAAACTACCTGTTTTAACTGTGACTTAATCAGCTGAGTCACTGTCCCATGCACTGTGGCCACAGATCAAAGCACTTAGGAAGGTACAAAGGAAGTGGTGAAGGGACACTATGCCCATTCCAGTGGTGATACAGTTGTCCTTCTAACATTGACGTTTCTGCAACAAACAGAAACCTACTTTTCATAATCACCTGATCCTCTGTGTCATTACAGTTTTTCCTGTTCTTCAGTGGATTTCAGCGCGATGCTGTTCAATAATTAGTTTTCCAGACTTGCTAACACTAGGAACATACACTGGAACTTTATACCTCAGAGGCAGTACCTACAGCTCACTGGCATTTATCTCCATCCATATAAATGGCATTACTACAGCAAATGCTATGGCTTTAGGTTATCAGCAGGTTCCCCTAACATTGCTACTAGTAGGTACAAACAATCCAGCATGTCTTTTCCTTTTGCAAGCTATGCCTGTTTGGGAGTCACGGGGCAGTGTGTATGGATGAGAATATGAAGGTAAAGTTCAGGAGACCTTTTACAATCTTAGTCTGGTCCTAGCAGAGGTCTTTGAGTTCAAAGAGTCCAATGATGCTGGAGTGTCAGCACTGATCATCTGCCAAAGAAGTGAGGAGGACAACATCATAATTTCTCCAGTGAAAGTGCAGACCTCTCTCTTTCTTCTCCTCAGAGTTTTGGGGATTGTAGTGATATATACTCCAGGGGCTGGAGTGGTATACAATGCGCCACCCACCCTAAAACTTTGCTTGTTCTATTGCACCAGAAACTTCCCTTAACAGCACTTTGCAGCATCTGCCTTCTTTGGAAGACAGTTGGTTTTGCTGCTGTCTTTTATTTTATTTTCTCTATGGTACTGGCTAGCCCTATTGGTTTGTAAGCTCTGCACGTCCTGCTGTATACTCATTTTTCCAGGTCACCTACAAGTAAAGAAAGATGAAAGTGAACCTAACCATCCCAGAAGCTCTTCTTCTCTTAACAAACTTCCACCTGATTCTTAACTCTTTCCCACCTCTCTCTCTAAACATTAATAAGCTAATTCTTTATCGGGCTGAATATTGACTTGCACTTTGTAACCTTAAATGTTAGCTCTACCTGAGACACTGTGCTGGAAAATATCGTAAAGACCAAGTACATTATGTCTGACTCTTCACCCATATCCCCTCTGATGCAACGTTCACAAAGGCATTAATCTGGTTTGTTAACCAGGCCTGCCCTTTCGTAATAGACGTCAGCGGGCTCTGCCTGAGAATGAGATCTGTAGCTAATTTAGCGGAAGGTGACCTTTCAGAGGAAGCTGGAAGGCCAGTGGAGTGTGTAAGTATGGAAATGGAGGAAAGGACCCATGCTGAAACAGTGGAAATGAGTGGAGACCTGTGTAAAACCTTTGGCTGAGCTCCATTACGTTGCACGTTGGGATGGAAACCCAGTCTGGCATGAAATGATCATTGCATTACTTAGTAATATACCAGGCAACCCAAGGATTTTTGCTCTGTGTCACCTGGAAGCCATCATAGGGATGGCCTAGTCATAAAAATCGGTCGTGAAGAGAATTATATTTGTTTCAAGGAAACAAGAACCATTTCTCTACTACTTTCTATGGGAAAATATAGGAAATATTCATACCCATTCGCATTTTAACAGTATTCTAAGTATTAGAAAAGAAAAATTCTAGTAATGTACTGAAATAAGACCACAATTACTTTGGATATGTAAAGAAGGGGCTTATGCTTCTGATGCAATTAGCAGGTCACGTCCCCAGCTCCAGAGCTGCCAACACCGTCAGTTTTAGTGTTTCAGCAGGAGATAATTTCCCTTGTACCAAGAAGGTGCACGGACAGGGAGACTGGGAGCTCCAGATCCTTTCTGTTATTCAGGCTTTTCAGTAGTGCACGTTTCTCACAAATAAAATGTTCCCGACTGTCTGACCGCTGTATTGCCAGCCGTGCAGGAGGTCACCCCTCTGGTCCCAGGTTAGGTGCACGTGGAGGCCGGGTGGACATGTGTGACCGTCCCTGCCCTCCACCAGTGACCACCAACTGGCCTCCTGCCTTCCCCACCAAGCAGGGGCTGGGGAGGTGTTGCCACAGCAACGCCCTCTCACACCCCCCCCAGGATGTGGTTGCTATGTCAACACTCTCCTTGTGGCATCTGCCCCTGGGAGGGAAAGGCTGGAGGGGTTGCCATGGAAACCGTGCTCCCCTGAAGCATCCATAGGGCTGGTCTCTTCCCCGCCTTTCTGCCCCCAAAATGTCCTGCCATGAAGCTGAGATAACTCCCAGACATGTCCTGCTCTGTCCCACCCCGTCCCCACAGCCGTGCCAGCCCCATCTGCACACGGCTGCTCCCACCGGGCTGGCAGCAGCTTCACCAGCCACGCAGGGCCAGCCTGATGGGAGACCTTTTACTGTCACAGCACTGGAGCAGCTCGCATCCGGGGACACAGACAGTCATCGGACAGACTAATGCGAGGGACTTCCCAAGGAACAGTGGAAATGGGAAGTCACTGGTTGTGCTGGTGACAGAAGTGCTCAGTGCATGGATGTGGAAAGATGTAGCAGGGGATGCACGTCTACTTGGCAGTAGATATGCATTCTCAGGCCAGGCTTGTATCGTATAACAACAACAACCAAAAACACCTTTTCATCTAGAAATACTTCCTGTATTACATCACTCTCTTAAAATTCCCCAAAACTCCAGAAGGTGTTATTTTTTTTCAGATGAGTCTGTTGTGGGAAGGAACTGTCTGAACCAATTCTGTAGAAAGGCTGTAGTTAGAAGATGTGGAAAAAATATTCAAAAACCCAAATATTCCATGGAACATTAAAATACACAGGAGTGCTTTTAGCACAGGTATTTGAACAGAAAACATCAAAGGCTTTGACTGCACGACTTAACAAAGCCCAGTTAATGAATCCCTGCTTATCCCTAGAATATCTGAGCAAAGCGATTTGTTTTAAAGGATCTCTCCTATCACAGGGAGCATCTGGGGATCTTGGGTGACAGCATAGTAGAGGAGTTTGTAGATATAGTCTGAAGAATCAGAATGCTGACACTGCAGAAAATCTCAAAAAAGCCCTAGTTTCAGGGTCACAGGACACTCACACTCAGTATTTGGCTTCTTGCATACACATTTTAGTTAGTAAGTGATACATCAAATACTAAATAAGAAGTGTTTGCTTTCAAGAATTTATCAGTGCTCAGGATTTAGGACTGTCAAGAGTTCATGTGCATACTCTTGAGATTACAAATACCTGCCTTGACACTGACTCTGAGAAATGTATCATGAGGTCATCTACCGCTGAATCATCAAAGGGGCAGAGATGGGCTCTCCTCAGGGATAAGGGACTTCGTTTACAACTTAACTGTTGTTATAAATCTGCTGTTGCTTATCTAAGAGAAGCGAAACATGTAACTGCAGATGACTTCACATAATCAAGAGGGGAACTTACAAAAATGCCCAGATCAAGAGATTTTGAGTTCTATCTTCTAATAGACATATTTCTATCTTATCATACCTTTGAATGAAGAACTCTTGTTGTTCTCTAAGTGGTATTACTGTGCAATTAATTGTCTGGAACATACTTACAGAAAACTAGAAATCGCCTTCTAATCTCATCCTAAAGGTCGTTACTTCATTTGTAATTGAACAGATTTCGATCATATTTCACATTGGGATCAAGCAGTTCCGAATCAGTCTCAAAGCCAAACTTTGTGCTTTGCTCTCCTCTGCATTCACCATGTGGCATAGAAAATTGGCTCACAGTATGACATAAAAGATATGCAAACCATCATTCTTCTTCGCTAGACTTCAAACTTTATCTCTGGGGAAACATGAACTTGTTTGTGTAGAAACCTCAAATCATGATGTTCTCTGTATTATTGAATCTATGTCTTTGATCCAGTAGATGCTTAAGGTAAGAATATACAGTTATTTCTGGAAATCAGTCATCTAGACCTGCCTAAGCAGAAGCTGCTCAGTTCCCCGTACATTTTGCTCATCTGCTTTCAAAACCTGCCTATTCTTTTGGCCTTTACAATGCCTGTAGCAGAGAGTTCTTAAATTTAATTATGTGCCATATGAAAAACTGTTTAGTTTGTTTTCACCTGATAATTTAATTTTTCCACTTTCTTCTGCTGTAAAATATTGTCAATACAAGATCCTTATCACCTTTCAAACTATTCGGTATTTTACAGGTTTTAATTATGGACTTCTGTGGTAGACTTGGTTACATATCATTTTCTGAAGTTGTCAGATGGATATGCCTCCTCTCAAGCATTACTTTCTTCTGGCAAAACACCTCATGGAAATAGGGCTGGTCCTAGCTGTAACTCTGCTAGGAATAAAAGAAACTTCATTGCAATCAAAGTACGTATTGATTTCAGTCAATGAACCTTTCCTGAAGAACTTTCAACCTAAAACTGGAGATAGAAACAGCAAGATGACAGGGACACTAGTTAAGGTACATATGTCTTCAAATGGGTCAATTTATTTAGCTGATTCAAATTTCTTAGCTTGGTGTCACTGATGCAGCAGAACAAAGCTTTTAGGAGGAAATGAGGCTAGTGAGGTGAAATGGTGTACTCCATGTAGCGAAACGACATGGAACAGTATTTGGAATCAAGGTTGGAGAAGAAGCCAGACATGCCCCAGTTAACACTTCCTAACGCATGTCTACTTAGAAAAAGTGAGTTTGTTACAAACTCTATCAGAGTCAGGAACTCAAGGACAAACTCTTCAGTGAGTGGCTTCAAAGAAAGCAAGCTACTTGAGTGCTATGTGATGTAAAGAACAAAAATGAACAGCTAATTCATCTTTGAAACATCCAACTGCCACAGGAAAATTGGTATTGACAAAAAGACTGTTATAATTTAGGTACAGCATAGAGGATAAATTCATATTGAGAAGCAAAAGAATGTTAAACTATAGCTATTTCTAAACATATTATGAAATTACTTAGTTTCAAAGTAAGAAAGAACTTTAGAAGATTTCATTTCAATACACAACAACAGTTATTACTAATATCAAATTCCCTGTGCTTTAAAACTGCATAAATGCTTTTAAAATAATGCCCTGAAGCCAATTATAGGTTAATTTAAGTTACTATCATAATTCTGGATTATAACAACCTTTAGAAAGAGTTTGGTTCCATACTTGTTGCTCTTTTATTTGAATACTAAAGATTTGAAGGTTTGAATAGCGTATATAGATAAATTATATATATGAGCTAAATTTTTTAGAACTTCTATATTGATTTTTCTGAGGCCTGTGTTTCTCTGCCTAAGGCATCAGTGTGGCATATACTGTTTCAAATACAGATATTCTGCTCCTTCTACAAAATAAATGGAAAACAGACATTAATAAAAGAGACCTCCAACTAAGATTTCATTCCTCTGAAATTTTCATGTGGGAAAACCGTCACTGCTGCCATCCTGCACCTAATTTGATCTACTTTGCAGATTAAACACAATGGAAATTGCAAGTATACATATTTACATGTAGGGGACAGTAGATAACATCGTAAACTCATTAGAACTAATATAATAGGAGTGGAAACATGACCCTTCCCTGTACAGTGGATCTGTACAGATCTCCAATAAAGCCCCAGTTAATTCCTCTGTTACGTTTCTTTCCTGGTCCATACATAGGAAGCACAACATACACATTTCTACCCAGCAAACTTTAGGTAAATTTTGAAAGAAAAAGTTCACAGTCAATTTGGAGTGTGGAGCTGTTGTATACCAGAAAGAGCAATGAGCCCCTCCTGTGCAACAACAGTAAGTGGATAGCAATGGGAATAAGGCAGAATATTGAGAAATCATAAATGAGAGAGGTTTGGATAAAGAGAAAAATAACATGGGGAGTTAAAAAGGACAGGCACAGGGCTTACAGCCAGCAGAACCGCATCACCTACCTGAAATACTTTTGCCAAATTGTCAAAGAGGGCCTGACCAGCGCTGACTTTATGCTTGACTCCCCTGACTGTGCCGTTTTTGCTGAGGATGTTGACTCGCTTTGTACCAAATCCCCTCTCCTTAGTGGCTCTAACTAAAATGAGCAAGTCGTCCTGCTCATTCTCGTTTTCGTCGCACTCGGACCCTATGTGTCCATTCTGCTGCCCGTCCACTTCGCTCAGCCGGCTGGTTTGATCGGTTTCTGAGCTACTGGCGTACTCGGAGTCCAGAGAGTCGGCAGCCTCCCCGTCAGCGTACACCTCCTTCAGCACTCTCCCGCTGTGTGAGGATGCTACGCGGAATCGAACCTTCCTTGACAGCCTCTCGCCGTCCGCCTTCATCTCACTTTTAAACATCGCTTTTTCCATTGACATAAGCAGTTTGCATTGTTCCAGCGTGGTGCCCATTGCATTTGCCAGTTTGTCACACTTAACAACAATATCAGCGCTGTTTTCTGTTGACAGGGATTCTCATATTAAACTAAAGAGGGTTCCCAAGAAGCTACACTGCCATTCTGCAGTTAATAATGGATGCATTTGTGCTATGGTTACCTTTAAACTAAAACCTGTAAAATGATCTCATTAATTAAATATTAAAAAGCCATTGTGTACTTTTTAGCACTAAGGAAGACAGCAAGAAAGGTAGAAATTATATTCATTGATTAAAATAAAAATTCAATCCCACACATGATAAACCCAATAACAGAAATTACATGAGTTTATATGAATGCAGTTTTTGTTTGCTGAGAAAGACAAAGAGGAAGAGGTTTTCACAAGATCTGCAGAGTCAAAACTGTTTATGTACATTACACCTGAGGGGAAAATTGCAAACCAGCACTGAAGAGGAGTCAATGATGGGCACATTTCTTTCATCAAAACACTTCATTCCCCTACCAGTCAGACCTCATTCACCAAAGCTTGTTTTTTATATAAGCTTACAGAGATTCAGCAGGGAGCTCTGACTTGGTGTTTTGCGATGCTGGCCTTTTCACAGACTGGCAGAGCAGCGGAGAAGCAATTAGACACAATTTGTTGCACAGAGTAACACAGTGTTATTAAATAAAACCGAGCCACAGCTAGTACCACACAGTAACCACAGCCTCTGTTCTGTTTTGTCAATTATTCAAGGGACTGGGCCAAGCGAATCTGAACGAGGAACAGGAGAAAGCTAATTAATTGGAGCAACAAGGATCAAACAAAGAAAAGGAGGGTAAGGCGGATTCAGCCACAGGGGAAGCAAATTCCCCTATCCCAGCAAATCACAAGTAGAGGTTGGCGCACCGTTAGGCACCTGGCTCTAGATGTAAAAATAACAAACTGCACTTGAGGTTTCTGGCTATATCTACTCAATATCATGTAGTAGCACCTTAGATCCCCAAGCTGGTTCTGAGTTTGCATGATGATCCCTGCTTACAGTGCTATTTCTGCATTTTCTTCATTTAAAGTAAAAGGCAAAGCATTCCTTAGAGCAGCATCGAGAACTCCATCTCCTTCTCACTTTCCTGGCAAACATTCCCTACACACTCTCTACAGCTTCATTTTCTCTCTAGACTCATGAATACTGAATTGCTTCCTGAAGCCCGTGACCCGCCGACAGGTGTAGGTATGAAATGTGTCCCTAGATGCTCAGCCAACCCAGAATGGTAATGCCTGTGGTCACGAGCAGCTGCAGAGCTTCAAGCATCTGAGGAGGCTTTCTGGCCAAGATTTTGGAAATGCAGGCTCAAATCTTTCTGCAATTAGGCGGGGGTTATTGCAACTTTCTTTTGAACAAGAGGCATGAAAATACTGCTCTTCAGCTCAAGTAAAATCACAATTCTTGTGACTAAACTCTAAAATTACTTATTTTCCATCTACAAAATGGAAACACAAATGATTAGTGCCATTTCATAGTGCTAGTGCTTGCCACACTTCTTTCTAAAATAAGATGATTCACTGTATTATCAACTACTATTATTCACACAGAAAAAAAACAGGTAAAAATAATAAGTTACAAAAGTTAAAATGCATTGCTACTCATCTTTCAGAGGCGAAAAACAGCTTGTATCAAAGTCTGTACTAATATTGAATACAGTTATAAGACACCTTGTGAAATTCATTGGAGGGGGGGCGGGCTTGAATCACACTGATTGTGATAAAGCCACTTGCCCACAGGAGCTTTGACAACAAATACAGTTCATTATTACTAAAAACTGACTTAGAACTAAGAACATTCTGTAGCAGAATGAATATTTCAAAGTATCTTTTATGGAATTATCCAAACAGGGCTGCAAAATACCTGGAGAAATCACTTAGCCTGTTACCTACCCCAAAGTTAACTGTATCATAGTGTTTCCATGATTATCTGAGTGATCTCCTCCTAGAAACCTTCAGTAATTAACTTTGTTCATATTCTTTTTTTAATTAAGTAATAAAACCCAAGTGCTTTGCAATGAATTGCCACAGATTAAAAAATCTGAGCTTCTATAACAGAAATATTTTGCACAACACTTTTATTATATTTTTATCTCCTTGTGCTGGTTTAGCCAGGACACTCCTCCAATTGATGCTATATATTCTTTAACATAGAAACCACTTTACTCCTATTGCAGGCAATGGGAAAGCTTGTATTGTCTGTAGTGCAAAGGATCTGATGCTACCTGAGAGATTTAAAAAGTTAATGTAGTGTTGAATAAATGCAGAATTAATCAGTTTTCATCTGATCGCATTTTAAAAACACTCCAAATACTGTTAGCATCTTGTTCTCTGTTAGGGGGAAATAAGCTCATCGTTTAGTTTCATGGCAATTCCATTATTCGCTGGGAAATATTTTT
The DNA here is from genome assembly GCF_018139145.2 of Gymnogyps californianus. Classification (NCBI taxonomy): domain Eukaryota; kingdom Metazoa; phylum Chordata; class Aves; order Accipitriformes; family Cathartidae; genus Gymnogyps; species Gymnogyps californianus. The sequence goes on along the minus strand of NC_059474.1, from coordinate 27,626,078 downwards.
ATGTCTGGTTATGAGAAATGAGAAACTGTATGCACAGTTTTCTCTGCAGAAAAATAGTTAAGCACAGTGGAGCATGCCCCTTGACAGAGGCATTTACACACATAAGATTTCATCTTGATGTTCCAGCTGTGGACCTTCTCTGAGCAAATCTGTGACTTTGGGGGTAAGTGCACATAGCCGGCAGGAAACAGATTACAGACTCTAAACTGGTTGTATTCATGACATAAGACATTTGAGAGTTCAAAGACCTGAAATGCACATATTTGTACCATCTGCTGGGTCCATGTTCTCAACAAAGGCAGAAAGGATGGAACTTGTCTAAGCATCTCTGTCCCTCCTGTAGAATAAAATTTGTAGTAAATGCTGACACTAACTCCACTTACCCAGTTTGATGCTGCACTCTGCGTCCTGTTATATTTGAGTTTATCATCTTCTAGCTTCTCTAGACAAACTTCTTTTCATTCAAAGGGTTATTTCATTTAATGAGCAGTATCCATTAAAATCTAATGTGGCAGGATTCTGCAGTAATGAGATATTTCTTACCCATAATTATGACTCTTCCTGAATCATTTGGCTATTGTTAGTTTTTCTTTCTGCTTAGTTGGGTTCTAATGTTCTGCCATTGACTAATTCAAGGCCAGGGGGTCCAGCAAGCATAAAGTCAAAGTGCACAGAGAAAAAAGTTGTCACTACAGAGATCTCTCCTGAATAGAGAAGCGCTCTAAAAAAGCACCTGGAAAGAAGATATTCCATCCATTGCCTCTTCTTTGACTCTGTCTCATCTCACAAGGAACTGGACCAACGCATTACCTTGATGTTGTGCTAAATAATATGTTTTCCAGTAAAATCCTCACATTTTATCACATTCAAATTTATCACTAACTTGTAAGGAACAAAGAAATTGATGCTTCCACTAGTTGTTGACTTCTGATGCTTCTTCTTGACACAGAGTCAAGATAACAGTACGGGATGAAGCCCAGGGGACAGATGCTGTACAGTGCAGCCTGAAAGACAAACATCTGCTCTGAGATAGACATCTGAGAATCTTCCACACTCCATGCAAGAAGGTGCCTGCAGAGGGCAATTCATCACATCTTTCTTTCTTCCATGACAGCGTAAGTCTAACTAATACTTAGTCTGAATATTTACCTTTTAAATGAATTGCAATTAGGTCAGGTGAGCCAAACTCTTTAATAGTTTTAAGATGAAAGGTTTGAACTAAGCTAAAGTAGCAATCACATTATGTTCTAGTCTCGTTTATAACCCTGACACAATTTCTTTAATATGTAGGTGAGATCTGGCTGTCAGGGTTCATCATATATATACACATATATATACTTTAATTTCAGCAGCTTATACAAGTAGAGAATCTGTCCTAGGCACTCCATTTCTGTAAGTCTGGAGCACTACCAGCTTCACCTTGGGAAAGGACCACAAATCAATAACATTAAACTGTAGCAAAATGCTTGAAAGAGTATCTAGCCATGTGTATTAAGCAGCAAAGATTGTTTGCATTTTGCTGAAGAAATGTAGAGTGTGCTATTTGAAACAACTGTAAAAATGGACCTCAGGACATTCCCATTGATCGGAGAATAAAAGGTATAAAGAACTGTTAGAATTGGTAGTATTAAAATAGCAGCGAAATGAAACCTGAATCATGAAAATGAGACTTTTGGAAGAAAACAGATGTCCAAAAAAGAAATAAACTAGGTTGAAATCAACAAATGCCTTATTCATTTCTGAACATGTGATGATTTTAATAGAGCGGTTTACCCTATGACAAAGCGTTATACTCTCTGTTTTGATGCACAGTGTAAGTGGGGCCATTTTGCCTTATGTATTTGCAGGTTACTAAGTATATATAGCAAATCTGTAGGCTGACTTGATACCGTTCACACTGGTGTCATTCATCATTAGACAGATGGCATGAATTCACAGTGACATGTCTTGTGATACTAATTTTTCTTCACTCTACAAAGTCTGTTTTGCAACCGCCTCTGACTTTATTACTCTGGTAGTAATCAGAAGCATATTCTGTAATCTCTAACTGTTAATGCACAATTAGCAGAGCAATCATCAGGACCCAGATATTCAAAGGCCCTAGATCTCCCGTCTGTTGTTGGGAAGCAGGTATTTTGGTTTGTAAAAGCACACGTGGAAAGTTGAGTTTGTTTATTCTGTTACAAGTAAGTAAAGTTTGTGAACAACGTGCTCTATGCTTTAGAGATTACAAAAGCAGATGATCTGAACAGTGAATGCTAAAATTGTTTCTAGCTGAGACAGATTTAGTGCATTTCCCACTTGCTCACAGAAGGAATATTCCCATTTGCTAAGCTGGCAAAACATCTGTCTACTTTTCTGCAGGTCCAGAATAACATTTTGACTGTAGTAAAGTTCAGGAGGACACACAGAGCATGTTCAGGTACCCATCAGGGAACTCTTGCATCTGGCAGTTGTTTGTCAGGCGTAGCAGCTGCTAAACAGAAATACTACAGATGAGAACAGACCAAGCATACTGTTGCTATTATAATGTCTAATTATTCATATGACAAGTGCTTTACACTGCCATTTCATTTTATTTGTAGATTTCATTTAACTTCTGTTAAACAATTGTTGGACAGAATGGCAGGGTTTCTGTGTCTACGTTTCTGCTTACATTAGTGAGTTGGATGCATTGTTTCTTCAATTTATATAATGAAGGAGTTAAATGAATGAGGAAATCAACACATGTATCTAGGCCATGCACACAAGCGCACAAGGAGGTAAGAGGACATATGGGATCTTTCTGCTACCCTTTTTGCCAGCGGTAGCAGAAAGCCTCCATTTCCAGACTCTTCAGGGAGACATGCTCTACATTGTACCTGGAAAGGTAGTCAACGACTATCTTTAACTTGAAATTCACAGCCTTTTCAGCACAGTTCTTTCATTTCTGCTTTTTCCATGGTAGGTTTCCATAGGAGCCAAGCTGCTGAGCTAAACACAGAAGCAGCGGTTCATCAAGAGCTTCTGTCGTTATGCGGTAGTTCAGCTTCTGCTGAAAACTTATTTTGTCTATTTACTCTGAACAAAGTAAAAGCTCAGTTCTTAAATGTGTTAAATATCTGAATTACACGAGGCACAAACCAGTTTTCCTTCTGCAGGAGAGCCTGTCAAATACTTCTATCCTACTGACTACAGTAGTAACAATAGTGGCTGGAAACTTTGATCCATGTCAGATGGCTGATAACAGGCATAATCGTTTGTTTCTTCTCTTACACAGCCAGTCTCAAAATTCATTCTTTGTAGCTCCATTTTTTTCTAGTCATGTAAGCAGTCATCATAGGATGTGTGTAAGTGTTAGCTGTCTCTCCAGAAGCTTTAGTCAGTAGTTGGCCACCAGAATTTTTGGTGGCCACAATTTTTAGAGTCTAGAATAGGATTGAATTTATATGCTGATCTCCATTAAGATCTTTGGTATATTCTCTCCTGTGTTCTAGCTGAACAGGTAAAAATAGTGAGAGAAAAATGTTTCCATTATAGCAGCAATTGGTAGAGAAAAGAACAACGGTGTTATGAAAAAAAATTGTTTTACAGATACGATGTATCAGGAAAAAAAATCTCCAATTCAGCAGAGAACAAAAAAGCATGTTATAAGAGGTAATTGCTCAGCCAGACTGTTCCCTCATATAATGTACTGGCTAGGTATTAAGGTAGACATTAAGTTCTGTCTACCCAAGTAACACCATGGTAAATTGTGAACCTACCAGTTTGTGGGGCCACATATGCAGTCCAGACATGTCCTACTCGGTGTAGGATTAAGAACAGAGTGTGCTCCTCTCCACCAAGCCACCTCCCACCTGAGCACAACAAGCGAGTCCCAGGGAAGATCTGTATGCCAGAATCTAGCATAGAACACATCTGAGGGTCACTGTCAACTAAAGGGTTGCTAGGCTGCGGAGCAACCATAAAAAAATATGACAAAAATGTTGTTTTCTGTCTGATGAGTCCACAATGGCTCTGCATGAGCCCATCTCAGATTGGGTTTACTGTCGTTAATACTGGAAACTATAGGTGAGGCTGTGTTGCAAAAGAAAAAACTGGAGACTAGAAGACATTAATGGTAGAGCAAAATATTTGTACACATTTCTTCTAAGTTCTGCTTAAACTTCCTAAAGGTGAAAATGTGCTCCCATCTTTTTTGGTGTGATTTATAACACCTTTGTTTGAAATCTGGCCTAAAATCTGATAGTCCTTCTCCATCAAATGTCACAAGCCAAATATTACTGAAGATTTGGAAGAAGAACCTGCTACAGGAAGCACTGATTCACTAGGAAAAATATCCTCTCCTGTACCCATACTGCATTTATCATTGTTTCAATGATAAAGGAGCAATCAGGAACTTTTAAGAGAAATTTATTCTTTGCTTGGAAAGAAAAATGATCCTCAGACTCATGATAGTTTTCAAGGTTAATTTTCAGGGATTGCAAACAGTCCCTCTTCATTGTGATCAAAGATGAAAATGTCAACATGAAAGCTTCAGAGAGTCATTTCCATTCTCAGAGCTCCACATGAAGCAGCCTCAGCAGCAGCAGAGATACTTGAACCCTGTCCTGAGATTCCTCATACATCTATTTCTCTTAGCTCCCGCTAGAGACACAGGCCATCTTTCTGTGTTGGGCCTGTTGTTGAAAAATGAAAACAACACAAGTATAGGGATTAAAAGGATCTGGCATTCAGTTACATTGGAATAAAATGGGTGGAAAGAACTAACACTCTAGTGAAATTCAATTTCGTATTGCTCTTCCTCATGTGATTCATTACCATTTGTTAAGTACCCCGAGTATGCTTTCCAGGCTATCCATGTTGACGGATAGCATCTCTGGGTAATATCAGCTAAATAAAATTTAAAACAAATTCTATCAAACTTCTGTCATCTTTTGACTCATAAATACATATATTCGTATGTATACCAGACACAAAATCCTTATAGCCCTTTATATAAGGTGGGTATGTTAGGCCTACGTGTTTGCTTTCAATATTTTGGACAAGTTCCAACTAGATCATTGAATGCTGCATTGTTAAATTTTGGACATGGTGGTCTTCCCCTCGCGTTGCTATGTTCTGTTAAGCAGCTGCTGAGTCCTACTGGTGAGCTGTCAACACCTCATTAGTGAGCGACCTTATTTAAACACATCTCTTAAATGTTCCTTGGAGACAAGAAAGATTTAATTACATAGTTTCACTGGAATTACTCTGAGACTTTTATAAAGAAATGAAAAGGATTTATAAGTACTGTGAGTAGGCTCATGTTTTTTTAATTTTATTCTTAGATTATAAAAATGTTTTTCAGGTCGGTTTATATCCAACCTGGGGTTTTGGATGGGTAATATTTATTTTGGGACTTTAACTCTGAGGGAATCAATGCTAACAACATGTAAGCAGCCCTTTTTGGTCAGATTTATTCTTCTGTGGGAGTATGTACAAGTTACTGCTTGCAGACTGTATGGAAATTCTGCTGCTGAGCATGCAAATATCTACCAAAACCCTACATCTAACTTGAGGCACAGCTATTGCATATCTCTCTCAAACTTTCCACTATGTAGTATTTTTGACATATATTTTTGAGCCAAAAATATGACTACTAGTGATTTAGAATATTTTTTTTGCATCTCTGGCTTTCACAGGAGAAAATTATATTCAGTGTTTTCTTCCTATCATTTTTTTTCTCCTTAGACAGCCACATTGTTATTGTGACTGTAGACAGTAGATACTCTAGTGATAATAACATATAATAATGCAGCTTAGCTCTCATTTCACACGTGGGAATAAGAGTGATGAAAATAAGATAAAGGACTTTCATTTAGTTCCATTGTTACTAGCTAATATTACCATTAGTATTCTTTCTGTGGGTTTCTTTTATTCAAAACTCAATAAATCCTTATATATTGTTTGTTTGCCATGTCTTCAGATCATTGCTGAGAAAAGAAAGACTCCAAAATCTTGTGAAGTTGGGTTTTTTCCAATTGCTGTTCATGTATGTAACAGCAGACTGACTCCTGTATAAGGAAGATGATCTGCATACACTGTGATTTCCCATACAGCCACTAGCTGATAAGAAAAGTCATCCAATCCCTGGGTTGCTGTGCTATTTTTAATTTAAGATAGGGTGGATATCAGTTTTGGTGAAGGAAATATTTATTTATATACAAATGTATTAAATCTTAGATGGAAAGGAAAGGATAGCATTTCATACAGCCTTCAGGATAACAGAAACATATCAGCTTTGCCTTGTGTGCCCCTGAGGAGAGTTTAATAGCCATGACTTTCCAAAGGTAAATCTTTATGAGACCTGGAGGCAGAAGAGCCATCCATGGACACAGAAGAGATGAGACTGGTTTGACTTTTCCACGTGACAGTAACCCATAACCAAGTCTAGAGGTGAGCAGAGAAAGACCAGGTGGAGGGCAGGGGATTGGGGTATTGGTCTGTTTAATGGCTGAGCTAATTGCAAGAGGGATGAATCATTAAGTCATTTAGGCTCTGTGGATCTCAGCCACCGAATTGGGAATCACCTCAGTTTGATTCAGACAAACCCTTACTATGAGCAGGGAAATAATGTCAGCAAATGCTTGTCTGGCCTGACTGATGAAACCATGCTGACGCTGGATGAAATTGCTGCCTTATACCAGCAGAAATTCAGAGCTTAGTGCAAATGGAGGAGCCTGGACTGGTGATTCACCCCTTGGCACAGGGATGTCAGGTACTGTCGGAGCCAGTCTCTGGGTAAGGCTGGCACACAGCGGCCCCAGGCACCACCAACAGAGGAGAAAGGCCTTCCTTTTCTATTTGCTAACAGAGAAACAGGTACTTTTTAATCTATAGAGGAAGGAAAAGCTTGGGAGGACAGATTATGCTTTCTTCTTTTAGCACTGATTCCTTCAAAATCATTGGGAACAATGATGCGGTGCTGTCCAGCTTTTTCCTCACACTTCAGTGCACTGAAGTGTGGACATCATAAATCCAGTTATTCACGACTCTAATTTGCAGTCACTTCCCTGGGCCACTCATTTGCTATTTAAAAAAAGAAATGCCAAACATTGTCCAAAGGGACATGCACATACCATAGCACTGGGGAAAAAAGAAAAATATGATGCCTTCTCCTTTAGCTACCCTTAATCTCTTTAGAACTGGGAAACACTCACTCACCTGCTGAATACCCAGCACTCTGATATTTGAACACTGTTTAATAGGTTGGTTTGTACATTATAATGAATCATGTCTTCAGTCACCTATTCTTTTTTTATTATTATTACTATTATTTCAGTCTTACTGCACTCCTCAGAAAACCAAAGGCACCAAAACAAGTATAGCCTCCATATACTATTCTAATCTTGTTTTCTTTTCATTTCAGCTTGGATTTTGAGCACTTAGACTGAGCTAATTCAATTTACAGGCTCATTAACCAGACTGCAAATGAAAGGGGAAGACAGTGTGTCTCCACAGGAATCGTCCATGTCAGAACGGTCCCTGGGTTTTAAAACCTCAGGAGCTCCTGGTGCAGCATTAGTCTGCTTTCTCATACCTGCGATACAAAACAGGATCCAACAGGTAAAGAAAGTGGCAAAGAAACTGAAAGGAAAAATACAATGCTTTTTCCTCCAGTAAATATTAAATTGCATGTGAATTTCTCATAGGCTTCCTGGTCAAATCTTTGCATATGATGACTGACTTGCCAACAGGCTTGTATGCTAAATCGCATTTTTTTCTGATTCATCTTAAAGCTGTTTCAAAACAAAAGAAATATTTCTTTCTCTCTCCGTATCTCTCTCTTTCTAGCTCTACCTCTATTTGTCACAGCTGAGGGACAGTGACAGTATTCAACACTGTTTCCAGCACGCATGTCTGAGGACTGTGTCCTGAGCCTGCCTGTCAGAGCTTTTCAGTGCACCCAGCCCCATAGCATTATTACTGACCACATGCTAGTTCCACCTTTTAGTTACAAGATTCTTACCATGAATGCGAGATTCCTTAATTTATAAAATGGTTTTCTGGTCAGAATACCTTTTGGAGGGGCTTCTTGTTTTGTATTGATTTGTTTTGCTTTGATTAGTTTTACTGTAACTGTTCGCTTACTGTTTCTTTTTTCTTTGCTCCCCAGAGCTGAGGAGACTGCTGAATTGCATCAGTTACCAAAGGATGCAGCCTTCAGCTGAACACTCATATATAAATTACTATTTCCTCCATGGTGCATATTCATCAGAGGCAAATTCAAATGCACACTCTCATTTTATTAAATTCTTACATTTCAAATACGTATTCACAAAGGCAAGATTTCAAACCAAATCTTTGGTGCGGTTTAGTGGCAGTCCTAACTCTAAATAAGCTCAGCAGGAACTCAGACCTCCCCATCAGTCCCCATCAACGATGCTGAGCCCAAGATATTGACTGAGCTGCAGCGTATTTAATTTAAAAGTTTACCCTTAGTCTCCAGTTAATAACACACACATGCACTCTCTTCTTTCAAACCAACCCCTTTCACAAGCAGTGGCCTTTATGCACGGCAGCTAAATGCCTGGTGACTAAATGTCACCTCTTTGAATGCAAAAGCTATTTCATTGTCCAGAACTGTTCCTGAAACACTGAGCAGCATAACGATTCCTGACAAAATAGGCACCTGGGATGTCTGATACTGCAGTGAATTTTCATAGACATGCACTGTCACTAGAATCCCATTTTGTTGTGGTCTCCAAAGACTTGCATTTATTGGACTCAAAATCTCCCTTCTGCTGGCACTTCGATTCCAGGCCAAGTAATTTGTGACATTTCCCTCACAAATTTTTCTGCATCTGACACTTTGTGGGGCAGATTCTCATTTTTCTGCAGCAGGCTTCGTTTATTTTCAGCAACAAAAACCCAGATGAAAGCTAAATCAGCTGGGCAGGTGAAGATTCCTTTTAAATAAGTGAAGCACTTTGGTGGTTTAGCTCTAGCACAGATATCAGATTATATAAGGATGTCCCAGCGAGTGACCCGAATGAATCTTAGTCACCAATGATATTTCCTAAACGTTCAAAAATCCTGAGTCAGGTCCCCCAAAATCTTCAGACTGGGTAAATATTGTACAATTTTGAAGTGTGCATATTTCTTTTCTCTTTGATCTTGATCCTGTTACTGCACTCCTTTGGTATTTTCAAACCTTCCCCTGCAACAACATAGAGAGCAATCACATTTTTCATGGAAACTGAGATCTTCATGCAATCCTTTTACTTCAGTAGTTATGCATTTGCCCAGGACCATGTCCAGTCAGTTTGAGTATCTCCACATTTTTCACTCTTTTGCTAAATATTACCAGTTATTATGATACTCACAGCAAAATCATAAGGATTGCCAAATCTACTCTCCTAGGGTGAGGTGCAACAGGATTCATACAGCACCCTGCATCTCTCTTGAACATCCTCAGTACAGTCTATCATGTAAGGTATAGGCTAGCAAAAGATTTAGTCATTAATTCACGCATCAAAAGTTATTCTCTTTAGTGAGAAGAGACCTCAAAACCTGGCATCTGCTAATCCATCAGTCACCTGCTTACATGGATTTCTACTGACAGTTCTTACCAGGTCCCTATTACTGCAGCATGTAAGCACCTCATCTTTTTGTAGAATATCTTCACAATGAGGTGCAAAAGCATTCAACAGATCAGTCATTCACATTGCTTAACCTGGGAACACCTGGGAAGCAAGTCATCACCACTTACTGTGGGAGGACTTGCAATTTGGAGTGACCTCAGGTGTGAACTTCTTTACAGATGCTGGATACAGAACCATCTATAGTTCACATAGCCTTAACTGTCCTACCTGGCCTTAGTTATCCTACCTGGCATTTTAGTGATAGCATTTTGATATTTCATTACAGACCAGGTCAATAGAGACCTTTCTCAGAGGGATGCCCATGTTGCCTGCTACAAGGGCAGATGAGACTTGTGAAGGTTGATGTAAACACAATATGAATGCCAACAGCTAATGGCAGAAGCACTCTGATCTTTGAAGTAACCATATATGTTATGCCATTACCCAGACCCTCAATAATATTTAGGCACTTCACTCCTACTGGACAGACCTAAGTCTCATAATAGGAGCTGGAGTTTCTGAGCAGCTCAAAGACAGACCACACAGCAAGTGTGGTAAGATATGGCATTGACCTGGACTGGCCCACTGTTAGTGCTCATATGGCTGTCCCAGTCTTTCTTGACGAAAAAATTGAACTCTAGACCACCTGTCAAATTTTATTTTTGTTGTTTCAGTCCTTCTTTCCTTTAAAAATATCAGAAGCACACAGTAAGCCACAAGGTTAAAGCCACACTGAGACAAGAGCGGGTCAAGTGCTAAAGTGGGGGCTTTTTCTGCTCTCTCCCTCAGGCAGCTTGACAGTGGAGGGCAACACAGAGTGCAGCAGGGAACTGAGTCGTCATTCACATGAGCAGATAGGATAAAGTTCATGTCAGGAACACTAAGGGCAGGGTTTTTTTGCTTTGGAAACTCAGCTACAGCTTTAATGTTGTATTTCCTTAGAGATAACATTAAAATATTGCTTTTCAAAAAATATTAATTTGTCAAATTTGGAGCAAAAATGAAGAAATTCTCACAGAATGCCTTTCCATGTTTTTGAGCTCTGTATTACCATTATTTGTCCATGTAATACAGATTGATTATTTTTGTGAGACCCAAGGATGTCAATTTTCATGTAAATGATGCCCACAATTATACAGACAATACTTTAAGCAAACACTGTAGCTGAAAAAATTAGAAGTTTTTACACCTTTGATTACATATATTTCTGTTACTTAGGACATTACTTATCATGTAATATGGTTCATAGGCCTGAAAAAATGTTCATTGTGGTATAAAAGTAGGCATATAGTGTCATGATATAGCTTACAAAATAGCATGATTGTATTACTGAAAATATATATGTACTGTAAAATTACTCCTTTATACTGATAAATACTTGATTAGAACAAACATGAAGTTTAAGTCCAAGTTTTGGTCATCTGTGACTACAGCTGGAGTAGACGTACACACATGCACACACACTGGAATGAAATGCCTGAACATGTCTTGTTATTTTCCTTTTTGGATGCATTGGGTCTGGCTGAGATGGAGTTAATTTTCCCCATAGCAGCCCTCGGAGTGCTGTGCTCTGTATTGGTAGCTAGAAAGGTGTTGATAACACACCAGTGTTTTGGCGACTGCTGAGCAGTGCTCACACAGCATCAAGGCTGTCTCTTCAACCTTGCCCCCTCACCAGTAGGCTGGGGGTGGGCAAGATCTTGGGAGGGGACAGAGCCAGGACAGCTGACCCAAACTGACCAAAGGGATATTCCATACCATATGACATCTGCTCAGCAATAAAAGCTAGGAGGAGGAGGAGGAAGGGGGAGCATTCGTTATTTATGTTTGCCTTCCAGAGCAACCGCTACACATACTGAAGCCCTGCTTCCCGGGAAGTGGCTGGACATTGCCTGCTGAGGGGATGTAGAGAATAAAATCTTTTGGTTTTCTTTGCTTTCACACATGACCTTTGCTTTTACTTTATTAAACTGTCCTTATCTCAACCCACGAGCCTTTTGTTATATTTTCTCTCCCCTGTCCAGCTGAGGGGGGGGGGGTGATAGAGCCGCTTTGGTGGGCAGCTGGCATCCAGCCAGGGTCAACCCACCACATTGGAAGAAAAGGAAAATTGTTTCCTCCCTATTGGTGCATAGTTGTAACCCTTATTTCAGAAGACTGCACTAGCCAGCATACATGAGATGACCGATTTCAAGAGCTGGTAGGTTTCCTTGGTGCACAGCAATTGAATTTGGTGTCATCAGCTGGACTCAGAAGAGTCTCACTTTACCTCAGAGTAAATTAAAAATGCTGGTGATCTTTCTTTTTTAAAAAACACATATTGATTATTTCATGCATATACCACAACTTCTTCAGCATATGCTGTTCAATTTGACAAACTATTCGTATGTATGTTAGTGCTCCTGTTTGTGTCATACTTGCTGTCCTTGCACCTCCCTTTCTCTGTCCAAACTTCTCCCAACTTGAAACATTTTCCTCTTTCAGGCACCATTAACTAGAAAATAAAGCAGAGGCAGAAAGATATTAACTTGTATAATAGAGAAAGATTAAGTTATATAATAATTTCCTTTAGTTTCATATGTAATGATTTCATTAGGAGTAAATATTTTGTTATGACCAATTTTCTGAAAGCCTTTTAATCAATTCAAAATTCATGGCAAATAGAGTAGTCAGAGCAGAAATGTTTGCATATCGAGCAAAGCTTCTGCAGTCCTGGTTTTGATTTTCTCCTTTGCTCTGATCCCCTGCTCAGTCTGCTTCCCCCATCCCTCAGCCTTGTTGCTTCACTTGCCTTCTATGTCTGACCTCCTTCTTGGATCCTTCTTTGGAGGAGTTGAATCTCTACGCTTCTCTTTACAGTAAAATAAAATTATTCTTTAGAATGTCTAGCTTGTAAACTTTCAGCAATATAAGTATTTGTGTTCAGTAAAGTCTTGGTTTATTAGCTATATACAAGAAATACATAGTTCCTCTGACTGGAACAAGATAGACTACAGCCAAGTAATTTCCTAACAAGTTATCAAACTATGGAATCTGCTGTTTCATGATCAATAGACGGTGTAATGCAAGAAGTGATTTCATACCTCTCTGGCTCCTATAATGAAATAATTTTATTATACCAGAATTATATGTATTATCCTCAAACTAACTGTACAGCTGAATGTGTTATCTCAGGAAACATACATATTCCTAAAGCGAACTGGCTGATGCTTTAACAGTGCTTTCTTTTCCAACTTGGTGACCTGAGAAAGCAATCTGTCTTCAGTGTTTCTAAGAAGCTCGTACTTTAAGGGAAGAAGCGTAGTATTTCATTTGATGTGGGCATTTCAATTATTATTTCCTTTGCTGGAATCAAGAAAGAACCAAAATTTATGCAGGAATAAGAAATTAAAAGATCTTTTCAAATGGAGCTTGAACTGAGGCAATGACTACAATCCCCATCGATTAAACTAATTTCTTGTTTAAATCTTTAAACAATCTGACAAGGCAGACAGCCATTTTTGTACCTAAGGTCCAACAGTGCAAAATAAGAGTTGATATTTACATCTTTGCTGGTTTAAGTATGTTCTCCTTTGGACATTGTTGCTTCATGGGTCTAACTCACACCCTCTAACCTGCAGGCTTGAAATATTACTGATATAAGAGACTACAATGATTAAGCATTTACTGATTAAGCAATACACTACTAAGAAAGTAATTGCCTAATAATAGAATGAAATAATAAGCATATCACTACTACTGATTTAGTTATATCATTTTGCATAATTATTGCACACAATTATAAAGCTATTATCACTCAAGTATTATGAAACACACACAACTACTATTGAATTACACCTCTATCACCCTTTCCTCCCTTCACCACTTAGTATTTGGCTGCAAGTCCATCTTTACCGTACGCCACACCAAGTTTTTCAGACATAGAGCTGATGGAAAGTTCAGTGAGCTGTCTAAGAGAGCTCCCTCCAGCACCCCAGAAGATGGGCCAGCATCCCAGTCCACAGGTCAGCTTCATTAGTGTTTGTAGACATCTATGCTCCTAGCATCAGAAGGTTCACCCCCTCCTGTGTTCCTTATCTGATTTTACACCTTATTCTCAATTTACTCTATTTCCAGAGCCACCTTTTTGCCATTCTTGCACCTCCTTTCCTTTGACTAAACTCTTCCTCACAGGCCAGAGGTGGACCAGATCCTTTGCTTGAAGGCACATCTGGCTCCTCTTCACCTATGAGTGTAGTGGACCTATTTTGTACTTGTAAGCCCTTAGATGGGGCAGGATCTGTCCTCTTGATGCTAGAAGTCAGCAGCTTCCATCCTTCCCCTTCTCCAGAGGCTGCACTTACCTTAAGACTAGGTGTGGACACTGCCTGCTTCTCTGCTGCAGTTAGGGTCCAGAGCTATTCAAGCTGCTGCATCTCAGAGAAGATCCCATCTTCTCCAATGCTGCACAGCCTGCTCTCTTCCTTCTGTAACTCTTCCACTTGGTGGCATAGCTCCTTCAGGACAGAAGGCCATCTCTCCTGGCATCAGAGAGAGGCCCCAGGCACTCCTGCAGCCTGGGAGTTGTAGGACTGCATCTGCCATCTGAAGCTCAGCCTGTGCCAAAGCCTCTGCCCTAGCAGGGACAGCTGCCTAAACACCTCCTGGGGAAACTGCTCGTCATGTGTCACCACTACAACTAAGCACCTAGCTCTTATATAGGCCTGCCCCAAGCACCAGCTAAAAGGGTGCTTGATCCTCCCTAACTGGTGGCAGCTGCAACAAAGGCTTCAGTCACTCTGCATCTGCTAGAGCTTCCTTGGGATCGCACCCTTGTATCTCCCCTTACCTCGTCCTTATCCAGCAATAGCAGGCACCCTTAAGTTTCTCAGAGGTTTTCCAGGCATTCACCAGTGATCCTGGACCTTGTCCCCAGAAGGTCCAGAAGCTCCTGAAGCAGAACCCAGAGAGTGACACACAAACTGCTGTATCTGTGGCTGCCTCTGTTAGCTCTGCTTATGAGAGTCCCCATAACAGGAATTACTGAAACCCCACAGAGAAGCTAAAAAAACCTGGACCCCCACCAGCTTGGACCAGCTCAGAGACAAGCAAGCCCCATGAAGTCAGGCAGAAGTGAGATACCAATCAGATAACCCCAAATACCTGGAAAAGCCTAAGCAAGCTCTGTATAGGCAAGCTCTGAATTTGGAGGGGAAACATTTGCTGTTCTGGTTTTTCATGACTGTTTTCCTAGACCAACCACACTGCAAATCTGAATTTAAACTGTGAATGGGGGATATACTAAATTAAAAGGCTGTTTCTTAGGGCAGTGTGTTGGCAATCCTGTGATACTGGTAGCAGAAGTAGGACACAAAAGCCCTTGTCCAAAGCCTGACCTACTTGTTGTATTGACCTGATGCTGCAGGTTATCTGGTTGTGGACTGACACTCAGAACAGCCAGAATTTTTGGACTACAGCATGCGTCTCTGTGACACACTATCCCAAAGACTTTTCTTTGTGGCCTCATATTTTGTTGTATCCCCTGATGGTAAAGTTATAGTTTGGTGCTTACTATATGCGCAGACCTGGAGTTCATCTATTTATTTGCCTCTCAGGCTGTATAATGGAAGACTTTGCAGACACCCAACTAACCTATTGACCACTGAAAGAGAAGAAAGAGAAAGCAGCCATGAGATCAGGCACAGATCTACAAGAAAGCCTTGTCTCTAAGACTAAGTGACCTCAAACTTCACTGTCTTTAAGCTTTGCAATTTTTTTAAATCCTAATGATTGCATGTACACTGCTCTGTGGAGCATCCTATAGGTCAAGCTTAAAGTCCAAATAGATGTTCATCTACATTGCTGCACTGTAGGATGTGACCATGATCCGCAAAGTGGTGAGTTTTTAGGCTAAAGGGAAATCGTGGGTGTAGACAGTGCTTAAAGTGTCTCTTATAGCTTATTTGCCCTGTGGCCAGGATCAGGCATCTTTCTATCCAACATATCCTCAGGATAGCCATGACAGATGATACAAAAATTGCTGGTATAGTGCAGATGAAGCATTTGCAGTCAAGATGTCCAGTAGCAGAGTTTTCTTACATGCTTGTTTGCAGTTCATTCATTAGGATCTTTGCACAGATGGGAGAAAATTAAACAATAAAATCTGAATAATGTAAATATGCTCAGGGCAAACAGAAACCTGTGGAGACCTATAAAGGGAAATCACTACATTCTCAGCCTCCATTTTATCAATGTTTTGTTTACTATACAAACGTAGGAGAGGCAGAGGTGATAGGGCATTTGCTCAGGAATTATTCAGCACCATCTGGCATCTTGAGGTAATTAGTCTGCACTGTACCTCCTTTGGAAACCATAGCAACTCTACAATAACTTAATTGTGTTCTCTGGTGATGGCATAATAAATAATAAGTGCCACTGCTGTAATATACTAATTAATGCATTCTCAACTGCCCAGCTGCTGTATACAAATGCACTGTCTATTATGGGTTTCTTGGTAAGAAGTGTTTGCACAACAGAAAAAGAAAAGGATTCAAAAAGAGCATAATTTTGCATGACATCAGTCCTGGATAAAATCAAGGAGAAGCTGGTACATGATTTAATTGATTAAGAATCATAGGAATCTAATTAATGTCAGTCAACATGGTTTTATGGGAAATAGATCAGTTTTGTCAAACAAATCTAATTGCATTCTTTAAGAGCATAAGTTTTGTTGATTTAAAATAACTAAGCAAATGTAATCCACACAGCTCTGTAAGGTATTTGATGTACTGCAACATGACAAAATATGACTACAAATCAGTATTACACAGTATCAATAAAGTGCATGTTAAAAAGATTAAGAAACAGCCAACAAATCACTGGGGGGGGGGGGGGGGAAGCCAAACCTCAAAATCACAGTTCAACTCAGCAAAATGTAGTTTTTTACATCTAGAAACAATGAATACAAACTATACAGACAAAACTAATGAATCAGAAAAGTAGTGAATCCGAAAAATAGCTCTGAGTAATACTAGATTCAGAAATTCATCTAGATTGTTGGAAAAAGAATACAAGCTAGTGGATCTGGTATTGATAAAGCCAGTGTTAGAGTATGGTAATAAAGTTCAGGTCCATGCTTGCGTGCAGTGCAGGCAAGAGTGAAAGAAATGCTTCAAGATTAGAGAAAATACTCTAGAGCAGAAAAATGTGGACATGCTGCAGCACTGGCCAAGATACTAGCCAGTGTTTGTCAAGCTAGTGGTGGGAAGTCGTACAGCCACAGCAGAACAGTGCAAACAAGCCCAGCTGAGAGGCAAGGGTTATTTGCTCCCTGTGTCATCTCCTCCTTGATTGCTTCCAGAATTTGTGCTAGTACTTCAGCATAAGGCTGCCCTACATTGTGAACACGTGCCAGCTTGCTCAAAACTAGCCCAGGGATCTCTAACCAGGCACAGCATCACGTTATTTAGACATGACAATACTCTGCTGAGTTTGTGCCCAACTCCATTCAGACACCACGGAATACGAGAAACCGAAACCAAAAGCACGCTAATGTCCTAAAATCAAGTTGGATACCTTTCAGGAACACCCAAGGGACTGGGCTCAGTCCAGGAGTAGATGGAAGAAATATAACGGCCTGTGATACATAGAGGATGTTACAAGAAATGATCACATGGCCCCAGTCAGTGAAGACGGACCTATGATTTCATAAAAATATACAGTCACCCCATTCCGAGTCTGCGATTACCACCATTACACTGTCACACTGTGGAAAAACAGCAGTGTGATCATCTGCTCCTGGCACAGCACAAAATTTGTAAATATTGTGTTTTCATTAAACCTGAATTTAATTAGTTAGACATTTTAAAATCACATATTTGTCAGTAAAATAGCTCCAGTAAGACCTGGATTCCTTAATAATGGCAAACTGAATTCTGAAATTTGTATAGGAAAAAAGTGAAATTTATCCAACAGAACCTTATTTAGTGAGAGTTAAATAAGAGTGCCATTGCCATGCATTAAGAATGCCAAGACAAATCTCTCCTTAGTGACAATCATTTTCATTTTGTAAAAGACCAGCACAAAACATCATGTTTATACTTCTCTTAGCCTCTCCCCAGACCTGTCGGTCATGTTAGTTTTGACCCACCTTTTTTTCCTAACGCAGATATGACTGCGTTGTTTTCCCAGCTCCCTAAGAAGGAATGCACATTATGAAATCTAGTGCGAGTAAATACACTTGTATTCAAAGTGGTGACTGAAATATTTTGTAACCTTATTATTACAATGCCCGGTCCCATGCTAGCTTGGGCCTAAACTCTGTCTCGATCCCTCACAAAAGACCTAGCATGCTTTTATCGCAGTTATGGTTATGGTTAATGGTGAGTTATGAACAGTTGTAGAACAAAGATATTGAAGATACTATCGTATACAGTAAAGAAAAATATTTGTGGTTCAAAAATGTAATGACAGGTTAAAATATATTAATATACCACAAAAAAATTTAGGCAATCTATACACAGGTCTTTCAGAAAGAGCAAATAATCACAAGACAATCAGGAATTATGCTTCTATCCATCATGATTCATATTTGACTCATATGGTAAGTGAAATTAATTTGTCACAGGCATAAGTGTGAACACTTTTTCCTGTAAGAAGCAAAGAGTTGTTTTGACTCATTATTAGTACCATCCCAGATGACCATTCCCAAATATCTGGGGAAAAACAAAAACCCACGAGGCCTAACTCTGCTGAACTCATCCCCATTCAAGCTCACGGAAAGAAAGAGGAAAGCGATCGAGCAGTTTCTTCCCTTTCTCTGGCAGCCGACCCTTCCTTTAGATATGTGTCATAACATCTACTTATGTTGAATTTTGCCACAGTAGTGGCAAAGGTCTTCTGAAGCTTTCCAAGCCTCTCCTTTCCCGTGTCGATGCAATACATGCAGTCCGCCACACGAGGGTATGCATCCCAGTAAATAAACACACTGAAGTGGCTGCTCCATCATTTACACCTTCGCCTGACCAGAATGAACTGGATGGCACTACAAGCTTGGGGTATTTTCTGAGGGCAGCAATATCTCACTCCCACCAGCTCTCTGTCAGCAGGACACACAGCAACATCACAGCAAGAACTCTTGGGTAAAAACAACTTTTTGTCATTTACAAGATGACCACGATTATTTGACAGGCTCGGACAAAAATCTATAGCTTTACATCTACTTCTGTGAAAAGCAGATGATAGTGCAATAATTTCATGCAAGCAAGTCAATAGAAATTTGTTAAAAGGATTTCTACATTTTCAAATACTGAAAAAGCTAAAGAGCTACTATTACCTTTAGTTGAACAGTTTCAGCCCACAGCTGAGGAACAGGCTTCCCCATACATGCTATAGACCTGCGTAACTGAAGCAGAATTCAATGATGTATGTATTTTTTCCTCATTCCATGATATGAGCATACTTCATTGTTCATTTTCAGATATACTGGGAGTTAAGCATAAAAATAACAGTAACTGTGTCTATGTAATGTGTGGAGTGGGAGGAAAAGGGGGACTTTGAAACAATTTCAGAATTAATAATAGTGTGCTATTCTAAGCACTGCTATTTTATACTAACTTCACAAAAAGTTCAAAATTGTTTAAATGCTTTTTGTCAGATGAGCAATTCTAATTGCACAAAGTATCTCATGTTCTTTGCAGAAGGAGGGAAGGGGATTGCTCCATTTCCCTTCCTTTCCCCTTCTTTCCCAACCCTCTCCTTTCCTTCCTCCTTCCCCACATTTCTGCGACTTGCATTTTCATGTGAGAGGTAACTCTTACCTTCACAACCTCAATGGCACTAAGCTAATAGCCAGTGATCTAGCGATCACCAGAGCAGTGAGCTGGGGCTTTGTCCTTACTAGACATTTATGGGTATGTGCCAAACACTAAAAGTTCATTCCAAATGAAACCCAGCCTGAACAATTCAATGGATCTCACCCCTACTAATAAGCCTAAGTGAGATACTTCAGCAGCTTGTGTTGAGAGCCATCATCAATCACAATACAGAAAGCAGTTCAGATCATTTACTGCTTAGACAGGTTGAGATCTTCCTCCATGACTCTAGTTAATCCACAGCATCAGTTAGGTAAACTTAGCCTTATTTCCAAGAATAGATGGATAGATGCCGGTTGCCCTGGCTTAGACATCTTTCCAGGCAGCTTAAAAAAAGATCTAGAATATCTAAAAGGTCAGATCCAATTTTGTTGGGAAATCTCCCACCAAAGACACTGCTGCCCAAAGACCATCAAGATAAAATAAGGAGTTAGACCTTATGATTCATGGTAGAAATTCACTTTTGCAAGAAGGTGCCACATTCCCAGGCTGCTTTCATTCTCTCTCTCTCTTTCTGGTCTAGATAAAACAGTGACTGACAAACTAATCCTGTTTGCTTCTTTCTCCTTTGACGCATCAGATACCATAGGTAGCGCCATTGGGAAATGCTATCTAAAAAATGCACAAGAAGAATTCTGAAAGCTTTTTGTTGGTCACAAAGTAAATATAAGGAACTACAGCTTACACCATGAGCAAGAAAGCAATGACATATCAATAGTTTCATTTCTAGTCGTAAACAGGTCATTTTCTCTCCAGTTTGTGTTTAAGCACATTGCCAAAGTTAAAGCCCTCAAGCCTCATTTATACAGCCTTTGCTAATTCAGTGTCCTCCCAGTAATCGGAGAGTAAAGGCTTGAATATGTTATGTGAATGATATCTTTTTAATAAATTACCTAATTAAAACTAACGGCCCTGGAATTCCTACGATATATGCAGCCATGTAGCTGTTACAACTTGGTTTTCTCTGTGCCATGCATTTTGTTTGCTAATCACTGACCTCTCCTCAGGGGCTGCTGACATGCTATGATGTAGCTGATGAAGACAAAGGCAGCACATGGCAGAGAAAATACTCCTTTCAAGCGAGCTTAAATTTGTCCTACCATGTTTCTGCCATTTCTTTTCATCTGAAATAGAAGGAACTCAACCCTAAAATAAGTGGATGCTCTTTAAAGTTAACTGGAAACTCTAAGGAACACCTCAAAAAGGGAAAATGTTCAGGGATGATTATGGCAGAGGTGTTCTAACAAAGACAACATCTCACCTGGATCCGCAAGGAAAGTGTGCAGTGCCAGGAATTTTCATGGCTGAAAATTTCACCCTGAGGACTCTCACGCTCCATGAGACAGCCTTAGCTCTCCAGCTCCCTCAGAGAACCTGCTACCCTTGCTCTCCTCCTCCCGCCTCCCACAAGTTAACATCTGCTAGCATTAGTTAATGCCAGTTAGCAACAGCTTACATTCTCTAGAGAAGCACTAGCTTCTTGAAAGGTTTCAGCCCAGCACCTCAGCAGTCTGCAGAGGTCTGCCTGCAGACAGAACTGCCACTCACCTGCTCCCATCCTCCCCAGATTTCAGTTCCGCATCATGCTTGCTGAGGTCCTGCCACAGCCTCCCTAGGAACATACTGCATCTCTCACAAACGGCATGTCCTCACCCTGTGCTCCTATGGAGGGGCTGGTCTGGGCCAGGCACAGGGCTGTGCACTCTGCTGGATTGCCTTCATGTAGAGCAATGAGGAAACTGTCAGACCACAGGGCTTCTTTCTCATCTTTGTTTTTGCTAGACTAAAATCACAAGCCATTTCCATAACCCCATTAGGCAAGGTATTTCAGAAAACACTGACAACCTACGTTATATGATTATTGTAATAATGAGGTCTTTCATCAGGGAAGTCTATGAATAATTAATTCTAATTAAGTAGCTGATAGACACAGTAAATCATTCATCAGTGCTTGGGTCCTGCACATTACAGACTCTAATAATTTTTCTGTTAGCGTAAATGCTGAGCAAGAGAGTGTAATCAATGAAAACATTATTAAAGATTTGTGTCACTGCTAGGAAACAAATTGGAAAATTTCTTCTCTGCCTTTGTTTTCCTTATTGGCTCTTGCAATATTAGGCCGTAGTTGTCCTTGGCCAATGACTCATTCTTACTGTAGCATTATTTGAAAAATAGGAGTGAAGCAGTAAGTACAACAGTAGGAAGAATAAGGAAAAGAAGAAGAAAGATGGGCTATAGACAGAATGTCATTGGCTTTCTCTATTAAGAAAAGTGATGAGGAAAATTTTTCTAGAAAGTGCTGAGCCAAAGATAATAGACACAGAAAGCTTCTTTTGGAGAGCTTTACATTCTGTGGACTGTTATCACACCTACCGCATATAATTCAAACTTTTGGATTTATAAGGTGGCACATTATGCCTAATTCTGGGATCAGACACCTCTGAATTGTTCAGGTTCTATTAGTAAATTCTGCAAAAAGGTAAGCATATTTGAAAACTAATGGCAAAATCAATGTAATAAATATGGTTGTGATTACATATAGAACCATAATAAAAGAAACTATAAATATTAACATGGGATTCATATTAACTCAAAGCCTGAATATATATATATATCCCCACTACCTATGTCAACCGGACAAAGTTCTCCTTAGACCAAGTACTCACACCCTGCACAAGACAGGGAACCAGAGCACACAAAGGATTCTGGCAACATTACAGGCAAGGAGACAACGCATGGAGAAGCAGTGGCTGGGCCACTATTTCTTTGATAAATGCTGAGCCTTTAGACAGGCTAGCTTAAAATTTATAAGTTAAAATGCTGTTGAAGTTTTTGTCTTTGACTTGTGAATTCTGGTGGTTTTATCGTCCCACGTTTACTTTTTTTTCCAGAAAGAGAATAATAATGTAACTCCAGGAAGGAAAGCTTTATTGAGATTCTCCAAGTATCCTGAGACTCCATATAAAGCCATAAGAGACAGCAACTTTTGCAGTAGCTTAGATGTTTAGAATTCAATTAGGGATCTAGGTCTTAATGTGCTTGGGATATGAGATAATAAAAGCAGCCCTTCACTGTTACATCCAATGTGAATAAAATGAAGAAAGTGTAAGTCAGACTATATAATACACTTTTTAGAGAAAAATCATAATTACAAAAGGCAATAGCAGCAAATGTAAGAAGTAATTTTAAAAAATGCATCAAGAACATTAAGGATGATTCAAAAGAATTTAAATTTCCAAGTCTGTGAAGAAAAAAAAATGTAAAATCAATGCCCATAAATAAAAAAAAATATATGAAGGTGGTAATGCAACTGTAGGAAGTATTTCCTCAACAATTTTCCTATTCTTTATGAGTTTTCAAATTTTGATAATAGCAATAATTAAAAATACAGGAATTTGAACAGGTGCCTACCAAGAAACCAGAACTTAAAAAACAGGAACACAAGTAAAATGAAAAAAAAGCAAACTTTTAAACAAAAGTCTTGTGACATCTATGACAATGTTCCTCCAACAGGCTATTTGCCTATTTTGTACTTTCACAGCACTGCAGTAGCCACTGCCATAGGAGACACTGAACACTCCATAGTTATGTTCTTTCACTACTGTGAATTGTATGTATTGTCAGAAACATCTTTTTATCTGGAGCAGAAAATAAAAACCTTGATAGCATGCTAGTTTCTACTTGCTCAGACCTGTAAGTACAAGCATAACGTTGGTCAATATGGGAAGTCCCACTGACTGCAAGAAAGCAAATGACATTTGCATCTGTCTTTGTAGAATCAAGGTTGGAAGTTGCCATTGATGTAGAAGAAAAGATTTATATGGCAGCTGGAAGAAATGATAAATAGTACAGCACACTTCTCTGGCATGAAATTGCAATAAACACTGTACCTTTCTTTCCTTCCCTTTCAGTGAGTATATACTTTACCATCTCTAGTTATACACCAACACAAACTTGGAGATGATAGTTTTTTTAATTTTCAGATGTGCTCACACAACGTTAAGGAGGCTATCAGTTATCTGCAATACCTGGACATAGCTCAAGGTGGAACTCTCTTATTTTCCTTCATCTTGACAAAAAAAAAATAGCAACAGTGACAGGCTTTTAGTAATATGAATAAAAATATCAAAGTCCATGTATTCCTCAATAACATTTTCGTAACTGAAAAACAGTCTATTTCCCAAGAAGCAGAAAGTAAGTCCAGGGAAAATGGATAAAGCAGTGTTTTAATTCTTTTTTCTGATTTACTTGATAAAAACAGTTTTCTCTGTTTTGAGGCCAAGTGGAATGATCCAGCAAAAAGAGATAACAAAGCTCTGAGCCAAATCCACGGCAGTCAATGGAAAGCATCTCACTGATTCAATGAATATTACAGTGTATTGAATATTACATTCAATATTCAATGAATACTGAATTCCATCATCTTCACTATGAGCCAGATTATTCCTAGTTTAGTTCTCTTGACATCAGTTCACTGGCTAAAATGTATCTTTTTTCCCTTGAGAGATTCCACCATAGTTTTTTTTAAATGTCTCCACTAAAAGAAGGCAGAGTAATGTCAGTATGACAGAGCTGAAGAGGCTGCATGTGCCCTACAGCATTTCAGTCAGATCATACTCTTGTCATCTGGCCATGGAGAAAAGAGTCCCCTACTGATGAAAGCCAAGTGACCTGCAGTCTACTCAGCAGTCTCTAAAAAGCCTTTCTCTCATCAGCAGGTGTTTTATAAGTATCGTAAAAGGAACACAAAAATCCCATGCATATTCCAAAGTACACTAGGGCTTCCAGAGGATAGGCTGAGTAGACCCACACAAGAGTACGACTCTTATTGCTGAAGGAGGCACAAAGCAAGGTCTAGCAGGCAAATGAATTAAAACTTCCACGCATCTGCAGTTACAAAAATAAGGTGTTTAACGAATGAGCTAATGAAGATGGGATGTGCCATAATGCTAAGGAGCAAGTCAACCACGGCACAAAGTCTCCCTCTTGTTTTAACGATAAGATGGGCCCTTGCTTCTTGCAAGTAAATCCCATTAGCACGGGGTTTGTGAACCATGTAATAATTTCTAATGTAAATCTTCCTGTTTGAGAATGTTAATATGATAGTTGATGTTCCACTGGCAGGGCTGGCAGACTGCAAAATGGAAAATGGTGTACAGAGGCCACCCCTGGTTTTATGAGCAATGCCTTTATAGACTATAGGGTTATAATGTTTACCAGATTTTTTTACTATGTGTCCTTCAATATTTGTTCAGCTCTTTAAGTCCACAAATGAATGAGTATCTTTTCTGGGTTTAATTCATATTCTATATACTGAAACTGCCAATCTAAATGTTACTTTCAAGTTAAAAACGTGTTTCTAAGTTACAAACACTAAACCCCATCCTCAGGCAAACAACAATTTGTAATTCCTGTTTACCACTTTTACTTTTTAAGCCAGTCACATTTAATTAAAACTGCAGAAGTAGTCTATTTGTTGTAAATCCTAGTGCGGCCAATACATCAACAACACTGTAAAAAATAAATAGATCAATGCTACTTTTACTTAACCAAGTTTTCAAGCACATGATGCATGATTGCTTTACTTTAATCTTTTAACTCCTCCAGAAATTAGAAGAATGTTTCAGGATTGTTGCAGTCAGGAGAAAGAAAGTCAGTAGTAACACACATGAGAAAATGTTTCATTCCTTTTGCAATCAAATTTACAGGGTAATAATACAGTAGCTCTTGAACACATAAGTTTGAAAATGAATGCATTTCAGATGCACTGAGAATACAGGCTCCATTATTTTTATTGTATAAGAGCAAAAGACACTTTATAAAATGAATCCAGGTATTTTACAACAGAAGTTTGTAACTCTTCTTTACACTGGAGCACTATTAGGCCTCCTTATTGAAAGAGTGGCTACTTCCTTGCAAAGTGAAATCAATTTAGTATTTCATAAAAGAGAAAAATTCCATTTTTTTGAAACTGCTTTTTTAAAACGTCTAAAGGGCTGTATCAAGTCAGAGGACCAAAAGTGCTTGTAACCTGATAATCAGGCTCAGGCAATAACCAGTAATGGAGGCCTAGGGATGTTCTTTACTTTTGCAATTCCCAGAAAATCTCAAAAGAAATACAAAAAAATTACTTTGGGATTAAGAATTTATTTCACTGTTTTTCCTTACTGTTATGACTAACTATATCTAGTTTTAAACTATAGTTATACAAAAGTTTGTGCAAATCATCCATTCCTTTACTGAGATTTTGTGCAAGTTAGTATAATGGTGAGTAAAAGTGTCCAACTAAACAGGCAGATAATCAATCGCCTGAGCATGAAATTAGACCCAAGTGTGAAATTGCACATGAAACCTGAAACTCTGGTACAAATATGGTCACATCTTTGCATATCTTTGATGCAGATTTCAGATCTTCTTTCTGAAGAGTTAAAACATTATAAAACACAGAAGTTTTATATGATATGAAGAAGTTATGCTAAATATTCCCCATTAATTATGTTATCTAAAAATGCAAAATGTTTTGGAATACAATTAGTGTAAAGCAATCTGAGTTATTCTCTTACTACATTACCTTTTTTCTCATTTATGGAAAAAAAAACCATTATAAAAGACCACATATATGGAGTGTATATGGAATACTTCTGCCTGACAGTACAAAGTGCCCTGTGACATTTAATCGCCATTAAAACAGTTCACAGAAATTGCAGATGTCTATTTATGACACTTTTAACACAATGCAGATACATGCTTCTCATATAGATAATAGGATTTCTGTATATGTCTGACTTAAATCTATTTCTTGCATACCTCCAGCTAAAATTTCACTACAAAACTGACACTTGACAATAAGGTAATACCCTAAGTTGGCTAACAGGGCAGCAGACAATCTTAGTCTGTTTCCAGAAAAGTGACAAAAGCAAATTTTTGGGGTTTTTTTTAGTAAAATCCTTTGAGTTCTTCAGAACTGATAAATTTGGCTTCTACAGAAAATAAGATGAGGACATAAGAAAAAATAGCAACCTGGAGCACCTGGCAGTGATAGCATTAAGACATTCTGTACATTTCCCAGCTGAGCATTTTTCCTAAGGTTGTTGAATTAGCCACTATAAAAATGAAAGCACAATAACAGTGATTTGAACAACCTGAAGTTTTGTACCGACGTCACTTGGTCATGTCCACACGGAACCAGTGATTGCTATACCATTTCTTGGTATATAATTCTAGGTTTGCAAAGTATGTAAACAGAAATGTAGTTATAAAAAATATTTGCACTGCGGCCTTGAACAGAATCTGAACTCTGATTTGATTTCAAAGTTGTGATCTCTGGAGTGTCTCATCTGCTTTCATTCTTGTAGTGAGACCTGGGAGACTGAAATCACTGCATATGTCTTCCTTACTTAGGGGAAAACAGTATTATACATAAGGTGAAGAGGTAAGTGATGTGTGCCCGTTCAACTACAAGAAATTTGAAAGCAGCTGTTCACAGAAAAAGTGGATGTTCCACATAGAAGCTCAAAGTGAAAGACAGTTCTCCATCTGGAGTACTTACATGATCAAGAGCACAATTATTTGACCTTGTTCTGCTATTACTGTTTGGAGGATGTTCTGGAGATGAATACTGAGTTCAAAAATAATTGTGGCAATGATCTTTCTTTCAAGCTCTTGATGTAAAGCTGGATATACAAAGCTTCTGCCTGCCACCAAATTAATGACAGTCTTTTATGATAATAATCAAAGAAGGCAAGGATGATTCAAAGTTCCAAATTTAGATAAAAGATGACTTCTCACAACAATAACCCATCAGTTCTCTAACCACTGCTTCCCCCAGTGAGCACTATGAAGAGGGATCGACAAGATTTTCCTCCAAGTAAACAATCTCCTAGTCATCCGACTTACTGTCTTTGACGCTGCTCTTCCTCTAGGCATCGACCTACAAGAACTTGTTTTCTAAGGGTTAATATAAGTTCTTAAGTTTAGAGTGGGACACATTACAACACTGCAATAACAATATACTCTTGCAGCTAATAGATAAATTTCATCTTTTTTTTGTATCAGGTAGTCCATGAAAGATTAATAGTCCTTTTAGGCTGGCTTTGTTTTCTTTACCAACAGCTTTATTGCTTATTTTTCACTTGAGCACTGTGTTCAGTCTCCTATTAGAAGTTCAAGGATTAGTGCCATATTAAAGATCATCTCATTCAGAGACAATGACCTATTAAGACACCAGAACTGGCCATAAGCTGTGCATACATTGCCCTTTGGTAGGATCACACAACTTTCTGCCAGTTTCCCAGGCTCAGTGATGCTCTTCCAACCACCCCAGTTGTATCTTCACTGGAGAGGCCTCACTTGTGTCCATACCACACTTTGGCAAGGAGGCACACAAGGTTTGCATGCGCATGTTCACCTTGCCCTTCATGCGTTTCTGGCATGACAGACACCTGCTAAACCAGGGCTGAGGTCCTACCTGAACAAGAGCAAAGCCTATCCTTGGGTCTGCAGTTGCCTCCTGGTTCTCAAGATCCTGGCTTTCAGTCTATCAAAGCCAAACCAGAAGCACGGGTGTCCTGGTTTCAGCTGGGACAAAGTTAACTCTCTTCTTAGTAGCTGGTACAGTGCTGTGTTTTGGATTTAGTGTGAGAACACTGTTGATAACACTCTGATGTTTCAGTTGTTGCTAAGTAGCGCTTATCTTAAGCCAAGGACTTTTCAGTTTCCCATGCTCTGCCAGCAAGCAGGTGTGCAAGAAGCTGGGAGGGAGCATAGCCAGACAGCTGACCTGAACTAGCCAAAGGGATATTCCATACCATGGAACATCATGCCCAGTATATAAACGGGGGGGAGTTGGCCAGGAGGCATGGATCGCAGCTCTGGCATCGGTCAGTGGGTGGTGAGCAACTGCATTGTGCATCACTTGTCTTTTCTTATTTCTTTTTTGTTGTTGTTGTATTCCTTTTCATTACAATTATTATTATTATTAGTTAGTAGTGTATTTTTATTTTTACTTTAGTTATTAAACTGTTCCTATCTCAACCCACGAGTTTTACATTTTTTCCCTTTCCTCCTCCCCACCCCACTGGGAGCGGGGAGGGGGAAGCGGCTGCGTGGTGCTTACTTGCTGGCTGGGGTTAAACCACGACAATGGGTTTCATGCAACACATGAAAATGAGACGACATGAACATGGTGGCTACCCTGGAAAGCATCTCAGCCAACTTTTGCTCACTAAGGTAAGTGTCCTGGAGCAGTGAATAACACCAGCGATATTGCTTATAGCTTTGCTTTTAAAGCATGGCTGTTCTGCTCACAGGTGTGCCAGGAAATGTCTTCCATGAAGGCACCCTATTTGTCATAAGAATGCACATAGACAAGAAAAGAGAAAGTACTTTATAGCACGCAGCATGAGCAACGTAGAGATGGGTGGGAACGTGCCTCAGGACAAGGCAGGCTTTGTAAGGTCACATCATTCAACACTTGCAATACCAGTAAAGGTGCTTTAATCTCTCTCATGTGAAACCTGAAAATAGCACCGATTTGGTGATACTCTTCTAAAGACTATGCAAGGACCAAAGGTCCATCAGCCCTAATTGAGTAAGCTCATTCCTTCTTTAAGCTTAAAAGTCACAATAGATCATTTCATGTATCAGGGTAGGTGGTCTGAAAATAACTGCTGCTTTCTTATTTTGGACAGTGATTTGGACCTTAATGTTATGTGGAGAACAAGAGAATAACTTACTAAACGTGCCACAGGATAGACGCCTGTTAAATACAGCCTTAAATTCAGATCTGCTGTTGCCATCAATAACCTTTCACCACTTCATCAGTTCTTCTGTTCTCTGTTAAACAAATGTTAAGCTGATGTTTTAACTAAATGACCCGCTCCACTAGATCTCTTTCCAGTTCCATTTTTCAAGTTACATTCATTCCACAGGGTATCTCTCAGCATTACAAGTCAGCTACTTTTCCTTCACTGAATTACCTGTCTCACTGAAAGCTACTGCTCTCCCTCTCCTTTTATTAAAAAAATAAAATGTCACCACCATAAAATATCAACCTCGCTTCAGGCCAAATAAGCATTACATACGTCTCTAGCCCTACTTTCAGTATTGCCCTCTTCTTAGAGCACTTTGCTAACTACCTTGCTTCAGTGGCTTCCTGACCGTCTCCTCGCAGCTTAGCATGGGGTCATCCAATATCACCTTCTATTGGATCTCAAGGCTGATTTTGATATTACCACTTGCCCTTCTTCACTGTCTACAAAAGTGGTGGGAGAAAACTGTACAAATATATCTATTGCATGGGACATACGAGCCATAAAAGAGCAGCAGGAAAGGAAATTATAATTTAAAAACCAAAAAACAAACAGTTGGATATTCTACAAGAATGTGTTTTGTGTCTTGAAGTGAAAAACACAGCAGGTTTCTCTCATATGTTTTTAGTTGCTCATCTTGATATCT
This sequence comes from Gymnogyps californianus, assembly GCF_018139145.2. Classification (NCBI taxonomy): domain Eukaryota; kingdom Metazoa; phylum Chordata; class Aves; order Accipitriformes; family Cathartidae; genus Gymnogyps; species Gymnogyps californianus. Next base: position 27,596,167 of record NC_059474.1, on the reverse strand, counting down.
TTACCTAGTAGGAGATTGCCTTAGAGTGAGAATTATAGCCATTTTCCAGATTATTTCATCTCCCGTTACAATGTTGTTTTGGTTGTTTCACAAGCAGTGAATCTTCTCTGTCTTGCCATGTATTCAGATCGTTATCTCCTCTTTCCTCACTACTGTGGCTTTTTCCAACCAGCTTTAACTATGCCATTTTATGATAATCGTTCTTTATTTCCTTAGAATCTCATGTTAGCAGATAGCATCTCAGGCCAACGAGAGAGGAACTGCCCAACAGAAAAGACTGGTCAAGGGTGAAATGGGTCCAGGAAAAAGAAGAGGACCAACTAAGACTACAAAAATTATGAGTGGAAATAAGACAAATTAAGGAGAAAAAGGCCCAGATGAAGGAAAAGAAGAAAAAAAGAGAAAAAAACAAAACAAACCAAAAAAACCCCTAACACTGAAGTTAAAACATATTATGAGAGTCAACTTAAATCTCCAAAAGCTCACACACATAAGTTAACGTGACTCTTCTGGGAACAGCACGGAAGTTGTGCGAGAAAAATATTTTACCGTATAAAGATCTTAAGATGGCAGCAGGTCAGTGCCAAAACCATTATGATAATTTGCACACGGGGTGACAACAAGTCCCAGAAAATCAAGTGAGAGAATCCCTGTTTATTTAGAGAAACAAAGCTTATGATTCACTATATGAAATGCAGAAGCAATGGGCCAGAGCTCGACATTAAATTTTATATCTACAAGCACTATGCCAACAAATGCAAAAGCAGACTTGAGAAAAGAAGTCAGAGAATGAATTATACATAAGCATTTCTGCAACATTACAAGCATTTTAAAAAAGGAAGTATAGGAATGAATATGCAAGTAACTTCTTTCTGTGTTGCAAGGTTTACTTAATAGCCTGGTGTAACTGAAACCCTACCTGTTGCACCTCAGTGTCCCCAGGGCACATGCAGGGCCTGGAAACTAGCTCTTAGGAGGAGACATGCTGCACCATGTAAGAGAAAATGCAAGTATGAGACTGCTGGGAAGGATCCCTACAACACTGCCCAATCTCTCTTCCCTGTAGCCAGTATCCTGGCAGTGTATTCCTGAAATCTTCACAAGGCAGGATTCTGGAACATATATATATACACACACATTTACATATATACACCAGAAACATACATATATTTACATATATTGTAAACTATTGCCATTACTGAACAAAACCACGGAGCACATAGCTACCCAGGTAGCAGAGATCTTGATGAATTTGAAGTCAGTGGAAGGTCTGTACAAAGAGCTCCTTACAGTACAGAGATGGAAGAGGAAGATTTATAGGAACTATGTGTGTCCAGGTAAGTATGTCATTTCAAGTATTTAGGTTTAGAGTTAGAGTTTGCAACTTCAACATTTTCCCACTTAGAAAAAAAAACTTTGTTTGCTTCTGTGCTCCTACCTAACACGTACCTAATATGTTTTACTTTAATGCATCTTTCAGAAATGGCCAAGCTATGTGTACTGGGCAAAGAACGCAAAGTGTCTCCCTTCTAGAAATGAGAACAGAAAACATGGGAGCTGCAATCACAGGTATTTTTAAAAGAATATATGCTCTGCAGGTACCTGGGCATTCAACAAGAAACATGGTATCTTTACTGGAATCTCTTCCCTTTCATGTGAACATACTCTATTGACAGTAACAGCCATGTTGTATTACATATAGCTACAATATAAAGGACAGACAAGATCAATATCTCCTGTGAAAATGATGAATATTTTTGGTTAGACTTTAATCTGTGCCATTTAAATTCATGACTCACTTTCTTATGTGTAGCTGAGATTTAAGAAACTACATTTAAATCAAAGACAGTGAAATTACAATATTTTGACAGAGCAAAATGGTTAGTGTTCAAAGTTTTCTACTTCAGTAGCACCACAGATTTTTAATACGTTAAAATTAGCCACCAACTATTATTAGAAATTATTCAGCGGTTTTAATGGTCTGGTCTTGTCCCTATTAAACAAAAAGAGAGAAATTTGAACAGAAATTTACATCAAATAGGCAACTCTTTAAAACCCCTACTGTATGTTTAATTTCCATTAAACTTCTCCTCAAAAATTCCAGCCTGATGGTGATGAATACTGGCCTGGATTGAGCCCTCCCCAGTAGATCTCCTGGCCACACTTACACGTCCATAGCACTATATCCCTCTCTTTCCCACCCTACCTCAGAACTGGCCAGCATTTGGCAATTCCACCCCAAATATGAACTATCTTAGGTGTTTATTCCTATGATTGTCTGGATATAGGCAAATCTACCCTATCGTTTCTCTCTTCTAATGCTGTCCCCAAGCCACAATCATGGTCCCAGCACCCATATTACCCCAGATGATAGACATAGTCATGGCTTCTTCCCAGTATCTAAAAACCCACAGGCAGTTCACTCCCAAGTAGGATTGCAGGTAGCTAGTTTCCAGGACAGTTTACTCCCATGACAGACAGAAGTGGGGATGATAGAGACAGGTCAGCAAAGCAACTCTTCTGTGAGCAGGCTGAGCCTTGTGGAAGACAGGTTTTGGAGACCTCAAGTTTTCCACGGCAGAAAAAGGAATGCAACCTCCTTGCTGCATGCTCCTGTATGGATCCCAAGACGCCACAGTGTCTGTGAAAAAAGACTTCAGTGATAGCTGATATGATCAGTAAACACCACTCCAGCAAGTATATTCACTGTTTAAGCAAAAAAAACCCAGCTGTTAGCTTGCACCTGTATCAGCTGACAGTAGATGGATGGGTTGCATGGCAGTTTCTCCATGAAGTCCAGGAAGCAGTGGTGTACTGGTTTTTTTTTTTCCTCATCTATACAGCTTTGCAAAAGACCTCCACATATGCAATACAAAGGTATTGTCTCTGGTTTTGACCCCACTCTCTATTGTGTGCTCAAAGGTGCTGGAAAATTGATAAACTAATAATGCAGGAGTTGCGAAGTCAGGACATACAGACGCTGGTCCAGCAGAGAAGGGAGCTGACTCAGCAGGACTGGCACTAGTAGCAGAGAGATTAGATGAATCTAGAGCCAGAAGTGGGAAATAGTTCTTTCTCAGCAGCCAGCCTGCAACAGTAGTTTCTAGTTTATGAGCCCTGAGAGAGAGCTGGATCGACAGCAGCTGCAAGAGCTGTTTGTCAGGGCCATTCGGTCTGATCCTAAACCTTCACTTACTCTTTGCCATTTACAGTGAAAGATAAATGACAGAATTCCTGGGAGAACCTAGCTGACTCAGGGGGAGGTGGGGCTGGAGTGACCTCTCTGGCTGGTCCCTCAGCTCTCAGGCTGAGCGTGAGGTGGAAACTTCTCCTAGGCAGGTGAGTGAGCAGGATTCAGCTGAGCATCCAGCCAGTAGTCGGGCTTGGGCACCCACAGAAGGTCCTCAAAGCACATTCCTAAGCCTTCCTGGGAGGGGCTGGGGTTAATAGAGATTGTCGCATGTGTCTCTTCTCCTGATTATTGTAAGGGAAGAAGGAGGCCCCATCGTTCGATTTGTATTTTTCTGCCCTGACAGAAAATAAGCCATTTCTTAAATATGTTTTCATCAAGGCACCATCAGCTTGGATGGTGGGCTCAGCTGTGTTCTGTGGCAGGGCTGTTGGCTGGAACCGGCTATGTCCAGCACGGGGCAGCCCCCAGTCTCTCCTCAGAGGCCACCCTGAAGCCCACCCACTACCAACACCTTTCCAGCAACACCCAATACACCTGGGCCTGACCAGCTTATGGGATGGCAGTAGACACGGTCAGAGCTGCCTCACGTGGCAAGTATTTGTCAAAACAATGTTCTCTGTAGGACTTCAACAAACTCAATGTTAACAGCATGGAAAAGGCACAGATTAATTAATTTTCAGCTTTTCTGAAATATCTGACTGTTCATGGAGTATGTGACAGGACATAACGCCTACTTAATACTCTATGGAAAAAGGTGTTTTGCTTCCACAGCTGGTCTAGGTATGGATATTGAGAAGAGCAGAGGCAGAGAGTCTTAGGAAACAAATTAAGAGATCCTCCCAGCACAGCATAAAAGAAGTCTACATGGTAGATCACAGAAATGAGATTAACAGCATGTAACAGGGTCTCCAGAGGGATGTCTGCATCTAAGGAGATACCTGTAGCATGGTCTTCACTGAATACAGTGAGATGTCTTTCAGATATCTTTCTTGTACCTTCAGTGTCTGCCTGGAGGCATCACTTGTAGCTGTTTTTCTGGTGCCTTCAAACAACCCACCCAAGTTTCTCTCAGGCAGGCAGAGAAGCCCTTGTCGTTGTGACCACAGAGGCTGGCATGCAAAACATCTCAGGTTAAAATTGTACTGTAAAGCATTACTTCATAGTCTAGACTTACCATTTCTGCAACAATTCAAGGGAGGTTACATAAGTTACATAAAGCTCTTCATTATAAGAAGATAAGCCTTACCAGAGTTTCATAATAAAGCATAATAACATGTACTGATGTGTGAAAAAAACCATTTAGTTTCCATAGCAACAGGAAAAATGTGAATAGTTTTCAAAGTCTTTGCTTTCTTTCTTTTATTGTTACTGCTGGTTGTAAAATATCTGAAGGAGGAACAGCTAAGGTGCCTCTACTCTAGAAGGAGATACACGAATCCATCATTCAAATTACATCATCCATCAAGGGTTAGTTTCCAGGAGTCTGGATTGGTGTGGTTTGAAAAATTACTTTAAGCAGTTCATGGGTGGGAAGGGACACATATAGCAAGAATAGCAAGGCAAATGCCAATCTTCCTCCAACCAGCAGTACTGAAACAATAACATTAGATTTCCAGCTAAACATTGTCTCCATATTGAAATGTTCTCAGGACTCATTCTGTCGTACAGATCGATTACACAGACCCTCCTACAGTCAAGGTTAAAAAAACTCTACCTTGAAGTTTATCTGAGACTCTTTCAGCTAAGCCTGTTCTGTGTTAGCTGAAAGTGGTTTGGGACCTTTCACCCTCTTTGTACAGGTGTGCAAGGTAGAGCCATCAGAGGCCAGGCATCCCAGAAAAGGGCAAGAGAGATAGCGGCAAAAAATCATCTCCCACAGTCTCCACCAGGCAGGGAAGCCTTGCTCTTATTCTCCCATTAGGACTCCAGCATCAGTCCAGCTGTTGCATGAAATTGGTAAGGTCCTGAGGCTTCTGCTGCCACCTGGCCTCTCCGCGAGCTGTTTTTGGGACAGCCAGCCTTACGTCACTGGAAAAGGATGCTGGACTCCTCATCTCTCTCCACCACTGTCAAACAGGGAAGGGTAAAAAGCATTCACTCTTGGAGCAATGCACTACTTAGTCATCTACTATTACTACTAGTAGTAGTACACTTAGTCTACTTAGTCTGACATGGGAAGGACTCAGATGGCTGGTGGAGGGCAAGAGGGCTTCAGTCTCAAGTCAGCAAACAAGTATCATTTTCCTAACTGTGAGTACTTTGGGGGAAGGAAAGGGGTGTTCTGGGATAAAGCTCCCCTCTAACAAGGGAGAAAGGCTGAGCTGGTAGGATGGAGTAGACTACAAATCGTATTTATTTGACTAGAAGGTAGGAGAGGCTATTTGACACTTGGTCTGTAGAGAAGGCCACTTTTACTTAAGGCTTGGCCATGACAAGGAGCTATTTATGTGATTAACCTCTGAAAGACTTGTATAAGATATTCAGAAGAATTTTTCTTTCAGTAAAAACATTAGAGTTTTCTTTTTCGTTTGAGCTAAAAGGATAATTATTTTTTCCTATCAGATATTGATGCAGCTGTATTTTAAGTGCATTATGCTACATCAGTATCTTCTAAGTATAAGATAGTGTAGATCATGAGTATGAGTTTTCTTGTCTTCTTGAGAATTGTCTGTCTTTCTCTACTTTCTCTCTTTTTCATTTAAGCATTTTACATTGCTCCTTTGGCTGTCTTTAAAATGGCACATAATTACTTACGGTCTGAGACTCAGCAGAATACTTAATTACTTACTAATGTATGAGTGTTACACATTTACTAGAGGGTAATATAAAATCCAAAAATGTCACCTGGCTAATTGTTTAATAATACTCATGCATTCATTATGCTACATCCTGCCCCAGATGCTGATAAAATGGAAAACATCTGAACAGCCGTAGGCAACTTATGGAGAAAGACTCAAACCCCCTTGCTCAAGTCTTCCTTTCCTCTGAGCTTGCCCCAGTGAGCGCAGTGTGCACAGGAAGGCTGGATATACGTGGAGGTAGACAGAGCTGGTAATACAACCTATTGTCAGTCGCCTGACAGTTTCCACTGAAAGATCCTATTTCGGTTGTTTATATCTCTTGCCTAACTACGTGGACTAAAATTTTCTATGCCAGGTTGTCTGCCTCAGGCTGAGTTTTACTGGAAGCATTGCAAGGAAAAAAATGCTCTGCTGTGTCAGAGAGCAGAGCTGATGGAGGAGGGGAATGCACTGCTTTTTCCACATTACTGAAACAGTTCAATTAACTAAACAGCAATCTGCTTGCCATTGTTTTTCCCAGTCCTTGCGAGGTGCTGCAGCTGATCAAGTGGCTGGATCTGTGTGACTATGCAAAAAACCACCTGGATGCTGAAAGTTGCAGTGGAGTAGAGGTGCTTGAGTAAAGCAAGGTTCAGATCTCCATTTTGGTTTCATGGATACTATTCCCAGCTAGAAAAAGAGGCTGGTTCTAACCATTTTGAGAGAAATTGGTGTCTCAAAGCAGAGAAGGAGAGAGTATTGGGATGAGACAGAAAGAATCTGCACTTGAGGGAGGAAGAAGGCAAAGGGAAAGAGAGGAGCACAGCCTTGGGCTTGCACCAGGCAGCACTCTGTTTCAGACCCTGATGGAGCCAGAGATCACCAGATTCTCCATCCTTCCACTGCTAGCAGAAGCTCATCTTGTTCTCATCATATGGCTGCTCTGACAACAGCGTGACAAGCTGTTATCTCACCCAGTGATAGAGTCAAGAGATTTGCGTATTGGATCTAAAATGTTCAATACTGCTGGTTGACCCTGACATGTTATTATAGCCAATATGATTTTTCTATGGCAGTTTCATCAGTTCTTGGAGTGGTTAAATCTAGGAAATATGCAGGAAAAAACATACAGACAAGTTGTGAAGTCAGTGACGTCAAAATTATAGAAAACTGGATTAAAGACTGACTGTCTGTTTCCCACCACATCTCACATGGGACTGCTCCATTTAATTTCTCACAGCATTTAGCTGTCAAATCCTGCTTACATGCTTGGAGCAGAAAGAAACATCGACCAATGGTCTAGAACAGGCAGAAGGGCTGAGGGGAGAGCCTGGGCAACTCTCAGTCCCTCTGGCTCTCGCTCTCTCTCAAAAGTAAGGGGGGAATTGGTTTTGCATCTATGATTTAAAACCAAAGAGTTGGTAACCTTACTGTTAAGCGTACGTATATATATAATTTACCATTCCTCTTAATTTTAAACCTTCATTTTAAGCTCTTTCAACAGAGAACAGATTTCTTTGGACAGATTTTTTTTATTTCCTACCTTCATACTTGATCAGTGCAGCAGGCAGTGAAGTGCTAGAGTCCTCTCTTCCTCCCCATCTCACATGGAGGATGTATTCACAAATCACGTTTTACAGGAGGCTTCCAGACTCTAAACACCCATAAGCAAAGCAATGAATCACAAGCACAGACATAATGCTGCACATACAGGAAGCAACCGAAATCACTGAAGAAAGTAACTGAAAAAATGAACACGTTCTGCTGTGGGATTGGAAGCGATGGAGAGGCAGGAAATGCTCATTTCTGAACCCATTCGTTCTGAGGTATTTCAGATGTCGCGAGGAAAACAGCCAGCAATGCTACCTTCCACATGTGATGTTTTTCATCAAATAAAGGATGCCAGGCAGAGACTAACTGCTTCATCAGGTGTCAGGCTCAATGTGCTCTTCCCCAGTTCTCACGGAAATGTGCTTTGCAGTCACGTTGGCTAGGGGGGAGAAAAAAAAAGAAAGCTTATTTTTAGTGGTATCCGTTTGAATCATAGTCAAATTTCCGGCAATTCACAGGCCAGCGTCCAACCCTCAGGCCTTGCGCAGGTGGGGACTCGGTGTGTCTCCGAGGTGGCACATGAGCCAGGCAAGAGGAAGGAGCCAGCTGGCCACCCTGCAGTGCGGCACTAGGAGAGCAGCCCCAGGAGAAGGAGCTGCCACCGCTTTAGCTACCAAGGAGGAGGACTGGGGGTGGGGGAAAAGCACTCTCTGAGCATGGACTAGCCAACTAGCTCATAGCCAAATGCCTGCTGTTCCCTCTCATTAGATAGATGATTAGACTCAAAGTCAAAAACAGTTGTCTTGGATATTTTTCTTTCACAACCCACCCCAAATACTAGACTTCATGATAGCCTGAACAGATGAATTCTAACAAATCAAACAGGAAAGTCCATTTACGGAGTATTAGTATCAGTGTGTATGCACCTTTGCATCAGACCCACCTCTTCAGGACCTGCTCTATGCACTCCTTCAGCTCCTTGTGTGCAGCCAGATTTGCACTATTGAAGCGCACTGTCATTTGCTCAATGCAGTCCATGGGGTGACTCAGAACCAGTGTGCTTATCAAAGATTTAACAACAATATGAATACATTAATAGGACACAGATTTCAGGGCATATCAACAATTACCTAGAGCACCATACAAGTCTTGACAGAAATGATGTTCATACACATGAAAGAGATTGAGAGCTAAAAATCAGTTAATGGTAAAATGGAAAAATACAAAGGAATACTGCAAATAAAATCCATCTCTGCTGTGGGCATATTTCTCTCTAGTGAAGGGAAGAGAAGATCATTTCCAGAAGCTGCAGGAGGAAACAATTGTGAGAGTCTGCCAGACAATCTGCGACACAAAAGCCTGGAGTGGAATGATAACCAGAGAAAAGCACTTTATTCCTTTTACGTGATGTATTTGTTTTCCCATCAGAAACCACAGAGCCATGATAAGCTGCTGTTAGGATTCTGCAGATCTTTCCTTATGATGGATCATTAATGAATGGAATATAGCTATTTTAAAAACTTCTGCCTTACTTTATTGTTTGGGGGTGAAGCTTAGCCATCCCTGTCCCTGGTCAAGGAAGGACTCTTTTTAACTACACAGATAGCATCCCTTGGGTGCAAGGCAGCACATGGCATACACAGGTCTTGCCGTAAACTAGTGTAGGAAGGCAAGCAATTCTGGTAACTAAGAAAGGGCTTCCCAGAGCTCATTGCTATTCTGGGACTGCAGTTGTTTTGTAGTTTTATAGGAAGTTTTCTTGTTCCACTGCAATTTCCAGCAGATTTCATGCAAATAGCTCATTTGCTTGAGCCATGGGTGAGAGAGAGGTTTCACTTTTAAATAGCAATATCTGACCTAAAAACCTCTTGGAAAGGAATGGAGAAGTGAATTGGGAAAGGTAGTTTTTGTAGAAAGCAGTGTAATGTTTCTTTCTTTCCATAATGTGCATGAGTGTTTTCCAGATGCTAAAAACCCATGGGGAAAGATAGTCCTCTCTGAAGCAATACACAGCAGGAGCAAGGTGCTGCTCTGAACTGTGTTACTGTGTGCTTAGCAGAAGCAGAGAAGTGGTTTATCATGTAATGCAACACATAAAGCTCTCATCTGAATTAGCCATGTAAATGACAAATATGGTTAGCAGCCCAAATGAACCTGCTGAAATTTAAGTGAGCAGAATGTAATTAATGACTTATATCGACAATGAAACTACCTATGTTAATCTTTCACAGACAGTCATTAAATCTTTCCTAAGCACAGTCAGTGCACTGATTAACAGGCAAAGTCAAAAGATTGTTTTCTTCGTGAAGTTCCTTACAACAGAGATTTCCAAGCTGCAGAGAGCTGGTTAGTGAGGTATTTGTTCCTTCTTCTTTTAGCTGTTAAGCATAAGGGGGTATAGCAGAGGAAAAGAGAGAAGGAAATCAAATAAGCATGTGTGTGTGTAAGTACACAGGGTAATTTTTTTTTTTCCAAAAAAAAATTTAAAAAAAACCACATGCATTCTTTTCTAATGTTATTACACCTAATTATATCTTGTGGTTATCAAGGGGATGTTCTCAATTGCAAATAGGAGGAAAACCATTCACTTGAGACCGGAAATAGAAGAAGTTGTGAAGTTTCATTGAATGCAGTCCATACTCTGAAAATTCAAAACTTCTTTCTATGTAATGTGATAAATAATCTTTGTCAGTACTGAATTAGCGATAACCACATTAATATGGGGCCTACACCATAGATTTTCTTTGGAAGTCAGTGACCAGATTTTTTCTGTGCAGCTACTGAAAATGAATAACATAATGAATCACGGCATTCTGCCGCCTTCTCCCCCTCCTTTTTTGGTATATGTATTTAAAAAAAAGTTTAGAGAGGAAATAAAAGCTCCTTCAACATTTACCCCATCTCCAAAGTAATGCACACCACATCAAGGCTCTGTTTGCCACTTTTGCTAACACTTGAGTAACATTACAATTTCATGCCCTCATCGTTGCCACTGTTTGGTATAAGGCTTTTACCGAATACATCACAGTACTCTTACATTTTGTCCATCAGGAAGTTTTCAAACCCCAGTGCTTCGGGATGCTGGTTTTGCAGAATTCCCAGTGTGCCCTTTTGCTTCTGAACTGTGCCAGGATTCTTGTGCCTGAGGCTGAAGCCCGCTTCTTTAGGATGCAAGCTGAGAAGAAGTTCTGCTCCTCACAACGTTTTGAAAGTAAACTGCTCCCAATCACATGTAGAATTTGTTTGAAAGTCTGAATCAGAAAAAAACAAAGTTTATGACTAGCTTCTTAAAAGACAGGTGTGACTGAAAGTGAAGAGGTAAAGCTTTCTCTAAGCTATCTCACAGTGCATGTTTCTGACCACCTACAAAGCAAAAGGAGCCTGCCCTGGACAGCCTCTACTTTAAACAAGTATAGCTAGAAATTGAAAAAGCTGAACTGTTGGGAAGCAAAATCAGTTCACAGTGATGCAGTTGTTTAATCTGCAAGCTAACAGAATGTTTGACTGAGATCAGATTTCCAGAGTATACAGCAAATGTGGACCTGTGCTGACTCTAGAAAGTCTTGGAAATGTTTACATGTCATAGTAGTTCTTGATTCCTTCTGTTCACCTAGTAAACATAGGAAAAAAGAAAAAGCATGATTATTTAAAGTAGTCAGCCTTCTGTCATTGATTAATTTCTTTAGACATCTAAAGGAGTTTATACTCTGCAGCTACAAAAACTCCCAGATCCTGGTCTTATTGTGACCCCTGCAAGCACAGGTTGCCTTAGTGTGATTAGAGTAGAGGTATGGAAATAACCTGATGCAAAAGCTGAATTCTAACTTTAAACAGCAGAGCACACTCAGGATATAGCTACGTTTAAAGGTCTAAAATCTTTGTTTGACAGCCTGGGATGACCTTTAGTCTGAAACCAGAGAATTAACCTGGAAATAAAGATCTTATCAAACTGGAGTCGTGGATATTATTGCACGTTACCTTAGCAAGGTGGCACACTCCTTCTCAGTGACACTTATTGACTGGTACAATTTCTTTGCACTTGTTGCTCAGGGCTCTCTGTTCTTCTATGGTAAAATCTAGCTGTAGCTTTGTCCTGCCAAACAAATGAAAAATAGCTAACTTAAGTAGCTAAAATAGATAAGTAGTCTAAAGTTAAGGAAAGCATGTCACCTCTTTTGTTCAGGTGTTCCTGCCAAGTTGCATGAAGGGCTGCACTTTACACCTGGGTCAGGTTAATGGTAGTGCTTTTCCTTGCCCTTTGGCTGGATCAAACCCTCTCCCTACAACACACCCACAGCCATAGCGCTGCAATCATAAATTCTCCTCCCAAGGAAATAACAGGAGGAGAAACATAAGAGTACCCTAAATCTTAACTTTACTATTACCTTGTTGATACACAGTGAGCAGGGTAAAACAAGTTGAGGTTTTAACAGCAGCTGCTCTGGAAAAGTACTCCTGTATTTACATGAAATGGTGCAGGACCACCAGCAACACCCTAAGAAGGAAAAAATTATATCTGAGTAATGAAATGCAGTGTAGTATGGCTATGACATTTCTATAACACAAGTTTTTCCAGCCCTTGCAGTGATAGAAGGCTTGCTAGATTCTGTCCCTCTTGTCAGCTTCCAGCACTACCTGTTCTGGGAAGCTTTGTTTCATATCTGATCTTTTCTCCAGAAATCATGCCTACAGGTGTGGGTAACATAGGATCTGCAAGGAAAACAAGTACATGAAAACGAACAATATTAGGCCTGAAGTTGCATGCTGATTGTGAATAGAGAGAAAAGAGGTAGCTAGAATACCATAGACAGTAACGCAAAGTTGACCACAGACCCGTATTAGTCTGTGTCTTTCTGCAGAGTGGAGTACAGGCCCTGTGTCGTGTTGGCCGGGGAGCTGACAGATGAAAAAACCACTAAGGGGCATTATCCTCTCTCCCACCATCCTGTCTTTAATGACCATTCATTCAACCCAGTAACCTGTGGTGGTGCATGATGCAAGATGGCACAGAATTGCTTCAAGTCATGTGGGTAGTATCTGACATAGAGGGAATAGCTTAGATCAGTGAGTGTTTAAAATTTCATTTCCTAGACATTTCAAATTATTCCTCACTTAACACTAATTTAATATTTAAATATAAGTCTCTCTGGGGAAGGGGAGATGGAGGAAGTGTTAGTGTGATGCCAAGAAATAATGACTGGGTGGACAGAATGAAACAGCTAATCTAGAAAGCTAAAGCAATATAGACGATTGAACTTCTAACAACTGTGCTTATTGACTAAAGTGGAAAAATTACATGGATAACTCTACTGTCTTGAAAGTTAACTGTTGAATTGAATGTGATAGACCTTATTGCTGGCTCAGAAGATAGGGTGGCATCACTATGAACCCAACCTGTATAATCCTCAGTTTCTTAGTGACTGAGAGCTCCTAGCACATCATGGTCTCTTCTCTTTAGAGCCTGTAGCAAAAACAGAAGGCAAACAGCAAGGGAAAAGGCTCTTCCAAAAAAAAGTGACGGGCACAAAACCAAAAATTCTTCCACTTTTCTAGTTATCATTGTTACAGAGATTTATTATCCCCTCAAGAACCAATTGAAGCAGATTTGCTATCTTTCAGATGTAAGGAACAACATAAATGAACCAGAACGACTAAAATTTTTCTGAATGAAAAAAAAAAATATATCCCTAACCACGCCGCTGAATGTGGGATACTGAAGAGAAAAGAATTAAAGGAAGTGAGAGAATGAGAGTACAGCCCAAAAAGTTTAAACTAGTTTTCCCCATTCCCTATGCAGGATCCATCAGAGAAAGACTGCAGTGAGGAGAGTCATGGGTTGGTCCCCAGAGCTTGTAACATTAGTAGTAGTCACTCCATTGGGAAGGTGGATACAAAGGCTCAAATTTCCTTTTCTATGTGGACAGTCCCACCTGTGCTGGTTTAACCCAAGAGAACAAACTCATTCAAATTATCTCTGCAGTGGAGACCTGTCCGGTGTTGCATGTGATACACAGAGCCTGGGGGAAGTCTGGACACCAGAGACAAATTCCACCATTCCCCTAGAAAACAAAATAAGCCCTGAAAAATGAAGAAGGCTTACACTTCTATAATCAAGCACTAGGAATCTGCTGCTGTGACATTGTTGGCAGTTGAAAGAAATGTTTCTTTTCCAATCCCAGAGGAGCCTGTGCAATGTGCAATGTCTGCTTCTGCTTTCTTCCTGTTCTGCTGGGCATCAGCAATACCAACAGAACACCTTCTGCTGTTGTGCATGCTTACCATTTATCTGTGAAAGCACTGCTTTGTAGCATCACCTTTCCTAATGCAAAAAAAAAAAAAACCACACCACAAAAAACCAACCCACATATTTTCAAGGGTGGCATTAAAATGTAACTGCAATTCTTTGTCATAGTGTCAGGAGAGTTTATTGTATTTTTAGAAACTAGCCAGCCAAATACAGAAGGTCTAATATTACTCAGAAGGTCAAATATTATAGGTCTAATATTACTCTCCTCTCATGACATATAAGCAATTACAAAACCAGTATAATTAGATTTTTAAAACTTATCTAAAAACATTTTTTCTGTTCCTATTTTACACTGCTAATCCCCCAATTAAACTATAAACTGCAATAACACTTGATAGAACAATGTACAGTAGAATTTAAATTATATCCTATTCCCTTTCAAAATTCAAGGCAGTGAAATAATAATCTGCCAGACAATTTAAAGAACAGGACTGCAAAAGAATTTCTTTTTCAAAAAGGGAGAGGAGGAGAAAATTTCAGCTTTAGTTTTTACCATCTCTATCCATAACTGTTTATGTTAGATGCTCAAAGGTTTTGAAATGCTAAGATAAGAGCAAGAGGGGGAAATTGGAGGCGAGAGGGCGGAGGAGGCAAAGGGAAGCAGCAAATGTTTCAAACTGGAACTGCTGAGGGCAGAGTTTGGTCAGTTAATCTTGATGCAATCAGATTCCCAGTCCCTTCTGGACATTGCTTCTCCAAGGTCATTTAGCTTAAAAAAAGAAGGTTTAAAGTACAACTGAATTTCAGTGTTATGGCTACTACTACTATGTTTGAGAGGCAGACTAATGTTATCCTATTACATTAGCTTCTCAGGTCATAAAAGAGCAATGTAGGCAAAGCCAGGAGATAAGGCAAACTCACTACACCTGAAGTTCAGAGGGATGCTGAATTTCTAGACTGAGGCTTTCATTTTTCATTTACCATTGTCTCTTAATTTTTTTTTTCTTTCTCATTTGGTATAGTGTGTAACTATATTTCAAGAAAGAAGAAACTGATTGTGGTGGATTGACCCTGGCTGGATGCCAGGTGCCCACCAAAGCCGCTCTATCACTCCCCCTCCTCAGCTGGACAGGGGAGAGAAAATAAAACGAAAGGCTTGTGGGTCTAGATAAGGACAGGGAGATCACTCAGCAATTACCATCACGGGCAAAACAGACTCGACTTGGGGAAAAAATTAGTTTAATTTATTACTAGTCAAATCAGAGCAGAATAATGAGAAATAAAACCAAATCTTAAAACACCTTCCCCACACCCCTCCCTTCTTCCCAGGCTTAACTTTGCCCCGCGAGCGATGCAGGGGGATGGGGAATGGGGGTTTGGGTCAGTTCATGACACGTTGTTTCTGCCGCTCCTTCCTCCTCAGGGGGAGGACTCCTCACACTCTTCCCCTGCTCCAGCATGGGGTCCCTCCCATGGGAGACAGTCCTCCACGAACTTCTCCAACGTGAGTCCTTCCCATGGGCTACAGTTCTTCATGAACTGCTCCAGCGTGGGTCCCATCCACAGGGTCACAAGTCCTGCCAGCAAATCTGCTCCAGCGTGGGCTCCTCTCTCTCCATGGGTCCACAGGTCCTGCCAGGAGCCTGCTCCAGCGCGGGCTTCCCACGGGGTCACAGCCTCCTTCGGGCATCCACCTGCTCTGGCGTGGGGTCCTCCACGGGCTGCAGGTGGATATCTGCTCCACTGTGGACCTCCATGGGCTGCAGGGGGACAGCCTGCCTCACCATGGTCTTCACCACGGGCTGCAGGGGAATCTCTGCTCTGGCGCCTGGAGCACCTCCTCCCCCTCCTTCTTCACTGACCTTGGTGTCTGCAGAGTTGTACCTCTCACATCTTCTCACTTCTCTCTCTCGCTGCAACTGCTACTCCCCTGTAACTTCTTTTCCCTTTCTTAAATATGCTATCCCAGAGGCGCTACCACTGTTGCTGATGGGCTCGGCCTTGGCCAGCAGCGGGTCCATCTTGGAACCCGCTGGTGTTAACTTTATCGGACACAGGGGAATCTTCTAGCAGCTTCTCACAGAAGCCACCCCTGTAGCCCCCCCGCTACCAAAACCTTGCCACGCAAACCCAATACACTGATGAAAAGTAAAATATTTTTTCAGAGCAAAGAAAAGTTCCCATATAAAATGGCTCCAGGAAATGACAAAAAAAAAAAAAGATACAACAGTATATAAACTTTAAATGTGTTCTCCAAAAATGAAGCAGAATCAATAACCCAGGCAAAACAACTGACTCATTTGACCAGCTTTTCTCCTGTGTTCTAGGACATTTAGATGTGAAGGGGTGAAAAAAAAAATGTTTTCTTAAAAAAAGAAGATAGGAGTTCTCATTGTGTTGGAACACGTGGCCTGGAGTGAAGAAACCAACGTATCTTTTACTATTAAGTGAGAGGCAAATGTCTTTACCATCTTCTAATTTACAAAAGAAAGCTTATCTGGATGAATTATTATCCCTGCTAGCAGAAATAATTTGAGAAGTATTCCATAAGGTGAGTTAATTAAACTTAACCACCAAACAACAGCAGATAAAAAGAGAAAACACAGATAAATAAAAATTTGGCAAGGTTAGAAAATGCATGATTAACATCTTGTTAAAAATGTTTAATACAGGGGATGCATCCAATATTGCTCAGGGATGGGAGTGAAAGACAAAGAAAGGTAACTGAAGCAATGCATTTCTGTAAAAAGCATATATTCAGCACAATGCTAGTGCTTTGGTGGCAAAAAATAATCAAGTGGGAAAAAGCCTCAGAGTATTTCAGTCCTGCTACGGAAAATAAAGTTTGACCCAAATTTCCTACATTATAAGGTTAGTGAAGCCCAATCCTACGTAGTCTTACACTCTTGCATTCTTAAAGTAGTTTTGTTTATGTGTCACCTACCTGGTAACTCAGACTTTTTCCAGCCAGGTCCAACACTGATCACCAGCATGTTTCACAGTAGAGAGTGTCTAGCCTAAACAAAATAAAACATTAGGCAAATATTAGGACTTTTATGGTTACTTTTTTTTTTCTTTCTTCCTAGTCTCTGTCTCACTTTGTGTAAAAAACAAACACAGACAAAAAAAGTAATTAGGATGAAAATAACTCCATTGCCAAATAAACTTAATGGTGTCATAAAATCAAAGTATGCAAGGAAGATTCAGGTCAAGTGGAATTATAATGATGTAAAACCCAGGAGGAGAATTCAAGGCCTACTCATAAACACAAGGGGAAAAACTATCGCTGTATTAAAGCATCCATCATTCCCTTCCTCTTCTCCACATAAATAAGAATTTCCGGAGAATAACATATAATTATAGCATTAGAGCTGTATATACAGCTCAGAGAATGGTTACCTTGTAATTCTTACAAAATATATCTCTGATAAACAGTACTTTATTTGAAGCTGCATTTCTTTTTGTCTTTTGTCTCTAATGATTAATATATCTAGGACCTGGGCACCTGAAATCACCTGAAATTATTTCCTTCTTTGCTTTCATAAAGAAATATAGGCATATATCTAGCGTGTGTCCCCATACACGCATACACATATGCACATATGCATACACACAAAAGCCATTTTATGCCCTATTTTGAGGATTCAGACTTTGCCCTTTTTCTAATACTGAGACAGAAAAAGCTTTCAGGAAGATGTGAGTCTGGAAATAGGGACGGGGAAGCCTGGCAGGGCAGGGACTGGTCTGGTGTATGCGAAACCTGCATTGGGAATGGCAGCTAAACTGCCCATGCAGGTGCCCCAAGCACAAGGACTGTGGAGAAACTGTGTTAATCTTCTGTTAATAGAATAGTCATCTCTGATCACTAAAACTGATTCTTGCACATATAGTATTTTTTCACTTAATTTATTTTCAGGTGGATTGTCAGTTAGATACTGAATACTCTTATATGGTTAAATCTGTGGCAGAATTATCAAGCATTGTCCTGATATACACGCTCTCCCATATATTTTCAGAATAATCAGGCGCATTCACACTGCGATGCCATCAGATAAATATTTTTGACAGGGAATCTTTCATCCAACTCGCCTTGCTGTCCCAGAGACAGGGTTTGTGTCGGGTCAAACAATCCTCAGATCTTTTACAAGAGGACAATGACAGATTAAGCACACATTGAGAATGAGAGATGTTTCTAGAGGGGAGAAAAGGCCAGCTTTTTTCCTAGAAAGCAAGTGCTTAGGAAAACTACTGGTCTTTTCGTCAGTGTGCTAGCTCCTGATCCTAGCATGTGGCTGACAAATGCGTTTGCTCAGCTCGCTGCGGCTGCACATGGGCAGCGTGATTGCAATGCTGCAGTGAAACGCAGGAGTTCCCAACATAGTAAAGTTGCTCTTTGGCCACTCAACTGTATGCTGCAGGGACAGAGACAGAGTAAAGGACTGCAAAAGTAAAAATTGCATCAGGTAAAGGGCATGTCCCATTTCACTGTGTAATATAAGCTCTTCACTGCATCCCTTTTGCTCCCACTGTAATCAAGTCACAATTTTAGTAAGAAAGGCACTCACCAGAGCAGTGACATCTTCACTTTAACCATATAAACAGTGGTTTTGGACCAATATACTAAGTATTTCATGGTAAAATAAGAACTGAAATGGGTCATCTATAAAACACATGGACTGATTTAAAAAGAATGCCAAATGCATCTGAAGACTGCAGAAGCACAGAGCACTGAGGACTGCAGCCCTGAGACAAAGCACAAGGTAGTAGTAACCTGTGCCATAAGGCACTGCATGGTACTCCAGCAAGCACTTTAAAATCAGCCAGATTTTTTTCACCTAAATGGATAATGAGGATTTGCTCAGTACTTTGCCAGACTGTTCATCAAATGTATTGATTTTTATCAGTCCATAAACACATATCAGTTTGAACTTTACATCACTGTCGACATAAGACCTAGATTAAAAATAAAGTTTAAAACCTAATGAAATTGTTCCAAGGCATGAAAAGAGTCCAGATAAGCTGTGTTTATTTGGTGGCTGACAGATACTGTTAATATCTGAGACAGAATGTCTACAACAGATTTTTAAAACATCAAACATTTTTTTAATTGATTCATTTCAGAAAACTTGTCAAGTAGAAACACAGATGGGGGTGGTTCTTGTAAACTCAGTGATAAGAAGCAAAATACAGGAACTAAAACAATAATATTTGGCATTCTGAAAAAGCAAATTTGAAGCCTGTCAAACATTGAACTAAATTAATAAATACCATAGCATGTGCTCCTATAGCATGCAACATTTATCTCCCCAGACAGGATTAACTGAATAATTCATAAGTGCTGCAGAATGAGGAATGAATGAGTTTCCTATACTAATTCTTGTAAAAGTGATTACCAGCATCTTATGGGGTTCCCATTACTCCCCTTTACACTATGAATGAATGTCCTACTTCAGTTTCATAAATGACCACTCACAATTGCTTTTTTCCTTCTGTGCCATCATTATGTATGGAATGATGAGATGATTGTTGCCAGCTAAGATTTTTTTTTCTTTTTCTTTTGCAGTTTATATTATTTTCAAAAATGGTGCAGTATTACAATCGGCCATTTGTCTTCCATAGAAACAGAGGATTTTCATGCACAGGACTAAAATCAAACTCTTATTTTACAGAAAAAAGCATGCTAAAGTTGTTGTTTGGGTCATAGATTGTAAGGATAAGCTCACAACTGCTTCTTTTACTCTCAACTGTGTGTGCAAAGGCAGGGACTTCAACTGATAATATGAATTTTATTACCTGCCAAATGCAGTTTATAACAGGTGCTTTTTCAGTGACAACATCCCCATCCCCAGAATGATTTAACGACAAAGCTAAGTAAAGATAATGTCCTTGTGCAATCAACAAGAATCCAATTAGTGTATGTGTCTCTTCGGTTTTGTCTTGACTCTTCAGGCATTAAAAAAGGGATCCAGCTTTTGCAGCCTCTGTCTCAGCCTTGTGCAAGCAAACATTTCCTGAAGCAGTGGAGCTTTGCACTGACCAACATACTTGTACCACGCAGTGCATTTGCACGACTCTTCAGCTTCCCCTTTAGACTGGGCCTGTATCTATCTTTGCTTTCCATGGGTGGCCTGTGATAATACTGCCCGAACATATTTAACATCCTAACATGGCAATTGTAGCAGAGGCTACAGTTTTCTTTCCAGGTGGCAACAGGCAGCTCCCACTAGGAAGAGGAAGGCAGTAAGAGCGAAAGAGCTGGGAGTGAAGCTACTGGCCACACTCAAAGAGAGAACTGAGAGCAGGGGAAGGAGCCCGCAGGAACCTGAGCAGGTTTCTGTTCCTCTCTGCTCCTTCCCTACGGGAGAAAGGAATCAGTTTCTTTTCATCGCCATATTTTCGTTGGGAAAGGAAAGTAAGACAAAGATCATGTGCTGAATGCTGAGTCATTGCTTTGATTTACGAGCCCGTTGCAGTTCGTGTTTGATCACTGCACGTTGAGTAATGATTCAACATTGACAATCATTAGAGTCAACTCATCTCCACAACTAAAATGGTTCTCCATAAATATACAGGAAATGCTTAGTATGACTGTAAAATAATACTTAATTTTATAGATTGTTATTTTTAAAACTTGTTTTAGTTAATTTTCTATATTTTCCCCTCTACTAGAGAAGAATGAAGTGAGCAATACTATTCATTTGTTCTAAATTAAGAATTTTATAAATGTTACCAAAAGCTATTATCAGCTACATTTTACTGGTAGAGACAATTGTGGAAATCACTGCAGGAAATGAGAGGCATTATCTAAATTCATGTCTGCTTTCTAGCTTAGTGAAGAAAACAAGCAATTAAAAAGGGGACGCTGTCAGTGGGACGCATGCTGCTCTTCCATAACAGAGGGTACAGCTCCTTTACTTTTCTCGTCCCCTTTCCCAGAAAAGCATCCAGTTTAGCAAAAGATCATTTTCTTTCCTGTTTTTCTCGCATTTATCTTTGGTAAACTATACTTTCCCCTTAAATCAGCTCTGCATAGAGTTCCATTTGGTTCAAGACTACTTGGTTCTCTGGGTCCTAAGCACACTGCAGCTGTGCCTGATATTGCTGAAATATAAATAGATTACCTTCTCAGTGGGTTTTAAAGCCACAGCTAAGCTTATTAAAATTGAGACATAGCACAAACCGCATTCAGTTCTATTAATTCTGACCTTTACGTTCAGTAACACTGAATTCAGTTTATTCCAGAGCACTGCAGGGAAAAGTGACAGTTAAAAGTGATCTCTCCGGACCTAAGTTTACAGCATAAGTATTTCTCTGAGTAGGAATAGCCTCCTTTTCAGCAGGCTAATGTTTGAGAATTGAAAGAATGTATAAAGCAATATTTTTTTGGCTTAGAGGAAGCTACTCTTTATATCCTAGCATGCATCAAATCAGCTTGTTAAGAGATACAGAATGAAAACTGGCATTGCTGAAGCTGATGGAGCTTTTACAGCCGACATTAGATGAACTAGTTAAGCTTCACCCATGATGAATACTGTTCTGTATTTCAAAATCTGAATAATCATCTTCTTTAATTTCCAAACATCTGATGTAATAGTGATTTCACTTGGTAATCTACATTTTATGATCCTTTTCTCTCAGATAAACATTAGATTAGTCTCATGGTGTCTAAATAGATGTTGGTATCTCTAGAGAACTAAAAGAGAAATGGAAATGGAACACTTAGAGAAGATGCTTTTTTCATTTCCCCTTCAATTTTCCTTTTCTGGGATACTAGTTAGAGCTTTTTGACTTCTCTGAAATCTTACCAACCTTCCACTATATTTGCATTCTGTTACAGATTTATTTATATTTAGCATTTTTATTTGGCCAGTAGAATAGGCCTTGATGCTGGATTAGTGCTTTATTCATAGTAGGATTTCAGATGAGTCACAGATATATCTCTGCAGCAGCTGTTGCAGACCTCATAATGCCATTAGGCTCTGACTCGGGGAGAGATGTTGCACTGGCGTACTGTGGCTATCGTCTCAGTGATTTCTACAACACAGAAGCCATTCAATGTAGATGATGGAAAGGTATCAATGAAATTTTGATGCAGAACATATCCTGAAGGCATAATGCACACAATATGCACTTCACAAGTTTTGTGACCTTTTCAGAACTTATATGGAAAAACACTGCAGAACATGAGGAAATTCTACCTGCAGAAGTTTGCAACTGCTTCCTGTCAAAAAAGATTCGCTTCCTACCTCATGGCAAAAAAACATTTCCTATTTCATGGTTTACAGAAAAAAAACAAACATTCCCTTGCTCATAGTAAAAAACAAACCAAAACAAAACAGAAAAAGAAAAGAAACACTTCCCTGCTGATGATTAAAAAAAAAAATCCCACTTCCTTGCTCATGGTAAAAAGCCTCTGCAGACCCACTGAGGACCATTAATGTCCATGAGAACTTTTAGAGGTCCTGCTGAAAAACTACGCATTCATACTACAGAAGAAAACAGGTCCCGTGTGATACCAGAAATTTGGTCAGGAGTTTAGCTGGATGTCTGCAGAGGATCGGAAAGCATCTTACATATTCCCAACAGTATTATAAAAGTTACAGTTTCTGAGTTCTGGGGAAAAGCTATCATAGACACAGATAATGCTTGGCATTTTCAGCTTCAATGCCAAGAACTGTGCTAAGCCTCCACCCTTGAGTGATGCCATCTGTACAGAAACATTAAGCCCATCTTTTTACCTCTAAGGTCTCATATGTTAAACTGACACACTCAGCTAAATTCAGATTTAGAGCAGATAACCTGCTACACCTGGGAACAGGTAGATAAAGTACAGCCACTTGTCCTAAGTGCTCGGTACGTAAGAGCTGCGATCATCTTGTTTCTGCCAAATCATCCAGTCAGATAGCAGGCATTATTCTGGACTAATGGAACATACATACCTGGCTCCTTGCACACCGCTCTAACACTCCACTTGGCAGTCAATGCTTGTTTCATTTGATTTCATTCCACTGCCTTTATCTGAGTATTTCTGGGATGAATCCGGCCTATTAAGGTATAAATAAAGTAATAGAGGACATGCATACAGACTAATCATGTAACAAGTTATGTTTCTGAAAAACAGAAATAGAACAGCACGTAATTGTTATAGTGTGAAGATACATAAATAAAAAGGGAGCAGAAGAGAATGAGCTAAATCATTTGTTACACTGTTGATTACCCAGACTGATAGACATTTTTTGGCATGTCAAACATCTCAAAAATAAAACATGAATTCTCACCTCCCTAACACAGAAGAATGGGCATCTGTCATGTTACATTCACTCGATCTATATTAGAACCTCTCAAAGCTTTTCAGAGACTCCTACCATGCTGCATGTTTTCATTTTGTAATGAACCCAGCACAAGGACATTATTTTGTTTGAAGGTCATGCAAAGCACTAGCTGAGTACACTCTTTAAGAAAACTATTTCATAAATGCACATGGTTAGAATATTTCATAAGGGCCCACTGTTGCAAGGTTTTGAGTACACAAGCAATGATCTCATTCCTCAGATTTGTCTGTATTTATTACCTATGTAAAAAAGAATACGCATTGTAAATGCTTACAGTTACATCAACACAACGGATCAGTCTATCAAAGAGATAGACAGGTGAAAATAATGCTGTTCTATAATGGTAATTATTACCTCTGGCCAACTAGGTATATGCTAGATCCATTGTGTGCAAGCCAATGGGTACTGTTAAAGTGGCATGTTTTAGTCCCTCACATTGATTGTTCAAAAGCTCCTGAAACAAAATACATCAGAATCTTCTTTTTTGAATGTGTTATGGCTGCCTTTCTATCTAGGTAGTCTTATAGCTCTCTTCACTGTGATACTGCAGAGCTAGATGAATGCTGAAGACAGAATTTATTGTATTAGAAAGTAAAATACCATGTCATGTACATCCAACACAGGCTATACATAATTACATTCTTCATTTAGAAATAACATTCTTTTAAAGATTACATGAGAATGCCCTTCTGCCCTTCATCATTTTTTAGTTGCCCCACACTACCTCGCTGTAGAGAGGACAGAAAGAACATGGATAATACAATAGGTCAGATCATTGCAGAATACTACTGATTTATAGCATAACATTATTTGGCGCTGTGTTTTTTAGTCAGAAGAGGTTTGTGGTTTGCTTTTACTGACTAGATAGTAACATGATGGGTTTAAAACCACTGAAAAAATCCTGAGCAGTGTCCTTGCACTCCTAAGGTCAATAGCAAAAAGGACTGTCATGTTCAGCATATCTAGGATTTCTTTCTGAGCTTTTCTTTTTATGAAGAATGTGGAAGATGTCAAAAGAAAGTTTTCACAAAAGCAACATGAAAAGGAAACTTCTTTGGGAACTCAGGAAAAGTGGTTTGTGAGCAAAGTCTAAACTGGGCAATGTTTCATGCGTGTGTTAAAGCCTGTAAGGTTCAAGAGGCAGCCAGAATGCTGTGACTTCTAACTTGTGACAAACTGGCTCTGCAACCTTACAGTGAAACTTCCTATATTTTCAAAGGCATTCCAGAACCAAAGATAAAAAAATCCATCATGCAGGTTATTTTCACTTTTCATTAAAACTATTAGATTTAAATCTAAACCATCTGATGTCTTTATTGCAAGGTTATCCTTTTACAGATGGACTAACATCTTCCTGGAATCACTTGCTGAAGCGTGCAGTAAACTCCATGAGCATCCTGATAGTCACAAGTTTCAAACCTTACCTGTTGCCGGAGTTGTCAGATATTTGGTTATTACCCAAACAGTCCAAGAGCTGAGACTCTTAACCAAGGACTAGGACAAGCACCCACCCCAGTGTCAAACACCAGACATTTGTCCATCAGTCTGTAGAAAGCATGAGCTTCTGGATGTCCTAGAAGAGGTGTACTTTGGCAGCTAAAGACACTTTATCCATTGTTTTAACTCCCAGGCCAGACCTCTCTTCCTTTGATTTGTACAATGTTCCCTTACACCTATCTTCCCTACCCACAACTATTTCCTGGCTCCAGTCCTCAATGCTGCAATCACACTTCATTCTCTTTGGCACACAGTTGTCTCCAGAAGTCACACTGAAGAGCACAGGAAGTTTAATTTTTTTCTTGGTTGAATGTTAATCTAGTAATGGCCCTCCTGATACTGGGAAAGACACTGGGAAGAGCTATTACAGAAGGGAATCCTGCTCTCTCCCTGTAGTCCCAGCAAACTGTGTAACCTTCAGAGACTTGGCTGTCAAATGCTGACTGCGCTGAGAATCTGCAAGCTCAGATGTTCAGAGTCATGACTCGCCCAGTTGCAGTTGACTTTATTTTCAATTTCTTCTGAGCAATGTCATAAAGCATTCCTCTGATGATCAGGTAGATCACCTGCATCTCTGCAAAGGCTCTGCAGTTTCTCAACTAAAGGATCAGTTAATATTTAACATAGGCATCCCCCACCACACACTATTTTCTCTCTCTTATAAGGCTGGCTGCTCATATTTGGATGCAGTGAAATCAGGGAGAGACAAGGCAGCATGGAGAGCTGTTTCCAAGCTCAAATCTGCTACACTGCAGGACAACAGATAGTGCCCGTTGTACTGCCCTACTACTACAGAGAGAGTGACATCTGCTTGCTCTCTTCAAAGCACGGAGCTGACTCCTGCACTGTATTGCTTTGTTTAACAGAATCTATTCTGCTTTGGGTGGATTTTGGATTGATGATGCATTTTTGGTTTAGGATTTCCTTCTCTTTACTAACATTTGAATATTCCTGCTACCATAGCTCCTGGTGGTATCTGTGTCGATAGATATTTAAATCTCTTGTAAGTGCTTTTTGTAACTGACTGCCTAGAAAACCGAAAGCATTTATTTTGACAGAGGTTCTCCCTATTCTCCCTCCTCGTTCTCCCAGAAACATGTATCTAATTGGATATGAGTATTTTAACAATGCTATCGGAAAAGTATCTACAGCTGTTTTAAATTTAAACTTCAGGGGCCTCATTCACCATCCAGTTATTCCATGTTTACAGTGTCATAACATCTTTAAAATTGAACGTGTTAAAGCCAGCACAAAATGGAGGAAAGCAGCAGCGAATTATACTATTGCTATCAATGTAAAGCCATATAACTTAAATTTGCACCGATTTCTTAAAGTGAAAGTAATCACTGAACAGCAGGATTAAATGGTCATGCTGTATAATTAAGACATGTGTATGCCATTTGTCATTACCCTTTTAGCATCTTCTTACATGGTTTGCCCTCACAGAAGAAACCAATCTAATATAAACATCTGCATTTTGTTTCTTTTCTCTTATTCGCGTGTGTGATTAGCCACAAAGAGGCCATCTGGTTGGCCACGCTCTTCCTGATCCATTTTCTTTATGTGCCAACAATGCCTGCTCCTGTGCCATGTTCCTTGTGCGATAAATCTGCTCGCCACAATACTATACTGAAACTACCAGCACAATTGTTTTGGTTTCTGTCTGCTGAGCAATGGGTGTTTGTGTGTTTGTCGCAGCTTCACAAACATCAAGGGGTGCCTGCAGAATGCTACAATAGCCTTGAACCCACTATGAACGCGAACTAGTCTGGCAAGAGTTCAAATCTTTACCTTGTTCTCTGGCAGAGTTTTTATTTCAGGCATGATGTTCTTCCTCCTCCTATTTTCCACAGCTGAGTCACATACAGACCTGGCCTTTCATGTTCTCCTTTAGCTGTCTGCTTTTGCATGACTGCTCTTCCTGTTTACCCTGTTGTAGCATACGAGGTCCTGTGGGTACAGCAGCTAGGTACTGGCAATCCTGTAAGAAACAGCCTCTACTGTGGACCTATATCCACCACTTAAGACCATGGAAGCCCAAGATTATGGTCATTTCAGCCCAGCCCTGCATGGTATTGAACATCTCCTGTGAAAGGCTAAGCACTGTTGTTAGTACTATTACTGAGGCCAGGACCCCACTGTAGTGGGGCTGGCACTACTCAAATGAGTATCAAGAGAGAAACTTCCCTGCAAACAGCTCAATTCGCAAAGAAATGGAATTAAAGCAGCCAGAAAGTGTTTATCCAAGGTCACACAACAGGTCCCTTGGCACACTCAGGAAGAAAATATAGGTATCTCACTTTTTCACACTCCTGTAAAGGTAATAGTACAAATAAATATGCAATCCCCAAACATGGATCTCTTGCTATGTCATAAAGTTACCCTAAAATCCATTCAAAAGAAAGCTTCCAAAGTTGAGAATTTGGAAGTCACGTGTGACAACTCCTACAGAAGTATATGGCACAATCAAGACAGCAGAGGTCCCCAAGGATCTCTTCTCACATAGCCTCTCTGTCTATATCCATCCCATCATTCTTATGTGCAAATCAAGTTATGGGAAAACCTGTTTTGGGAAAAGATAAAGAATAACTTCCCTTCCCTCCACATGTAAAAAAAAAAGATATGATGCCCACCTTCTTCTCAGAAAAGGATAATGATGAGGTGGATTTGAAGAAGTACTGATACATTCACTTTTGTTGACCAGAAGGAATGTTCCTGATGGCACATTTAATAGTTACTGTATTTCCAAAGTCAAGCTACAAAACAAACCAAGAACTGACCATAACTGCATTGCACCGTTGTGGACATCCGTAGGTTGCCTGCTTCCAACTACCACAGTTCCTCTTAGCATGCGAGAGTATGTCTTTTCAGGAACTAGCGTGCCTGATGTGGGCCGTTTGGTGCTGCCACAAGGTGTTACACCTCTCACCAGAGAACTTGTCCTTGCAGATTTCCATTGCAAGCAACTGTGAGTTTGGGTCTATGCTATGGAATTATGTATCCCTAAGTCTTTTTCCTCCAGTGCCCTGAATGTGAATCTAACAGTGTATAAAGGAAATTTGAGTAAAGGACATTTAGACTTAGCTGGGTCTACAAAGAAAAGGATATATAGATGTAGCCTCTATTTGCTACACTCTGGATCTGCTTTATTTCTGTCTGGGGTTTTTTGCTTTCCTATGCTTCGTTTATGCACTCAGGCACTGCTACACCAGCTGAGTGAGAAACTAACAGGAATGCCTTCATGGGTTTCTATAAATCAGCCTAGAGGTTGAATTATTTGATATGTTTTGTGGTATGTTCTCTATGTCTAAATATCCACTTCAGGGCTTTGAGGTTTCTTTTATTAACATGTCTTGCCTCAGGGAAGGAGAAGTTTTGTCTTTCATAATCATAAAGAATACACACAATATAAATTTACACTGGCTTATACAGATCAAACACATTCTATAATGACAACTTCACAGCCTGTTTCCACAGGTGATCTATTTTTAAGCCAGAGGGATGGGGTACAGAACAGTTAAGGGCAAAGTATCATTACATAAACAACAGCAAGTAGAAGACAAATAATTCTTCGTATCTTGCAGTGAGATATTGATAAGTACATATGAACATTGGATAGACTTTGCTGGCTTACCGAGTATAGGCTAGTTGATGTATTTGATGTCACATTTGGGCAAACAAAAGATTTGTTGGTTTCTGTTAAACCACACAGAGAGCTGTCAGGAATTTCACTGGGAGTACCTGAAATATCAGCAAAGAAAAGTCAAATAATTTAAATAAACTTACTTTGGAGATATATTTATCTGAGAAGATTAAACAAATCTAATATGAGAGATTTCAAAGTTTAGAAAATAACGAGTTAACATATAATTTCATAAATAAAACATCGTCACCATTTTAGAATTTCAAAGCACTTTATCTGATCTGCTTATAGAATACATAGCAGAAGCTTATGCTTAGACATACGCATAATGGATTTAAAAATCAGTACACAAAGCCTGCAAGTGTTATCCTTTCAGAGGGTCAAAGAAGGTAAGGAAAGCAAGAATGTGCTTTTGCTCCTTAGAGCACAGCACTGGTTTAGTCTTCAGCAATACCATACATAGTCTCCTAGCTGACAGGCAAATTATAGTCGTCTGAGCTAAAATGGTTGCTTCCCTGTACCTTTTTAAATTTTAGATGTAGCTATTTATAACATTTCATTAGAAACTTCCCATGCTATGGGAGTATTTTATATATTAAACTACAAAGGTATCGGTTAAAATATTGAGAGAGTTTGAGATTAATTGCACAGCCTCCAGTTGCTGCAATATCTTATGAAGCAGAAAAGAAGACATATGCCAGAAATCCTTTCCAGACAACCCTGGAAAAGAAGCAGCAGTTACAGTATTAATTTTCCCTTCCACTATTGTATGAAACCTGGCCATCTGTTTTCTGACAGTATATCACAAACGAAAATTGCACCACTTCATATACATTAATAGCATTACAGGAAAAATCTAGATTAAATTTTTATATATGTCAAGTTTGTGAAAACTTCAAGCATGCAGACCTCATTTTCCCTGTTTATACATGCATTCATTTTAAAGAGAGTATTTCTTACTCTGGGAGGCTACTACAGTGGACAGTTGGTATATCATAAATAATGGAAACGTCTATCTTTAACGTTCTAATAAAACAAGTATTTATACTATTTGCAAAAACAGATTTCAGTTGGGTTAAGTAGTCTATACCACTGAAGGCTATTAGAGATGAACTGGTAAGATAAGACTGCCTCATCATAGCTCAGTCTAATCCATAAAACTATGTAGTAGTATATGTGATATTTTTGACATACGAATAGACTTGTAATCAAGGCCTTTAACAATTTTCTTTTACTAGCTCAACATTTCAGCTGTCATTGCAAGGCTTTTTCTCCATCTGAAATAACTTCTTCTTCTCTGTGGATATGCAATTTTTCTGCATATTTAAAAAATGAGGCTTCTGTCCTCTTTTGTGCCAAAAGGTAGTGTCTGCTAATAAATTAATGCTAATAAATTGCTATCGGTTCCACCAGAGCTTCCACATATTTCAAAATACACATTGAAATCAAAGAGGAAGCTCAATCTAGAGTGTCATCTGATCTTTAAAGCATAATATAGGCATACTGTTTAATTTACACCTTTGCTGGGAAGCTGACTGGCTTGCTTCCGTTGTGCAGCCCTGTCATGCACATTCCAAACACGTGATGATCCAGAAACAAATATTGGATTCCTTAAATATAGAACATACTCTCAAGTGTGTAAACTGAGCATACTCTCAGCTTAAAAAGCTGCAGAAGCCTTTTCTGACATGTTTATACCAAAACAAGAATGGTGGTGTGTGGAGATGGAAACTGCTTGAGTGACACCGGCTATATTTACCATAGAAGAGGTGAAGGGATGGAGCTCATATACTTGTTTTCCAAAGGAAAGAAATAAATACAAGGGCCAGCTGGTTCCGCTAGCAGATCTTGTGGGGGGAAGGGAGAAAGGATAAAGGCTTCTGGGCTTCTCCTGGAGTAATATTGCAAGTGGACGGGGACTGTTACGAAATATAGCGGTCGTTTCCTACATTTGGACGACATCTGGATGAACTGTCTGTTGTGTAACTAAATGGTTAAATATGTTTAGCTTACCATTGCAGCTTTGTAGAATAAAAACTGGAAAAGTGGAGAATTTCTTAAGTGATGGCAAGATTTAATAGACCTCCTTCCTTACCTTTTTTCAAATATTATTCATACTATAAATCCAAAAAAGGCTTTTTCTTAAAAAAAATCAGGATATTAAGCATTCACAATGAATCACAGTACACAAAAGTATACCAAGAATAAAGCTACTAATTTTGTTGCTGTGCTATTTTGTGATGTGGATAGCGGCCTTGTTTGTAAAATAACTATTCACAATTTTAAATAGCACTTGGCAGCATTGTTTTAGTATCTTCTGTACTCAAGTGGGTAAATTTCCAGTTGCCCAAAGGTATCAGTAATAAGCGCCACTTGCCAGGGATCTTACAGCCAAAAAATTTTAGACATAAAATGGAATTTAAAAGTGAATTTAAGTGACAATCCTATTCGTCACCAGCATTGCAGTGATTTGGGGGAAAATGTATGTTAACTGGCATGTATATAAATTCATAGTGAGTTTCACAGTCTGGTTGCAGCCTTTTAACAATAGTATAGCTCCTATGAATTGCAAAAAAAACCCCACACAAGATCCTTTTTCACGAAAGGGCTCTGTTTACGCTGGGAGGGTTATATATATGTTGAGTCTCCTAAATGACTGCTTCAGTCAGGCTTCAATGGAATCTCAACAGAAAACTAAAAGCTGTTTCTTACAGAAAATAACCTGCATTGGCCTAGCCTCTGCCCACAGCTTACCGACCTACACTGAGTATTTCTTAAAACTGGATGAGCAGTGCATGTTCTTTCCAGGCATTTTGTTTTTCCAGTAAAAAAGCATGAAGAGAGATCTTTCTACAGTCTCTGTTTCTGGTTCAGCAAAAAAAAAAAAAAAGCCCAACAAAAACACAAACAGCCCACAGACTGCTGCACGGGATGATGCAGAAGAGCATTCTCTTTTGAAGAGGAGTCTCCAGCGGGTTTTCTGGCCCATGGCTTGAAAAAAAAAAAAGCTGCATTTATTGCCCAATGTAGTCTTCTGTGAAGCAAAGTATTCTTCTTTCCTGGTATCTGAGCTCAGCATTTAAGAAAAACAAATTCTTGCTTCACTTTTCTCCATGGATGAAGTGCTGCTTGATCGATTTACAGATTAAATTTATACGATTTTATCAAACAAAAAGACTGATTCTGTTGTTGTTAAGGAAGACTATATATATTTTATTTTCTCATAGCATGTATGTATGCTCTGTAAAGAAACCAGCAGCAATCCCACATCCATTATGTGACTGTGTTACATACTTTCTGGAGGACACAATGGTGGCCTTTAGCAGACATGTCAGCCTCAAATCCTCTCAAGATTCGTGAGACAATAGTAGCTTTATTCTATTTCATAACTTCCATCGTCCTCTAGGCAGTCAGTATGCTTTATGCCTGACTGAAATGGATGCAAAACCTAACTATGCCAAGAAGACCCACCTCCAAATCCTATCACCTTTCCTATTTTCTCCTCCATCCTGTCTTTACTGTGGCTGTTTTTACCGAGACATAGGGACAACATGCCAGACACACATTGCTCAGCCTGTTGCAGTCGCCCAAGCCTCACGTTAACAGTCTAGAAGTTAAATTGCCGCTGCTGCTTCAGCCTGAGGCATCTGCAGCTGGGACCTCCTTTCCACCAGCCCACACAGGAGGAGAGCTTGGATTCACACTGACTCAGGGCTGTCAAACTGCGGCACTCTGACTTATGAGAGATTAAAAATAAAAAGCTGGGTGAGAGTTTGAAAGCTGCCTGTCAAACAGAGCGGCACCAACCCTCTCTCCCTCTGAATGAGGGCTTTAGAGCAATGTTTCAAATTCCCTCTCCGGATGAACGCCTCCCGCCCCTCACCGCGCCCTTCGCTTCATTTACACCTCGCTAAGCTGCGTAAGAGACCAAAGGCCGGGCCTCCTCTGCAGATAAACAAGGCTGGGCAGCGCTACAGGGCCCCCCTCCGCGGCCTCCTGCCCTCCGCCCCCCGACCTCCTCTGCCCAGGCCGCCGGGCTGCAGCGGCCGCGCGGCTCCGAGAAGCGTGCGCCGCCCGAGGGTCGCCGCTCTCAGCAGCCCACCTCGCCCCGCCTGGCCCCCCCCCCAGGCTGAGCTCCGCCGTCCCGGACACGAGCCCCGACCCGCCCCGGCTACCGGGGACACCGGCCGGCCTTCCCTGGGGTTCCCCCCGGTGCCCCTAGTGCCGGGCAGCGGCCCAGGGCTCGGCGCCTTCCATTCCCCTCGCGTCACGGGGTGGGGGGCACATCGGAAACCCTTCGCTCGCTCCAGAAGCAGGACACACACACGGCCCGCAGTGCCGGTGCCCGGTGAGGCGCAGCGGCCCGCCAAGCCTGAGCCCGTGGGGGGGGGGGGGGGGGGGGCGGGAGATGGCGGCGGGACGCCGCGGGACGAGGAGGCGGAGCCGGTAGGTTCCGGAGGGGGCAGGCGAGCGCAGAGCGCTGGCGCCGCGGCTGTCAGTTAGGAGCGGCGGCGCGAGCGGAGGGAGGCGCAGCCGGGGCGCGAGCCTGCCGCCTCGGGCTGCCGGAGGAGCCGCCGCCGCGGAGCCCCGCCGCCGCCGCCGCCGGGAGCCGCCGCCCTCGCCCCGGGTCTCGCTGCGGCGCGGGGCGCGCTCCGGCGTGCGGCAGGTGCAGGACGCGCGGGCGGAGGCGACCGCGCCACCGCCCCCCGCCCGGCGGCGATGCCGGCGGTGCAGAAAACGGTCTCCGAGATCCGCTCCCGCGCAGAGGGTGAGTGCCGCCCGGCGCCCGCCTTTCCCCGCCCGCAGGGAGGGACGGGGGAGCCCGGCCGGCGCTCCGCGACCCTCCGGCGCGGAGCCGCGGCGGGGTCTGCGCCGCCTGGCCGGGAGGGGGCGGCGGGGAGACGAGGCGGCGGGAGCCGGTGTCGCGCCGGCTGCTGCAACGCCGCCCGCCGCGCCGCCCCTCACCGCGGCCTCCGGTCGTGCCGTGCCCTCCCGGCGGGGCTGCCGCGGCGGGCGCTTGCCGCGGCCGGGCATCGATCCCAGCGCTGGGGCGGGAGCGTTGCTGGTGGTGGTGGTGGTGGCGGTCTCCGGGCGGTCTCGTATCTACGGTTGTCCATTGTCTGCCGGGGACGGCGAGCCCCCGGGCAGCGGTTTGCGCGTCAGCGATGGCAGCGTTTCAGGGCGAGCGGTTGTTTTCTTTTCCCCGGTGTGTCTGGCTGCACGGCCCGCCGGCCCCGAGTGGCGGAGAGGGAGAGGCAGCGGTGGCTCATGGCCTCGGATATTTGTCCTGGGATATTCGTCCTAGGAATAAGTCGGCATACTTCTTTTATATGTAGTATGTAAGTGTACGCTGATCATCAGAAATAAACGTTGCTGATACAGGGAATGTGCCTGAAAACGTCAGACCGTGCTGATGTTTTATGCCTAAGTAAGGGTTCGGATTGCTTAGCCTGCAGATAACAGCGTGTCAATTACTGCCTTGTAAAAAGAATCACTGCAATGAAATTACCTTAATACAGTATTTATTGCATGCAAAAGTAAAATTTGAAATCACTGATACCAAAGCAGCAGTCTGTTGGGACAGCTTGTGATTTTCAGTTGCTGTAGGTAATGATAGCAGTGTCACTGTAATGACGCATACTTCCTGAGGCAGGTATGCAGGTTTTATCCCTTTGTCTGAAAGTTTCGCACTTAAGCCATTACATCAGGCTGATTATTTTTTGGCTTTGTTTGGCTGTATAGGGAGGTAAAAACTTTCTGCCTGTGTCTTTCTTCCTTCTTCCAAACAAAGGATATTTTATTTATTTTTTTTTTTTTGCGCTAGGAAGAGCATGAAGAAACATAGATTGGAAGTAGGCTGTTATGTTGATGTTCTATTCTGTTTCTCCCATGTTATGTGCCTTCCTCCCCCCAAAGTAGGATTGGAGGAGGTCTGGCTCTGCCTCTGCCTAGGAAACGTTAGCAGGCCAAGAAATAGAAGAATGCATCTTTCTAAGAAGAAAGGCAGAAGGTACATCCTTCCAGGGACGCTTTTGAAATGCGTTTACAACTGGAGCAGCCGTGCTGCTATACCCACAGTGGTTAGTAGATGCACATAATGGGACTAGTTAAATGTCCAAATTTTCAGTGCTTAATTTGAGTTCTTTTCCAGTTATTCTTTTCCCAGACAGTTGGTTTTCCCTGCAAGCTTAGCACAAATAAACTGGGAAAACTGATGCTCTCTTTAAAATGATCTAATTACAGAAATCTTAATGGCTATTAAATGAACAAATGTGGTATTCCCTAAAGGTAAATGTCTAGCTAAGATGTGCAGATGCAGTAAAAGGAAAAAAAGTCTAGTTTATTTGAATAGTGTTCAAGGTTGGATGACTGTAAAACAGTTGAATATGGGGTTTAAGAGGTTTCTCAAAAATACTTTCTTTAGGACTGAAAATAGATATGAAACTTCTTTTAAGAAACTAACTTTTGGAAAACGACGTAGTTTTTCATCACAGCAGTGGCGTTATTGTCTCATACTATACTATATATACTATTACTCAAAGAAAAATCATTTAAAAACTTACTGTTTTCTCACTCTTAGATTAATGTGATGCTTACTAGTTCATTTTATTTATATTCAGTTCAATTTATTTATACTCAGTTCATTCACAATGAAACCAGTGTCAGCGAGTCTTTTACTTCCTTTTTTCTTTTTGAGATAAATGGCTTCCAATTTAGTCTACACACTTGGACTCTGTGGCTGGCGTTTCTAAACAGTTCTTCGTAAGTAAATCTTACTGTTTTCTAAAAAAGAGAACTTCAGAGTTCTGCAGTGTGGGTCTCATCCCTAGCATTTGACAGTAACATAAAGGAACTGTAACACCCTAGCTCTGGCCATCGCAGGAGTCTCTTAGATAAGCGCTGTGCAAAGTGATGATAAGGCTGCCTTCTGAGACCTCCACCAAAGTCCTACCCACAGTGCAGAGTAGGAAATTCTTGTTATTGGCAGGGTCCCTGTGTGTTCTTTGGAAGTCTCTGATAATACTGTAATCACAAACAGTGGCTTCCATAAGTGCTGTTATGGCGTGGGCCATTCCTTCGAGTAGCCTAAGACTTGTGAGGATCTGATAGATAAGCTTAATATTACTTCCCTTGTTCTAGATGGTTTTTATTGTGTCTTTGGGGTTAAAACCTCATTTTTCTCTTCTGTCACTGCAGCAACTAATTTCTGCTTCAGAGAGTTTTCCGTGGATCATGAGCTACCTTATCAGTCTGGACTGTCTTGACATCATCTCAGAACTGAGCTCTCTGACATGAAGAGATAGTAATACCTTTGTTAAAGAAAATCAACTGTTATGCTCAGATGAAATAAACTAAATCAGAACTGTCAGAACAATGCACACAGGTATCATTCCCAAGAATTGCTCAACCAGTCACACAGAAGAATTGAGACTACAGTCTGTAAATTATTACAAAGTAAAAATTGTAGGTGTTTTAACATCTGTAAGACAACCTGCTACCTGCACAGAGAAAGGAATTTGATTAAAAAGGAACTATTTTTGTGGCATTCTTCCAAACCTGTGGAGGTTCTTGTGCTCTTCATGGCTGATGAAAGATAACTAGGCATACTGAGGATCTTTTTTAAATAGATTTTTGTGCCTCTTATCCCTGTTGCAAAGAAGAACACCTGCAGTTACCATAAGCATAGGAAACACAGCAGTTCTAAGGTGGTATGTGTATCAATAAAGTCTTGCTTGAGGCATGGAAGATCTGGCCCTCCTAAATGAATTTAGGAAATCTATACATGTGTTTTCACCGCCAGTAACCTGAATTCAGAATTGTACCTGGGCTTCACACATTTGGTGCTGTGGAAATACCATGGGTGTCATGTATTCTGCAGTTGCAAAACACATGGGGAATCTTTGAGTAGTGTAGTCTACATCTAGCCTTATTAAATACAGTAATTAACTAGGGTTGGTTTAGCTATATATAACTACACAGTTAATACATGCATCCATTAAATAATATGAAATGGAATCATTCAAAGCGTTTTATTTCTTTTGAGAGACTCTGGGAGAGTGGAATTGTGGTTGGCAGTTCTTATTAGGATTCTCCTGAAGATTGAAGCATTAATGCTTTTTCTTCATGTATTGGTGGAGTTCAGTGAACTATATAAGGTCATTGAGAAGGGGTAGAAATTTGAGGTGCCATGGTGCTGTCTACCAACAACAAGCAGGTAATAATTAGTTCTTTATATTAGTGGAGGTGAATGCCTATGTGAAAACTAGGTGAAGCTGAACTTGGGCGAGATGAGATGACTTAAATATCTTCATCAGTTACATAGACAGTGGGATCAAGTGCACCCTCAGCAAGTTTGCAGACAACACCAAGCTGAGTGGTGTGGTTGACACACCTGAGGGACGGGATGCCATCCAGAGGGACCTGGACAAGTTCGAGAAGTGAGCCCATGTGAACCTCATGAGGTTTAACAAGTGCAAGGTCCTGCACATGGGTTGGGGCAACCCCCGATATCAATACAGGTTGGGGGATGAAGGGATTGAGAGCAGCTCTGAGGAGAAGTACTTGGGGGTACTGGTGGATGAAAAGCTGGACATGAGCCGACAATGTGCGCTTGCAGCCTGGAAGGCCAACTGATGTATCCTGGGTTGCATCACAAGAAGTGTGGCCAGCAGGTTGAGGGAGGTGATTCTCCTCCTCTGCTCCACTCTGGTGAGACCCCACCCGGAGTACTGCATTCAGCTCTGGGGCCCCCAACAGACGAAGGACATGGACCTGTTGGAGTGAGTCCAGAGGGGGGCCACAAAAATGATCAGCGGGCTGGAGCACCTCTCCTATGAAGAAAGGCTGAGAGAGTCGGGGTTGTTCCACCTGGAGAAGAGAAGGCTCCAGGGAGACGTTATTGCAGCCTTTCAATACTTAAAGGGGGCCTATAAGAAAGATGGGGACAGGCTTTTTAGTAGCGCCTGTTGTGATAGGACAAGGGGTAATGGTTGTAAACTAAAAGCGGGTAGATTCAGACTAGATATAAGGAAGAAATTTTTTACAATGAGGGTGGTGAAACACTGGAACAGGTTGCCCAGAGACGTGGTAGATGTCCTATCCCTGGAAACACTCAAGGTCAGGTTGGACGAGGCTCTGAGCAACCTGATCTAGTTGAAGATGTCCCTGCTGATTGCAGGGGTCTTGGACTAGATGACCTTTAAAGGTCCCTTCCAACCCAAACTATTCTATGATTCTATGGCTTTCATATGAAGAGGGGAAGTACTTAGAAATTCTGTAGTAGCCATCAGATGGTCTGCTGAAGACCGTCTGTTTTTGTAATGCCTAATATATCCTTCGATGTTTCTACTCACGGACTATAGGACTATATAGCATTGTACCAGATGTAGTGCTCATTATAATCACTTGGGTCTGGGTTTTTTTCTGACTAGTCTGTTTTGCAGACTATGTTGAGATCCCAGTACTTCACAATTGGAAAAAAATTGGTCTAGTTCTAGCGCAGACTTGGCCACTTGAGCGGTACCAGGAGGTTTGAGCAGGTCATTCCAATTCCCTTCTGTGCTCTGACTCCTCAGAAGGACAGACTGATGGGTCAGGTTCCCTGTGCCCGTTCTGTCATCGAAGGTCTGTCACGGCATTATGACAAATAACTCTGAAGGCACCTTCTTTTTCATAACAATACCCTCTTTGAACTGTGCTGCATTCTTTGGGAATGTGAGCTAGCAGACTTACTCATATAAGAGGTTCTGGGCTACAGCACCAACTTTCAAAGGTTTTGAATGCTGTACTTTGAGAATAAAAAAGGAATTTTTAATGATTAAAGGAAGTGAATTAAAATCCTTCTGGTGATTTGAATGAGGGTTTTCTTTCCCTCCCTTTCTTTCCATACTATAGTCTATCTGTATTTACCCTTGTCCATTTCTTGTAACAAAAATGAGACACCTTTTGAGGAATGAAAGCTGAAACTTGTAAACTACCCTACCTAAAGGAAAAATTGGATATATGTAAAATATTTGGACAGTGGTTACTCTTTATAATCTGTTGTTGTTGTTTTACTAATTTAGAAACTTTATTATCAAAACTGGTTTAGGAAGAGTCCCTGCAAATACTGTGTGTTGGAACAGTTACTTCTTCCAAGTTTATTCTTGGAAGCAAAATATGGTCTTCAATGGGTCTCTTGTTGGAGAAAGCTCAAGTTGGTTGTTTGGGGGCTTTTTTTGTTTGTTTGTTTGTTTCATTGGTTACTTATTTATTTGGGCTTTGTTGTTGAAGATGTTACTTTTGCTGGCAAAACTGAAACATGTATTCTATGCAAAATACACATTTTGCTATGATTTTTTTTTCAGGTACAGCTTGTACCTGAAACTACCCAGTCTCCATATTCTCCATATTCTCAGAATTCACAGCAATTCTGTTTCCAGTTTTTTCTTGCCTTTTCCCACTCTGGCATATAATTCACTTGCATTGTTTAATTTTGACCAGATTAAAGGAAATCCTGAACCAAAACCTCAGTTATTTATTGGGTGACTTTGAATGAAATTTGTGGTGGTTTGTGCTTATCCATCAATAATTTCCAGATTCTGTGTTCCGCTAGCAAATAACTTTCAGAGTGCAGAACAAATATTATGTACAGTCATTCTAGTTTATGCAACAGCTCTGTAAGTGAACTTTTTTATTAGGGTAAGAGTTGCACTCTTTTGCTATTGAAGCACATTTTTATTGGTTTTGGCCCTGTAGTGACATAAAATAATAAAATAATCAAAATATATTATCAGAAAATGTGATTCTGAGTATTAAGAGCAAATTAGTTTTGAAACTTGCCATTTCTGCGTAATAAATTGTCAGAGTAGTACGATGTGTTGGCATTTCCTATTATTTTTAAAGTGCTGACCTACAACTTTTTAAAGTCACGTGCTTCTCGGTCAGTAGGGGCATGTAAGTGTGTGTGTGTCATAGAATCTGTTTGATAATTCAGCTGTGGTTAAATATCAGCTCAACTCTGGTTGAATGTCAGTAATGTTGCAAGCCACAGCAGAGGAAGAAAAGTCTTGGAATGTATTCGTTCTTCTTTCTGAATGGCAGGCCTTACTAGTACAGCATCACAGTTCCTGTCTGAAACGTGATAATTGCTGTTTTACTCTTGCTAGATGTAAGACCTCAAAATTATTACTAAGAGGTACTTCAGAATTTGTTGTGACCTTAAATTGTTGTGGCCTTTAGGCCAAAAAGAGTGATGCTACCTTTAATTTTAAGCCCTGGAATAATGCTTTTCTGATAGCTTAGTGCAATGAACGAACAAGAAGTGAGGTGGACATCAGTTTAGTATCTGTAACACAGCAATAACTGCCCTTTCTTTTTTTTTTTTAAAGGAGAGTAGAATGATTGCTTCATCTTAAGTTCTTACTCTCATTCTTCACACTTTTTTCGTAATAAGATTTTGTAACAGCTGATGCTTTGCTGTTGTCTGTGCATGTGGTTGCAGGTTTTTTATCTGTCCTGTCTGGATTCTGTATGCCAGGTTTTTATATTTTTTTTTCTTTGTCAACTTTCTGAATGTTTGGGTCAACGTTCTGTTGTCTTGGAACCTTCTAATGGATTACATAAGTGCAACCAACTCTTTTTAATTTTTGCTGTGTGTTAAATGCATCTTTTCAAACACACCTTCATCAGAAATGTAGCTACTTTCACCAAGAGATGATCTGGTGAAATTTCTCTTCCGTTCTTAGGTATGGGTATGCTTTTATTGTTCCTGTGATTACTTGTAGGCAATATTTTTGTGACAGGCCGGCCTCTGCTTATTTGATTAATAGGCTGAGTTCATACAAATTGGTTAGATGCCAATGGATCCTCACTCTTCTGGAGGAAGAAATATAGCACTTAGTAGCTTCTTTTTTGCAAAGTGGTGAACTTTGATGTAGGCCTGCTGCACTGATATGTGAGACCTTTCCTTAGGTTAGTCAGCAGTTAAGCTCTAGCTTATAGTTTTGCTTTTTAAAATTTCATAGAAGGGTAGCTCTTAAAAGTCAGGGGGTGATGTAATGCAGTTAGACTCAGGTTTGCAAGTGTAGTTTGATAGGTGTCCTACTTCATATTTGAAAGTGAACAGTTGAAATGATATGCGTCTTAGACATGATTTCCTGTAAGTCGCCAGATTGCATCAGGGATTGTAATACTGGGACAAATCTTCAGTCTTGGTTTTGTCCTCTTGGCTGTAGATTGGTAGGCATTTCAAATGAACGTATAAACTACCACAGCGTTTAACATCCTTCCTTGTTGAAAAGCATATCCCTTTTTAATTTTAGTTCCTGATATTATTTTTGGTCGTTTGAGTACCAACCAGTTGTTCTCAAATTCTTTACTCACCTTATGTAAATAAAACAAATTGAAGATTTCCTTGCAGGTTGTATTTGAAAGAATGAATATAATTAAAGAAAGCTTTTGATGATTTAATCTGTTTATGCTAGGTGAGTGTAGGCGAGACATGGCAGAAATTGGAAATGCTTTATGATAGTTTTCTGAAGATGCAGAATACAAACAAACCCTGGGAATGCGATAGGTAATTTTTAGTTGCAATTCTAGTGAATGCATCGTGTAGGGAAACTCCCAGTCATACTCAAAGTGATACCTATGAGTGTACGGTCCTATATCTGACAAATTAGTGGAAAATTTCACTTTCAAGCCATAATATAGAGACTTTAAAAACAAAACAAAAAACCTGTTACAGGGTAGGTCTGCCCAGCATGCAGGCCAGGGTGGTATAGTGTCCCTTGAAGACATCTGGCATGCTGAGAGCCCAGAAGCAGTGCCTGAGCTTTGGCTTGCCTTGCAGCTGTGCAGCAAAGAGTGCTCTTTGACCTCAGGCAGTTCTGAAAATCAGCAACTACCTGGCAAGAAGCGTGTGCCCAATTTCTGGCCAGGCATTGGGCATCTATTAGCTAACCAGGATAAATGCATAGCTGCAGAGGAGCTGAAACTCAGGTGTGCTGACTCTTGACTGAAGTTCTTGGGTAGGTAATGCAAGCAAGATGTAATGATATTGTTGCAAAGGGTGGTACATGGGTATTGAAAGAAACAGCATTGTGGGAGGGTAGGATGTAGAAGCTCTATATCAAATGCTGAATTAGAATTCCATGTCTCTCTTTTAATATTCTTACTGATAATCTTACATGAAAGCAGAGCATTTCAAAGAACATTTTATGTCTCTTGTTGCTTGGAAAACATTTTGGTCATTTAAATTAAGCATATTTACCATTTGAGACAACATAATAACTTCAGTAATGTATAAGCTTTTAGATATTTTTGTGTGTGTACATATATAGACAAATACACACAAACACAGAAGAAAAATTGTATCTCCTTGATACTGAGCTTTGTGTGTCGGTCTAGTCTGTGTACTCTAAGTGGATGTATTCTAAAGTTTAGGCAGGGAGGTGATGGGACATGTGTAACCTTTAAAGCTTTCAGGGTAGTATAACGCACCTAGGGCAGGAGAGCTGGTTTTACTGAAGCTGCAGAGTATAGAGGGCTACGTGTGAGGCTCAGAACTTAACTCCTAAGATTGCTTTTCAAGTGAAAGTTGAATTCAAGGTAGTAGGAAGTCAGGTGGTGAATGTTTATGAAGCTCCTCAGCACCTTTTTGCTGTCATTTTGATTAAAGGAGAACAAATAAATGCTGTAATGCTGATATATGAAAATAAATATGTATGGTTTGGCAGTCTTTTTAACAAACAGGTAATATATAGTGTTTAATGCCTGCTAACATTTGCTTTAATTCTATCACTGTCAGTATTCAATGCTTGTACTGGCATAAGTTTTAAAATGAATGCTTTAAAATTGAAGTAGTACATTCCACAAATATGTAAACTCTTTCCTTATTTCCTGAATTTAGGCAGTCTAGGTTGGTTGTTTTGACACAATAGTGTCCAACTTTTCCGTCCAGGTGCTCTCACAGGAGCCATATTTCATGTTTGCTCCTTCATTGAGCAACTGGAAAGTAAATGTCATATACCCGGAATGAAGGTGCGCTCGCCATGTGATGGATTTGGGCTCAGTCAGGTATAAACGTGATTGGATGTGCATCTGTGGCTTGGCTGAAAACCTAGGCATCTTGAAGATGTGCCTATGTCCACTTGTGTTATAGGGATAGGTGTTTATGGAGTTGTGTGCTGGAGGTCATGCTTAGCCAGTTGTGCGATGGTTGTCACTCCAAGGAGAGGTGATAACAAGAATAGGAAATGGCATGCTTCGTCTGCCACGTGCGCCCATGTGGTTCCTTGAGTCGAGGAGTATTGTATGACTGCTTGTTCAGGTGGGCCCAGTCTGTTAGGCTGGCTGCCCTTCCTCTGAAGAGTCTTCTTGAGAGATATACTGAAATTTGAATAGAAGTGTGTTGGGTGTGTGCCTTTCATTGGGGGATTTGCAAGGAAGGAAGGAAATAAAGAATTTGCAGTGGATGAACGTAGTAGTGGGGATTTCCTGCATAGTAATGGAATCTGTGAATTCTGAACGGGAAATGGCATGAAATTACAAGTTTCTGCTGAGTCTTTGCACAATGTGTGGAGACTTGACCTTCCAAGGTAGTGTCTGAAATATATGTTCTGGATATAATAGGTAAGGGGCTATGTAGTGAGCAGTATACTGGAGGATGACTTGGATTTTGCATAACCTGTTTGTAAGGATTTATAGAACATGCTAGAAGTAAGCTTTAAGTTTTCATGTACAGCCTTAATTATCTTTGACATGCATATACCTTATGATGAATTAAGTTGCATTCTAACATATTTTTTTTCTAGGTATCTTTCTCATTTGGCATACAAAATGAACAGAGCTTATTTAACAAGCAGCTGTACACACACAGATTATTGTTACTGTTTTAAAACTTTTTGGTGATTGATTTATGCCATACCTGTGTTTACTTTACAAGCTCCAGCCTGAATAGACTACTTACGCCTGTTGGTCATCATTATAATGGTTGAGCAATTGACAAAACATTAGTGAAAAGTCTTGAGAGAGAAGAATACATTGGTATCCCCTTTTACAGATGAAAGTTATGATGCAGGTTGGTACAAGATTCCTTATAGCTTATAGAAGAATATGCGCAAAGCTTAGCTTTCACTGACTAGTGGAGGCAGGTGCTGAGAACGTCCATAAGTCTAATAATACCATTTCAAGTTAAGCCCA
This sequence comes from Gymnogyps californianus, assembly GCF_018139145.2. NCBI lineage: Eukaryota > Metazoa > Chordata > Aves > Accipitriformes > Cathartidae > Gymnogyps > Gymnogyps californianus. The sequence continues at coordinate 27,552,744 of NC_059474.1, read as the reverse complement.
CAAAATGAAGAATATACTGATGTCACTTCTCTGGGAATAATCTGGCTAGTGTCGTGCAGAAAACTTGTAGCAGGTGAAGGAATGGTATCCCATTAGCCAACAAATGCTTAGTGGTCTTGCTTTCCAAGGATCACTTCCTCCCAGCTCAAGATTGGTCCATCTCAATGAGCAAGAAATCAAGCAAAGGTGGCGGTAGAGCTGCATGGATGAACAAGGAGCCCCTGACAAAAACTCAAATGTAAAAAGAGAACATAGAAGAGCTGGAAGTGAGGACAGGTGACTGGAGTATAGACGGATGGGGTTAGCAAAGCCAAAGCCCACCTGGGGTTTAATCTGATGAGGGACTTGTAGAAGCGCTTCTTGTTCTCATTCAGATGTAACAGCAGGAAGCAGACTGTGGAAAATGTGGGCCCGCTGCTGAATGGGGCAGGGAACCTGGAGACAAAGGACACGGAAGAGGATGCAGTACGTAGAGCCTTCTTCCACTTTGGTCTCGGCTGATAAGATCAGCCTTCAGGAACCACAGGTTCCTGATACCAGTGGGAAAGTCTGGAGCAAGAAGGACTTACCTCAGTGGAGGAGGACCAGGTTAGGGAACACTTAAAGAAACTGGGAATACATGAGTCCATGGGATCTGATCAGATGCATTTATGAGTGGGGAGGCAGCGGGCAAGTCTCGCTGTTAGGCCACTCTTGGTTATCTTTGAAAGGTCGTGGTGGTCTGGGGGGGGTTCCTGAGGACTGGAAGAATATAATTGATCTCACTGTAGGGTGGCTTACATTAGTTTTCTGTGTTTGCTTACATTGGTTTCCTGTGTTTGCATAGTTTTAATGGTGACAATGAATTTTCTATGAGTGTTTCTCAAAACAGGTGATTTGCGCAAACAAATAGAATTAGTCATTTTGATTTAAGATAGCTATACTAGACACATGCTTTTTGTATTTAATTTCATTGTTCAGACATCCTCTTGGTAAACTGTTTTTCTACCATTGAGATTAATGGTTACATTTTCACAAAGTTTTTGTAAGAAATGTACCTATATATGTGTTCTTTTGCAAACTCCTAATTGTTACACTACTATAGGATGTGTGCATGTGTGTAACACTAGTTTAAAAGAAGCACAAAGGGGAAAGTGTGTTATGTGTATATTGGGTAGATATAGTGCAGGAAAATAGATTAAGTAGTATGAAATGAATTGTATAAAGGTTATAGTAAATGTCCCTTTAAATATTTGACTTCCCTGTAAAGTCAGCAATGACGAATGTTAAATTTTACATGCAAAACTTGAAACTGATCTGCTGAATGATCTCTGTACAATCTAGAGATCTTCTGAGTTTGTAATGCTTATTTGTCAGATAACTACATTTTTCATTACATTTTGCCCAGAATTACTGGTATTACTGGTATATTCTTGAACTTCTTACTTTTTTCTTATGTTCGTGTTCATATATTTCTCTTGCTGTCTTTCTTTTAAAATATTTACCTCAGTACCAGAAGTAATTTCCAGAATTTTGCAGGTTTTTAACTCAAGATAGCTCAGCTGGGAGAGATGGAAAAATGAGCCTTTTTTTTTTTTTTTTTATGCTCACTTCTGGATTCAAATGCACCGACAGACCATAGTTCATATTGCCATGAAGCAGCAGAAGTTATTTAAGTGTACTCATGAATTCAGCAGATTTTACAGTTATTATTCATTATCATATGTACAAAGCATATTGACTATATACCTTTTATCCTCATATCTAATTAAAATTACTTAAAAGGCTAAAACTTTTTTGTTTTTAAATGAACATTACTTGTTATTGTGAGAAAGGCAAATGCATTGAGTTCACATTCACAATAGATGTCTTTTTTTGTCATGAAGTGCCTTGAATTTTGTGTATATAAATCTATTTATATGGAAAATCATACTGTGTTTTTACAGGCTATGAGAAGACAGATGATGTTTCAGAGAAAACTTCTCTAGCTGACCAAGAGGAACTGAGAACTATATTCATCAATCAGCCCCAGCTAACCAAATTCTGCAATAATCATGTCAGGTATTAACTAGTGTTTTTGTTAATACATACTGAATTTCAGAATGTTGCATGTTGCATCACAAAAATGAAGGAAAGACTGTTTATTCCACTTCTGCCATTTCCTCTGACCACTAGTTACAGTCTCAGACTCTAGAGGGGGGAATGAAGTGGACCAACAAGAGTGGCAGAGCTGTTTCATTTACAAACCTGACCTTCTGAATTTTTAAGAACAGGGTGAGAAAGGTCTGGATGGGAAAAGGGTTGCCTTTACAGCTGCACCACCAGCATATCCCTGGAGTATAGATTTGTTCTTCAGCTTTCAGTTCAGTTGAAGTTCAGTTCATCTTTTGTCTTTGAACATATTTCTGGTAGTTTGATGCCAATGTAGATGTACTTGTCTTGAGCATGGAATTGTTTGTGCTTTGGAAACTCTTTTTCGATCAACCAGCTACAAAGATGCTGTGGTTGCTTATGAAACTAGTTTTGAATTTTGAGTTCGGGCTTTAGGACTCTGATGATGATTTACGGTGTGGTTTTTTTGTTAGTTTTTATTGAATTTGAAGTAACACACTGAGTACTCATAAATAACATATATTTAGATCTGAAAACATCCTCAGTTCTGTTGTTAAAATTCAAAGTAAATGAATGGCAAAGATACCCCTGTCCCAAGTAGGTGTGTTTTTCTGAAGGTACCTTTGATATATGCAGAAATTTTATAGACATTGAGAATAATGTGGTGGGGGTTTTTCATGGACTTGAGATACTTCATAATGCTTTTTGTGTACGCAACTTACCTTTTTTGTCTTTCCCTTTGTTTCTTGACAGTGCTTAGCTTTTTGCAGGATATATTCATTCCACCTTTAAAATGACTGGTTTATGCAAAGTTAAATTAACTATTTATTTATATTTAATATCCAATATTTATCGGTTTGGTTTTTTTTAAAAAAGTGAACTTTCCATTCAGTGAAGGGTATAGTTTTTTTACCTTTTAATAGAATTTTATAATTTTAATCATTTCTTAAATGCACCATTTAAATTCAGTTGATCCTGTTGTTGGGTTTTTTGCATTGAATCGTGCAAACTCATAGCCAGCACAGAAGCTCCACAGCTCCTCAGTCCTGATTTAGCACCCTCCTCGTTACACTTGTTATACCTCTTTCCCCAAGAATTTTGTCTGAACTGGAGCCGTTGTTCAGTGTTACCAGCCCAGTGTATGCCATGGCTTGCGGGGTAGGGTGGGCCCAAGAGCTGTGGGCCTGGGGCCTGCCTTACCCCCTCCCTCAAGGGTTGTGGTGTAACTACTTGCCTGCTGCCTTCTCTTTACTTCTTTCCTCTCCTCGTTGCCTATAACTGAGTGACAGTAGGGCTCGACTGCTTCCCACAGAGCAGGCAGAGGTGACAAGGGAACATCTTGCCTCAAGATGGAAGCTTGCGACAGTTTCTGTGGGTGGCGGGCGCTTCCCTGGGTTAGCCAGTTCATGGACGCCTGCAGGACTGTCTCTGTAGAAGTCTTTCAGTTTCTCTTTTAGCCAAAACAAATCTGTTTGGTAGCACAGAAATCACAAAAGGCTCTGTTTTATTTGAAAGCTTGTGTAACTGAGAGGGAAGGAATAAATTTGAAGAATTTTTCTTACTGCAATAATAGCGTGTGTTTTTGTCTCTTTCTCTCAGCACTGCAAAGTACAACATAATCACATTCCTGCCAAGGTTCCTTTATTCCCAGTTCAGAAGAGCTGCTAATGCATTTTTTCTTTTTATTGCGTTACTTCAGGTAAGATCAACAGTAAGATGCTAATGTTTGCAATGAAACTTGTTGAGAGAGCATTTATACCATAGACAGTGTTTTGCAGAGATACTGAGGTTGGTGTACCGTTCTTTCTGAGCTCGTTAGCCTCACAGAATAGCTGAATTGGGTAAACGTACCTTTAATAAATGTTTGGGTTTGTGGGTTTTTTTACTCCTTGGAGATAACACAATACACATACAGGTTTTTCTGTAAAACAGGTTAAGTATAGCTGAAGTACTGTCAGGTGAAAAAGACTGTTGTGGCAGGAAAATCCCATTTAAAAATGTCTCGCATACACAGAAGAATGTTACCTGTGGCAGTACCCTCTGTAATGGAAGGTACTGCTTAAAAACCTGAATTTTATGAACTTCAATCCTGTAGTCTGTTTTGAGGGGTAGGAATTGCAGCTGAGGAGAAGTGATTATTTATTCTTGGAGTGTAGCTGATAAGGATTGAAGCTGAGCCTAGATGAAGAAAACCAGCGGGGGAGTCCAGTACTATAGCAGCCATTTCCCATATCCCAGCTGGCTGACTGTGCTGGTTAGGAAGAAAGCACGCGGTCTTTTCTGTACCACCACTGTAGCTTCATTCAGTATGTTTGTAAAGGGCTATCCCTGACCCAGCTGACTGAGACTTTTTTGAAGAAGTACATAACATTTTGCAGATATATCAAAATTTTTAAATTTTGCAGTAGTTCAAGTTGATAAAAGCAGATGTGTTTTTTTGTATACTATTCTATAAATGCAGTAGCTGATGATGAATGAAAATTGAACTGTGGGCAGGTGCAGTGCTAATTACCATTGGCTAGTTCTGTATTCTTAGTCATATTTGACAAAACCACATTTTCTGCATAATTTCTAGTGCATGTTTTAGAATCTGTTGATTTGTGTGTTGTAGGGATGATTGTGTTAGGAATTGACATACCAAACAAAAATTACTAAAATAATGGCACATGTACTACCATGTGTACTTTTTCCTCCCTCACTTCAGATGTTTCAGCAAGTGAAAGTTGATTTCTCTGCACTTATACAGGTTTCTTTGCTTCCACTATAAGTGCTTGGAGCAGTTTCTTAGGATATATCTGCACAGGTCAGAGTTTCATTAGGTTGTCTGCCTGCAAACCTGTGGCTTCTAAATAGTGTTTTGACCCCATCTGGCATCTTGGACTAATCCAGTGGTCCGGCAGCATTTCTTGTGGTGCCACTGTGCGCATCAAGCTAGTGACACAGAACGTGAGGTTTCAGAAGCTGGCTGAGGCTTGGCATGACTGGGTGAGAAGCTGGTAGGTAGGTGTTTGGGGTGGAGGAAGTGGAATGTTAGGAAGTGGAATGTTTGTTAGAAGTGGAATGTTAGGACTTACAAGTCCACCATCTCCTATCAGGCTATCAGTGAGACCACAGTGGCAGGAGTAAGAAATACGGGATAATGGAACCAGGGTACAGGCTGGTGCCCCTTTTGCTTTCATATTTTGCCTGGAAAATAATGTGTAATTGGAATGGGGGAGTTTGAGCATACATGTAGGGAGGAATGAAAGGGTAGGAATAGGTGGAGAAGTGATAGATCCCTTTCCCTTGTAGCCAACACATAGGTACTTGCCCAACAGTAACTTTCTGCCTGGTTTCCATGTAATTGCTTGAAAAATGTGGTCTAGAGTAACCTGGAAAATAGATCTATATTGGTCTTACTCCAAGAAACATAGCATATGTACATATAACATCCTGTTTTCTTTCAGATGCACAATGTGGTGGTAGCAAAAATAAATGTATATAATTCATAAATAGCACTGGCTGTTTTTCAGAACATTTTATGATAAATTGAGGATGTCTGCTAACCACATTGAGGCACCACTTATTAGTGTGCTCTTTTCTTGCAAAGATCTCATTGTAGTCATATGGGCTGCATTGCCTATTATAAGTTTATTAAGGCAGCAATCCTCTCACCTATCAATGTTGCCATTAACAACTCTAGTCAATATAAAGATAATTATGGATAATCATCCATGCATATCGCATAAGTAGCTGCATCTTCTCAGCATTTACTTTACATACACATTCGCTTGCATCATCTGTGCCCATACCTGCTTAGCAAAAATGGGTTTCTTACAATAGTCTGGCAGAAAGCAGCTATTTGAAATTTGTCAATTAATAACTAGTATGATACAAAATATCTCTTAGAGATTAAAACTGTACAGAAGTAAAAATACCTTGGACTTGTGTCCACTCTAACAAAAATCTAAACTGAAAAAATTAATTGTGTTTTATAAATGTGTATTTTAATTTAATTTGAAACACAGAAAAGGAAGGTGAATATTCTCCAGACACTAAAACCTCTGAAAGTAACTCCACTGAATACTATGCTATTTAAAATGCAAATGTTGTTTTATTGTATCAGCTTCTTTTGAATTGAAGACAATAACCCTCTCTTGGAAATAACCAGCAGCGTGTCTAAAAAGTGAATCCAGTTGCCCTGTCTATATTTGCACAGAAAGTACTGCTTCTTGTATTAAATTATGTTTCAACCAGCAATGCAAACAAATTTTTTGTCTCTTTTTCTTTTTTTTGTTAGCAAATACCAGATGTATCACCAACAGGCCGTTATACAACATTGGTCCCTCTCTTATTTATTTTAGCTGTAGCTGCAGTGAAGGAGATAATAGAGGATATTGTAAGTATTTAATAGCAATATTTTGTAAATAACTTTAAAATTTTTCATGGATTATATTAGAAAAATTTTGTTGAATAATTCTGTGTTGAACCATTCTTGCTTTCTGGATGCTTTTGAAAGCTTCTAAAGCTACTTACTTCAGAAGATTAAATCTTTAGAATATCATGTTACAATTTGAAAGTGTGTTTACTATATATACAAGTGACAATAACATGGTAAAACAGTGACTGTTGTGTTTATTATATAGATTGTTTCTAGTCAAACACTTCTCATTAATGAAGTACAAGCATATTTTTAAAGTGTGAACTGGAACCAGAGACTCCACAGAACCCAGTCAAGTCCAGAATATTGCCAATTTTCCCAAACAAGGGCTCTGCTAAAAGAAGATTAGAAGCCACTGAATTCATCTCAGGTGGAATCTATTTTAAAACCAAATAACCTTTAAATATTTATTTGGTTAGAAAAATATTTTTTTTTCTTCCTGCAGGAGCAGAGTCCTTTACTCCCACTAATTATACTTGTGAGCTGGATTTAAGTTCAATCTGTGAATGAGATACTAGACTAACATTTTATAGAAAAATTGTGAGAACTTCTGGCTTTAGTGCAGTCCGTGAAGAAGGTAGGATTAAAAAAAATCTTCCCAGGATCCTTTTTATTTTTACATCTTTATTTGAGGTGCCTTTAAAAAAATAAATAGGCCCTCAGGAACTCAGAGTTGAGAATCTAGGAGGCTGCATAGTCTCAAGCATCTTCACTTGTCCTCCGTACCTGAAACTGGATGGATTTTTGTTTCATGACTAAATTCCTGGACCTTTCTAAAAAGTGTCTTTTAACTTGCTACTGGAATTATAATGTGACACTTTAGTAGGTTTAGAATAGTAATCTATTTGGTTTAATACATTTTAGATGAATGAGTACAGGTCACTGTTTAAAAAGTTTTAAAAATGGATTTTCCCCGGTTGTCAAATCCAGGTCCATGCATTTGATGCATCTATTTCTAGAATCACGTGCATAAAATCCTTGGTTTCACTGTTGTGACTTTGCATGGTTTTATGGCAGTAAGGGCAATAGGCCTTTTTCAGGTTTTCCCATTGTTCCAGCCCAGTGCAATTTACTATTAGTCTGTCATGTCTTGGTGCTAAGTGTGATCTGCTGATGCCTGATGGCCAGGAACAGACATGGAACACTTGTCCTTGTTAGGCAGGTGCCCCCACCTACGCCAAGCTTTCCTTGGCTCTCTCCAGTCAGTGTTTGTGGTAGTGGTTGTTTTGCTTTCTTCTTGCATTGAATGAAAACTTTAAAAGAGCTGGGATATTGTCATGACTTGGAAGCGTCCATTCTGACTTCTTCTATTTTGTGGGTAGGGAAAGGAATTTCAGGCTTTATTTCACTTCATACAAAAGATGTTGGGGTTTTCCAAGTACCTTCCTGCCTGCTCTTCACTGAAAGCGTATGGTAGAACCTGTCTCTCTAATTTGCATAACATAGTTGAGTCTTTTAGTTGATGACTTTTGTATCTAAGGAATTAGTCTTGATGATTTACCAAATCACTGTAGATGCTAAGAATTTCTTCATCCTCTCTTGTTCTGTTTTAGTTCTGCAGATATGTTACGTGGAGGACAAGAAGTTAGATACATCATAATATGGCAGAGTGCCTTGTCCACTAGAGGTTTTTTATATTGTGGGCTGTTTTCTTGATTTTTGGAAAGGGTTGCAGGTAGTATAGTCTTTCCCTGCACACAAATAGTAGGCTTCCTGGCAGCATCAGATTTGTTGTGTTTGAGCAGAATTGCAATGTATGTGCAGAAACATGATCAAGAGGAAGAGCGGTGAGCTGCAGAGTGCTGAAATGGAGGGTGGCAGGGCACATGCTGGCTTCCCTGCTGACACAGTCAACTCAGTCTTCTCCTCAGTTACCTCTGTGAATGGATGGTAGGCAAGTTATATTGTCCCCCTGGGTTGTATGAAGCTCGTGGGCCACAGAGTTGAGTGGTCCTGCAAAAGACAATGATGTTTCCATTAAATGCTTTTGTTCTGTTTTGCATTTCTAGTATTTGCTGCCCAATAGTCAGCTTCTCCTTAAGTGTCTTCGTTGCTTTCTCTTTACATAAACAAAATCAATTCATATTCTTTCAGATATTTTTAACCATTCTGCTGTTAATGCTTACAGACTTACACCATCTGTGAGTGTCTAGGCAAATATAAAACTGAGGCTGCTGCTACTGTACGAAGTGTCCTTTTTAAAATTATCTCATCCACTGGCTTTTCTTTTATGTCATTTGTTTCTACCATTTGCTCTTTGCAACTTGAAGTCTACAGTTTGGTGGGGGGGGAAGACAGGGAACAGGTTTAGGATTTTTTGCGTGTATCAGCTTAAACAATAAAATTCTCATTACCAAATACTACAGAGGTACCTAAAGGCAAATCAAATACTATTTTTCTTTCTGTTAAGTTTACATGTAGTTAGTTCCTGCTGTACTTGGTTGAAACTGAATGAGATGAAGGAGCTGATTGGGAGAATTTAGCTGCTAATGTAAAGGCTATGTATATATATGTGTATATATATACACAGCTGATGGTAACTTCATGAATTTCTCATTTGCACAGCTGAGTTTTACAGACTATAGTCCAAATAAAACAATTTGCTTTGTTTTTGTAGTCAAACAGGTATGAAATTTAATGTTGCCTGCTGGTTATATCACGCAGGAATATTTGGCTGACTCTGACAGCTGTACTTTTCTTTCATGTGAAAGCTGACCACTTCACGCATAGTAAAATATTCAGTGTGTTTTCCCTTAACCTTTAATTTTCATTATGTCTTAGTTTCTTTACACAGTGAGATATCTAAGATCTCCAGGAATGGTTATCTTCATCTAATATTAAAGCAAGATTAATTGGCTTGTGGGTGGGAACCTTATATATCAATATCAATAAATATCAAAATAATACTTTCAGCTCAAGAACCAAATGCTTCCTTTTCTGGAGTGAAATCCCAAGATGCAGAAGATGTTAGCAGAAGACATTATTCATGAACAGCATGTGTTTTCCATATATGCTTCAGAAGTGCTAGCAAAATTTGTGACATGCAATGTTAGATTATCAGCTGTTTCCAATGATTTTCACCCAGCATAGCTCAGAAAGCAGCTGACATTAAACTGTTACTTTTCAAGCTGGAGGAAACTCCCTGTGGGCAAATAAACACCTGCTTTGGTCAAGTTGTTTTGCCTTCCCGTTCATTAAAGGTTATTTATCTGTGAAATCAGCCATCTTTTTGAAAGGAGAATCTGTTTATAATCTGTGAAAATCTAGTAAAAAAATAATACCTTAACTTAGTCTTTGCAAAGTGATAAGGTGGCCTTTTAAGAGCTGCTAGCTCAGAGTCATGCCAGCATTTTATTAGCAATACATCTCTTAAGTAGCTTGACTTATTTTTCTTTCAATTTACAACATTGCTTCTGATTGTATTTGTATTTCAAAGGCATGAATTCTGTAGCTCTATTCAAAAAGCTTACCTAAACCAGTTAATTCTATTTAAATTAATTTTCCGTGTCATGTTCCTGCTCAGGAAGAACTAATTTCATTACTCTTACATACTGTATTTAAACTAGTAGTCTCCTAATTTTTTTGTAGCTAAGATGAGTTTGATTATACCTTGAAAATGCTGGTGGTTAGTAGCTGCATCAAAAGATTTCTATCAAAAGGTTTCTCACAGCTATATTAAAACTCAGAGACATCGTGGCCTGTTTACAGTGGAGAGTGGGGGGGTTTGTGATTTTTGTTTGTCTGTTTCTCTTTTGTTTTTTACTGTTGCTGAAGTCTGCAGGCACTTATGTGAAAGTGAATTCATATGTTTACACAGTCATTGCTTGACTTCAGATCTGTACGAGACACTTGTATGAAGAATGGTTCCATGATCTTTGCTCTGGTAGAATCATTTACCAGTTGCAGGAAAGGGCAAAGTTATGGTACACAAATAGACCACTTCCTTATATAAGGAACTTGTTTAGGTAGCAATTGCCCACATCAGAGGACATTTTAGTACAACACAATTAGCCTGGAACTGGGTGCGACTTTCCAGATGTTCATAACTATGCAAGTAATCCATAGTCCTGTGTAAAATGTTTTTTAAATCCGTTTATGGAATTGATGGGGCGGGGGGGTAATACATGTGGGTTTTATCTCAAGTGTGAAAGCTTTATCATGTCAACAGAAGTCTTTAACCACTGTACATTTTTTATTTAGAAAAGGCATAAAGCTGATAATGCAGTGAACAAGAAACAAACTCAAGGTAGGAAATTTTTTAAAGCCTATTAATTGTGGTTTGGGGGGGTGGTTTTTTGAATTTTTTGCAAATGGTAGTAATGTAATCTGAACTGCTGACAGGTAATTGAGTGGGAAATTGCTTATGCAGATTACTTCAAAATTTGGAATCTAAACAGTTGAAATAAAAATTTGCAGTCACATTAGCCTCACAAAATAGAATATGTTCTAGATTAAGTTTATGAGGTTCCTAAGAAACTTTAAAATTTACTCATTTAACACAGGTGATGCTGTAGCTGTTAAAAGATCATAATCACCACTGTATTTGGTGGGCCTAGATTATGATGAGAAGTCTATGCATTTCTAAGTACACAAATGATAATTTTATTCAACCAGGAAATCTTGAATAATTCGATTTTGGAAAACTCTAGAATTGGAAGGAAAAGTCATAAAATGGAACTTTCTGTGCTCCTTCAGAACTGTGGATAAAGATGAATGGAGTTTTTTTGCTTTTGGGTTTTTTTAATACAAAATCAACTTAATGGTTTGGTTAAAGATAATGAGATATTTAGCCAGTGTACCCAAACCAAAACTTTGGAATGTGATTTTTTTTTTTTTTTGAAGATTTTAATAAAAGAAGAAGTATTAAATCAGAGGATTATTTTAGCTCAGAAAGTGAGGAAGATGTTAGCTAATATGTCCTAAACACGCTTGCAGGTAGGAAGTCCAAGTTCCCACTTTGCTGCTCTAACTTTTCGTGTTACCTGTTCTGAGGTAGACCTCTCTATCAAGAGCTGATTCTGTTTTTATAAACAGGAGGAGGAATGAGTGTCATGTGAATTTGATTGCAGAAAGTATGAAAAATACCACAGAGGAGAATCTTGCATGGAATCTTATTTAAATAGATAACAAACATAACCTTAAGTTTTTTAGAGAAGGATGTAGTAATTGACTAAAGATAATCAGAATTGTTTAGCACTGCTAACCACTGGAAATGTCTCTAATTTAAAAACATAAATTTTAAATTCTACCTAAATTGTACATAAATCTTAAAGTTTACTGTAAAATTTATGGGGGATGGGGGGGAAGATAATTTACAAAACTACTGAGCATGTAGCTCCATAGGAGATATGGAGAGATTAGAACAGGGAGACAAATCTATTGACTGGGAATAGAACTCTCCAGAGAACAGGCTTGGAGAAGCAGATAACCTCTTATCTATACATAAAAAACAAAGGAAAGCTTAATGTAGACATCCAAAATTCTTTCATCAAGCATTCATAGCTTTTGAGATTGCAGCCAAGAGTTTTAGGTGGCAGTGAATCTTGAAGTGCCTTTTCAGGTTTTTTTTTGTCCAGAGTGTACAAAGTTTTAAACAAATAAAAGACTTGTTTTACTGTCTTTCCTACCTCTTCTCCTTGGTTACCTCTCATTAGGTTCTTTGGTGACTGTTCCTAAAATTTCTGAATGTTACATGCATGCAAAAGACCATCTTGGAAGTTGAAATTGTGATGAGGATACATAAAATATTGCTAGTACTGAGAAACAAGTTTCTTAAGCTAATGCAGGATTCACATAAGTACAACATCAATCCGAGTGTACTGTCAAAGCAATATTTAAATGTATTGTCAAATATAGTCTATGGTCAAAGCAATAATTAAAAAGTTAATCAGTATGGTACTCTTACTTTGTTTTCATGTATTCAGCAGTTCTGTAACCCTGAAAAGTAACAATGTACATAGTACGTTATATATCCAGCTCCATCTTTGGTTGTCTTTTGAACATATGAAATTGTTAATGAAATGACATGTGCGTGTATAGATTCTGTATATGGGTTTCCCTTCATCTGTCTGTTCCTTAAAGACCATCTGTATCTCAGTTAACCTTAAGTAATTAACCTTCTAAATTTCCATTACTATAAAAACACCTTTTGCAGAGAATTTGGATTTATTAAGCTGCATTAGGGATGGTTTTTGTTACCTCAGGCTGCACACATATACAGCAGGACAGAGTCAGACACTCTGACATGATGAAATGTGCATTTCTGCAGTGTGGTGAAGTAGTCTTCTGTAGGGCAGATGGAGCATGCTTTTGAAAGTTAGTTGTTAGAGACAGCTGAAAAATGGGAGGTACAAATGGGAAAGCCAGGCTGCAGAAGACTTTATGGCACAAGTTCTGTAACCATTATGTAAAAGATGTATAGCAACACTACTTCTTTTTTTGTTCTCATAAGAAAATGGATTTAATTGAATGTCAGTGTATGTTAATTGTGCTTAAAAGCTTATTGGATCAGGCTAGGGTTAGAATACTCTTGACATTTCAGGTGTCTCAGCATGTTTTCATGAGTCTGACTCATCCGTTTGTGAGCTGATTTTAACCAGCTAAACCAGCAGGAAACAAATCCAGAAAGAAAAGCTGACAGTTTCCTTACATTTAGTGGTTTAAACTGGCTCATCAAAGGGTCCGACAAACACCAGAGGCAGCACATATTAAGCAATGAGGGCATGCACCTTTGCATGGGGTGAGGGCAGAACAGGACCTTCCCTTTGCAGTGGCAATGCTATGTTAGGTCAGCTTGGCTGCATGTGAAACAGCCATAGGATGTATTTCAGCAGCACAAGTACTTGTGCAGCCAGCACTTTTTAAGAAGCCCCTGGCCACCTCTGGCAGCTTATTTACATTTCAGACCTGCAGAACTCCGCTGTCAGTTATTCTGCTATAGCTGTTTGTGAAACTTAGTCATCTGGATTGATGCAAGGTGTATTTTTAATTCTCATCAGTTCTCTCATCTGGTTGATACCATGCCCCACAAACAGTACTGTTGACACAAGGGGATGGAAGTAGGTAGTTGGTGGCACAACTATTGAATGTCTTGGGTTCCTTAGGACAGTATTACAATCAGTCCTCACTCTGGATCTGTAGTTTTCCCAGTAAAGGGAAATGGTTTGTCAAAATAGGTTTTGTGTAATGATCAACTGGTTGGTGAGACAGTCACTAAAATATCTTGCTTACTGTCTGAAACGACGCTGAAATTGGGTCCTGATCAGGTACTTAGGTAAGCATCCTGACAGTTTGAAAGCTGGGAGACACAGTGAAAGAGAACAATCTCTTGGAGTTATTTGAGTATTGATATATGGCAATGTGTTTTCTTTTAATTTCATTTTCTTTTTGCACATCAATCTTCAATAGCTTTGTAACTGGTGCTAATTAAAAAAAAAGTCACCTTTATTATTCTCTGAAAACACAGTCTTGGCAATTAACTGGCAAACAAGGCATCGTTTTTGTATCATAGTAGCAATACTTAAAACTACAGTAGTGGAGCGTGCTTGCAATATTAATTGCTACTGCCAGGGAAAATCTATACTAAATCTTATGCTAAATGGCATGGGTTGATTTTGGGAATTTCCAATATATTTATGGAAGAGATGACTGCAATGATCCTGAAGTTCTCTGACATGCTAGTAACAGTAAGAACAGCTGAATCCTAAGAAGCCTGCTGGTGACTTTTTATGAATCTTTTTTGTATGAGCCGCGTCAATATTTGAACTGAGAAAAAATTCTTGAATTGATTTCCGCCCCCCCCAATAATTTCATAACTTTTTTGACTTTGGAACTTTTTATTCCAATTACTAATTTATTTTAGAAAACACATTATCATACAATCTGTATCAGATTTAATTGATCCTCAAACCCTGTAAAATGTTATGATTGACTTTGTAATAAGATTCTGTGGTACAAAAACTGTTGTACAGAGTATGTGCTGTATAATTGAAATACTTGACCTGAATTTATAGAAACAAGGCATGCTGTAGAATATTGTGTAAATGAACTGCGTCTGTATGGCTTTTCATAAGGAATCTAACACATAGCTGTATACTGCAGCAGTTAGATTGTACGACTGGAAAATTCTTTTTTTTTTTTTCTTTTTTTTTCAGTACTACGAAATGGTGCATGGGAGATTGTCCACTGGGAAAAGGTGTGTGTTTATGTTGGTGACTTTTAGAGCATAATGCAGATTTAATATTTGCTTTATTTCTCCAAATAGTTGTCATTGATAAGAATTAACTGGTATGATGGGAAATGTATAATCTTTTGTATTTTATTTTTTGTTTGTTAATACTTGTCTCTTAAAATGTACTTTTAAGTCAAGTCAGTTTTGATGGCATGAGTCAGGCAAAACTGCTGTTAATGGTGGGCTTTGAGTTCAGTGAAAAAACACTTGAATTATATGGTTGACTTGGGAGTATTTGCATATGGCAAAATTATACAGTTCCTTAGTATTATTTGATGTGCAAAGGCAGAAACTTCTTTCTGGAAACTAGTTACTTTGTGTATTTGCTGAACTACTTTGGCTTAAACCATGAGAGCTTTAAAGACTGTTACACAGTAGTTGAGAAGGGACTGTTAAAGGTAACATTCAAGGACTAAATGTTATGCTGTCTATCTAGTCTCTTAGTTTTATTGGTTTCCATACATGAAAGCTTGAACAAAATTTGACCCACAGTAATTTGGAGGCAAGGTTCAGATGAAATTGGTTTATACCTTTGGAGAAGCAAGGATAAGGTATATAGTGTGATGCAACAGAACTGTGATCTTAGGGGAAATTAATTTCTTCTTTAACTCAGCCTCAGTGTTCCAATAAAATATTTTACAATACCTAGCAAAAGTAAAGAACTGCATAGAGAAGGTCAGGATTAGGCCTATTAAAGAATAGATTTCCAAAGAATTCCAGTACCTTTGACTATCTAATACCTATAGGCTTCTCTAAATGTGTGAGTTTCTAACAGTCTTTCTAGCAAATTCAGCAGGTAAATATTTACTGTGCTTAAAACAAAGGGATAACATATTTTGTTTGAGACCATTAACCAATTCCCAGTTTTCTTTCAGGTAGATGTTGGAGATATAGTTATAATAAAAGGCAAAGAGTATATACCTGCTGACACTGTACTGCTCTCATCAAGGTAGAGATGCCCACTGATGCTTATAGTGTAGAGGCTGGTTTCTCTACCCTGCATTTATTTATTTATTTGTGATTGCTCCAAGGAAATAAGGCATAAACAAAAATGCTGCTGTTCTGAAGTGTAGTCTTTTGTTCATTTGGGCATTTATCATTTCAGGCAGTGTTTCTTTAAACTGTGACAATTACAGTTTTAAAATTACACTGGCATTCAATTTACCCCTAAGAAAAACTTAGTATGTTATTTTGTTCTTGGATATAATACAAAAAAGGCTGATTCTCTGTCTAAAAATTGGACCTCAACTGCCATATTTAACCAGGTTGGCTTTTTGATATGTAGCTAACAAATTACATCCTATAAATAAATTAAAATTTATATATTACAGGGAACAGAAGTGTTTTTTAAATTATATAGTCACCAGTTTGATAGTTGAATCAAGGGGAAAAAGTGAACATGAGATGTGAGCCATCAAATTAGCACTGTCTTTGAGCTGAACATTCACTTTATTCCCTAATATATATATATAAAATGAATAATTTCAGCACTGAAAGCAATACTTAATTTATAGCATGTAATGCTGTGACTCTTTTTACATGGACAATCAGAGGTTGTTTATCATCATTTCCTTGGACAGTTTTATTTAAGAAATCCACATATTAAGTGGAAGATGCACATTTTTCAACATCTATTTGATCAGGTCAATAGACAACACATTCTAAGAATTTTTTTAAATGAAGACTATTTAAATATGATCAATTTTATTTTGATTTATTACTGTATGTTTACAATGCAATTTCCATATTTTTTCTGGCACAAGCGGAAGCGTTATTGTGATGTGTATGATTATGGATTAGGTATAAATGCTCTGTGATCCCACTGAAGTTAATGAATCCACTCATACATACAATTAATAAGGTCAGGATCTTACGCATTTCTGTGGCAAACTGTGGTGTAGACTAGTACATTGTTTATTCCATCTTTTAACAGCACTTCTATTAAATTATTATCAAGTATAAAGTAGTTGCCAGATAATACTGTAAATTTTCCCCACAGTCTGTCTTCAGTACTAATGTTTGTCATAACTTCAGATGTTTTTGTATTGAGTATCCCCTATAAACCTTTTACTTCTGCACTTCAAGAAGCATTTATAAATTTTATTGCTGCTTCTCCGCCAAGATCTTCATAGGCAATACACCATGCAGCAAGAACACTATTGGCCTGATAATAGCTTCTGTCATGCTAACCCTAGTGTTTTGCAAGCTAAACAGCTTACATCCTCTCAGAGCAGCTTCTTTATAATCTTCCTGAGTAAGGTCCTAAATTTGAGTCTTTGCCTAGATATCTCCACTGTTTTGACTTTTTGGATTTGGAGGCAGTTGCATCACAGTGTTCTCCAGTTGTAGTTTACACACAGAAAAATACCAATTGCCTGAAAAGCCTTTTTTCAGAGCCTTGTCCCCACTGAAGGAATCCTACATCTCGTGTTGATAAATTGAAATAATAGTTAGCTGCTACTGGACTTGTCAGGACTGTTACATCTTTGTTTAACCTCACTTTACGGCCCTTGTCAGAACACACTGTCCTAACTGACCATTACTCACCTTGAATTTTCCTGTCAGATTTTCTTCTAGGATCCAGTTTGCAAAGGGGACTCTGAATCGTGATTGCTTTTCTGGGCCCAGTTCAGGCATTTCTTCTAGCTAAAACTTCCTTCTTAGTTAAATTACTAGGGTTCTGTTGCAGCCCTCCTTCCAGGAGAGAACCCTGTGCTGCTACCTTACCTGTAATTCTGCCTGCATACCGGCATGTGCTCTCCTCCTCCACCTCTCATCTCCACATGGCCATGCATTCTCCAGGAAGACAGTCTCATCAATTTTGCTTTCCAGGTGTTTATTGATCCCCAATTACATTTTAGGTTTTAATAGCAATGCGAGCCTGTGGGCGTGGTTTTAATTCAAACTAATAATATTTGGTTCTTTTTACCAGCAATAGCAGTTTCTGGAGAATAAGAGGATCTTAATTATTTTAGGAAACTATAATCTCTTACAGTGGAAGGACACACACCTCTGAGATTTAATTCCTTTGGTTCTTGCTAGTTCAGTGTAAATTGAAATTTACAAAGCTGAAACAAAACACAAAATAATTTTCAGCATGTCTACATAGAAAGGTTCTTGTCACCTGACTTTTCAGAAAAGTTCATGGAAAATCTTTTGTTGTGGCTTTTATTTTTTTAATTAATGTATGGAGTGGCTAGAAACTTTGTCAGTTGAGAAGTAAGCATAACAGTTTTTTATTTTTACAGTACAATATCAATGTGTTCTGCAGCTTAAAATTGGGGCCTTATAGTAACAATCCACTTGAGTAAAAATGAAAATATTCTAGCTCTTTTCTTCCTGACCTGATTAAAATAGATTTTGAAAAAATTGTCATCAGACATTTTAATTAACATGTATTGTTTGTATAATAATTTCAAACTCTGTCTTTTTGTCTTTGTCCATTTGTTTGGTTCTGTTTTTTTTTTTTTTCCTGTCATTTTTGTGTTCTAATCATTTTCAAACTGGGATGTGTAGGTGGCAGTAGGGGAAGTAGTGAAAGTGACCAATGGGGAACATCTCCCAGCTGATCTCATCAGTCTGTCATCAAGGTTAGAATAAACTAGTTGCACAGGATACGTGTATGTGGGTCCTCGTATACCAAATATGAAGAACACTGCCGTGCTGATAATCTTTGCTTTGCTGTTCACCTTTCTTCACCAAAACCCAGACATTTATAAAATTAGAAGGGGTTTGGTTGATGAAAGTACAGATCATTAAAGTGTAAATACATGATAACACTCCAAGAAATAAAAATTTGTTTCAGTCCTCTTTGTTTTTACACTATCCCCATGAAATTTTATCAGACAAGTTGTCATTGAATCAACACACGGTAAAACACCAGGATAAATATATGTTTAATTCCTTAGAGCAAATTAAGAAGAATATACATGTTTATACCAACCCACTATTTTCAGCAAGGAATATAGTTTAATGTTGGTAGGACTGGTGGAGGACCCTCTGCACAAACTTGGATGTTGCACAATCTCTGCTGCATGCAGTGGCAAAAGCAGCGCTGTTCTTGTGTATTGTGACAAAATGCATGTTTCCTAGACACGTCAGCTTTATGCTATTGTCTGCGCTGTTACCGCACTTTGTTTTTCCCTAACAAATCAACGGGCCTGCCTTGATCTAACTTTAACTTGTTTACTTTGGAGGTCACTGCTATCTGCTACAGTAATTACAGTTAAGCATG
This sequence comes from Gymnogyps californianus, assembly GCF_018139145.2. Taxonomy (NCBI): domain Eukaryota; kingdom Metazoa; phylum Chordata; class Aves; order Accipitriformes; family Cathartidae; genus Gymnogyps; species Gymnogyps californianus. Next base: position 27,533,769 of record NC_059474.1, on the reverse strand, counting down.
TGTCTCACTTGAAATGTCTATGCTGCCTTAGTCTGTTACAAAAGTGCTTCACAAAAATATTGTTTGTTTTTTACTATTAACTAATAAAAATGCTAGAATTGTAATAATGTTTTATACAGGTGATTCCATCCAAACAATCTAAACAGAAGTTATTGACATTTTTAGAAAAGTTTGCCAAGAAGAAAATGCTAGCCTGAAAGGAATTTATGATAATGATTTATCACATTTTAATGCTTTTGCTTTACAAAAATGTTAGAATAACCTACATAACTTTATCCTGCAAGCATTTTAAAACTAAGTTGCTTATCAGTAGCCACTGTTACATTGAGAAAGCAAATTTTAAAAAACACTTGATGCTTGAATTTCATCCTAGAAAGAAGGAAGCTATTAGAAGCTTTAAAGTGGTATAGAGAGTGAACGTTTATTCTTTTAAGTTGTAAGGCATTTTTATGACTCCTCTGGTCCTTTACGGGATCAAAACTTCCTTCTGTTGTAGATATAAGTAGTAGGTGTTCTGTCCTCATGCCCAGAAAGTGGGAGCTGAGTGGACTAATTCAGAAATCCTGACCTGGTAGACCTGTTCTTGTTTACTGTCTACATGCAGAAAAGTAATTTTGTCCTTCTGTATCTCTATATTCCTACTTAACACTTCTATGATGGTTGTCATATGTTTTAAAACCTGAAAGTATTTTACAAAATACTGCTGTGTTACACATCAAAAAATTGTATTGAAAAAATTAAATACAATAAGCCTTTTATCAGTATATGTCAAATAGATGAACTATTTAAGTAGTAATGTTCTGCATAAACTTAAAAATTTTAATTTATAAAAAAGCTTCTTAAATTGGATAAAGAGGACAGATATATTTCAAAAACTCTATTATGTTATCCATAATTTAGACTTTTTTTATAAGAGAACCCTTTACAAGAAAACTTCCATGTCTAAACTACTGCTGCCTACAGTAGTAGGCACTACAAATGCACTACATTTGTAAATGTGTCGTAATCTTATGTAAAAACATAGAAAACTTACTATGTACAGCATTTTTAGCTGTGTTTTGCCTAAGGTAGGTAGGTTTTAGCAAACTTCTCTGAAAATGTGAAGCACTGTTGGTTTTACAGATTTGGCTGTAAATCATCCTAGTTCTGAAGATTTGATAAGAAAAAAAACAATTGTATAAATAGCTATTAAAAGATTACAGAAAGTTCATGGATTTTGACATTATAATTTAAAATTAAGGATTTTTTTTTTCTTCATAGTGAACCACAAGCTATGTGCTACATCGAAACATCTAACTTAGATGGTGAGACAAACTTAAAAATTCGACAGGTAGGAATTTAATTTTTGAGAATATTGCTAATATTATTTTAATCTATTATTGCTTAGAAAAACATATTTTATGACATTAATGGCCATTTTAGAAGACACTAAAATTTTAATGGTTTGAATAAAAAGCTGCGGGTTATTGACATCATAAAAGTTTTTGTTCAATTAATTAGGCGGAATGAACGAATGGTTACTCCTAAACCATACCTTGCACTTTGTTTTAGGGTTTTTCCTTGGGAAAATAAGTGGAAAGAGTTGTAATTGGGTATTGGTTTTGGTTTTAGAGGATAGGTTAGGGAGAAGCCCTGCAGAAAGAAGCTGATAGTGCCAGTATTGTCCTTGAGGGGCAGGTAGGGAATAGCAGTTTTTGACTGACTGCACTGTCTCTATCCAGGGACATTCTTGCTGAGTTATATGATGGGTTATGACCCTGTGTTCGTCATGATGTTTTAAGACACCAAAGTGACTTTTTCACTGTCTGTAGCATCCAGCAGTGTGACAGCAAAGTGTAGCAGTCCCATTTTGTTCCCACAGGGATACTGGTTTTCTGGTTTTGCACTATCAGATTTATAATACATAGATTTGTATATTGAAAAGTGATTTTTAATGTCATGACAAACTAATTTTGTTTACAGGGTTTGCCACTAACATCAGACATAAAGGACATAGAAAGCTTGATGAGACTTTCAGGCAGAATTGAATGTGAGAGCCCAAACCGACATCTCTATGACTTTGTTGGAAACATCAGACTGGATGGGCATGGGTATGTAAATCCGAGGAAGATCATCTCAATAGATTCAATCTAACAGTAGATAGCTATATGTTGTTAACCTACTCAAGTTAAAATACAAATAGCAGAGTCTTCATTCTGTTAAGAGTAGAAAGGTAAAAATCTTTTCTGATGTATTCTTTATTAGACTTCATTCTTTAAAAATCTTGAGGGGTAAACCGTACTTCTAATGTCTACAACTTGAGTTTTTATACTAGTTGACCTTCATAAAGCAATAACTATAAATAATAGAAGGGAGTGCTAATTGTATTCTAATAGTTCTGGAATATCTGCCTAGTAACTCACTTCTTAAGCATCTCATGCCTTGCCTGTTAAGTTTCTATTATAGAAGCTGAATAGAAGTAGTTTCTTGTCTGGTTTTTTTAATTGTTGTTTTCTTTTGTTTGTCTAAGTCTGGAGTGGAACTGAGTCCATCACTATATACCTCAAATTCTTCTAATTTGGTAGCTGAAACACATTTAATACCTCAGCTTACTGAAAGTATGTCTCTGTAAAAATAGACAACCTCAGTGCAATTACAACATACATGCTTGTAAAACTGCTTCAAAAATTCTTAAAATACTGAAGTGTTTACCAAATATTGATATTTGGAGTTTTGTATGGGTTCGAACTGAACATGATGTATTAAGAGTATAAAATTCATCACTAGATCCAGAATTGTTGAGTCCTCCATTCCCAAAGATTTACAGGATTTCTTTTTTATTTGGTAGGCATTTATTTCTCCATATACAATATTATTCATGTTTGTGCTTTTAGACTGATATATATATATATAGTACTAATTATTAAATACCTTTTTTTTTTTTTTTTATATTCCATTCTTTATTTACTGATTTCTTACAGATGCATTCCAGGAGTTTTCAGTCGCAAGAGTGTGGATCTATTATAATTCCACTGTACTTGTCGTTCAGAAGAGAAAAACATTTACCTGTAATTCTTCTCTGAAGGTAATAGTTATAATAGATCCACACATTCATCCTTCCTCCCTGGCTAGAGAGAAAAACATATTTTTCTTTTTAATCTAATTATTTAATTTTAAAATCTGATTTAAAAAAGAAACATTGAATGTGCTGATGGCTATTATGCCTCAAGAATGTGTAGGAGCATGCCATCTGCTGGTCAAGCAATTTGTCACTTGAGAAATTCAGTTTTGGAATATTTTGAATATAGTTCCGGTGCAGTAGGATAGTTCCAAAAGTGTGGCTCTAATATAATATTTACCTTCAGTGAAAAAGAATTGCAGGTAAGTAACTCTTTTTGGATCCTGACCTTATTTCCAGCCTGAAAAATCAGGGATGAGTTCTCTTTCTGCTCGTATTAGAGGTAGCACAGGTTCATCTAACTGGTATTTATTTATCCAGATCTTTAAGACCTTCCTACCAGATTATGTAGATCCAGCAGTTGTGATATCCACTTTATCCACTACCATCTTAACATTTTTGCAAAAGCAGTGGAGGATACTGAAAATCTATCTCCCTCTTCTTTCTTCTTTTTCTCTATGGCATTGGAGTGCCATAAATGTATCTGGTTGACATTTTCAGTCTTTTCTTTTTCCCTTCATGAGAGAGCAACTCAGAAAAGCCAGGGTTCTCTTTTTTTTCTCTTGGATACTCAGTATTTAAGGAGGTAGAACTCCGCTACAGTTATTTTGCCTTTTGGACTAAAAGAGGCCAAAAAATTTTTGTGTATCCTCAGCTTTTGAGTGTGTTAACTCTTATCTCCAAAGTGTGCAGCTCTTTGTTATGCTCATGAATATACAGAAGCATGTCTCTTGGTTTGAGGCAATGAAGACAATTAGCTAGAGAAAGGAAAAAGTTCTTTAGCGTGGATAAATTTGAAATTATGATGAGACAATGGCTCAGACAAAAAGGGTGAGCAAGTTAAAAACAAGGGCAGATATCAGTTATCCAGACCTAAAGTAAATGTTTCCCTGAAGACATTCTTAAGAAAATTTTGGATAAGAGTGAAGTATGCTTGTTAAGAAAAACATTTTGATATGTAAGCTTTCAGATGCGTCTTAGAAATTATTAGCTCTTAATATACCCTTGACAGCCCCAGCAGAAAAGTATGCTGAAAGGGTATTTCCCCATTGAGAACATCCCTCACCAAATACAACCCAAATATGTTGCTGAGGAGTCATTAGTTATGTAGCATGCAAGAGAATCAGATGAGTTGGACCGGTTGAGAGAAGGCTGAGGCCAGGAAGTAGAGACTTCAGAGCTCTGTCAAGTCATCACACCATCACCTCATTACAGAGTGGGGTAAGATCACAATGTGGAGGATCAGCATGGCACCTGACAGATCTGGGCTTTTTATGTCCCTGGTTGTTTTGCTGTCTGTTTTCGTCTCCTTGGTCTGTACAGCAGTTCTGCTGGAGACAACTCCCACTCGCTGCAATCCCAATTCTCTTCTGATTGTCTTCCCAGTAACAGACCCTTGAGGATAAATTCCTGTCCCAAGTTGGAGAAGGGTATCCATTTGAGAGCCAGTGTCCTGATGGAAAAAAAGAATCAGTGGATCCTGCAATAGAAAGGACTTCACTGCATATTCTTCACAGTTTTTAAGAGGGGAAAACAAAGAGGAAGATCAGGAGGTGACAGGAAGAGTCTTGGAACTCACCTGACTCTTCAAGGAGTACAAGAATTAAGAGTGGAAAGTTTTGACATCTGCCTTCCTAGAGACTCTTGTGTTCGTAGAAGGGACAGAAACTCTTTTGGCATTCCAGAGAAGGTCCATAGTTGAAAAGGTTTCCAATTTATTTGTGGGGAACTTAAAAGTAACTTTCTCTGGATATATGCCTTTCATCTTCTGTGACATTCTTGTTAGTGTTAATAGACTAAAAATATCTAATTATTCTTTGAATGACATGTAATCCATTCCTTAACTGAAGTGTCTACACATTGTGCTGGTGGATGGTCCAAAAGTCTTAGAATGATTCTGATCCAGGAATGCAAATAAATAAATAAATAAATGTAAGTGCAGAAGCATTTTTTAATGGCAGTGGGAGTCCCTCTTAATGATTCTTGTGTGATTCAAACCCCAGCAGTTCCTTTCATACTAGAAAGGACATTTGTTCTCTTAATTTTGCCGTGATATGAACACATCTCAAATACAAGAGCAGTACAGTTCAGATTTAGAAAGCAAGTAAATCTCAGTATGTTTTATATTTCAGTTTTCTTTCCCGATTCCTTCTTTTGATAAAGTGCCTGCACCTGGAAATTATTTTCCATGGCAATATCATTCAACATTTCAGTTGCTGAAACATACTTACTTGGTGGGGAGAATGATTCCTTAAACAGTCAGTATGCTCCATGCTAGTTTCCTAGAAAGTAAGTGGACTAAGTTGTAGTGGAGTGGTGTTGTTTGGTTTGGTTTTTATGGAAAAGCACTCAAATATTTTTCCAGATCAAATATTTTTTTCTAGTTTCTGCAAATTAACATTGCCACTGTTAATTTTAGGGGAGGAAGAATGTATTGTTTCCTCTTTACTTGCAGTCTTTGAATCTTAAAAGCTTGTGTATGAGTGGAGAGAAGGGGACATGAAGAACCAGAAGAAATTATTACCTGAAACTTACTCGCTGAGACTGACCTTATGCTCTTTGTGCTACCAAAAATGTTACCAAATATCATGGCTTCCTCAGACTCTTTATAGCTTATATATCAGAGATATAGTTGCTGTCATTAAGCAATTTATTTGTGATCTTCATAATGTGTTGGTTTCAAACAACTGTAGAGATAATAGTTTTAGGTAAGAATGCCAAACACTAGAGCACTGTTGACAAATCTGAAATGCTAGCTGGTATTTATAGAAAAAGTAGTGCAAAAGTAGGGTATTGTTTGTCCCGGAAAAGAGTAATAATTATCTAAAACTTTTTATATTTTAAGAAAAACCTGAGCTACAGTATATGTATAAAGTCAGCTGTCTGAATTTAAGATGGTTAAATGTTTCCAACATCTTAGGAGGTTTTGTTGCTCATTTACTCAGTGCAGTTCTAAAAGAATAACACAAGTAAATTTACTTGGTTTTGCAATTTAAAGAAGGTGCAGAAAATATTGTTGTGAATTTTAAACAGTTAATCATGTTCATAAAGGATATTTATTTCACTGGAAGGAGTAGCTTAAGTTGAGAGTTCAGAAAATTATTTCACTTGAAAATTGCTCTGGAAAATCAATCTTGTAAGAGTAGCTGAGTTTCAGCATACACTTAGAAAAAAAACTTCTTAATCATAAATCAAAGGAAAATCAGGACGTGTTAGTTTCAGTGTGCTTGCTAAGTAGTACCATATCTTTAGTGTCCATAGTCAAAATTAAGTGGTAAGTAATATTTTTGCAAACTTGAATTTTTGGACTTGCTTTAAACTGTCAAGTTTTCTCTCTGTCAACACTCCCAAAAAGTTAACTCTTAGGTTCCTAGCATATTTACAATAATCATCTAAATTTTGAGAAATTAGCTAATAAGTTTTAACAACTGCTGGTTACGTTTATTCATTGACATTGATTGTTTTAATGCTAAAATATAAAACTCCTTCCTTCTAGTACTGTTCCATTAGGATCTGATCAGATTCTTCTACGAGGAGCTCAGTTGAGAAATACTCAGTGGGTTCATGGGATAGTTGTCTATACAGGACATGACACAAAACTTATGCAGGTTTGTCACTTGGATTTTCTCTATATTATCTGTTTTGTTACCTTATTATGCCATTACACAGCACAGAAAATCCTTTCAGAAAACATGGCTAGATTCAATATAGTAGTTAAAATGTCAGTAATAGAGCGTCTTTCTTATGAAGTAAACCCAATAAAAACAAAGCAATTTCTTATTATTAGTCACTTAGCCACAGAGTAGTTTTTCCACTAGTAAGCGTATTCGTTGATTCTATATTGTAACTTGTGTTTTGAAAACTATTTTATTAGCAAGTTGGATCATTATAGTTTGCCTGTTCATCTTTTTTTATTTTTGACTGCTCCTAAAACTGTCCTCTTATGAGCTTTCTTTCAGGTACGAAGGTAAGCATTCTTGTCAGAAAACAAAGTGAAACTTTATTTGCAAAATGAGGAGGGAAGAGAACCATTCTCAGACTATGAAATTACTTTTTCTAGTGCTGTTTTAAGTATCAAAATTGAGATGCATTTGTTGAGAAAAAAGAACGCTTTCAGATGGGTCATGCATGTCTCATTGCTTTTCTGATTTGTAAAACAGTTATTTGAAAAAGTTTGATTGTATTAGCAATTGTCTTCTGTAGCACTGATAAGGTGTATGCACATTTGTTTTTAATGTTTACTGTTAGCTGTTGCTGTTACGAGTGTTCTGTGTGATTGTTTAAACTGCTTGTGACACAAATCTAAAGCTCTAATTCATGGATTTGTAAGCTGCTTCTTTTCTTTTGAGTGAAACAGTTATGCCATTTATGATGATGATGTATTTGGGAGAATGTTTAGAAAAGGATGCAGTAATGTAATTTGAAAAGCAAGAACTGTGTGTACCTCTTCTAATATTTAATAGCCACTGTTGTTTTTTGTCTTTTGCAGAATTCAACAAGTCCACCTCTTAAAATGTCTAACGTGGAACGAATTACAAATATTCAGATTTTGATTCTGTTCTGCATCCTTATTGCCATGTCTTTGATCTGCTCTGTTGGTTCAGCTATATGGAATCGAAGGCATGCTGGAAGAGACTGGTATCTTGATCTAAATTGTAAGATGTAAAATAATATATTAATATTTTAGTGTTCAGTTTTCTTTCATATTTTGAAAGGAGAATGATTACTATCCTTTACACAACGTGTTTTTTATCAGTCTTTCTTTATTGGTTGTTGACTAAAGTCATTAGGCTAGGTATATCACAGCAAGTATAAAATTTACCTTACTGTACCATCTGAGCTCTTGCTAAATTCAGGAAGGGGAGCTTTGTTGTTTGCCTCTACGTCTTTCAGCCTCTGCATCTCTGCAGCTCAGCAAGGTCTGTATCAGCATTCCACTGGCATAAACAGTCAGCTTCCTAGACATCAGACTAAAGCCATTTTCAGCTATTACCGATGGATTACGTTTAAAGCTGCAGTGACTTTTCTGAATTTTTAAGCTCCCTCATCCCAGGAAACGATGCTGTGGCTTCATAATTTTTACTCTACAGGGATCTAACTAATTATTGGCTGCCAGCATTAGATCTTAGCGGACTGCTCTTAAAGAAGATAAAACAGGCACAAAAGATCTCATCTAACATATTATACTGGGCAACAGTACTCATGGTCGATGCAAGACAATGTGATGTTATGTGGGCCTCACAGCGGCATGCAACATATTGACATAATTTGAACTAGATTTAAAGGAAGTTTTCGTATATATACCTTGTGGTCAATTATTCATGTTTTCAGAATTTATTATGGTGGGCCTAGAGCCTTCTTTACTTACGCAGTAAGTAGACTAGACTTTCTGCTTTCAGTTACCAGAACTAGACTTTCTGCTCCTGAGACAACAGTCTTGAATACAAAGCTGCTGAATGTAGTCATCAAAGTAGGGATTATGGGGTGGTTTGGTCAGTTTTAAAAGAAAAACCTTAGAATTCTGATTAGAAGGCACTCTCCTAAAGTTTCTGTTGAACAAAACAGTTGTCTGCATTTATGATGAACTTTTGTTTATTTAGAACCTTGCTTCTCTTCTTTTTGATGCTGAGGAAGAAATTTTTTTTTTTTTTTTTTTTTAAAGGGAAGAAACTTAACTTTCATATTTCCATCTTGAGATGGAAAAAAGTGAACTCATTAATGGAATATTGACAATTTCCAGTAATATAAAAGGATCACATTAGATGTGCTTCATCACTTGTTATTTTTCATCTGATTCTTCTTTTCAGTGCTTTTTTTTTTTTCTTTTCTGGGAAATGTAAACATTTTCAGAATATGGTGGTTAGCACAGTAGTGAAGCAGTTCAGAAGCTTTTGTTTTTATTCCTGAAAAAAGAAACGTGAAATAGTGGCCATTGATACTTTACGTGTTCTTTGAGTGATTATCCTTGTCAGTTTATTTTCTGATATATGCTGATATGATTAAATGAAATTGTGTTGGGTTTTGTAAGGTATGCTCTTTAAGGCTTCATTCAGCTCATAGTTGTTCTTGTACCAGGTACTTTTAATATGTAAGAAGCAATTTATTCCCCTTTCCCTTTAGTTATTTAATTTTCATGTGGTAGTGAAACAGGTTCCCAGCAGTGCCCCATCTTTCTGAATGCTCATAGTATTTAGTTAGAACAATCTGTTGCCTGTGGATGATAAAAAAAGTGGTAATGTTAACAATACATATCTGAATATTATTTTATTTACAGGTAGCAGTAGGTATCAAACTTCATTTAATCTCAGTAGTCATTATTGAGAGTATCAGTGTTATGGTGAAAGCTCTCTGGTCTTTTAGACTTGTACTTCGTTTGATGCTGGAATTGGCATTAATGAAAGTATCCAAAACCTGCTCTCTTGGATCTTAGAGTAACAACCAGATTCACATTCTATAGGCAGTGGAAACCTGTCTGAGGCTGTTTTTCTTTGAGACATCTTTGAATACAGACAGGCAGGCTAGGTCTTTTACCCTTTTGCTCTACTGGAAAGCAGACTGCTATTTCCCATTCGCATCCTCTCTGAGGTGCTACTACTAGAGTTATCTAAAACTTTACAAGGAAAAAGTAGTATAAAACTGCTTGTTATATGTGTTAACATTCACATTTCCAGTTCTTTTAGAACTTTCATTAAACTCGCTAATTTAATCTCTTCTTTTCATGTGGTGCAAATTCACGTTTTTCATAGCGTTTTGCTGGGTTGCAGGGGGAGAATACGAAGGTGTGAGGATGGATAGAGGAAAAATTCATTCCACTCCACATTTCCCCCTTTAAAAATATAAAACTCTAAAATTTAGAGTTTAGAATTTGGTGCTATATATAGATATTCCCAGATTATGATCTTAAAATGTAGCAAAAGAGGGAATGGCTGGTAAGTTTGCTTTTCAGAAATTGGAGAAGGCGGCAAAGATCTCTAAATTTGAACTCCACTTTATAATAGAGATCCTTAACTCTTATGAAGGTCATATTTATAGGCAAGTGATATTATAATTAATTCTCAGATTTCTTCTTAGACACAGAACACTGTAAGAATCAGCAGTTAATGCAGTACTCTGAATACACTGTATATACATACTTTTAAGTATGGTCTTAAAAGGTTTTTTATTTGCTTTGTTTTTTGGCAGATGGTGGAGCAAGCAACTTTGGATTGAATTTCTTGACTTTTATCATTCTCTTCAATAATCTTATACCAATCAGTTTGTTGGTTACGCTTGAAGTTGTTAAATTTATCCAGGCATATTTCATAAATTGGGTAAATATTATTTTTACAATATGCATTGACTTCTAAAATCAAGTGGTTTACAAGTGAGTGAAATGATTGATTGCTTGTCTATGTGTACGTTTTTTGAGACTTTTTCTTAATGTAAATACTTAAATATGCTGTTTATTTTTTCTTACTGGAATCTGAGAAGGTAATAATAAATGGTGTTATTTAGTGCTTTTATACTTGCACCAAATTGCTTTTTGGAACATGTTTTTATGTGCTTTGTACTTTTTCATTATTAGTATCCAGGTATCACTTTCATCCAGAATGATCAAAAGAAAGGGTTTGCAGTCCAGTGCAGTTTTGTTCAGTTTCATTTCTTCTTTTTAAGCATAGCCCATGTTTTGGTTTTCTTTGGTATTTTGCTGATTTTCCCACCACCACTGTAGTTTAATGGGTTTTTTTGTACAAAGCCAGTGTCTGTTAGTATTATCTCTTACAAAATATATAAAGATCATTTTGGCATCCTTTAATTTTTTTTCTTAATGAATTAATGGGGAAAAAGAAGGGTTTACTCTGTTTGGGGTGGGGGTGAGGTATTCTCCTTAAAGCTGTTTAAGTACTTTTAATAGCATGCCTTCAATTTTTCCATTTTTTCCAAATGTAAATTAATCATACCATTCTGAACTCTTTAATCTGATTCCTTGATCAAACGTGTGAAATAGATTTGTGTGCGTGAGATATGATGTCATGCAGATATATAGATAAAAGCGTATGTGGAGTAGCAGGTGAAGTGTATGCTTTATTTTAGAAGTTAAATCTTTTTGTGAGCAGTCAGCTGGTTTTGATTTCTTCATTGCTTTTGTGCTGTAGAACAAATTGTTGACAAATAAGAGAATGCAATGAAATTCTTCTTTTATGTTCTGTATTCTAAAATAAGTATTCAACAAAGGCTCACCCATTTTTAATGTGTAGATTGGCAATTGTTTGTACAACAAACCTGAAAGACAGTTTTAACTTCTGTTCCCCCCCCTAATTTCACATCATGAGGGATTAATTGTCTTTAATTTATCTTAATCCGGGACTCTGGACATTTATTATCTTAAACATTGTCTTTGTGTGTGTGCATATCATATTGGTATAGAGAAGTTGGACATCTGCAATCTGTTGCACTACATTGCCATACTTCACAATGTTTTAATCTTTTACTGTATTTAAAAATAAACTCTGATTTATTTTTTTGATTTTTTTTAAAGTAAAAAAAAAAACCAAACCACCACTTATAATATACCATCCATTTATTGTGTACTCTTAAATTTATCTTCGTCTTTTTATCTCAACGTATATTTATCTTGCTATTTAGAAATGACTGGTTGTGCATACAATATGAATATATGACTGACTTCGTGTTACAATGTAGTATTTCTGCTTGTTGCTAAATCTCTTTTAGATGCATGGGTACAAGAGTTTTTCAGTAATACAGATCACTGGAAATAATCGGAGTAAAATCTCAAAGAGTCATAAGATTTTTGTTTTAAAGAGGAAATTTTATTTTTTCTGGGGACTCTTGGAAGTGATCTGATTGTGTCTGTGGCTTCCCACGTTGAAATAATCTAAGTAGATAACTTGTATTCATGTTCAGTCTGCTCTTCTACACTTACCTTTTCTGTTTAGGTACTAGATTTCTTGTAATAAGTTATGGAAGACTAATTTTTAAATATATATACTTTTTTTTAACTGTAGGACATAGACATGCACTATGAACCGACAGACACTGCTGCAATGGCTCGTACTTCCAATCTCAATGAAGAACTTGGACAGGTAGAAAAAAAATTGTTGGTTCTAACTCTGTATTGAAATTATTCATGTGGTTTTACAATCTAAATTATTACAATAATGTGATGATTCATTTCAAAAAACTTATATTCTTGGCTTAGTCTTTGCTTATTTCTATTCTCTTCATTTTGTCAGTTATTTTTAAGAACACTTCACAATATGTAGGAGTCAAATTTTTGAAACCGGTATTAAATGAACAAACTGCTTTATGTATCAGTGTGCATGTGGTAATCGCAGAAGGTTGAAAGGTATCATTAAAGTTACAAAATCAGAGGAATTCTGAGCATTAAGGCTGTCTGTGGCACAAAAATTTAGTCTCTGTATATACACTATGATAGTGTGCGTCTTCAGTATGTCATTTGTTTTTCACACACTCTGCCTTGCTCAGAAGAGGCAGTGGGTATGCTCTAGGAATGAATCATGGTTGTATACATTCCCTCTTTTTTTGCCACTGAGGATTGGAAGCAGTGAATGGAACGGGGGCTCATGGCTGAATTAAGCCCTGGAAATTTGGACTTAATTCTTCATTTTGTTTTAGAATGCTCTTTTAATACTATAAAATCAGTTAGGCTTTTTACAAGAGATCACTCGTATGTTCTTCATTTTATGGAAGTATGACTTTGTAGAAGTGTGTCTGGGGTATAGGGCATGCTTCCAGAAGCAGTACACATCATATTTGCTGTTTCAGCCAATTGTATTTGCAGTCTTGCTTTAAAAACATGCTAAATATTATGCTTTCTGTTACACTGACTGGTGGTGGTAAACTGATTCTGTGGAAAAAATATTATGTGCTCATTTAATTGAACTGTATTACACGCACAAGAATACGTATTCTTACATTTCCTAACCTAAAAGTTTTCATAACTAATTCTTTAGTTTATTGCATGGGAATGTAAAAGTTGTTTTTAGCTTTCCAAGAACAATAAATAATAACATAAGTTTAGCCATGTAGCAAACAAGTCTTAGGGACTAATACTTAAGAGATCTGCCTTTTGGGAAAACAGTAGTTGCAAGTTAACATGTTCTAACATTGGTCTACGTAGAGGAGGACAGGGCCTTTGCCTACTGGGTTTAAGTAGTATGTGCAGATGGCAGAAAATTTCGTTCTCTTCCTGGCCTTAAAGGGGAGTACAAGCTCCTCTAGTGGGGAAGAGACTCTGTTGAATCTTAGCTTTCCTTCTGTCTCATTTTACACGATCTATCTGTTTTTTCTCTCTCTGCAGTTAGTTTGTTATTCACATTCCCAGACATGTTGCCTCTTTTTGACTTCGACAGTTCTTGTCTTCATTTCTTAAGTTTCTCATCGGAGTCTCCTTCACCACCAAGATCTAGTCAGACTTCTTGGGATCTCCACTTTCACTTTTTTGACAGATTCTTAATTTGAGCAGATTTTTGTAGGGAGACCAAAGGACTCTGCTAACAACAAGAGCACGTGTCTTCTCTGAAGTACATGAGGGCTGTACATAATGAAGAGAAGATTTCCCCCAAGAGATCTTCAGGTTTTAAGAAAGGCAAAACTTCAGTGTTGGAAAAAAAGGTTGAGTTTTCTTAGCTGCAATTCCTGCTTTCTCATTCTGCCCAAACAAAAAAATACAGTTTGAGGCATAAACCTGGCATGGAAGATTTCTTCTAACTCCCAATTTGGCTAAGTCATAATCCCTCAGAAACAGAATCTTTAAATAGGAGATACTGAGTAAATTTTACTAATACATAGCCTTATTAGCTCTGTGTATAACGCAGTTAATTCCTAATTAAGAATACTGTGATTTTTTTAATGAGAAATAAATTTTAATGAATTAAAGTTGAAGTTTACCTTTGACTAATAGAGCCTTTGTTTCATCACAGACCACTTCATTTCTTCACATATTAACTTTTTTCTTAAGATCAGGTTTGAACTAAATTTAAATATATCACAGGTACGTGTATTTCAGCTTCAATTTTTAGAATATTTTAACTAGTAGTTTCCAGAGAGGAAGGTTTTTTTATGTTGGGGAAATAGGAGACCTGGAGTAGGTAGAAAGGAACGTATTTTTTTTGTTCCTGCAACTTGGCATTTCTGAACTGTTGGTTTTTTACTGATGTTTTGACTTTAAGAAGATATTTCTGTGTCAAAAAGAGGGGGTTAGAAATGCATATAGATACTTTTCTTTTACCGTATTGCTTTCTGGCAGAAATGGAATATTTTACTAGCAAAGCCATTGGTCTTCACTAGTTTCTTGCATTTCAACAATACGTAGAGTGAGGGATAGTTAAGTGTACCACCACCATGCACTGAAGCAAGCTTAAGCTTCCTGACATCTCAGTTGATTGCTGTGTTTGGAAATGGATATCCAGACTGTGCATTTGCCATGTTTATGTACTGTATTCTTTTTTCTATAAACTATGAAGATTGCAGAACTGGTAAAAATATTTAGTTTGTTAATAGTCATGAATTGTACTAGATATGTAAATAACTGCTGAATGTTAATATATAATGAATTTTACCATTCATCTAGGTCAAATACATATTTTCTGACAAAACGGGTACCCTGACATGCAATGTCATGCAATTTAAGAAGTGTACTGTAGCAGGAGTTGCTTATGGGTAGGTATTTTTATATACTTTTCTTTATCTGTGTGCCTTCCTTTTCCTCTGCCTGTGCATATGTACACATGCATTAATACTACAGTTAAAATAAACTTGCGCCTGGCAATATCTACAACTAGAGTCAGTCTGTTTTGTGACTGTGAAATGTTACTTATAAGAGATATCATCACTTCAGTCATGACATCTCTTTTTGCAAAGAGGAACAAAAATAAAGTTTAGATAGCAAAGGCTTACTGCTGTAACACAACTTCAGTATGCATGTTTTTTCTATCGCTCAGTCTGTTTAATGTTGTTACTAAAAGGAAGTCTTCCCTCCTACTTGCAAAAGCTTGTATCATTGTCCATGCTTCATATTTTATGTAGGCACATGCTCTTGCGCTAAATAATATGCAGGATGAACAACAATTTGAATTACAGTACTGTAGCATGAACTACAGTACTGTAGCCACCATCCAAGTAGCTTTTATGAATGCTGTTGTAGTGGCATAACTCCAAATATCAATGTTGCTATTAAGAAATCTCTCCAAATAAATGCAGCAAAGCATTTTACTATTTCTTTGTCAGCAGTTGCAGCCAGCTCTTTCAATAGAGCTTGTAAAAGCCTCAAACTTCTAAGACTCTGTACTTGAAAAAAAATTCATTAGAGCAATAAATAGAGCAGAAGCACCTACATTGTAAATGCCAGTGTGGCTTACCAGTATGTGAGATGCTGGACCTGGGCCGATCTCAGAGCATTCAGTAGCAGATAATTAGGCACCTCTAGAACTGGGCAGAGATCAGACAGAGGTTATGAAATTAAGTGTTGGGTTTGTGCTAAAGGTGATGATTTGGCTTTTGTGGCTTTATCATTTCGATCCCTTTGAGAATCCTAATTTTCCGGAGTCTAATCTAGGCTTTCCGTTTTGAAAAAACTTAGATGCTTAATCCATTAACCATACTGATGATTTTTTTTTTTAACAGTTTTAATAAAATACAGTTCTAACCCTGATATTTCAAATATATATATATATGTGTGTGTGTATATATATATAGGGCTCAGTTTCAAACACATGACCTAATTTTATGACTTCAGAGAAACTGCTCTGAGCTAACTGTTTTCAGATTCTTTGTATACCAGTTTCTTAAGATAAAAAAAAATGCATTCATGATAATGGCACTTAAAATCAGTATTTGATATTCGGTTCATTATATGTCTTCATCTGAAGTTGGTATAGCACAAATTCTAAAATTTCTCCTTTATGAAACCTAGGTGTGAATGTATTTTATAGAAAAAGTTATCTGATTTTTTTTTTCCTTGCTATACTTTCCGGCTGCCGTCCATGCCATTTTGAAAAGACATAGACCGGTTTTCTGATTAGCATCACTGTTTAGAAAGCAGAGTTTCTCTTTACAGTCAATAGCCATTACAGCATCTGTCATAGCTACTTGGAGAACAGAGTCACTCTGTCTTTCTGTATTGATGCAAATAAGAAGTTGGGAACACAGAAAAGGGTAAAAGTGACTGTTCCATCTCCCATGCCTCTTCTTTCTAAGTGTGTTATAAATTGTGATATATTCAAACCTGTGTCATCACAGGGCAGAGTCCTTCATGTGCTATGGCTAGCTTTGTTCATCAGCATTTTGTGAACTCAGCCAGACAAGCTGCATTAGCATGGCTTCAGATAATTAAAGAACTAGCTTTTGCTTAATGAGAAACTGTAACAATGTATATATACTGAAAGATTTGTAAAGAAAATCTTGAAAGCAAGATTTGTAAAGAGGGCAAATGCCTTTATATCTGCTGGTATAGGTTAGTAAGTAGACAAGTTTTAATTGAAAAAAAAATGATCATTTATAGTTTATGAAGCCTCAAGAGAAACATCGTATTTTTGCAATATTTTATTGTTATCTAGGCACTAGCAAAATACTCGGTTGAGATACCTTTAAAACTTTTTTAGTAATTTAATTTCATTAACTAACTTCTTTTTTATACATGATCCAATTTTTTAGCCTTTGTGATTCTTTTTCCTCTCCCTGTTTCTATTCTTCCCTTACTTCTTGTGCAGCCATTGCCCTGAGCCTGAGGATTATAGTGTTCCTTCAGATGATTGGTAAGCTCTAAAAATCATTTAGTATGTGGTGTTTGTTGAAGATTCAAGCTTAAAACCAGTGAGCGAGATTTGTAGAAGTGGAGCTAATTGTGAGATATTTTACTCAAAAGTTATTTTAGCTTCAAATTGATGCAGACTGACAGAGTCTTACACAAATTTATGCCATCAGAATTCTACGGCATTAGGTTTTGTACTCTGGAATAGAATTGCTAATAGGGTCACTGAGGTATAGTACAGTTATTCTACTGACAATCCTGTACAATTCAGAATTGCTTATTGGAGAGAAAGTTTTGTCATTTATTAAGGTAGTTGGTAGTATGGTAACTTTGATCACACTTTTCTACTGTTACTTAGTAATAGGTTAGTAATAATCTCTAACATGTTTGAAAAAAAGGTCCATATTTGAGAGTGAAAAATATGTAGTAAGTCATTGTTAATATTTTACTTCCTACAGCTAGCTTTAGAATATTAGCACTACCGAGTTCTTAACTGAAACTGAGCTTAAAGCACCCAAATACACTTGGGACCAACATTAATCTCTTAACGGGTACCTCAGGAAAGACTAAGTCCTGGCTTCCTTTCTGCTGCCATTTGCATGATGCCTTGTACTTCTTCATCATACTTCCTTAAACTAAATATTTGCAATACGTTCAAAATAAGCTCAGATAGACTGGGGAAAAAATGTCATTTACAGTCTTTAATCACTGTTACATTTGTTGAAGGTCACAGTAAGGTATGTCACACAAAACTGTAATGTGTTGTTGTCTTATGTTTAAAAAGTTTGAAGGAAAAAAACTCGCTTTGCTAGATTAAAATTAATAATACTTTCTTTAGATTAAAAAAAAAAACTGAAAAATCCCCTCTTATACCATAAAAAGTGGCACACGTGCACACCCCAAAATCTTACCTGACCTGAATATCCTCATTTGATGTAGCAGCAAGGTGTTGTACAAAGATGTACAAGTGTGCTTAACTGCGCACAAGTGAGTGGTTTCATTAAAAAAATGCAATGCTTACATGAAACTAAGCATGCTTGCTTACAAGATATTTATGAAGTAAGACTGGTTTTGACTAATACACATGAAAATCTTTATAAGCACATCTGAAATGGATAAACTGATGCCTGAACAGTAGTTAAAAAAAAAAAAAAGTACTTCCCTTTTATAAGTGATTAACATCTTGTAAATACTTATGAAGTAAGATACTTAACAAGAAAATTTTTTGTATGTAAATCTATTGTAATTAATAGGATCTGTTTATGACAGTAACAATTCTAGTCCTAAAATGACTAATGTACTGAATTCTAAATCTTTTAAATCTTTATTTTTTTGTATTAGAAAGAATTGTTTTCCAGTTTGACATAACATCTACCTGCAAATATTTTTCCTTTTTTTAGCACTGAGAATCTGGAAAATATCTTGAAGTCTTTCTGTCAGAAAGCTTTAAGCAAACAAAGCTTAAACCTTAGACTCAAAACAAATTTAATGTGTCTGAAGTTGTTAACATTCGGCACTTCAAGATCTATTTGCATTTAAAAAAAAAGTCTTGGTGAATGAGGATGCTTTGAATTTCTCACTTTAATAATAGGTTTTTAGAAAAAGTAGTCCTTGAGTGGTTATATAGAGGAGGTACTGCCATTTTATATTCCTTCATGGTAGTGCAGGACTAAAACAGCTCGCTTTTGGTTTTCATAGAGAATCTTTAGACTGCCGTTGATGTATGTGGCTTATCCTTCAACTTAAATCACTAAATGTGTTTGCTCTCTTCTAAGATTATGTGAGCCAAGGCAAGATCCAAAGTAAATGAAAAAAGAATACTTTCCTCCAGCTGGGTTCACTTTTCAGCACTGTTTTGTTTCACTGAGATTCAAACTCAACTAGATTGTCTTAATACTCAATAGTCAGCTGCAGTAACAAGTCTTCCTAGAAGTATCTACATTTTTGAGCTCTCAGCTTCAGCCAGAAGATTTGTGCAATTTGAGAGATGTTAGCGTATGACTTTATTTCTCCAGAACCATCTCCACCTTCCATCTATTCAGTCCCTTCCTACTTCACCATTGTTGCTGTGTCTTCTTTATCCATCAGTTTACTAGGTTCCTTTTTGGTCGTGAGTAATAGAAAACAAACCCTCTCCAGGCAGACTTCCCTGATGTCTGAACTCAGTTTGCTTACCCCTTTCAGATATCAGACTTTCTTTTCTGCAAACATTTGCAAACCTATTCCAAAACTGCTAATTTCTCAAAGAAATGTAATCTCTTCGGGCATATCTTGTTCTGAGTCTCTTCAATAATCTTATTCTAGAGATCAGAAGACAAGAAGCCACAGTCTTACATTGTAGATTTATTTTTACTTCATCCTGCGTTACCTGAAGTCAGCAGAGAAACTTCCCTGGATTTAAGTGTATTTATATAAATCAAGGTTTCTGAAAATTAGATAAGCTTTGGAGATGTGAAACAAGTACCTTTTCACTTCATTTTGTCACAGTATGTGATTGCAGCCTTTATTGTAACAGTTACAGACCAAAATTTGTGTTTGACCTTAGCACAGTAGTGTGGATGATTTGTATATAAATTGTTAAGAATATGCTAATGATGATCTCTTTTCTACTTAATTATTTCTAGGCAGGGCTCACAAAATGGAGAAGAAAAAACATTTAGTGACTCATCATTACTGGAGAATCTTCAAAGCAATCATGTAAGTTATATAGAAACAATTACCATTGTTTTGTGAAATCAAACCATTGCTTTCAGTAAGTCAAAAGATGATGTCCTTTGAAGGAAAATAAATTATGTATTTACACAAAATCAGCATGCCCTCATGAATACTTGTATAATTGTTTGTTGCTGACTGTATTGGGTTTGCGTGGCAAGGTTTTGGTAGCGGGGGGGGGCTATAGGGGTGGCTTCTGTGAGAAGCTGCTAGAAGCTTCCCCTGTGTCCGATAAAGTTAATGCTAGCAGGTTCCAAGACGGACCCGCCGCTTGCCAAGGCCGAGCCAATCAGTAACAGTGGTAGCGCCTCTGTGATAACATATTTAAGAAAAGCAAAAAAAAAGTTACAGGGGAGTAGCAATTGCAGCGAGAGAGAGCGGAGTGAGAAGATGTGAGAGAAACAACTCCGCAGACACCAAGGTCAGTGAAGAAGGAGGGGGAGGAGGTGCTCCAGGCGCCGGAGCAGAGAGAGAGATTCCCCTGCAGCCCGTGGTGAAGACCATGGTGAGGCAGGCTGTCCCCCTGCAGTCCATGGAGGTCCACGGTGGAGCAGATATCCACCTGCAGCCCGTGGAGGATCCCACGCCGGAGCAGGTGGATGCCTGAAGGACGCTGTGACCCCGTGGGAAGCCCGCGCTGGAGCAGGCTCCTGGCAGGACCTACGGACCCGTGGCCCCGTGGAGAGAGGAGCCCACGCTGAAGCAGGTTTGCTGGCAGGACTTGTGACCCCACGGGGGACCCACGCTGGAGCAGTCTGTTCCTGAAGGTCTGCACCCCGTGGATGGGACCCACGCTGGAGCAGTTCATGAAGAACTGTAGCCCGTGGGAAGGACTCACGTTGGAGAAGTTCGTGAAGGACTGTCTCCCGTGGGAGGGACCCCACGCTGGAGCAGGGGAAGAGTGTGAGGAGTCCTCCCCCTGAGGAGGAAGGAGCGGCAGAAACAACGTGTGATGAACTGACCCAAACCCCCATTCCCCGTCCCCCTGCGCCGCTCGGGGGGGAGGAGGTAGAGAAAATAAGGAGTAAAGTTAAGCCTGGGAAGAAGGGAGGGGTGGGGGGAAGGTGTTTTAAGATTTGGTTTTCTTTCTCATTATCCTGCTCTAATTTGACTAGTAATAAATTAAACTAATTTTTCCCCAAGTCAAGTCTGTTTTGCCCGTGACGGTAATTGGTGAGTGATCTCCCTGTCCTTATCTCGATCCATGAGCCTTTCGTTTTATTTTCTCCCCCTGTCCAGTTGTGGAGGGGGAGTGATAGAGCGGCTTTGGTGGGCACCTGGCATCTAGCCAGGGTCAACCCGCCACACTGACACTTGTTAATTAGATCCAGCCCTTTTTTTTCTTTTTCTTTTTTTTTTTTTTTTTAATGGTATGATTCAGATGTTATGAGTCTGAAATATAATAGTCTTACGTTCTTCATTCTTTGGGTGTTTTAACATTAGTTATGCTGTTCATATGATGTCATGACATCCATCAGAGCTTTCAGGATCAGTCAAGTTAACTTACTATCCTGACATGGCTTAGTATTTCTGTGCCCGGGCTTAAACAAGAGTCAGGAGTTAGCCATATACATTGTTTTTGTGTACATGCTTCCATGAGGTTAGATCATCAGTTCAAATGATTAAATGAAACAGGCATTGTAGAGGCTGGTATTTGCCCCAAAAAGACAATACATTTCACAGAAAGTTAATATCTTAGTTTATGATTTGACAAAGAAACAGTACCATCATTACCACTTTCTGTTTGTCATTTGTACAAGAGATGTTTTTGCCTAGTCATAACCAAGAACACCTACCTTAAATAGTGTAACTGTTTGTTCTGTTTTTGAAGAGTGTAAATGAATTACTCTGTTCTTTCCTTAAATTTTGCCTTCTCGGCAGGATAATGTCAGGGTGACTGGCAGACAGTGAAGCATTTTGTTCCTACAAATGGGACAGTCTTAAATGCTAGACACCGGTGTGCAACTCTGAAGCATATCTAAAGCAGAGGGGGCTCCTATACTTATCTGCACAGGCCATTTTCAGTGCTGTTAACATAGGCTGCTTGGAAGAGGCATTGTCCTGTTACTGCTGTTGTCTAGAGAATCCTTGGTGTGCAGGTGGTTGAATCTTGAAAGTTTTCTGGTAGATAGTAGTATTAAGTATATATAATATGAGCATAC
This sequence comes from Gymnogyps californianus, assembly GCF_018139145.2. Classification (NCBI taxonomy): domain Eukaryota; kingdom Metazoa; phylum Chordata; class Aves; order Accipitriformes; family Cathartidae; genus Gymnogyps; species Gymnogyps californianus. The sequence goes on along the minus strand of NC_059474.1, from coordinate 27,511,967 downwards.
AAGCTATAAAAATGCATTTTTATACAGCTTAAAAATTCAGGCATGCATTCAAAGAGAGGTTTCATCACTGTATGTTAAATGTGTTCTGAAGTGCTTTGGAAAAGAATCTGTAATTCAGCCTTCTCAATACATCTTAGAGGATCTGGGAGCCCTCAGTGGAAGAGGACAGGAATCTGCTCCCATTAGTGTTTCTGCGCTATGTAATTGTTAGGTTTTCAGACATTATTGTATTTTATAGAGTCATTGTAATGTTATCTTCATTGTTCACATTCTTAGTCTGCTACTAATCGGAAATACTATAAATACGCTACAAAAAAACTCAGTTGAGGTGGCAGCTGCTGTGAGCTTATTTAGGGGGAATGGTGGGGTTTCTTTTGAACAACCATTCAGGAGTCAGTTCATTCATTTTGCAAATTGCAGCTGCTAATAAGGTTTTTAGCTGTATTCGTCAAAAACAATCAACTATTTTGCTTATATACGCTCTTTTCGCTAAATCATTTAAAATTGTTTCAGCTTTGTAGACTCTGAAGTGCCTGAGATGTTCATCTAATGTCTTCCTTTAAAAGCTGTCTGCCTGACCTTGCAGCATTTTCCACATGATTTTCGGGTTCGGTTGCTACATCTTTCTAAAGGTTCTTAAAAAGTGTTGTCAAATATAGTATTAGACAAAAGTAATGTAAAAGGGAATATTTTTAGTAAAAAAGACAACATCCAAAGAGGCTTCAGTGAATAAAACTAAAATTCTTTCAATACAGCATTCAGACTTACCTTCCCTATGAAATGCTTGTTTGAATTATTCTATGTTTCTGGTTATCTACTTTTGATTGTTATGATAGCAAATGCCACTAAATTCTATCTATATAGTCAGTATCGAAGTACAGCAGCAAGAAGTTATTCTGCATGCTGAAATTAGTGTACAGATAATGTCTGTTTTGTTTAGCTGTTGATAGTTTTTAGAGAGGAAAAATCTTTCATTAATTTTTTCTTGACTGTTATTTGTCCATATCTATTATTGCATTTCAGTTAGTTATTGGTTAAATGATTAATCACACTCTGACATTTTTTTTTTTAGCCGACTGCACCTATAATATGTGAGTTTTTGACAATGATGGCAGTGTGTCATACAGCAGTTCCAGAAAGAGAAGGTGATAAAATTATATATCAAGCAGCATCTCCAGGTGAGACTGAGATAATTGAGTGAACATATAGTAAAGTATTTTGTCAACTCAACAAGCGAATTTTATTCGAAGTTTATTGTTTTTTGAAGTACCTTGCAAAATTAAAAAAGAAAACATATCCCTCAAAAAAAGAATTGGTGTCAGCTAAAATCAGTTTTGTCAAAAAGGGATTTAGACTTTTCTAATTTGCTTTAGAAAATACATGGGCACGTCCTGTGGATTATGTAAGGGCAAAGGGTGATTAACCATACAGCGCTCCTGAGGTGTTGTCTGATTGCTGTGAAAGTCTGAAGGAACTGCTCAAATGCAAGTAGAAACGAAACCAGCAGACGAATTGATGTCCTTGCTTGTGAACCTATTCTGTACTTGGTAACCATGATACTGATTTAGAACAAAGAATGTAATAAAAAATGAAAAAGAAATATTTTCAATAGGATAAAAGTTGTGATAAGTTCTACTATAGCGGGAGAAAAGATTGTAGTGCAGAAGGTCTGGTTCAAGCCTGCTGTGGTTCATAGACAGTTTTTGAATTCAGGAAATGATGAAGCAAGGCAAAATAATTAAAACATGCTCAGCTCTGCTGAGCTAATGTATTATAACAAGTTACGATGGGAGAAATGACATGAAGCGCAGAGAGTCTCCAGCCGTCATCTTCCCTGTCTGCCCTAGCTCCTAGATGGCTATCTCTCTCAATTCTGTCCTTCAACAATTGGAAGACAAGGGCAGAGGTAGGGCCATAAATAAAGCTAACTGGGCCATGGCAAGGTTTTATTGGGCATTGCAAGCAAATTCCATTCTGATATCCTGAGCCATTTGGAGAGAACTGATGCCTATGGGAGACTGGGTTGCTGCTCGAAATGTTTCCTGAATGTGGGCATTGGAAGTTATCTATTATTTACAGGAATGACTTATCACTCTTCTCTTCTAAAACAGAACTTATACAAAAAGAAATGTACCTTGTCTGGTGCCCCACTGAGGAAGGCGCTTGCCTAGGTGCTTTGAAGAGGATGTTCTCGTTACTGAGCCGAGAGGCGTGTTCCTTTGAGGGCTTATTTTCTCTGAACTGTAAACTCATTTCATCAGTTTTAACAGGAGAAACAAAGAGTTCTTTCCTGCATCACATCTAATCTTAAAAATCTATAAAGGAAAAAGGATGTCAAAAGTAGAAAAGCTTGGACTGTGTCCATTAAATCATGGGGTAAACTAACAGTTTTCTGGTACATCTGCAAAATAACTAATTGACTTGTTGCAGATGAAGGAGCATTGGTGAGAGCAGCCAGGCATCTTCGTTTTGTATTCACTGGAAGGACACCTGACTCAGTAATCATAGAGTCTGTAAGTACATTGGAGTAACATTATAATTTGCTATATTTATTCTTGCTGTATTAAATAATTTCAGAATAACTGCATCATGGTACATATCTATTAAGATGTTGTTTGGTTGGTTTTTGTTCTTTTGCTTGAGGTTTTTTGCATTAATTCTCACTTTTTTTTTTTTTTCCCCTTCAGCTGGGACAGGAAGAAAGATATGAACTGCTAAATGTCCTGGAATTTACAAGGTAAACAGCACATTGTGCACTTAGTGTCTTTTTGTGAAAATACTTTATGAGTTTCTCTTACGGGTGAAAATGTTTGCATTTTTTATATTTGTACAGGCAAAGTATGCAGGTTGTGTGGCTTTTATCTCTGTAATATGTGATCATACTATAGGCAAAGCAGTGTACGTGATTAAGATCACACTTCTGGGTTTATTGTAAAACATGTTCAGAGGCATATATTTTTTCCTGTTGTCTCCTTTTTGGCTAATATTTTTCACTTTTGTGCAAAGATTGAAAAAATCCCTTTATCTCAAAACTTGAAAAAATTATGTGAAAAGACAGTATAGGAAAGTATTTGAACTTTTAAATGTATTTCTGAAAGCCCTGGCGCCATGTGATTTACTAAAAATTTGATATTTGGGGGCAGGAGGGAAGATTCAAATAGGTGTTATACATGACTTATGTTTGCCTTGACTGACAGAATGAAATTTTGCATTTGACCTTAAATATGCTTGCATAATTATGACCTGTTTAAATACTCTAGACTGAAACCCATTCTCTTCTGAGCAGCATCACTAGAGCATTGGCCAGTTAGTTTTCTTGGAAACTGAGTTTATCACATACTTTGCTTTCAGTAAAAATTTTCTGTCAAAGCTGTTGGAATTACAGAGGTACCCATAAGAAATATTGATGCAGTTTCACTTGTTAGTTAAATCTGTTTAAATTGTATCCATGTATGCCGTCTGTGTTCTAAGTGTTTGTGTAGGCCCATTGCTTACTTTGGCACAGGATGAGGAAGGGATTTGTATGTAGAGGAAGCTCTTTTTTTCTTACAATGATTACTTGTAATTGTGCCTGTGGAAAGTGATCATTGTTTTCCTTCCTGTCGTATTATGTTTCCCTTGAGCTTAGCTAAAGAAGCAAAAAGATCAACAAATAAAAATCCAAGGCAATACTGGAGAGACAGGCTGAAGATGTATAGGTTGGGTGAAATGAGGGAAGTAGTTGCTTATAGTTATAATAATAGCAATAATAATGTGAAACATAAAGAAAGATCACCACAGTGAAAAAAAAAGTGACAGTAATTTTTATAGTTTTGAATGTCTTTTAATGACTGCTTGCAATTAATGTTGTTTTTATATATTGTAGAGGACATACTTGAAATTTTTCAGATTTATGTCATGGTTTCATTTTTCTGTAGGCACTTCTTTCACTTTCTGTTCTGGAAAGTTAGCAAGTATGTAGCACAAAGTGAATTGTTGTTAGTTTGACATCTGTGAAAGTTTATACGGCATTCATGGAGTAGCAGTGAAGGATTCCTACATTGTTTCTGGTTTTGATCTTTGTCTTGATTTCATAGATCTTTTTAAACTTCTATGTCATTCTAAAATTGTAATTTAAACAGTGATACTTTATGGAGAAAGGAGAATTGCTTTTAAATCTTAACCTTTGGAGGATTAAGTTTTTTGGTGGATACCAATCACACAATTTTATTAAGCATTCAGTTTTATAGTTTTTGTTCTTCTGTGATATTTAGCTTTGCTTGCAACTGACTTGTTGGAAGCACTAGAGGTCACCCTTGTTCCACAGCAAGAGAAATTTTGGCTCCAAAACATAACACCATCTGTATGGGTAGGAGCATGTACCTTCAGAGGAGTAATCTCCAGCGATTAAACTATTGAGTTAAGAGTTTCCAGGTGTTCCAAGTTTTTCCCAGAAAAAATGCAAACTAATTCCTTACCACCTTCCAGTACAAGCCAGATAAGACTATTCTGCAAGTAGAGCGCAACAGTGTCAACATTCGATAGGATAGTCTTTCAGAGAAGTATGTTACAGAAGTAAAACTTGCAGGAATGCTTGGTAGAGTTGTCTTTTATGGTATTCTCTTTTTACAGTGATCATAGCTGTACCTGTGAAAAGAGAAGAAGTAGACTTATACAATATGCTAATTATACTTTGTTCATAGCAAGGAAGTAGCTCTCAATCTAACTGGCAGGTGAGCATACTGAAAGCAACTGATAATCCTAAACCTGCTGACAGTTATTCTTAAAATGTAGTGCTAATCTCTGGAGCAAATAGTGTCTTGATAACTTGTGCTGAGTTTAGGTTGCCTCCAGTAGATGATCTGCTCAGATGCCACAACTGCTGTGGTACCTTAAGCTCAAGGAAGCGAAGAGTTGTTCAGACCCTCTGCTGTTCACGGCTCCCCATACTGTCGGGGAAGGAATTGTGCGATGTTGTGCGCGTTCTTGTATTCTGTCGCCTGGAACTGTAACAAATAGAAAAACTGCAGCTGTCTCTTGGGAGCCAAAACGAGCTCCTAGGGTATGTATATGCGGGGCTGGGGGAAGCAAGGCACTATGTCAGTTAAGGATCCAGAAGCACAGAATGTCTTATGCTTACTGTCATCCCTGTGCTGACTACATGCGCTGACTTTTCACCTGGGCCAGTTGCAAAGATGAGCATGATTTTGAGCATGTGATTCCCTGTTTCAGTAAGCATAAGTGATGTCCACTATCAGTGCACAAATTGCACATCAGTCCTTGCATCAACATGTCATTACTAGCAGTGCTACTGAATGAGATTTTGACTTGTATCTGCTTGTTTTCTTAGATGAATGAATTTAATTTTTAGCACCAAAATTAATTTCACTGGCAAGTATTGAGTATAGATGTAGTAATAATATCTCAATATCTGGAGTATGTACCATCTATTGACTTAATGACTGATTTTCATCTATATCCCTGGGGCATACCTCCACAGTCTAGCAGAAACCATCCATGATACTTACAGAGTAAAGCTTCTTGTCTAAAACCTAAATATTTTTGATTTAGAATGCCAGTGTATTTACCTGAAATACAGCAGTAGTTTGACTAGTCCCCTGTCTGATCAGTTTTATGAATAATCCACGTTGCCTTGGCTGTTGTACTGGGCAGGCAGAAGGCCTCCTTCTAGAGCATTTGAGACCTTACCTCCTCTCCATCATTCAGAGGGGTCTAGAATATACTGATCCTGTTTTGTGACTGAAGACTGATACTTCTAAATGTAGAAAATGAGTGGCTGACAGAGGAGGTACCAAAACCGCTGTAGCAGTGTTTGTTTTCTGTGGTTGTGTGCTTACACTCTGAAGAAATTTTCATCTTAAAACCTGAGACAGATTTTAAAGTAACAAGGGGTCCATCAAGAGCTACTTCTGGAAGTGGCAAATCTTGTGACTGAGGGAAGTATTTCTGTCCCCTTAAGATGCTTCTGTCCATCTGTAATCCCATGGGAATTACCAGCTATTCTGCCTCCTTGTCACGACCCAAAGGTTTACCTGGCCTGTGGGTGTATAGAGATCACAACAGCGAGTTTGCAGGATTCCATAGCACACAAGGACACAGAAGCTTTATTTTCTAATTTTCTTTATTACAGATTACTACAAATTACTATTAGTAAAGCAAGTATACTCATGAGTGATAAAGTAAGTACATTTATATTTCAATAGTAGCAGCCATCGATAGTAGCAGCAAGTATATATTTCTGTATATTACAAGTTGCTACTAAATTATCACTAGTGAAGAAATACACTTACAATCAGTTACCTATATGTGCGTGCACACGCACGCACACTCACACACACACACATATAATTCAAAATAGTACGGGTACATTGCTCACCAAACCACTCCCAGGAGTGGGGCCTCTAAGCCAATGACGGACAAAATTTCACTTTGAAGAGTGAGAGTCTGGAGTCAGCCAGGTGTTCCTGGTGATGGTCTAATAACTTGTCTAGGAGATCTCAGAGAAAAATTCATGCAGGTATGGTTCTCAGAGATAGAGGCTCCATTTTGGGTAAAAGCAAGTCATTTTTATGTGGCAGAGACATAAGGGGGTGTAGGACACCACCACCTGGAGCAGTCAATAGATGCTGCTAATTTCTGTTTTTCACCTGGGACAGCCAATAGATGATGGTGTTTTCTTTTCTCTCAGACCAATTTTTATTCTTCCAGACTGTTTTCCTGTTCTTTCAGCCAGAACAACCAATAGCAGTTGCCGATTCCTACTTTCTCAGGATGTTTTCTCCCTTTTCCATACTTTTTCACCTTTCCAGACACTAAGTTGCAGTTACAGTTCCTTATTTTGCGCTTATTGATGGCATTTCAGGATGTCCTCGGTTTCTAGGCACCCAGCTGTACTTCAGAGATGCTGGCTGTGCTTCTCAAGGATGTTTCTGGTTCCCAGGCTAGCAGGCATTTTTTCTGTCAGTATTTCAGCAGGCATCTTCTGTTCAACTTTTTTCTCCTTATAACGGGTCGCCTTTATGCTGCTCACATCACTTCTATGGTGAAGAAAACAAAACAAAAAAATGGTCTCACACTGACAGTTATTTGTAGTAGTGCAATTTTGTGGTTTTCTGTATTTCACCAGGAAAAGGAAATAAAACTGTCACTGCAATGAAAAGTCTCATAAAAAGTTAGAAGTCCTTGACAGTAAGTCCTGCTGATTAGCTTTATTGCAGTTTTACTAAGAAAATGTATGTTAGTCAAGATTTAATAACCATCTTCATAGCTAAAGTTTCAGAATGCTACAGGAAAACGTCGGTTATTCTCTGATACCTCTTCAGTAGATTGATAGGCAGCTGTATGCAGAACTTCAGGATTGCAATCTTCTGGTATTGCAAGACAAGTACAAAACTGCTGAGTTTTTACCTGTCAAGGGCATATATATTAAATTATTGTTTATACAAACCCTAAATTATTGTAATTCCTCCACAGTTCCTTAACTGAACAGTCAGGGAAGTGTAATGAATTTAAGTAGCAGTAGGCTAGGTAATCTTGCCAGGAATCAAAGTGGATCTGAGACTTGCTTTTATTTTAGGCAACTTAACTGCAGTTTAGGTGATCTGAATTTCTCCACTGTTGTCTAAGCAGATCCCCAGCTGGACGCTAAGGGGTTTTGGAATTCTGCTTATCTGAGGTTTTTTTGATTAGAGATGAAATGGAGAAAGAGTTGCAGCAGTTAATGCCTTTTTATACTCTCTTGTCCAATATTCACAGTAAAAATGTAATTTAATATTGCTGTTCAGATTTCTGTACTTGAAGCAAAGTGCACACACAGGTGGAATAGGAAAATATTTTCCTGAAGATACTATTCAGTCAGTTACCTCACCAGTAATTATAAAATTCTTTCCTCCACCTGTCTCCATACATTCCGCTTACAGGATGTTTTCCATGGCAGTCTGAACTTCAGGAACCATTTATACAATAATGCTATTTGATGATGTATAAATGGGATCCAGTTCCAACAGGAACTGAAATTGCATAAGGACCATTTACTTCCATCTCTTTTGTGTATTTTACTGTGAACTGTTGTGTGAGAAACGTGTTTGTTCTCTGAATAGTTTCTGTGGATTTATTTTAAAAGTTGAAGTTTGAAAGAATTATGGTATAAACACACATTTTGACTGGACATGATCTTGAATCTAAAGTATGCTTGTTGGAGGACCTCAAAGGGAAGACAGAAAGCAGAGAGTGACAGTCTTCTCTATGCTTTCCTCCAATTCCTACCTCAGTCATGAGGACAAAAAGAAAAAATACTTATATCTCAGTAACAACTGAGAGCCAGAGAGTAGTTAAAACGAGGCAAGCCCCTTTCCAGTTCTTAGCATACTTAAAACTTTGCGTGATGAATGAAACTCTGGGATGACAGTAATAGGATTGCAGCACAGTACAGTGTACAAGAGACGCTGTTTGGCTGGGAAGGAAGAAAAAGCTGAAGCCGTCTGTCATGCACTACCTCTTTATGATATTGGTCACAAGTGCTTTTGTGCTTTGAGATGCTTTTTTGTGATCAGTAGACAGTATTCAGATGAAAGTGAAGATTCTCAAATTTGTTTTTACGGGAAAAAGGCCTGCAGAAGTATGCACAGAAAAACAGCATTCACTATAATTATTAGACAGTAAAATTATTTTTCCATCCCAGTCACCTGAGAACGTAATTCAGAATAGAGAGCCCTTACTTCTTTTCCTTTGTCTTGTATAAGCTATATATTGATATTCTTAGATAAAATGTTGGTAAATATTTATATTTACGAACCACTTTATATAGGGCATTTATTTCTCTTTCAGCACTAGGAAGAGAATGTCAGTGATAGTTCGCACACCATCGGGAAAGTTAAGACTCTACTGCAAAGGAGCTGTGAGTTTTATTCTGTTTTCACTGTATCAAAGAACATGTGCTACCAATACAAATACGAAAGCAAAAGGTTGTTATAGCTGCAGTCAAAACATTGAAATGTGGGGGAAGGAATGTTGATGCCTTTTTCAATTTACATCATTTTACTATGTAGCTGTTTAATGTGACGAACTAGTTAATGTCTTTTTTTACTAACTGCCTATGAAGGTATGACAGACCTGTTCATCCTGTTCTTTGTACTGGACTAATACCTTTATGCTTCCTATTAATGGCTTCCTTCTGTACTCCAAGAAACAGATGAATATGTGGTTTAATGTATTAGTTACTTGCTGGAGTAGCTGAACATGAATCACTAGGTAGAAATAGTAATCTAGCATAAGTGACTAGATGGGAATTTTAACCTACCATTGATGGTACGCCAGAAGTAAATTTTCCTGAAAAGAGGATCTATGGGAAGATATCTTAATCGTAATGTATCTGGGAATGGCAGAGTTGCTCATTAGTTCTTGTTCAGTATCTTAAGTCAAGTATGAGGGAGAGCAGGATGCAAATCCAGTTCCTGAATGGTTTAAAAAAATGAAGTTGATTGACTATAAATGTCCATTCTGTATCTTCTCAAGTGGAGAGAAGAAGCTGTTGTTAATATTCTATATATCAAGCTGGCTACAAAAACCTGAGAATGGCAGTTATGAAACACTAATTTTACCTTGTGGGCTTAATATTAAAGAGAAAGACAGCATTTTAGGAGATCAAGAGAATTCATACGGCAAGCCAAAGGAAGATGCAGCGCTTTTCAAAATGAAGGGAAATAACAGCAAAAAATATAGGAGAGAAAAATTGGATCATAGCATAATTTGTAAATTTAGAGAATCTGAGGATTTGGAATGTCCTTTTTTCCTTCCTCTGAAATAAAATTACTTCTATTTATTTTTGATGCTGAAGTAAATTAGTACAGCGCTGCATATTTTTCTGCCATTTTCCTACATGATTTGTATTGTCTACACAAAAACACTCATTTTTCTGTTAAATTGTTCTGAGTTAATTTTATTTGTTTTGTAGGATACTGTAATTTATGACCGTCTTGCTGAAAGTTCAAAATACAAAGAAATCACCTTAAAACATCTAGAGCAGTTTGCTACAGAAGGTGGGTGATTCTATTCAATATAAAACTATGAAATTCAGTTACTGCTCAACTTTTCAGTTTTGCAATTTTATGTTGCTGTAATGTTTTATTCACGTTAAGTTTGAAAATTATGTTTTAGTAATGCCTCCTAAAAAAGATCTTCCTCTTCCTGAAAAGTTTCAGTAATAAGTTCACGCTTAAAAAACAAACAAACAAACAAACAAAAACCAGCACCCACACAGTACACAGTGGAATCTTTTAACAAAATATATTTTTCCAGTGAGCAAACACATTGCACATTGTTTGTTTCTGTGAAGTGATCATTTCCCGTGATCGCTTTCATGTCCCACACACAATGAATGCTGTATGGATGGCATTCAGGAAGAAGTAGCCAAAGTGAAGATGCTTGGAAATGATTAGCGTAACGCTTTTAAGGTAGCTTTATGATATGTTATTTCTGTCACCAGTCACAATAAGGGGAATTGCCAGCACTAGCTTTCCATATGGTATATTTTGGTATCTCTGCTATTTTAACAGTCACTCTTACAAAGCAGTTGCTGAAGGTGGGGAACCCCTCCGTGAGGGTTCATGAAGTAGGATTAGTAAGTAAAACTTAAAAGACTGTGAAATGAAGATGATTGATGCAAACAGCCAGTTAGTTATTTAATAATAGTGGATTCCGTGGTACAGACATGAGCAGGAAAGCAGACTGTAGAAAGGTTTCTGCTTTCATGTAAGTTCTTCTAGCACAGTTCGTAGATCTTCCATGCCATGCCCTCTTTCTGCTATCTTAGTAAAGGATTATAGAGTTGTACTGTGAAGTATCATAGTGTTTTAATTTATCGATGAGTTGGGAGAGAGTAGTTGGAAGCAGAATTATAGTAGTTATGGGAATCTGAACTGCAATTTTTTTACATCTTTTTTTTTAATACACTACTACTAGAACATTAAAATGATCTTTGTGTGTTAAGAAATACACTTACACTGGAAAGCAAATTTTATTAAAATATTTTTGTTCTAAAATACAATCCTTACCTTTTGGTAACTGATGTCTGGTCAAATCTTCTTGTATCAGGAAAGATCCTTTTTCTGTCTGTTATACATATGACTTGTCTGATTTTCCTCTTGGTTTATAATGGAATTTAGCGTTTTGATTAGTGTTGTAGTCAGCACCTTCAGTCTCTTGATTCTATCAGTGACAGCAGAAGCAAGCCACAGATCTGTTTCTTTTGTTAGTTTTCCATATCAAGATCTCTGCAGGAAACATTTGGTTACCTTTAAATAATCTTAGAGTATCAAAGTTACAATAAATTATACAATGAAGTTGAAAGCAGAACTAAAAACAAACAGATTTGACTTTTAGTACAACATGAAGCCTCAGTTATACCCTTGGAGCTCATGAATCTAGTTATATGAGCTGATTGGCCGGTTTGGGATTTTATAAAGGCCTAACCAGGATCAGTCAAGGAAAATTTACTTAGATGTGAAGTTAGTTTGGGTCATAAGGCTATATATTTGGTTACAGAAAACGTAAAAATAGATCAATATCTGCTATTCCTGATACGAAATTTTCATATCAGTTCACACAGTGGTACAACTGATACCATTTTCTCCTTAGCAATCAGGTTGAACCGAACGAATTAACATAAAAAGTGAAAAATTCCACCCGTATTTAAAACCACTGTACATATGTATTCGTGTTAAGAAGTTTGTTCAAGTACTTTTTGTACCCTTCTTTTCAACAGATGAAAGGATTTACTATTCAGAAGAGTGAATTGCTAACCTTTCAAAAGCATAAAATTCAATCTTTAAAAAAAAGATTAAGTATGTGTCTCTCTCTGGAATTGATTAAAGAAATCGATATTTATTTTTGCATCAGATTTAAATTGCAGCTGATGACGTTGCAAAGTTTCTCATGAGTATCCTTTCATGTGGCAGTACAGTATGTCCTTGGCATGTGCTGCATGCTCTTGGTGCGTTGTTCAAAAATGAAGTGGTTAGCATGGCTGGCGTTTATATTTAAGCATTTATTAAGCTTGAGTGTTAATGCCTGCTTGGATACACAGAAAAAGTGTGTAATTTTCCTGTGTTGTTGTTCCAGTCTGTTAAGAAGCAGACTTAATGATACTTTGTTTTCCACTTTTCATTTGGAAGATTCTTTTAAATACACAATGAAAAGAACCTTTTTAAAATGAAATATAGAAAATATAATTAGTCTCTGATTTAAAAAGAAAAAGCGAATGCCTTGAAAAACTTGTTTGCTGATATTCCGTACACACTGATTTCTTTTCTTCATTTTATCATCTGCATAAATTATTTTGAAAGAATTGTGGAAATAGTATCACTATTAGTCAGTCATAAATTCCTTTCATCCCCTTCACCTCATATTCATTGCTTTGGACCTTGCTAGCATATCCTTATTACGCAAAGGAAAAAAAAAATCAGTTGCTTTGTCAGCCTTGAGTTTATTCTCTAGGTCTACATGGTGAGACGCTGTGTTCCTAATGCTGTTCAGTTGTCAAGATATTAGGATTACACATGGTTTTCATCCTGAAGATTATTAAATTACGTCTTACATCTAAGACACATATGTATTATTTCATGCCCAGCCTCTTGATCATTTCAAAATTGGTGCTGAGCTGTATACAATAGAAACCTGTGAACAGATAAAGATTGCATTTGGCCATCCCTGGTTATGGTGTTGTTCATCTCCTAGAGCAGAGTGGGCAAATGACCAAAGGCACTAACTACATTAGTCCTGTCTATCCCCCCCGTAAATCTACCTGCCTGCAAATTGTGGCTTTATAAGACATCATTTGGCTAGAGCAGTGCTCTTCTCAGTACATAGTTATGCCAATTTCATGCTCTAGAAATCTTAAGAATCTCATAATATGTGAAAATGAACTGTTAGAACATTCGCACCTAGCTACTTAAATTGAATGTAAATGTGTGTTGTCAAAAATTAGATGTTTCTTATAATCTTGCAGTCTCAAATTCTCATTGTAGTACTTAATTCAGATTTCTGCTGAAGGAAAAAAAATCTGTTAAGTATAACCAGCTTAAAGATTGTTAAGTAAAATCTCCAAATGTTGCCTGTACACAAAGATTTTATTTTAAGAATTTGGAAAGCTGAAAGAATCTGTGAAATGGGAAAATTAAATCTATGCGGATTCGAAGTCTGCTTCTAGATGGTAAATTTCAAACTTCAACCGAGAATTTCCTAAGGATATTGAGGAGGTGTGAAGCAGAGTGTAGTTGTAATATTATGCTGATATATTTTAATTTTTTTGCTTTCCAGCATAGCAACATTTAAGTTTATAAAATTTTTGTTCAGAAGTATAATTCAATCTTACAGTTCTAATGTTCCTAAAAATCTAATGTATATACCTGTTCAGCAAGTGTAATTTGGGATTACTTCATGTTTTGTTTACAGTTTAAGATAAGTCGAATCTTGTGTAAAATTTCGTTATTTTTTTCCCCCTGAAGTACATCACCTGTATTACATTCAGCTACCTTGAAACAGTTACTCTGTTGAATAAATTTATATCACGTTTTTTACTTTATATATATTTAAAAAAGTCCTTCAAGACATGCAGCAGTAAGTTGAAAATCAGGCATAAGCATATATAAAATACAGAATAAATTCAGCTTTTAGTAGTTACTCATTGCAGGCATATCAAGGAAGGGACTAACAAATACTGAATCATGCTTACTATCTGCTTTCTCTTTAGGCTTAAGAACTCTGTGTTTTGCTGTGGCTGAGATTTCAGAAAGTGATTATCAAGAGTGGTTAGATGTCTATCACCGTGCTTCTACAGCTATACAAAACAGAGCACTCAAACTTGAGGAGAGCTATGAACTAATTGAAAAAGTATGTGTAGCTTTCTGGGTTTTTTTGGGGGGGGGGCAAGGAGAGTGGTTTTTTAATTAATGTCCTTGCTTTCTATACCATGAAATCTGAATCATTATTGAGGAATAATGCTTAGACAGAAAAAAATCTAGCAATATACTGACAGCTGTGTCATGTAGTTCTTGCAGTTTAAATGATCAAAATGAAGGAAAGATTAATTTGACAAAGTTTTTGCAGCAAGTAGCTACCTTGCCAGAAAGTGTTGATTTTTGAGTTGAACTACTGGAAAACTTTTTTTCAGAGTTGCTCTGTTGTGTAAAAAAAAAGTGTAATAACAGGCAAACAACTTCTGCTTCTTTGTATAATGATCTTAGAACCATAGAGTAGTTAAGGTTGGAAGGGACTTCTGGAGGTCATCTAGACACAAATCCCTGCTCAAAGCAGGGCTAATTTTGCTTGCCCAGCACTTTGGTGAAGTTTTGAGTATCTGGAAGGAGGGAGTTTTCCCAGCTGCAGTAGGCAATTTTTTTTTTTTTTTTATGATGCTCAACTATTCTTTTTCCCCTTTATCTGAATTAAAATGTCTATTCCTGCAGAATGTGACAGTTGCCTCTTGCCCTTTCACTGTGCATCTCTTGGAGGAAGATGGCTTCTCTGCAAGCCCTCTTCAGTTAGCAGAAGGCAGCCATGGAATCCCTCCCTTAACCTTATTTTTTCCTTGTGTTAAACTCGTCCTGCTTCTTCAGGCACCCTTAATATAGTGTGCTCCGGGCACCAAGCTATTTTTGTGTCCCTCTGCTGGACTTGCTCCACTTTGTCAACCTCTCTTGTACTGAAGGCCCAGAAAGGGAGGTAATACTCAGATGCAGCCTCACAAGAGCAGAGCCGTAATCGCTTTCCCTTGAGTTTCTGGCAACGCTGCTACTGGAGCAGCCAAGCATGCGGTTAGACTTCACTGCCCCAACAAAAAAGGCTCCCGTGGCTTTTAAATGTATAAGCAAAGGAGTTCATGAGACCAATATTGCTTGAAGTTTTGATACTTGACTTTTTGGGGAGTTTTGGTTTTGGTTTTTTTTTCCTTGGAAAGGATAAGAGATTACATTCATGAAACTGCTTAAAATTCAGAGCCTCAAAAACCGGCAGTGTTTAATTCATGAAAAAGAAGAGTGAGGGTATATAGCTTCAGCACTTGTTGGACTTCAGTTTACATAGATGAGCAGTTTATCGAGACATGCACAAGACAGTCTTAAAACTATATAACTTTGTTAACGCCACAGCAACCCTGCTACCATTACAAATTTTTGTATTAGCTGCACAAGTACTTTCTCTGCATGTAGTATGCAGGCCATGCTGCAACCAGGATTGCACACTATTAGGTTTATAACAGTGTCATTAACAACGTTTTAGAAATGGCTGCATTCACAAAAAACATATAGATTTGCTGCATGGGGAGTTAAAACCAAACATAGTCAAGATTATAGTTTTAAGATTAAGATGAATTGACAGGGGTTGGTTTGTTTTTGGTTTTTTTTACAAGGTGAAGAGAAATCATTACAAGTGAGAGAAGACATAATAATAGCACTCCTTAAGTCTTCAAATCAGAGAGGTGCCGCTCAGGAAAAGGTAGCGGGTTGCTGAACAAGCTACTGAGCTTGTGAATAATTGGGTGAAGTTTGAGTGGTCACGCTGTGCAGTTTATCAAGCCACATAGATATTTAACTTAAAGCTCATAGAATAAACTGGAAGATCTTTATTAGTTGATACCAAATCTGATTAATGAATTTAGAGAGCATGGATCTTGTCGTAAATATGGAAAGTTAAACAAAAGAAACAGAAAGATTAAAACTGAATTTAAATTGCAAAAACTGCGTGTACTGAATATTTTATGTTCACAGAATCTTCAGCTGCTTGGAGCAACAGCAATTGAAGATAAACTACAAGACAAAGTGCCTGAAACCATAGAGACACTCATGAAAGCAGACATAAAAATTTGGATACTTACTGGGGACAAACAAGAGACTGCCATTAACATTGGTATTATATTTGCATTTATTTGATGGCTTTGTTACAGATTTAGAAATGATAGAAGTTGCTAGAGTAAAATTGCTTTCAGAACAGAAAGGTATCTCGTAAAAAATAGTAATATTATGTGGCATTCCAGAATTTAAATGTTAACTTATTTTTCAGTCACTAGTAGGGGGAGAATGGGGAATGGTGGATTCTTCCTCCGTCAGTAACAGGAAGAAAAGTTCATGTTATCATAGAGAGGAGGAAGAAAATAGGCTTTTGTGCTTTTTTTGTAGCATCTAAAATGAATTAAAAAGAATACATTGTTTGGATTTTGACAGTAAGAGGGAATAATATTAAGAAAATATAAGTATTCTTAGTTTCCCTTCTGTATTTTTCCTTCTTTCCAAGAAAGCTGGTAGGGACCATAATCTTAACTAAAGCAAAACAATACAGATTGTGCATTAAAGTACTATAAACTTTACCATCAGTCAGAGGTTTCCTTCTATTCTTTCCTTTTATTATCAAGGAGGAAAAAAATGAATCATGAATTAACTGATTTCAGCAGCAATAAATCTGTATTTTTAAGTAGTAATACATGAAAGCTGCATTTAAGATTTAATATTCTTTGCATATGAGCGTATCAGCACTTCTGCAGTAGCCTGGGTATGTGCCCAAAATAGAGCATTATTTTGGTCATATGGATCCTTTTTATTACTATTATTATTTTTAATCTTAAAGAACTTTTTGTATGCACATGATACAGTTGATCTAAGGTTATTTTCATTAGTACCTTCAGGTTTGAGGCAATACACGTAATACCGGTATTTTCACTTTATTAAGAACGGTGATATATATTTGCCTAAGCAGCCTGCGTCATTAGCACACAGCATACATTCTGTTTAAAGCATCAAAGAATAAAAGAAAAGAATGGGAACATGTATATATGCAAATTTTGTATGAAATGCAAGTTGCATTCCAAAAATTTGCAAGGCTGAGGGAGACCTGTTTGCTGTTTCCTGTAACTCCCTGTAAAGATGTTTCTTGTCCTGCTGAGCACCTCTGTGAATTAGGCACGACATTTGCAAGTTGCAACAAGGAAAAGTCTGACTGTTCTGACTTAGTACCTGTGTGTCTAATTTTTATAGAATGCGATATAATTCTTTTACCATTGATTTCAGCTGGGGAAGTCTTATTTTTAATATTGTCTGTAGTTCTCTTACAGGAAAAAAATGCTTTGCTATATAATAATGGATTTTGTGGAACAAATTTTTGAAAACAAAAATGTTTTTAACAGGTCACTCCTGTAAACTTTTGAGAAAGAACATGGGACTAATTGTTATAAATGAAGGCTCTCTTGATGTAAGTAAAATCTGCAAAGTTTTCAGTTAATGAAACGTTATTTTACTGCTTAAAATATCCAGACGTCATGGTGGAGGTGGCCTGAAAAATAACTTGGAGCATCTATTTATCTGAACAAACACAGAAAATTCTGCTAAAACAACGGTTTGTTTCTGTTTGGTTGGTTGGTTTGGGGGGTTGCTTTTTTGTTTGTTTTTATAATCTTCTCAGTTAATTTTAGTATTGCATACTTGGAAGACGGTATGGTCTTTGTGACAAAACATTACTGAATAACTAGAAACTTAGTCTACAGCGTCCAAAACAGCTGTGTAGCTACTACACAAATGAACTTCATAACGATGAGCAAACAAATTCCATGCAGTGAAGTGACTCCATCCATGCAGGCACAAAGCCAGGAGCTTCACATGCTTCTAGTAGCACCTAGCAGTCCCCAAACTAACTAATCCTAAGTTCCTTTCTAGCGCTGTTTCTTACAGAATACTTAGTATATGCCAAAAATTAATTGTTACTGTGTGGTTAAGCAGCTGAAATTGTAATCAGATGTTGAAGTACAAGTAAGGGTTAAAACTACCAACTTGCAAGTATACAGTGCTCTGTAGAGAAGAGATTCTTCAGGTAAGGTAGGAATCCAATATTAAGTGAAAAATCCCATGAGGGGAAAGAACTTAAATCCTTTTACCACCCTCTAAGGGAGCCTTAAATGAACTTAGAAGTGGAAGAATTTCCTCACTGGGAAGATTCACTATCCAGAAGGCTTCAGGAGGAAACCCTGAAGTGAAGTTTACTGTACTCTGTATTGTGGTCAGGTTGCTCAAGATAGGACTTAGGGAGAGAAAGTGAAAAGAAAGTATGAGAATCAGCAGGAGCGCCTTAACTGAAGGATTCCATGTTAGCATGTAAGAGTAGGCTACAACATGAATTAAAATACTTACTATTTTTTTAAATAAGTACTTATTTAAATGTTGTGACCCATTTAGAATAACACATTTTCAATGTTAGTATGAAATTAATCATGATGACTGTATTTCAAATATAAATTGTTTTAAGCAACATATTTTTGCTGATAAAATTTAAAATAAAATCCCAAACACAGGACAGGCAGAAGCTGTTGATTAATGTCTGGAACCAGAGTATGTTGATATAGTAAGCAACTTTTGACACAAGTAGCCTGTGATATTAATGGAGAGAGGCAATTTTCTTTTCTTAGTTTAGTTCATTAAATGCCTTTTGAAAGATTGTGATTGTTGTTTGCTGAAAAAAACAGGGAAGGTTTTTGGTTCAAGCCCTTAACTTTGCTTTTGAGTTTTTCCTCAACCAATCTCTGAGTAAAAATTAACCAATGCAAGTGAGAACTTCTGTTGTATATTTAGGTTATTTACACAGACAGTTGGATTTCAGAACTACTGCAATGCTGAATAGATTTGAAGTGCAAAAGATTGACTACTTTGTATGCTTCTTCATATGTAATGAAATAAAGTGAGGTAGTTTTATTTAACTACTAAAAGGGGTCCAATAAAAACTCATTAAACAAGCATTGCACATTAACCACTTCTAGTGTGATGATTAAAAAGTTGAATAAATATATATTAAGCAATATATTTTAAAAATAAATGTATATAAATATAGTTTAAGAATAAAAGATAGTATCTGATATGATAACTGCACTGTACTCCCTGTTTCAAACTGAAGTGTCTAGATTGTGTAGAGATTGAGACATCCTTTCCCTACATGCACAAAGTACGTTCAGAGTACATGGGGATGCAGATATCATATGGCAGCTGAAATTGCATATGCAAACTGGTCGCTTGCAAGTCTGTCTGTGGTGATAACATAAATCGTGTTTTTTCAGGAGCAGATAAATGTAGTAATCAGATAGTTTGAGGGCAAGAGGCAGTTCAAAAAATAATAATAAACTAACTCTATGCCAATATTTTAACAAGAGACTGCATTAAAAGTTGTCTGCCTCATTTGATGGTGCACGTTTCACTGTTTGATTAATGTATACCTTGTGTCCTACCTTTTGCTTGCTGGTGTGGTTGGAATCAGATGTCAGTCTCCATTTCTAGTGCGACTGGTTGAGTCAAAAATGGCCTTGAAAATTCTGATGGAGGAGTGGAGTGTGTCTCAGGAAATGGAGAGAGGGATGGACTGCTGTGATTGTAGAACCTTGAGTCAGTGCGGCTGCCAAGGGTGGATGCCATTCCTCTTTCTTCTCTGCATACCAACAACAGCTGGCAAGAGGCCGTAATACTTAGTTGGAATATGGCTGAAACGTTGGCTTTTGAGCAGCAGAGGTCCACCTCTTGTACTGGGGACTCTGTCCCTTACTTTGTAGGGACACTGTGCTCCCATGAGGGCTGCTGGACAACCCAGTTGCCTCAGCACAGGAGGAACTGAGCAGCCATGAAACCTTGAAGAAAAAAATCCCAGTGTAGTGGGACCTGTGTATTTAGGATCTTTGAGAAGAGTTGCTCTGTGGCAGTCCTCTCCTTGGCTCTGCAAGGTATGGGTATAGCCTCTTGGCTATGTAAAGATGTTGATATGTTCATAGGAATTAGGAAGGTTGGCTTCTCTTGGTCTGCATACTCTTTGCAGTACTGAAAAGAGTGGTGGTAAGTGGATGCTTCTTGCCCTTGCTGTTAAAATAATAGTACAATATCTGTTGCATACTAGTGGCTTCTTCTAAAAAGGAGTTAGCTCAACTCTAATCCTTTTAGGGACAGGCAGGGTCCCCTGGTATGACATGTAAAACAGATTTAACAAAACAAATACCTCCTCAATTTGGTCATTATTATGACCTTAGCACGCAAGACAGAGGAAGTTAGAGTAAAAAAAAAAAAAGTATTTGTTTAGACTGTATCCCAGCTCTGTGAACTCAGTTTACAAAGAATATGCTGAAATAAGAGATCCTCTTTTGTATGAACAATATCCTTATTTATGGAATTAAAAGAAAAATACCCCAAATGCGCTCATCCCCCAATCCCCAGTTAGCATTGGCTGGTATAGAACTGGAAAGACTTCCA
The DNA here is from genome assembly GCF_018139145.2 of Gymnogyps californianus. NCBI lineage: Eukaryota > Metazoa > Chordata > Aves > Accipitriformes > Cathartidae > Gymnogyps > Gymnogyps californianus. Next base: position 27,491,709 of record NC_059474.1, on the reverse strand, counting down.
GAAAGCATTTAGATATCTGTATTTTTTGCAACATTATTTGTTTTGAGGCTCCACTCCACATCTGCTTAGCTTCACAAACAAAATATGTTTTTGTTAGTGAGTTCTTATAGTTGTATAAAAGAACAGTGGATTTTATTTTGCCTTCATATTAACCTAATGGACTGCTAAATTTCAGTATAGTACTGTTAATCGTAGACAGAAATCATAACATAGCCTTATTCTTTTAATTGTTAACTTAATAATACTTAAACTGAAACTAGAAAATAATTTGGTTACCATTCAGTTTCACTAAGAAATACTTAATGGAAATAGTGTAGAAGTGAATAAGGGACGTTTTGATACTGCTTTTAATTTAAGGCATTGGATTTCAGCATAGAACTACATGTAAGCCCACAAAGGAATTTAAAATATGACAGTTTTACAGTTGAGGTAAATGTTTTGTATTGTCTTGGGGGGTTTTTTGTTTGTTTTAATATGTAGCATGCCTGGAGCCACCTGATGGCATGTCTGTTTGTGATAAAAAATTAAGGTCAATTTAAACAGAAGAGTTTATACTGCATGTGTGAGAAGAAACAATAGATGAGAGGAATATGAATTTTCAGGCTCTTGTATTGCTTAAATTTAGTCAGAAGCTAAATAGTCCATGGAGATGAGAAAAATTGATACTTTCTTTACGTTGCAATATTTCTTAATCAGAGAAGACGCTCTGAAAAATAGTTACAGAAGTTATTGTCATTTTAAAGACTTTCTAACATGTAATTTTAAACAGTGGCACCTCATTTCCCTTGCAGTTTCTATGGGGGGAGAGCCAGGAAACCTGAAGTGCAGAATTCCCCAACAGCCTAATCTCCTTTTAGATAAACCAATGAATCTTTAGAAGGCCCGTGGAAGCAAAGTAGGCAAAAACCATGGACAACAATGTGTGGAACTGGGAGGAGTAAGTTGGGTGGGAAAGGCAAAGCAATATCTTTAATTTCATTTCAGAGGATTTTGAGATTTGTCATTACTTCTCAGCGTTTTATTTTTAGGTGGTTACACCAATTTTTATTTATGTATGCCTGGCATCACTGAAGTAGCACAATTATTTGGTTGTTAAGCTTGTAGAAAAATATAGGAACATTGTTGTCATAGGATGTTACTAGTTTCCAAATTCGATACTTTATAAGCAGAAGTTTTGTTTTCATCTTCCTTTTTCCTCTAAAACGCTTCTTAGTTCTGGGTTGTGAAGCAGGAAACAATAGAAGAAGAGTATGGTGTAGCTCTACGAAGGCCATTCAAAAAGAAAGAAATGCAACAACCGATTTTTTTCTTCTTCATGACACTCTATGGTAGAGCTGTACTGTAACTAACTAGATATTAGCGACCTCCCCAAAGCAGGCTATGAAGTCCTGCTGCATAAATACAGATGATTGTGTTGTCTACTGAAGATAATTTGAAGTTCTCAGTACTGGACCATGGAATAGTGACTTGTGCAGGTGTGATTCAGACTGTCCTTAGCAACTGAACAATACAAAATATGATCCCTTCTATAACATGTAGTTGATGTGGGCTTATCTTAAAAATATAAATTTAATATGATAGTTAGAATTGTCAGTTATAATGCATGTACTTATATTATGAATTGTCTCTGTTTCTTTTACTTTTTTCTAAACATTTAGGACCATTTTATATAGTAGTGAACAGAAATTGTTTCTTCTGGTATCTATATATATGTGAATCTTCTTTTGCATAGGTATATAAAAAACTTATTTAATAATATCTTTTAGCAAACATATGGCAACAATAGTTGCATACTCAAAGAGCATTAAGAGTTCCACCATAACTTATACACATTTTTTTTTGGCAGAGTGTGAGAGCAATCCTACACACCATTTCTACTGTGGTTTCTAATAGTACAGCTGTTGCAAATACTTTTTTCGTTTTATACTGTCTATTTGATAGCATAATCAAAAGTAGTTTCCTCAAAAAATGAAATGCCAGTGTTCCTGATCACACTGAAAAAACAAATTTGGACTTAATAGTAGGAATTAAAAATAATGGACACAATTTTTTTGTGCAACAGGGAACAAGAGAGACGCTTAGCCATCATTGCAGTACTCTTGGTGATGCTTTAAGGAAGGAAAATGATTTTGCTCTCATCATTGATGGTAAATCTTTGAAGTATGCTTTGACATTTGGAGTGAGACAGTATTTCCTGGATTTGGCTTTGTCATGTAAAGCTGTTATTTGTTGCAGGTAAGGTTTATATTATTCTTTCTCTACAGTATTTTTCTTGACATATAAAAATTCAGAAAATTCTTTTATTTCAGAGAAAATACACATATCCATGTTGTCCAACCATGAAATATAAAAAAAACAAAAAACTTCAGTAGCTGAAGTTATGAAATACAGTCATTCAAGCAACATACTTCTGTAGAGCAGTCTGCAACAGAGTGTACCTGTCAAAGTCATTCAGATTGCGTATACCCAGAAAAATATTTGTTACCTGTCAAGGGTAGTGTCAGCAAGATTGAGACACTGATCTTAACCTTAAATTGATACTACAGTTAACTGCAGGTTTTAGCACATCTGGGTACTACTCTGGGTGATTTTTATTTCCTGAAGCTGATGAAAACACCTTTTTTTTTTTTTTTTTTTTTTTTTAATTATTCCTGATTGTTTTGGGGTTCTTTTATACAATCAGACCTTTCATCCTTTCCTGTAAACATGTCATGGTTTAGCCCCAGTCAGCAGCCAAGCACCACACAGATGCTCCCTCACTCCCCGTCCCCCCTCTCCCCGCTCCCGGTGGGATGGGGAAGAGAATCAGGAAAGAAGGCAGAACTCATGGGTTGAGATAAGAAAGGTTTAATAACTAAAGTAAAATATAATACTAACAATAATAATAAAATATAATCATAGTAATGAAAAGGAATATAACAAAAAAAGGAAGGGGGTGGGGGGGGAAACAACCAGTGATGCACAATGCAATTGCTCACCACCCACTGACCGATGCCAGAGCCGCAGTCCGCCCCTCCTGGCCAGCTCCCCCCTGTTTATATACTGGGCATGACGTTCCATGATATGGAATATCCCTTTGGCTAGTTCAGGTCAGCTGTCTGGCTATGCTCCCTCCCAGCTTCTTGCACACCTGCTTGCTGGCAGAGCATGGGAAACTGAAAAGTCCTTGGCTTAAGATAAGCGCTACTTAGCAACAACTAAAACATCAGAGTGTTATCAACATCATTCTCACACTAAATCCAAAACACAGCACTGTACCAGCTACTAAGAAGAGAGTTAACTCTGTCCCAGCCGAAACCAGGACAAAACATCAGCTATTAGAGCTGTAAGCTTACCATAACAAGGGAACTTTTTCCAGATCAAAGAAAATTAAATATCTGCTTTCTTTAAATAAACACAATATGAAAGCAGTTTGCCTTGCCTCTTAATATTTCCAGATTTATATTAAGGAAGGAATACATAGCACTGTATAAGTGATAGCTTATGTGTTTTGGGGCCTTCTTGCATTTTTATGGCATTAAACACAAAAACTGCAAAAGTCTCCTAGGCAGTACATCACCTTTTCTACATTTGAATGATTGAACGAAAAGGGAAGTTGGGTGCTTGGAAGCTAGATAAACATTGACAGGAGCAGTTCTTGTTTAAAGAACTTGTTTTAGGCCAAGTGATTAATCTGTCAAAAAGCAGAAGTAAGGACTTTTCTTTACAAGACCATTGGCAACACAGGTAGGATATCTGTATTAGAAATGCAGTCAAACATTCCAGAACTGTGGAAATCGCTGCTGTTTTCATCAGTGTCTGAGCTATTACAAGGATAGCCAGTTAATGTTCTCAGAGTATTTTTCACTATTTTGACCTTTGTAGTAGTGTGGAAAAAGTTGTTTCCTATATTAAAATAGGAAAAGTTAACTCAGAAACAAGGTATTCAAGCTCTTCTAGAGTCCCTATAGCTTGCTGTTTCTCCATACACAACAGTGTCACAAATTCAAGTTCGCACAATTAATGTAGTACTGAAATTTTTAGGATTGTCTGTGTATTCAAGTTACATCTAATTCTATATTTAAATAGGATGCTGTGTCTGATAATAATTGCTTTAGAAAAAGAATCTATGAAAAAGGAGGTCAGCCTGGATTTTGTACAAGAACAAAATAATTCTTAAAATTCAGCATCACTTCTTACCAAATTCAAATCTTCTTTCAGTAAATTATATAAGCCTACTACCTCGCTATTGCCTATCTTATTATCTACCTGAAGGTAGAGACATGGTCTGTACAAATGTGAAAACTGCTGTAACTACACCTTGATAGATTGCCTGCTTTTGATTAATAAGATAAATAAATGGAAGGTTCTTGCATTCAGGTAGAGAGTTTGATAATGTTCCATTAAGATAAAGCAGATCCATCTGAAAAATCAGTGTTCAAAATGGAGCTATTTTTCTGCCTTGCAAAAGGACAAGGAAAAGCAGATGAGGTTATAGTATCCAAGTAAACACCTGGTTTGTAGTCTTTCCATCCTTTCTGTCAAGTGATACGTTATGCCACCAAGTGATTTTTTTATTAATTTTTTTTATGGTTTAGCTTTGTAGCCATGCTCCAGCATGAAACACTCTGAATTTCAAACTAAGGTCTTACTGTCTTTTAAACAGAGATCTTACACTGATACACAGTTTATACCGTGTGTAAACATTTTTCTAACAGCAGTAGTCTTTCTTACAGGCAAGTTGGAGCTATGTGCTTGTTCTACTAGTTCCAGTTTTGCTCAGTATAGTAAGTAACAAGCAGGAGATGCATGTAGAACTGCTCTTTCAAAACTATGGGGTTTTTTTTCCTCTTTCCTTGATTCGAAAATACATTTTATACCATTTGAAGAGACAATATTGCCATTTCTGTTGAATTATAGAACCATTGAAGATATTCTGTACATATAGCTGTCTTTTAGTGGTAGCATGTTTGTGATGAAACAAAAAAAAGTGCAAAATGAAAGTTTCTGTTCTAGTAGCATTCTCTCTGCTATTTCTACATTTCTGTAATATACTTAGGTCAGCTGGTTTCAATACAAGTCTAGGTATATGCTCTGACATATTTTGTGGTTGTTTAAAAATTGGCTGCAGGTTTAAAACTAAAATATTTGCTTATAACACTCACTGTTTTAGTATGTGCTTTTTTAATATCATATGCGTCTCAAAAGACAAAATTCTGTCAAAATATTTATTTCTGTTAATGCTCCATCTTCAGTAACAAAAACTTAATTTCCTTGTTTGTGAGCTTGAAAATAAAAAGTTTAAAAATGGTAATTTTTAATTAAGGTAAATTACTTAAATATGTATCGTCCTGACTAAATGAAACTGTAGGCCTTTTCTCCATCCATATAAAGGCAGGAAATGTTTTAAGCATTCCTTGGTTTTAAAAGTACAAATTACATCACTTTCTTTGAAGTTTTCAGACTGTATTCACTTGTTCAGAAGCATTTATTACCAATGGATTCTTCCTAAGACTAGCCATAACACAGATGAAGCTGACAAATATTCAGTAGACATTTCACTTCAAAAATCTGTATATGTTATTAATTCCAAGCAGATGTTTGGCTTAAAGACTTTGATGAACTGAATTCCCACTCTATATTGGCTTCAGAGTAATGTGTGCAAGAGGAATGTTAACTGGATTATTCTGTAGTAAAAATGTACAGCTAAGAGTGAACAAAAGATATTTTTTATTCATTTCACCATGAACTTGATGCACCAGGCAGTGAGAGTAAGTGCCATCTTCTAACTGCTTCTCTAACATTGTCTGAAAGGGAAATAAGCCACTGTTCCTGGAAGGTTAAAAAGATGAAAAAGAAGTTCTCAGGTCAGCAATCTTCTATAGAAGCTGGGCGAGTCTTGATACAATACTCATCAGCAAAGTTCAAATAAAGCATGTAACAAAAGATCATAGAAATGCTTTTTGATATACTTGGACCACAGAATTTTTCTGAAGGGCTGTTGCCCAGAAGCTTTCATCCCAAGTTTGCCACAAGGCTGTACTCATCCCAAGTACCTTCTTCAAAAGTCAGATAGCATGTGTTGCACAGGCTGCTGAATAAAGTAATTAGACAGCTACCTTCAATCCGAAGGCTGTATTATTTTTCACTCCTTCATTTTTTGCTTTTGAAAACATCACACAATTAAATTTTATGCAACCTTTTTGTCTGGTATATTGCACTTAAAGCTTAAGAAATTTTACTTAATCGGCACAGAGTAGGATTGGGGTTTTTTTTCAGCTGATGGAATATCACCCAAAGGTGAACCATGAGAAGGTGTCCTCTGGTAAATGGAGAGGAGAACCAGAAGAGCTACAAGGATGTTACTGGAACCCAGTGGTAGTTAGCATATTGTATGTGAGCAAAGACGAGCATAGATACCATTTACCCAGTTTCCCTTCACAACGCTGTCTCAGTGTTAAGCACGATGGTCTAGGAAAGAGAGGCAACCACCGTTAGTGTACCCCTATGCTGGTAACTCCGTAATCTACCTAATGTTGACGTTTAATCTAGTTGTTGAAACTTTTTTTTTTTCCTTCCTATAACTTTATAGGGTAGGTAAAATGAAAAATACTGACATTTGCTAGAGAAAAATGGAAAATATTTTCTTTTTTCTTTTCCAAATGAGCTATGGACCTTATATTATTCCTTCATATTTATTCTGTGACACTGAAATTGAATCAAGTACCAGTCTGTTCCGCAGTAAGAAGAGTACCTTGGTGATACGGACTGAAGTCGTAAACTGATACCGTTGAAAGTGTGGTGTATAGTGAAATTGTGTCATTATGATGCATACTTAAGATCTCATTCTACGAAAGACAAGGGGGATTGTAGTTGGAACAAATAATACAACAAAATGCTTCAAATGTAATGTTAATGAATTTATAGAAGAGATAGTGTGCTTTAATTTCAGAATTTACGTAACTGGGTATAAAATATATGCAGGAAGACAGATCATGATCTCTCAATTTTTTTTTTTAATCATTTCTATTTAAAATTTGTTGTTTTAAAACAGTTCTCTCTAATATGCTTGGTAAGTTGACTTCCTCCACCAGGAATAGTTTGGGATCCTCTTTCAGCTTTTAAGTAGTCTGAGTTTCAGAAACGTTGTATAAGTTTCAACTAGTAAGAATTGTGATTGTTACTGTAATTTACTGGTTTAGATAAAACTTAATTCTTCATGGATGTTATATGAATAAATGTGTGTTTCAGGACATAAAAAGCATGTCTAGAAAACCTTGGTTTTCTCCTACAGTTTTAAGCTATGTTTCAGAATAATCATGATCAACCTTAGATGGCTAAAAACTTAAAAAGCCTTTATTTTAGTGGGAAAGGGCTTTCCTTTCATAGGAAATTAATGTTGGTTTGGTGAAATTTACATTTCTAAAGGACATACTCATCAAAATTTCTCAAAGACTGTTTCTACTTTTGCCCTTGTTAGCTTTTCTCAAATCTTTGTAACTTGGATTTGTTAATAAAAGAAATGGATAATGGATAATATCAGCAGTGCGATGTCAGAGATTTGGGTTTTTTCTGAACTTTTTCACCACTCTGCTGCATTTACGTTTTCAGTGAACACCATGAAATCAGTCACCAGCCTCAGCTGTCAATTCTAAGAAGAAGTTAGGTTTCCTTTTTTTACGTTTATAGCTTATCTGTCATGTGAACATTGGATTTTGTTATGCTATCTCTCTTTTTGGTTTGGTTTTTTGTTTGTTTTTTTTTAAAGTTGTGTTCTAATTGCATTCTTATTCAGGCAGAATGGAAGGTAACTGACATGGCCATTAGCTTCAGCAGTCATGTAATTGCTTGTTGGTTGTGGTTTTGGCAGCTATGGTAGAGTTTACAGATAGCTAGAAAAAGTGCTGGCCAAGCATTGCCGTTAGTATCTGTGTGCTTAATGCAAAGAATGTAATTGGTGCCTCAGTGTTCTTTAACTGTAAAAACTTAGTGTTGAATGTGGAGAATTTAATATTTCTTTCTTCTTTATTTGGAAGGAGATGGGGGGTTTGTTCTGTGTCTGTGGTTTTTGGAGGGGGGACAGGAAGAAGTGTGATGAGGAAATTTATATGACCGGTTGGAAAAGAAAACTTTTCCTCTCAAATTGAATTATGGATCAAAAGTTTGGTCCGAATAGAGAGCATTTTAACCTATAATGTCAGTCTGTCCACTATCAAGACAGGCAAATCATTCAGCCTTGGCTGTAATGCCAGAGATCAGTGGGCAGACAGGAACATTTTATTATGCCATGTACTGAAAAATAATTTGACTAATGTATATAGTTGGAAAGATTTTGTTTCTTTTGTAGGTGGCTTGTTTTTATTATTGCCCTCATTAGCACTGCTTTTGTGATCTTAAAAATCGATCAATATAAATAGGACAGTACTTTTTGCCACATTCACTTACCAGATTTGATAGAATTCTTTGAGCTATAATTCTTCAAACTAGAAAGGATTTGCCCATCAGGAATCTCATTAATAATATAACAGTATAATTTTCTCAAGTATCATGAGGCCTTCCAGTATTCACATACTTATGAGAATGGTGCCTTTGGGACCTTCAGCTTGCAGGATCTTTTGTGTGGAACTTTAGGACTACAGGGATGCCATAATACAGCTGAATTTTTGGTGTCTGGTGGTAACGTTTCTTTTTGTTACTGAGCTTGTGAGTGCCATACAGCAGTCTCGGTTCAGGTGCGAACTATACTCCTGAACTACACAGGCCATGTTACTTGGCAGTATCCCAGTGAGCAGCAATATAGAGCGTGCTCAGGAAGGAACATTATTTAGAAGTAATTGCTTTTTTGTGCTTTTCCTTTGCAAATTTGTTCCCCAAAACTTGTATTCTTAATTTCTTGTCTATTTCTGTGGTTTTATTTTTATTTTTTGACCTGGAAGAGTTAAGTCAGGTTATGAGCATCCCTATATAATCCTTAACCCTGAAATTTTGTCACTGCAGGGGGAATCTTCCACAGCCCAAATTGCAAAGTTGCAGAAGCTTATGGTACCAGAGGGTTTATTGCCATGGGTGTGCATACAGAAGACTTGTAGGAAATGAATTACAAATACACGGTTTTTCTCCAGTTTTGGGTGTCAGTATATATCCAGTGGCAAGTTCTGCTTCTTATCCATGTCTAGTTTTTGCGTGGAGGCGTCTAGAATGAGTTCATCTGGAATGCTGGAAAGATAGCTGAGGAAAGGACGGTTCTTCACCAGCTGCACATCCCCAGCTCCACAGCAGGGATCATGCTTTGGTACCAGAATCGCTCTCTTTGTAGGAAGCAGTGAACGGGGGCTGGGAGGAGACAGACTCAGAGCTTATTGCATTTCTTCTTGTTTCTGTTTGTACCATGAAACAAGAGGGGCAGGGTTTGATCCTTGACTCCAGTGCCAGGAAGCACAAGAGTGGATTGCCACACTGCTTAGGGTTTGCTCCTTCCCTTCCCCACCCTGTGAAACACAGCAGTCCTAGCACATAGTTTCTGTATATTATTTTCAGTTACGATGTCTCAAATACTACAAGGACTGAATTTCAGCATACAGAGTAGAACTTTTACAACGTGAAATGGAAGGTACACGTGTGACACACACAATGGTAGATGGAGCCAAAACTGATATAGTTTCATCAATAGAGCTCTTGAGAGCCATCCCTGGAATAATTTGTCCCCTCCACTGTGGACAGGCATTTTCTTAGAGCAGTCCTGAAAAGAACAAGGGAGAAGTTACCAGCCATTAAACAAAGTGGAGGATCAAGAGTCAATGTTCAAAGTTGCTTCCTCTAATTTAGCAGTGTAGGCTATGTTAACATAGTGGCAGTCCACTCTGTCTGTTCCTGTTTCCTTTGACATCTGTCTTAAATATCTTGTTGTTTGTTTATAAAATACATATTTAAACAGAGAGGAAAATAAAAAGCGTAACAACAAAATATGCCAAAATCTGCAATTGTTGTAAGTTAATACTGGTAGTGGCAGCGTTTGGGGTTTCTTCCATTACTCTGTTTTAGGGGCCCATTGCTGTTTGACCTATGTCTCTCCAGTCCTATTAACATCTTGCTTCAACAAATCCAAGGTTTCTATGAATTTTTCTGGAAATGTGCTTTTAGCATATAGCCTAAAGGGCAATAACAAGACCATGTCACTGACCAGCATGTTAGTTGGCCTGGTATTATTATCTTTTCACAGAGTATAATGTTTTGAAAGTCCTGTATTAAACCTTTTTCTTTCTGTTACCCCTTAGGGTATCACCACTTCAAAAATCTGAAGTTGTAGAAATGGTTAAAAAACAAGTTAAGGTAGTTACTCTAGCGATTGGTGATGGAGCAAATGATGTTAGTATGATACAAACGGCACATGTTGGTGTTGGTATTAGTGGGAATGAAGGTCTACAGGCAGCTAATTCTTCAGACTACTCAATTGCTCAGGTAAATCATTACACTGTAAAATACTACAATAAAGGAGTTTAATATCAGATTAACATTGGTGTATGCATGTTCTGATTGTATGTTTGTTGATTTTTTGCAGTTCAAGTATTTGAAGAACTTGTTGTTGGTTCATGGAGCCTGGAATTATAACAGAGTAGCTAAATGCATCTTGTATTGTTTCTACAAGAATATAGTCCTTTATATTATCGAGGTAATTTTACAGTACAGTAAATGTTACTTCTTGAAAGTAAAAACTTTATTATTTTGAGCTTTTGATTATTATATATAATTTTAAAGAAGCATTTAAACTATCAATAAACACTTCCTGGTACTGAATCTTGCTTTTTAATAAACTGATCAATGTTAGTGATTTCTTTTTTTACTTTAAGAGACCCAATTGTCTTAAAAATACGTACTAAATATATGTACTGAATGTTTGTGTTGCGCAATACTGCTAGCTTATTAAAATTCTGTATCTATAACATCATTATAGTATTTAAAGAATACAGTTACAAGTAGCCTTAAATTTACTAAGAGATATATCGGGTTAAGCTCTTTGAGCTGGTATCAGTAACTGTCCAGTTCGCCATCTGAAGCCCTTTTTCAGGTCACTGTTGAACTGCAGGGCTGTTGCTGTTTTGAACAGTACTTAAGTTTTTTACATATATGTTTAGTTGCACTGTTGCATACCTTTCACTTGTTCATGGGGTAACCATGCCTCCTTAGGCTCTAGTTCATGAACAGGGATACTTCCCTGAAAGTAGCTGACCTAGTTTTCTCACCTGGGATTTTAAGGAGACTGGAAAAATACGGTAGTATGAGAGGACTGTGTTGTAATAAATGTACGTTTATTGGTAGGTATGGTTAAGACAGGATTTATAGCTATAGTTCTCATGACCTTCATGACCACATGGCAACCTTAATATTTTGAACATTTTTAAATGGATTTTTAAATTTCTTTTCTCCCCCTCCTTCATTTACTGTTCCTCTTTTTCTTTCGACAGCTGCTTGCTTTCTTATAACCAAATATGTATCTAGTAATTATGTTTATAATTGATCCAAACTTTATATTCACAATGATACTTTGGGTTAAAAATGTGGAAAAAAAAATTTAATTTGTTGCAAAGCTTGATCACAAAATAAGTTTTATAGGTCAGTCTTCTGTATTTTTATGTTAATGAGGTTAACAGTTATTCTTAAAACTTTCTTAGGTTTTTTAATATATTTTCAAATTAATATCTTAAACTTGCACAGTATGTGTCCGGTTTTTACTGAAAGAAAATGCCTTGTTTCTGTTAGACCTGATGTAAACATTAGGTTAGTGTTTCCGATTTTGATATTTACATATGTGATCTTAACGCTGTTGCAATATTTGAAAATACTTTAAACATCTTTTTATGTACAAGTGTTGTAGCCAAAAAGTGTGCATTTTTCTTAGCGTATTTTTTACACTTTCTAAATTTTCCTTTTTTTCCTCTTCACTGTGTTATTAACGTAAATAGATTTCAATCTGAGTAGTAGCAAGTTTGTAGCCTGTTTAGAAAAACATGAAGTAGGAAGCCATAGAAAAAGCAAATCCATTAAAGGATCCTTTTTTGCTTTAGAAGTGATGGCAGACTTTAGATCCTGCATTTCAAAAGCTGAATATCTGATTAAATGATCAGACTTCCAGAAGTACTGATTAGTAGTAGCTCTTGAAGTATTTGAAAAAACAGTATTAATGTGTACTTTGTGTTTATAGAAAACATACAAAGTTGGGCTTTAGAACATACTATCTTATTTTTCTTAATTTTTTGTCATTGTCACCTGCAAACACATTGTAAATTTATAACTTGAATCAGATATGAATATCCCACCGTTTGTATTCTTTGTGAAAGAAAGTTAAATGCAAGGTACAGAGATCATAGTCTAAAAATACAAAAGACTAGAAGAGGTAGTCTGCCGCCTGAGCGGATGGAAGGGCAAAGAGATCATTTTTATATGGGTTATGACCCTTTATATATAATGCATATAAGCATTTTGCCATGTACACCTTCTCTGGAAGACAAGATGACTTCTACTTGAATTCCTGTATACCCAACGTTTGTCAGCTCAGAAAACTTTCACAGATGTTAATAGCTCATGTCAATACTGTGAGTGAATGGGCAGAAATTCATCATTGAATGTCTCTAGAAAGGACAACTGCCAGTCTTGAATCTCTCTTTTCAGTTTTTTGTACGGATCAGGCGTGGGAGCAGAGAGCTCAATGAGTATTTGTAAGCTGCTGCTTAATATGCAGAAATGCTACATCAGGAAAACGTCTGTGAAGCTTTTGTGGCCACGCCTCCTCTGTCTTGGAGTTTAGCAAATAATACTATGAAAGGCATGTCTGGAAGTTGCTTTAAATAAGTTTCTTTTTATTAGCTGACAATAACTAAAAATACCTACCTTTACTTAATAGATGCTTATTTTTAAATGTCTGCTCAGTACTAATCAAACAAGTAATGTAATAGATGCCATTTAATCTAAAATACAGCCTTTTTCCTAGCCGTTTGTGGGGTGATACGAAATAAGTGCCATTGGTTTCTTGGCTCAGAAAATGGTGAAGGTCTATAGTAATACTCCTGCACACTGATTTAGTGTTTATCGACATTTGAGCTCCTATTCATAAGAAACTAGAAGTGATCTGTAATAACTTTTTCTGCTCTGTGTCTTGACTCTGTAGATATTTAAACATGGACCGCATCTTTTGTATGGGACTAGTCCCAGTAACTTTAGAGGTTATATTCTGAAGTATCATTCTAAATTGCAAGTGAAAACTTTGAATTTCTAGTAGTCTGCTAACGTGCATTATTAAGCCTGTACCAAGCCTCACACTCACATAGGATAAGCCTATGCAGAGTCTCATACTTATTTTGAGGGGGCTGTCATTACCTTATAGTGATGGTTGGGATTGAGATTGATCTAGCGATTGAGAACTCCTTTGTGGATTGGTTTTGGTTTTATACTTACCATTACTGCGTATACTCTTTTGTTAAACTACTCATTTTGTGAAGTTACGCAAATCTCCCTTCAACATCGGCGGGACAAAATTTTCCTGTTCCTACTTTTTGTTCTGCTAGCTAGCAATAACTAGTAATAACATAAAATAACTGTTTTATGTTAAATAAAAAAGGTTTACAATTTAAAAAAAATAATAATTTTTGAAGATCTGCATAGGTCATTCATGTTTCATGTAGGGGAAAATTCAAACAAAAGAGTAAGAGACCAGGACACAAACAGAAGAAACAGATTCATGGAGTTCACATGTAAAGTTCAGTCACAGATCCTTAAACATGGCCATTTGTAACAATTTAAGTGACACTACGTAAACAATTCAGTTATACTAAGTAATTAGGACTGTAATGGCCTCTTTTTCGTTCCATAAACTTTGGATGACGGTTATCTTTTTTTTTTTTTTTTAACACCACCCCCCCCCCCCCCCCAGCCCTCTTCATCCCAGTGCTGAGTTACACACTTTCTGCTGCTCATGTCCATAAGTTAAGTTTACCATTTTGTTCCCAGTTTCCTTTGCCTGACACATCAGATGAATGCCTGTGGTCATATAGAGACCAGTATCATGCATAACCCCAAACATGAGCAGGCTTTCTGTGTATACTCACACTGCTTCCGAGCTGTAGAGTTTAGGTGCTGTTGTTCAATATGCCATAGCATACTTAATGTATGCAAACTGCATCGACTTCAGTTTAAAACACAGACAGCAGAAAGTGATTGTGCTCATGCCCACTTTTCTGCATTATATGGTTTGAAAACTTAGAAATACAAGGATCTGCATTGAGGCCAATCTTATTTTAGATGGGCTGTGAACCTAATCTTTCATTTTCAATGGAAATTACGTAGCCATTGAACTATAAAATGGTCTGAATTTTCACTTCCCCCTCACTTACATAGTCTAAATTACTTCTTAAGGACACCTATCACCTGTCCTTCTGTATAGGGGTGCTGGATTAGTAATTTCAGCTGTTAGAGTAGGACCTACGCCCTAAGAGAGAAGTGGCTGAGTCTGCTCCTAAATTAGTATCATGTACAACATGTCCTAAAAACTTATTTTGCAGGTACAGCTGCCTTCATTGTCCATCATAATTAGGATGAAATACAGTTGTCCATGAATAAATTTCCCACTGTGGAGCAAGTGTTTCTTGTCACTGTCACTATTAATAATGTAGTAAGCGCCATAGTAGTTTTTTCATGTATGGTTAAGAGCGTAATTTTGTAGGGTCCAAAGTTCAGAAGTTAGAGTAAGTAGGTGGCTTCTTTTCTTCCCCTCTTACAGTTTGAGATGAAGGCTGTATTTATCCTTCCTGCTTTTTTTTCTCCTCTAGATCTGCTAATTATTTTTGAGCCATAGGTGTTCTTAATGTGAACATTCGAATACTGTCTTGTAAACAGTAGAAAATCCATGTTTCTGCTTAGATATTAAAGATGCTCTGTCTCTTAAAGTAGTATATCTGGTATTCCACTAAATAGTAGTGTTTCTACAACAGAGGGCATTGTTTTTAGCCACATTAAAAGGTTTCTCTTCCCAACCATTTTTTTGATAGATTCAACAAGAACTTTAGAACCCAGGGGTGCTACCAAATTTCATTTCTTCTGGGCTTGAATCTAGAGCTTTCACCAAGATATGTTCCAGTTCCTTATTACACTAAACTGAACTAAAATGCCTATAACTTGCATGCTTTCTTTGGAAGAAAGTAAATGCTAAGATTTCAGGAAGTTAATATTATGCCTTAAAGGATTTCTTTACAATTCTACAGTAAAACTATTTTCAGTTTAAATAGCTTGAAAATTTTCACTTAAATTCTGTACAAAATAAAATTGAAAGCAACAGGGTTTTTAAGAAATAAAATTATGCATAGCATTTCTGAGAGGCTTGGTAGCAACTTCATATATGCCGTTCCATTGTAAATTAAAATTTTATCTTAAATACTTGCATTTCTTTGAAACAGTCACTCCAAAACATTTTCAAGAGTTGCTTAACATCACTTACCTTTGATAGTAGTGAATACGTGGAATAGATTCAGTACATGTATTTAGGCCTTTCTTTTTAAATTAGAGTTTTGTAACATTTTGACTGCTAGTTAAATCACAACAGAAAGTTAATATTCTTTCCATATACTCCTTGGTTATGAAGGGTCAAGTATATGTCTACTTGCGGTCTGTTTTATTTTCTTCCTGGAGAGTAGTACTTTTGTTAAACTCTGTCTGAAATTACCAGCAATGAGACGTGTGCGTATTTATGCCCAGCTATTGAGTCACATATTCGCTATTAAAACTGTCCTTTTTGACCACCCTAACCCTTTCAAATTAAGAATTCTAAAATTTACTCCAGTATTTGATACAAACAAGAAAAAAATTCAGGGGTAAATCACATAATAATATCTGTCCTTCACTCCTCTCCCAAGAGCTGTCTTCCTAGCCATCTTCCTAGGTTGGAAGTGAAATAATGTAGGAACTACGTATAATGAGAAGGTTGAAAAGAGAGAAGGCAGTTGAGGAGCACAACTTGTATCCAGCAGTGGTGATGAGGTTCTGAATTAGGTTCACATGTTTAGCTTAGTTGTAAAGCATCCAAAAAACTGCTGATGTTGAATGCATAATTAATTGTTCAGTAATGAATAACTGATTATGCACTCATCTCGCTCCCTCATACTCGACTACTGAGAAACTGCTGCTAACAAATGTCTGCTAAATTCATCACAGTTAAATCATAACTCCTATTTCAAAAGTCAAAAATCAAAATACGCAAGAGCTTATAAAAATGTGATTCAGCTGGCATAAAGTAATTCCATTGTCTTTTCAGTGAATAGACTGAAAGGTTAGAAATAGTGCTTGTTACTGTTAAATCAACCAAAGTAAAGAAATCTAGCGTTATTAGACTTCAGAAAATTCAGTGTATTCTATAGCTCTGTATTGCAGTCTCTAACATTCATGACTTTGTATGCAATCTTGTTCCAATAATTGGCCACCAAAAAAAGCTGTTTACTTTTCATTTATTGGTTGAAACAAATAGCAATTTCGGCTGGATTTTACCTCCCATTTTTAGTATTAGTAGTTGCTAATTTCAGGGGTTTTTTTCATCTCAAAGTATTCACAAACATGTTTAACACATGATAAAAAAAATCTAAGCTTGGTCGTAGAATCTGATCACTTGGAGGCCAGCCTGGGTACATATTGATAAACATGAAATGTGAACTCTAGGAAAGTCTCCACAAAGCGGCATCTAAAAATTCACTTGAAAAACAAGTCTTAAATTGAGTAGAATGTTGTTTGTTGTAGAATGTGACTAACTTCTGTCACCTTACAGCTTATGTTTGTTATAGGCAATATAGTTTCAGTGTAACTTGTTAATAAACATTCATCAGACATGCTGCTTCTCTACTTTGTCATTGAACTAATGTAAGCATGAAGTAAGAAATAGAAGAAAGCAGTCATGCTGCATGCTATACTGAAAACCATAAGAAAATGTGTTATCCTGCCTTTCAAGTTAAATTTGATTTTTTTTAACCTTTTAGCAAAAAGTGATAAAACTTACGCAATGAAAGAGATAACCGATTGCCTCTCTAAAATACTCTGTAGTTGAGTTAGTGCTTGTTAACTAAGTAGTTGTACTTGATTTAGTGCTCTGGTAAAGCCTCACCTCATGAGTTTCATGTATGAGGAAGGAATATTGGTACAGTTTTCAGTTTCAAACTGCAGCTTACTGTATGAATTCTATTAGTTAGGAGGTTTGCTAATGATAAGAAGATGACTGCTTCGTATCTGTAGGTGTTTCCTGTGATTACTTCCCCCCCGTATTTTTCAGAATTTTTATTTCATTTAGAATTAAGTACAATACAAATGGACTGAGCTTAAATCACTCTTAAAGAACATGACATTTCTTCTGAAAATAGCTACCTCCTTGAAAAGTTTTCATACTTAGATGGAATTGCTCACATATTTAACTAGATTGCCCATTATCTGTTCTTGAACACAAGTTGTTGTGGTTTTTTTTCATACAGGTTTAAACTAGAACATTTTCAACTGTGTCGTGAATGTGTTCTAGGGATACCTCTTTTTGTGAAGCTGAGGAAAAAATCTGTTTATCATACCTTGCAAGGCATTTGAGTAATATACGGTTCTCCTCTTTTTCAGATCTGGTTTGCATTTGTCAATGGCTTTTCTGGACAAATTCTTTTTGAAAGATGGTGTATAGGTCTTTACAATGTGGTAAGATGATTAGTGTGTTTTCAGTTATTTTCAACCATAATCATGAAAGTTTCTTGAGTAAGCAATCTTTAAGCAAGTCCTCGCCTCTAAAATTTTGCTATATTTTTTTTTTTTAATCCATCTGCTAGATGTTTACAGCAATGCCTCCACTAACTCTTGGAATATTTGAGAGATCCTGCCGAAAAGAAAATATGCTGAAATATCCTGAGTTATACAAGACTTCCCAAAATGCACTGGACTTTAATACTAAGGTAGATTTAAAAAATCAAATATAATTAAAGCAGAAAATAATAGGAATTCAGTATAGTTATCCTTTTTGTTCTATGCTGCTCATAATTAAAAATAAAGGGGATTTTTATTACTACTATTTCCAGTTGTCCACTTTTCCGTGAATGGTGCAAATCATATTTATCCATTTTTAGCAAGTACAGAAATGGACAGCAAGCATTTTATTTTTTTCAGCCCTGATTTTTTTTTTTTTTTCTCCGTGGGTAATAAAGCTGTCTTCTATAGGCAGAAGTGATTAGACCTCTCTGTCGCTAGACTGTATGTATTTGTACTGTTATATGGAAATGGATTACTGAAGCCTGTGGAGAAGTGTTACAGAGGACAATAAGAACTGTCATTAGATTTGTAGAGGGAGGGACTTGGTACTATTCTTTGTCAATTTGGAGTTGTGATTTTATGGTTTAATTTTGAATTTTGGGAAGAAATACTTGGAGACAGTTAAGAATGTGTCAGGGTGGATCAAAAGGAATCTGAGGCTACTTTTGATGGGAAATGGGCGACATTCATCTTGGAGAGACTAGCACAAGAAGCAGTAAAAGAATGTAGGACTCTTTAATATGTAAAATATACACAATTTCTACAATTTGTCCATAAATAATCTCTTAAAAAAACTAAATGAAACTTTTTCCTGAACCTGCAATTTCATGAATGCCGTGATGTTTGTAAGAGTTCCTTCTGATTTTATTTGATTTTTCTAAATATAATTGGGACATTTCAGGTAATGTCATTGTATGTTGAACTTGGGGACATTTTCAATCTGTCATTGAATTAACAGTGCCTGCATGTGATGGTCTGTAGCAGATGTGCGGAGCTGATACAGCATACTTAGCTCTCATATCTGTGCCACTTGTGCTGTATAACTGGAGTACCCCTATCTATATAGAATTATTTGTCTAAACTATCTTTGTTCACTGAAGCATATGAGATTTTTCTCCTTCCTCGCTTCATCCTTCACCCACAAAAACAAACCTGAAAGTTGTAAGGAAACTAGGGAAAATAGTTTCTTGTGTCACTGTGAATGCTTTACAAATATCAGACTTCTCATGGTCCATTAATACAGACACTTTTGTGTTGTGATAGTTTTAATAAATAACCTAAGTCATGAGTTACAATTGTTGGATTTTTTTGGTTTTAAATAAGTCTATAATATTATAATTATTGCACAGATGTATTGTTGACTTCATTGGAAATTCTGTGGCTATTCCCATACAACACTTGCTATGAGTAAACGTCTACAAACTTCCCAGCTACAAATTCCCACCTATATAAGTTGAATAGTTGGTGTTAAAGATTTGGAAACATTGCTGCCTTGAATGTTGATGCAGATGTTTGTTATGGTAAAAGGGATCAAAGGTTATGAGGTCATGACAGAGGTTAAAGGATTAGCATGTGACAATAAGAATTGGTCAGGAAAATGGAAAAGTAGAACTAATTTTTCTTGCACCCACCTGTGCTTTCTGTCAAATAAAAACTTCTGGTAATGACATAGCAAGAAGGAGAGACAAAGGTTAATGAGTAGCACAAGTTCAAATGTGCAAAGTATTGGAGTGTAAATTGGATCATACAACCTAGTGTAGTTGTATAATCTAACAAAAGACTTTGAGACATTGTGGAAAATGTTGTGAGGCAGGCAACTTAATTTCAATTGTTTGAACACCTTAACACTCATAATACACATGAGTTAGTTACAATAAAGGCTATGATTGTCAAAAGCGTTGTTAATGAAAAAACATGATTGCTATCCTGAAGGAAATGGCTTACATATTTTTGATTAAGTCTTTTTATGTCTTTATACAATATATTATGGAAGGCATCAATAGGTTGTTTATCCTTAAACTTAATACAGTTCTTTTCAGAAGGCATATTTTACAAATGAAAATAAGTTTGAAAGTAAAATTTGAATTATTTAGGAAATACGTTGAAGGAAGTTTAATATGATGAAGCTGTGCACTTCAAGAATGGAGCATGTAAGGAGAAATCTAAGGAAGATACTTTTATTTGTCCTTTTTTAATTCCTTTGTATGTGGAAATATGTAGGTAGGTATATGTAAAACTCAGGTTTTGATTGTTCTACTGTCCAAATTTCATATTACACAAAATAAATAAATTATAAAAGCTAGAGTCCTTTTTAGTTCTTTACTTAGAATGTAGCAATTGTTCCAGTTGTCTGGTTTAGTTTAATTTTTCTGATGATGTTCCCATATGTATACATTTTCATTTCCCTTCTGATTTGAAATTAAAAGGAGGAGATAATACACACTTTTTTCCAAAACATAAAAATAAACAAATGACCCATGAAGAGCTAGGAGGCAGAAAGTGCCTGTCAGTTATATTACTTCACAGTGGTGGCCTGACAGAAACACATTTTGTGAATCTAACACACAGAAAAAGAAAGGTCAGGGTTCACAGAGCTAGTTTATTGCAAATGGTTCTCATGGATTTTCTGTTTTCTCTTAGGTTTTCTGGGTTCATTGTTTAAATGGCCTCTTCCACTCATTCATTCTGTTTTGGTTTCCACTAAAAGCCCTCCAGCATGGTAAGTATTATGAAAAATAAAAACATTGAAAGGTGCAAAATATCTAAATAACTTCTTTTTTCTTGGGAAAGCTTTATAAATACTAACAGTTTTGTGTGATGAAATTTCAAGAGACCATTTCTAGAAATAGAGCAGATGCAGTATATTTAAAATGTTTTATTTAAAATCTGTTTAAAAGTAGGAGTAATATTATGTATATATGCATAAAACTATATAAATAGGTTTTAAGTAAACTGAAACAAGGTGGAGAAAAAGAGATTGCTTTTTTTATGTATAATATGCTACCATGGTAAATACCTACAAGATCCTAAATCACTACTGTCCCTTGCATTGTCTCTTATGTTTTGTAAGCTTTTATGGCTGATGTGTATACCTTCTCTCCTGTTACTTCAGGAGCATACTAACCCATTAGTTTACATCTATATGAGTAGACTTGTGACAGAGGAAACTGGGACATCTTGGACAGCTCAGTCCTGTTATTCTTCTAGTTCAACTGTTGTATATGCACCTGAGTTTCAGAAGGAAATGGGACAGTTGGGAGGAAAACTGTATTAATTAAAGGAAAGTTGAAAGCACTGCTTCCAGTTTGTGGGAATGGGGGGCGGGGGGCAGCAGAGCTGTCATAGGGGTAAGGTTTTGTTTTGCTTCACTTTGTGGGGAGGAAAAAAAAATGTGTACCCTGCAGCTTTTCAGTAAAATTAGTAGTCTTCTCAGTTTCCCTGATATAGCCAGGCAGTCTACCCTGACATAGGGGACAGAAATATTCTCATGGACATTTTGGAACTGTTGAGACTGGATAATGAGACGGTCACAGCTGCTTGTGCCCAAAAAGGTTAAGGGGAAGACTTCTTGCAGAGTATTTTATACTCAGTGACTTCTGATGGGTAAAAGGAAGTAGGTAGCGGCCTGTTTGCTCTGAAAGGCCACTCACATCACACTGGATGTGAGTTCAGTGGCAGCGGTTTGCATTGGAGATATTCAGACAGCCCAGAAGGAAAGAGGTCACAGAATGTCAATGCATACTCTAACACCACAACCTCAAATCCAAACCAAGATCCCCATTCAAAGCTGTAGCCAGTCCATGGGAGAGATTTATGCATTACATGATGGAGAAATGTTTAATGAGTGTATGTGGTGATGCAGATTAGAGTTCATGTGTGAATGACAAAGCTGAGATACTTGCATGAGCACTTGTGAGAGCACTGTAGCGCAGGCCTCTTCGGCTCACAGCCACCGGGCTAGAACGGACATGCTGGCAAGTGGCCTCTATAACTCTGAACAAGCTGCCCTATATCTTCTTCTTTCATTCCTAGAGAAAGACCAGGTGAGCAAGGAGAGCAGAAATGGGACCTGGGGATTGTGTACATGGTGGGCGGTATAGCCAGTACCCATCATGGGTCCAGCTGGTGCACAGAGTTCTGCATGAAGGGGAAAAGAGCACAGGATGGGAGCTGCTGTTAATTAAATCTCTGATGGCTGTGTGTGTGAAGAGGAAAGGAAAATAATGCTATTAGTTTCCTAGGGAAGAGCTGATGACTGCCAGAGATATCCACCAGAGAGAGGAACTTCTGAGAACAAATCTCAGCTTCCACCTTCTTTTAGCAAAGAAGAGGCGCAGGAGGATCCTGAGACATGAAAGGAGGAATGGGAAGAATGGGGGATAGCTCAGCTTTGTGCGTAAGAGTGCGTAAGAGTACTCAGTCCCAGCACTCTGACTGATGGGAACAGATTTAGCTGCCTGCCTATTCCTGTTTTATCCTCATTATGCTCTTCACTGCTAGGTATATATTGTTAAGCAGTGGAGTGCATGTTTGAGCAGGTATTTATTAGAACGTTGAAAATCAAATCTTGAAGATCATGAAAATCTCTCAGAGCTCATAGTCATCCTTTTCTCTGAACATTTTCTCTTGTTTACTCTTTAGTCTCACTTGTCCACCTCTTTCTTGTCTGTAAGTGGAAAATTTCAAACTGCATGCATTGTAGTAGAGTCTACCAAGAAATGCGATCAGAGAATAGGTATGGATTGGTAAGAATTGCTTGTCAGGCTTTGCTCCATGGGACCTAACCATTGTACAGTACGCAAAACTAGAGTCTTTGCACTCCATGTACTGTCATGTGGATATGAAAAGTGACGAGGACTTAAATCTTCACAGAAGCTTCTTCTGATGCAACTTTGTCAACGTAACAGTAAATGAGAGAAGCCAAACTTATATGTACAAGTAAACCCATGAACTGCTCCCTTTTTTGTATAACCTTTAAAATGAGCAATGGTTTCAGCTTTGTTTTCAGGCTTCCAGAGCTCTTGTAGTCCTTTGTGGTATGCTACTCTGTCCAGAGAGAAATTTAAATCGGGAAGTGCCGGGAATGCAACCAGTATCACTAGAGCTAAGGAGGCAGCCATTGTGAGCTCCTCATCTTGAAATGGGAGAGGGCTGGATTAAGGAGGACTATTAGCAAGTATTTTTATTCTTTGTGTGTGTGTGAATTTTCACCTGTTGTCTCTTCTAAAATATCAATAAATAGAACTTTTTTTTCTGTGGTAAACTGGCCTCATAGGTCCTGAAAAGCTTTTAGAAAGGAGCACTCTTCACCCACAACTAAAGTGTATTTCATTTTAAGCATGTGTGAAGGTGATATGAAGGCTGGAAAACACTCAACACAAATATGAAAATATACTTAATTAGCAGCATTTAATATACCATATGCTAGCTGAGGATAGTGGAAAAATAAGTGTTTTCAACTACAGACCATTTTTATCAGCTTGTCACCTTCCTCTGGCCAGCCCGATCAGAGGAGTTTTAAACCTACCCCCCAAAAAAACCCTAAACACCTTTATTCTTTTTTTCCCCAACACAGCTTTTTAAAAACATCCTTCCTTATGCTCTCTCAGCATTAGTAGGTTTTATTTTTCCTTTTTTTTTTTTGTCTTGTACTTTTATCCTTCCTTACTACATGCACAGTATTTTGATATTTCTTTATATGATGGCAGTAAAAAGCAATATCCCAGTGATTAGAACCTCTACAGCAGAGTAAGTGTTCTGGTTTAGTTGCGGTATATGAACAATTGTGAGTGCTAAAAGCATTTCTAAACTGAACATGTAAAAATTTAGCAAGCTCAATACTTCTAATTGAGAATGAGGAATTCCCTGTAGATAGTGTGTTGTCCCACGTCTGCCAAGAACTTTCATAGAACTGGGATCAGAAAAGCCCGTGCTCTAGCAATAGTCATAAGTTCTGCTAAATAAGCATAAATGCACTGCTTCAGAATTCTGAACTTAAGAACCACAGTAGCTGTGATTTTTATGCAAACACATCTCTTTGAGGCACTGACTCTTTGCATCAGTGCTGTGTGTCTATCCGTACATGCAAAATGGATATGTATTTATATGGATCCACAGATTTGAGTTAGGTAAATTTTGAAAATGTTATGAATAACAAGCATCGCAAGAATAAAAATTGAGTATGTTTTATGTTTTTACTTAAACTGAATCTCAGAAATATGGATAAGAGCAAAGATAAGTTTCTATACCAAAAATACCCAGAATCAGTGAAAATCTGACTCTCTAAGCTTTCTGTTTACTTATATGTTACAATCAATGTACACTATAGCTATTATATTTCATATTTTTCTGAAAGTAAGATACTGTCTCTCTGATCTTAAAAGTCACTCTAATTGAATTATTACTGAATGCAATATTACTTATATTGGTATATGATGTTACAAAAAGCTCCTGTTTCTAGGGTAATTCCTGAAGTGACTGAACGTTTTAATGGACTAAAAATTACAGAAGTCATAGCTCTCTACTGTTCAATACAGTTCAAGGTGAAATCTGCTCTTAGTACCCTGTAGGAAGTGCTACCATGTCTTTTGTACCAAAAATAAGATTTTTTTTTTTTTATATATATATATAGTGCTATTGTGGATTTTTAAATGTTTTTCTTTTTATCACTCTTTCCTTCTCCAGGTACTGTATTCGGCAATGGTAAAACTTCAGATTACCTGCTTCTGGGTAACACTGTATACACTGTAAGTTTTCCTACAGCTATCTGGTGCTCTTATCAGCTGACTATCTATATTGGCTCTATTTTTAACTCTTAAAGAGATGTAGTTTTATTATTATTTATAATTCTCTACATAGAAGACTTGATTCATTGTAGTGCCTTAAGAATAAGAAATGGCTCTTGAATGACTCTTTGAGAAGCTTTTAAGTGCATTTTGCATTCTAATTCCAGTTTTTTAAAACAAAGCAGTTTAATAAAGATGCAGAAGATACATCTGTCCTTTAGTGGAAACTTTCTATTTTTTTAAATAATGGGAATTGTAATTCCCTAATTAGCACACTCATTAATTTAAGGTAAGTTTCTGCGTTGGAGAAATCCCAGGTTATTGGATATGGAGCTGGTTGATACAATTCTGTTCTCCCTCTCTTAATTTATCATGGGGCCTTGAAAGAGGGATAGAGCCACATGGAACCAAGGTTTGTGGGATGCCTCTTCGGAGACAACCAAACTGCCAGAATTACACCTGACCCACACCTGACAGTAATCTTCTGTTACTCTCATAGATACTAGTCATTATTGGGTTTTTTTCTTTTAATCTTTTATCTCGTAGAATAAATGAATGAAGCTAAATATCTGTTTTTCACTTGCTAGGTATCAATGTTACCCAGTAGATGAGGGTTTTCCAAGATCTCTCTTAGAAGTAAAATTAGCCTTGTGCTTACTCTCCTCTGTTCTTCAACGTTAAGAGTTTAATTAATTTTTCAACTTCCCGTTGTTGGCAGATACAAAAAAGAAATTAATTCTTCCATCAAAATAAGGGGGCTGTCATACAAATACAAATTCACATCAAAATCGATTTCCTTAGGGAGCAGGGAAACATCATAACTGAAATAAAAGGAAAGTATTCTAGAATACATTGTAGTCCTTTGAGAATGTAGCTACTGTCGACATCTCCTATGTATGAGAGAACATTTTGAACAGTGTTTTCTGGTCAGCTAACCAGAAGGATTAAAGAGCATAAAGGGCCGAGTAACCACAGCCCATTCTGTGTATTTCCTACTGCTGTGGCAGTTGAAGTAAACTGTTTCTTCTGCCAGTCAGTACACGGACTCTAAACTGGTTCTTTCAGGCACATTGAAAAATTGTTTGTTCACACATTCTCTTAGAAGTTTATTTGCTCTGCACTTCCCTTTCCCTGTTGCAAAAGGCAAGCACAGCATGTTTTGTCAGCAGTAGTTGCATATGATCATGCAATCTATCATATGATGAACTGATCTCCATTAGGGATGGATGGAAAATCCTGGTAAGTGTTTTCTGTGCAAGTCTTAATAAAATTAAGATGTAAGGTCACAGTCATTGTCATAGCTCAGTCCTGACAGAAGTAGTTCAACTAACACAGGTCTATTTGTATTATGATCTCATAACACCGAGCAGTGGTTAGAACTCAGTCATTTATCTGAATGTCACTGCTTTTCCCAATATTGATACATACTTCATAAGAGTATCTACCAGAACCACCTGTTGTTCTAAGTGAAACAGGTTCTTCTTGGGGAGAGGTACTCTGCACTGGGTTTTCACCCTGTCTACATGTCATGGTTTAACCCCAGTCAGCAACTCAGCACCACGCAGCCGTTTCCCCCTCCCCCTCCCAGTGGGGTGAGGAGGAGGAAAGCAAAGGAAAAAAAAAGTAAAACTCGTGGGTTGAGATAAGAACAGTTTAATAACTAAAGTAAAATATAATACTAACAATAGTAATAATGAAATATAATAATAATAGTAATGAAAAGGAATATAACAAAAAAGAAGGGGGGGGGGGGGGAGGAAAAAAAACAAACCAGTGATGCACAATGCAATTGCTCACCACCCGCTGACCGATGCTCAGTTAATTCCCGAACCGCGATCCGCGCCTCCCGGCCAGCTCCCCCCTGTTTATATACTGGGCATGACGTTCCATGGTATGGAATACCCCTTTGGCTAGTTCAGGTCAGCTGCCCCAGCTCTGCTCCCTCCCAGCTTCTTGCACACCTGCTTGCTGGCAGAGCATGGGAAACTGAAAAGTCCTTGGCTTAAGATAAGCGCTACTTAGCAACAACTAAAACATCAGAGTGTTATCAACATCATTCTCACACTAAATCCAAAACACAGCACTGTACCAGCTACTAAAAAGAAAGTTAACTCTGTCCCAGCCAAAACCAGGACACTACAAATGTTTCACTGTTGACTGTACTTAGAAGTTGCAACCTTGTTCAGTTCAGCAGATGTTTATTTTATGAATTGTATGTATGTATGTATGTATACATGAGTTGCATAACTTCACCTATTCTAGCACCTAAGCCAAGTTTTCTGATAGCATCTCCTTTTCCTTGATTGCTCTAAAAGTATCCTTTGTATTGGCCATCATTTTGTAGAGTGAGTTAGCACTGTACACTTGTTAATTATTCAACATACTGCTGCAATCACAGCTGAAATTCTTTCCTGAAGCAATCTCAGAACTTCATCCTACCCAGTCGCTCTGCTCTGCGCTTCTTTCCAAAAGCCAGGCTTGGCACCAGGAGAAAACAAGTTACATATGCTGTACTAAGAGTTTACTGGATTACAGTAGGTCCTGTGGAACTGAGTGTTCAAAAAGTGCTGTCGTTTAGATTGTCAGCCATCAGTTGATGGGTAAGTCTTGAAATCTTACGGTACTGCAGAACATCTGAGTATCATCTGTGACATCAGCTGAGTCACAAACATCGAAGCCTGCATTTTCAGATTTGTAGCAACATTTTCCACCACCTTCAGAAATTAGTTAATTTCTGATACTTTCAATACAGTAACTTGGAGCGACTCATTACTGTTTGTCAAGCTGTATCCATAAATGCTAAAACAGAGGTCACAGTGGAATTGTTCTGTCACCTTCTGCAACTAATTTTCAACTAGGAGAGCTGAAACTTTACCACCTTGAGAGACTAATTGCTTGCTGCTAACCTGCAGAATGGCCAAGAATTTCCCAAGAAAACATTATTTCACCATTATAAGTCCAGACAACCTGCTTTTTCATTTGTTTTCCAGATTCTCCATTTTCCTTCAATTCAGGTTGAAAATCTGGGGAGAGATGGGGGTTGCAACTGATGTATTCCTCCTCTTGCATAGGAATTCAAGGAGGTCTGGAGCACACATGAAGTTCTGAGAGACTTTCAGAATTGGAGAGGGGGGATTTTTTTGAAGATTTTTAAAAAATCTGTGCATGTGAAGTGTATGTGCACTGACAGTTGTCAGTCATTGTCTTGAAATATCAAAATTATAAGGCTAAGGTACTTCTCATTCTTCCCACTGCTTTTAATCTGGTTTTAGGAAGTCTACATTCATCACTTGTGCAAAAATCAGTATCAAAGGGATTCAGAAATTAATACAGTTTCTTTGGATCCACAAAGAAAGTCAGGAATGTGCACCGATTCATATCATGTCCTGGAATTATTTCTTCAAACATAAATTTCAAATAGGAGTAGAGTGCCATAAAAATATTTGTACGACCATTCTTGAGGGGTCTTTTTAAAAGCTCAGTGCTTTATACAGAATACCAGTTTGATTTCTTGTTTCCTGGGTAGGATTCAGTGAGCTATTGTTAGTTTGGATCAAGGGGAGGAGGGAGCAATAAAACCCATGTTCGTGAGTAAGCCGCTGTGCGAAGTTGGTAACTTTGTTAGGGGTATCAGTTAAGATGCAAGGAGGATATCTATTCACACAGTGTGTATCTCCTTTTATAGAGACCTGCAGTGTTTGTTTTGTGTTTACATTTTGTCTATGCAATGAGAATTCTTGATCTGATCCTAAAGAAGGATGTTTTCTTTTCTTACGACTGACTCAAAAGTAGCAAGCAAGTGTACCAGATGAGTATTTTTTTCGCCATAATTCATTTTTTTCACTTGTCCAAATATAGCACCAGGACTGGATAGGCTAAGTAAATTATAACACTCATCATGATCCTTAATTTTCTTCTAATTAGTTTTCACACATGTTTTAGATAATGGAATTGTGGCGCTGTGGGTTTGGTTTTTTTTTTTTTGTCCTTAATAATGCAGTGATAGTTGAAATAGGAGATTCCAGAATTAAAAGCTTAAACTTTATAGCTAGGGTGAAAGCTTTCTGGCAGGATTTATATCCTGTGCACCAGACATAGTGAAAGACTTGTCATATATACTTAACCAGTTATTTTCAGCTTCTGATTGAAGTAAATTTCTTCTGAGGCTCCTTGAAGTTCAGCCACAGACAAACTCACATCGTTGCTGCCAACCTGGCCAACAAACTAGAGTTTAAACTATAGCTGTTACAGTTGGAGCTTAGTCTTTGTGACTCAGTTTTTCAGCCTCATGTTCTTCAGATCGCCATAAAGCAAAACTTGTGATACATATTCACAGTCAGTTACAAAATATAGTAACTATTTCTTTGCTAAACAGAAAACTTGTTTGTGTGAATTTCAAAGGAAATAGAGAAACAATTTTCCTGAATCAACTAGTCCTTACTGTGGGATTATAAACTTTGTACTACTGCTCATCGCTAAACTAAAATGGAGCATGTCCTACAGGACAGTAACATGATGTTTTCAGAGACTGCTCCATAAAAAGAGTAAAGATAAGAAAAGAGTAAAGATGAGAGGGAAGAATGAAAATGACGTAACAGACTTATTCAACATGTTATTTGTATGCAGAACATAGGTCTTAGGCTGCCAACATTTAAATCTTTGGCTTTTCAGGGTTTGGTGAAGGTGACTCATTTACTAACGAAGTACTAATGAAGTGAACAAAACTTTTGTTTTGTTGTTTGTTGGTTTGGTTTTTTTTTTTTCAATTAGGCTAATGTAAGCTTGAACAATTGGAAGCTTTCAGCCCAGCGTCTAAATCTTCTAAATCTGTCTTGGTGTAGAAAGTAGTAGTGATCCTCTCCATAACTAGGGGGTCTGCCATCTCTACTGAAGTGGACTACACTTTTCACGAACCTTTCTGTATAACCAAAATACCATCGATAAAGAAGCTAATGACTCAATAAGAGCCAGACTTGCAGAGTTCTAGGAGGCAAGAGAATGTTTAAGACTTCTAATACAAAAGAAGAGTTTTCCAGATCAAATCAGTGGCGATTATTAATGGAAGTTAATAATTCTTAGTGTTATATTACTAGCTCATTACTGAGGTGTATCTTTAAATCTTCTAGTGGCATTTTACTGTGGTCATTTCAAATAGGCACTTGAACTTCAGATTTAAGCGCAAACACTTACAAAGAAGAGGAAAAATACAGCTAGCTGTGGTCTAAAAGAATTTCGCTTTGGGGCTGCTGAGAGTCCTACATTTTTTTGGGAGCAGGTTCTGTTAAAGTGGAAGGGCTATTCCATACCTTCTGCAGGTCCATAGAAATGATTGCCTTTTGCTTTACGAACTTTGGTTTGGATCCTATTACACAGCTAGGTGCATTGACACGCACAGTACTTTGTTGAATATTATTAAGGAAATCACATTTAAATTGAAGAGATTGATTATCCTTTCCTTTATTTCATTTGTGAAAGTAAACATGAAGTATGAAAATCATTAAACTTTTTCTTCTGTTCTGAAAGCTTAACCAAACTGGTAAATTCTGTATGTTAAGTAAGATTCCCATATTAAATAAGAATCCTCTCTCTCTCTTTTTTAAGTTTGTGGTTCTAACTGTGTGTTTGAAGGCTGGATTAGAGACCTCATATTGGACTTTGGTAAGCAAATGTCTTTACCATATTCTCAAATGTTCTATAAATTATGATGGATTAATAATAGTATTCTTTTCTTATTTATTATATTACACCCTTACAGTTTGTCAGCCCTCCCCACAGTATCAAACTAAACTGTGGTTACTGCGTGGAAAGACAGAATATCCACATACAAAAAATAATGTTTAATATTGAAAAGGAGGACATTGGGTTAAGGCTTAAAGTAATCCTTAAACTAGAAAAATCAAATTACTCTGAACTGATTGTAACAACTTAAATTGGCTTAAAATGCAGTAATATTGCTGCTGAAAGTACCATTCTGCTCTAAGAAATAGCTAACTGAAGTAGCAGAGTTAAATTAATACAAGGCACGGAAATTTCATCCAATGTATCAGAATCGCATTGTAAATACTAAGTAGTAAAGATCTTTTTTTATGTCATAATGCATCTGTGATAACTGTTCTGTTTTCTTTTTTTGTTTGTTTTAACAGTTCAGCCATATAGCTATCTGGGGCAGCATAGCACTTTGGGTAGTGTTCTTTGGAATCTACTCTTCTTTGTGGCCAGTCATTCCTATGGCACCTGATATGTCAGGAGAGGTAAAAGTATATATTAACTAATATCCGAATGTGTGCAAAAAATATTATTTCAGTCTTTAGTACAGGATCTTTATTGGATCCTTCTGCTGACTAGAGGTGCATAAGAGAATTGCTTCTTTTATACCTTCAATGTGGTAGCCATGTTTATTTAAAATAGAATGAATTTTTACTCTTGTGAAAATGGAGCTCAACTAACAGGCTGTGATCATATGGTCTAGTGAGGAAGAATAGACAGGTAAGCTGCTTCGCAGTTCTTTAGTAAGTTTTAATTTTCTAAAGAGAAGTCTTGCCAAATTCAGAATTCAGAATTACAGTGCTTGTTTGGCTGGAGGGTTTTTTTATAATGAGGTAGCACAAGTAGTGCATTGGTTAAGGCTGTTTTTTCATCTTCAGTTTTACAGATTTGCTAAGTATTTGAAACTGTAAAATGCCTCAAAAAATTTGAGGTGCCATAACATTGCATGAGCAGCTGCTTGGCATGCGTGCATTTCCTTTTCTATTAATGTGCTGCTTGGAATGCATTATTGTACTGTATCTTTAACCTTTTGACAGTAATTACTGGTTTCCCTTTCATGGATTATCCCATTTGTGTAAACCTGCTCTGAATATTGCAAATAGCACTGAATCCATAAAAGATGCTTAATTGCTGCCTGTGCTGATCTAATTGGGACTTCAGTCCCAAATTTTCAAAACCATTCAGTTCCAGAAACATCTGAAGTTTAGTATTACTTTCCGAGACACTAAAGTCTGCTTCTGGGCATGACCAGTACCTCCTGAGCTGAGAAGTTCAGTGTTCATCCTCAGTGGGAATCAGAAACTGAGACTTCCTGCTTGTTTCAGAAATATATTCTTCTCATGGTTCTCAAAACATCAACTAAATCAAGCCTTACACCAGTAAAAGAGTGCCTTTAACTCCACCACTGTGATATAATTCAGCAATTTAAAAATTCATGCAGGATGTGGGAAATCTAGGTACATATCTCTCCCTCACTTGGAGGTAATTCAGACCCACAAATCTCGCCTCCTACATAAACAGTTATGGGAAAAATAGTATATAGGCATTTATATAACTACTACATTTTAATGGAAACCACAAGGAATTAAGTACTTGGACACCTAAGAAAAAGATGAATTTGAAATTATACAATTTCTTGCTGTTTTTCCTCTCTATTATAATCTCTTACCCATGTATATATGTAGATTTTGTATATTACCATGTTGCCTCCAGGACTCAAAATTAGTTATGTCTGTTATTCTAAATTAAAGTAATTGAAGCTATCATACTTCAGCATTTTTCGTCATATACACTGTATTTTATAGAAGAAATAGAATGTTTCTGGAATTTGTTGTTTTTAGAGATTTTGTAAAAACTTTATACATTGTTCTTTAAGACAGAAGAACTTTTATAGTGATAAGCACAGTGGGAGCAGCAGGGTGTGTTATACTTGGTATGACATAAAGGTGGCTACTTCACTGTTGAAATGACTGCATATTTTACTTAGTACATGTTCAGTCTCTGAAGTTATTGTGAGAAAAAGATGTTTTTGAAGGGAATGTAATTCCTATGAACTTGGGAAAATAGTTCTTCATCAAGAGATGTAGCTGTCAACAAAAATAAATACTCTTGGGTTTTGAATTCAACATGACACCAAAGTAGTCTGACTTATGAACCCAAATTCATTTATTTGTTGTGATAAAACCGTATCTGTACTTGAAACGGATAGTCTTATTTTGTTAGTGTGTTTGCTTATGCATGTATGTGTATATGGTAGCTTCGATGTGTGTACATGCGTGCAGTTGTTTGAGGGGGGTGGTGTTGGGTGAGGTTGGTTTTGGTTTTGGTTTCTTTCTAAGAATATAGTTAGAAGTCTGTAACATCAGAATAAAGTCTGCTAAACATCTCATAGACCATAAGAGCTTATTTTAAAAGCTCTGGTCTAGCTTTTTGAGGTGTACTCTGTGTGGCTAAAAGTCCTGTCAACAAATACTGCAGCTCAGACTGGAAGCGGGATTTTTGTATGCTCTCCTGGAAGTCCCCTCACTGACCCGGGTGGTCTCTGGCAGGGCAGAATTCACTGGGTTTCTCTGAAGCAAGTCCAGGCCTTCCATAAGTATTTGAACTAAAAGATTCACAAATTTAACTGTGGAAAAGATTGTGGTGTGATAGAAACAAATCCATATGGACATCTCTGCTTGCCTGTGCAAATACTGCTTGTCTAATTTCTTCAAATGTGCAAGTCAGACTTGAAGACTTAATCCAGATACGTTCAGCAGAAATTAAATGAACAAGTCAAAAGCTGACCTCTACTTCTGTAGCTTTTTGTCTGTTTTGCCTTGGCCTGATCTGATAAATTATGCTGAAGGGGATTTTCAGGGCTTTTGGGGTTTTTTTTCCCAAATGTTTTCATTAAAAATGCCCCTTTTTTAATAAACTGTAGATTTATAAGGAGATTTTACTAACCATAATCCTTATAAAGTTTGTGTGTATTCTCTTTCAGCTCCTTAGAGCTGGTAACAAGAGTTCTACCTTAGTAGGTTTATAGTCTTGCCAGTCAGTATTCTTGATACAATATTCATCCAGCCATTCAGTCCCAACTAGATGATGATATCTGTCTTCTACAAACATCTTTTTCATGGCTTCTTTTAGACAGAAAAGAACCTACTGAAACACTATAATAAGGATTCAGTCTAACTTCTTCATGTTAATGTGATGAAAATAGTAAGATTCTTGCTACTTATTGGTGGTTCTGTTCCAAGAAAATAAAATACTAATGCTCTTGAAGGGGAGAGAAAAGGCATATGGACCTGATGGAAAACTTGGATGCAGAGGAAAGGTTTCATCTAAATATTTTGAAACTTGGATATTTCATCTATTCCTATAAAACACCTCTGATAAATGTGTTTAAATGGAGAACGCTACAAGATAATGCCTCAAGAAAAAAATAGAGTTGTAATAGATGAAAAGAGTCTGTTCATGCTGCAAAAAACACTCTTACGTTGGAGCACTGAAGCTAGCAGCCCAAAGTTAAATCATAAGAATTGTTGGTTTGTGTTCATCTTTTAGTATCAAAGCATCACCCAATAACTTACTGAACAAAGAAACAAGTATGTCACATAGTTTTTCAAGTTTTCCCTACTTTTTACACTAATTTTGTTTCCATCATTTTGTGTATCATTCCAATTGTAGAGAAGATAATTGAAGTTGGCATTTACGTATGTGTTGCTGTATGTTAGTAATACAGAAGGAAAGATTGTAGAATGCTGTACTCTAAAAGAAAATATAGTGAAATGAAAGATGATGACTTTCTGACAGAGTGCCACTACCCCCCTTTCTTTGACATGTTCCTAATACTATAATCGAGTGTATTTTTCTTTCTCTCTCTTTTGCTCTGAGTTTTCCCAAAAAAGCCAAACAAGGACCCCTTTGATCCAAAATGCCCTGTTGATCGAGAATACTGAGGCAGTTCTGGCATCAAGACCTTTGTTTTCTGGTCTTTCAAGATTGCTACTTCCACACTGGACCAACTCATCCCAACTGTACAGTACTGTTCCTCACAGTGTGGGAACTAGATGGCTCTCCATGTTACAGTACTCCTAAATCCTATAAATAGTGGTGACTAGGTTGCCAAATAGGTAGTGCACCAGAAGAGTTGAAATGTGGCTTCTGGCTCACATAAGCAGAGGTATCCTGGCACAAGTGTTCTCCTGATATGAATAACTGGTAGTTATATAGCTGATATCTGTTCGAGACTGATAACAGGCATCTGGGTGATAATAGGTGAAACATGTTTCCTTAGTAAAATTCTGACAAAACCTTAGAATCAACATTCAAACAAGAAACCAGTTACATTTTGTCAACCTTAAAACAGTTTCTATTCCAGTTTTTAAAATAAAAAAGTCCCTAGTGAAGAAAACTTTATTCATTTTCCCTGATTGATGATGTTCAGATGAAAACTGTCAGTTCACCATTGTCTTTCTGCAGACACAGCCTAGAAGGAAAAATGGACAAAAAATGTGAGAGAAGCAATGGGATTTATGGAGCAGAAGAAAATGGAAAAATAGGATGTAAAATTGAAGAAGGATATGTGATAAAAAAAGGGGTGATAACCTAAGTAGTTAATTATATAGTATCCATGGCTTGTTCAGGTACTGTAGCAGATCAACTTTATGAGTCTTTTAGTGGTCTGAAACAAGACTTACGTATTTTGTCATTAATTAAGCTGAAGTTATTATTTACCTTCATATTATTTTTGTTTGTACTTCAGACTCATTCATTTAAAAATTTCTCTTCTTGAGTTTATTCTAAGAATTAGGGACTATATTATTCTAGTCGTAGACACAGATCCTAAAATACTAGGAATTCAAGTTTTATCTGCTTATAGCAAAGTGTTAAAATACCTTTCCTACCAGGAGGATTTTGGTAGTAGTAGCAAAACATGATTTCTGTTGGAGGGAATTTGATGCACAGTGTATGAGAGAGAAATATGGAAAACATTTCAAAAGTTTTCAGTGATTTTATAACAACTTTGCAGTCTCTGTAACATAGTGTTTATTACAGTACAATGTTTATCTGCAGTAATGTTCATTCCTGCATTTGTTGTCTAGCAGTACTGTCTAGTGTGGAAGCATCTGAACAACCAGCTTTACAGGTTATTTTTCTTACTATTTTACCTGTAAAGATTGTGCTTTTAAGTATAGATGCACAAGAAAAAGAAAGAGAAAAACCAAAACACTTCTTTGTAGGGATTTTGTGGTTAGGTTTAACACCGTTATGGACAAGTGGGTCATAGCACAGGACATCTGTTTTGACCCATTACATGAAACAAGCTCCATTTAATTTCAAAAAAGGTGCCACTACAGACTAGAATGTTTTCATTGCAGACTTTGAGTAAATCAACTGCATGGATCTCTTTCTCTACTACATTGATATAACTGAAGTTGATACTTTTATGCTCTCTCAACAGAGAGAGTAAGTGAAGTATATTTTCAATACTTTTTTAAACAAATTACAGTATTTTCTCATTTTAAACCACATGTAGTTTTGTCATGGTTTAACCCCAGTCAGCAGCCAAGCACCATGCAGCTGCTCCCTCACTCCCCCCGCCCCGCTTCCAGTGGAAAGAAGAATCAGGAAAGAAGGCAGAACTTGTGGGCTGAGATAAGAAAGGTTTAATAACTAAAGTAAAATATAATACAGTAATAATAATAATGAAATATAATAATAATAATAGTAATGAAAAGGAATATAACAAAAAAAGGAGGGGGGGGGGGGAAGGAAAAAAACAACCAGTGATGCACAGTGCAATTGCTCACCACCCACTGACCGATGCCAGAGCTGCAATCTGCCCCTCCTGGCCAACTCCCCCCAGTTCATATACTGGGCATGACGTTCCATGGTATGGAATACCCCTTTGGCTAGTTCAGGTCAGCTGCCCCAGCTCTGCTCCCTCCCAGCTTCTTGCACACCTGCTTGCTGGCAGAGCATGGGAAACTGAAAAGTCCTTGGCTTAAGATAAGTGCTACTTAGCAACAACTAAAACATCAGTGTGTTATCAACATCATTCTCACACTAAATCCAAAACCCAGCACTGTACCAGCTGCTAAGAAGAGAGTTAACTCTGTCCCAGACAAAACCAGGACAAGTTTGCATGAATATCTAAAAGTAAATGCCAAGTCTCTTCATATTTGATGAGGTATTTACTTCGTAGATGTAATTTTTTTTCTTTGAGACTCTCCAATACACAGAAAACTGTTCTGTGATGCTGAACAAAATGCATTTTAAATCTGTGATCTAGTGAATTACCAGAAGTTTCCTGTTGTCCACGTTTTGTCATATTGTGCATTATACCCACTTGAAAGAAATAAATGATGCTGTGATTAAATTGTTATATGTTTTTATATCGAAGTAGTCCTTTTGCAGTGATTGCATTAACTAATGAAGTTTCTGTAACTTACCTAATAAGACTAGCTACCATTTATGTGTCAGTAGGCTATAAAGCTGCTGGAACCTTTCTGTTAATGCTTCCATCCTTGCAATTCAAAAGGCTACTTTTCTTTTTAATGCCACTTAAAAAAAGCAGATTGATTTTTAAAATTATACAGTAGATACATTTCTAAGCTGGTATTGTTATCTCTTTCTTGAACAAATATGGTTGTGCTTTGAGTTGAAAACCTGTAATTGGGGAGGGGGGAAAAATAAACCAACCTGTTGTATACTTCACACTAGTACAACTCCTCACTCTCTTGGGTTTGTTACTGTTATGTGCTCTGAGTCAGGCGTCTTTTTATACACCTATCAGCTTAAAATTATAACACTTACTGGAATAAGAAGTATGAAATTGAGATTAAAAGCAAAAGTTCAGTATCTGCAGAACTTTTTAATTTATTGTGGTACTGTAGATAATGCACTGTAAAGTTCTCCAGAGCACCATCTGTTTCTGCTCTGTCTGACCCAAGGGATCTATAAAACTACTGACGGAAATTGAAGTTAAGGAACAAGCATGTATTTTACAGAATTTTAGATCATTTGATTGAGGTTTGCAGAATCTTTGTGAAAAACAATAATATTCCTTGTTGGATGATTTAGCTGCACCATGTAGGAAAGATGTATTAGAATATACTATATTAACAGTATTAGTTTCTTAAATATTGCTTTTCTCTGTATTATTCCACATAACCTGCTTATATGGAATTGTGCTTGTTAAAATATTAGATACACATCCTTTAATCCTCTTACTGATTTATTTTTTTTACACACAAAACCCCAGAAAACCCCCAAAACCAAAAAAACCCACTTTTTTAAAAATGTAGCTGTCGAGATACTTCAATCTCTAATGAACAGGTCTTCTCTAGGAGGATGTTTGTCTAAAGTCTGATCTGAAAGGGGGAATTTGTTTTAGTTTAATGGAGAGCAAAGCCAGTATTCAGGCTAGTATACAGTCATAGAATGGTTGAGGTTGGAACAGACCTCTGGAGGTCATCTGGTCCAACCCCCCCAACACCTAGAACAAGTTGCCCAGGACCATGTCCAGATGGCTTTTGAATATCGCCAAGGATGGAGACTCCACAACCTCTCTGGACAACCTGTGTCAGTGTTCAGTCACCCTCACAGTAAGAAAATATTTCCTGATGTTCCGATGGAGCCTCCTGTGTTTCAGTTTGTGCACATTGCCTCTTGTCCTGTCACAGGGCACCACTGGAAATAGCCTGGCTCCATCTTCTTTATACGCTCCGTTCAGGAATCTATCTCCATTGATTAGATCCCCCCTGAGCCTTCTCTAGGCTAGTCAGTCCCAACTATTTCAGCCTTTCCTCTCGTATGAGAGATGCTCCAGGCCCTTCATCATCTTTGTGGCCCTTCATTGGACTCTCTCCAGTATGTCCATGTCTCTTGTGCTGAGGAACTGAGAACTGGACACTTCTCTAGGTGTGACCTCATCAGTGCTGAGTAGAGGGGACCTGCCTTGACCTCTGCTGGCAATACTTTGTCTAATGAAGCTGAAGATACCATTCACCTTTTTTGCTGCAAAGGCATGTTGCTGGCTCATGTTCAACTTGGTGTCAGTCAGGACCAAGTCCTTTTGTGCCAAGCTGCTTTCCAGCTGGGTGACCCCCAGCATGTACTGGTGCCTGGGGTTGTTCCTCCCCAGGTGCAGGACTTCACACTTCTTGTTCAGCTGCATGAGGTTCCTGTCAGCCCATTTCTCCAGCCTGTTGACGTTTCTCTGGATGGCAACACAACCCTCTGGTGCCTCTGCCACTCCTCCCAGTTTTGTGTCATTAGCAGACTTCCTGACGGTACACTCTACCCCATCATCCAGATCTTTCATGAAGATGTTAACCAGGGCTGGCTGCAGTATTGACCCGTAGGGTACGCTGTTAGTTACTGGCCTCCAGCTAGACTGTGCCACTGATCACCACCCTCTGGACCCAGCCATTCAGCCACTTTTCAGTCTACCTCCCTGTCCATCCAGCCCGTACATCAACAGCTTCTCTATGAGGATCTTCTGGCTTATGCCCTGCTGTGTTGTCCCTCCAGCTGTAAAAGGTGCTATTAATGGATACTTGTCTCTTGCGTTTTTAAAAACAGATGAGTGTTATTTTAATAACTTTTGCAGAATACAGCATAATAAATAAATTTAAATGGTTGTATATTTAAGAAAAGTGCTATGGTACTTTTCCTCAATATTAGCAGGGGGAGTTACAAATAATGCCCCTAAAATTTGAAAAGTGATGATTCTCTTAAGTTCCTCAATGAAACAAGAGAGGTACTGTGCCATGCTTTTAAGGGAACCTGTCAGATAACTCAGTTCACAATCTGTATTTCTAAAAATGGCCTTGAGACCTATGTGGTAAACAAATATTGAAGTCTCTCAATTCTCACTTCATTATCACAAAACTTGTGGAAAATAGCCATTCATCAGTGGCTGATATCTGGGGTAGTTATGCTGAGTTAGCCAGTATTTTTTTTTTCCCCTGCTTCACTGCTTATTACCAATCTGGATTAAAATATTATCTAAAATTCTAGGTCTTCATTTTGGGGGGAGTAATTGGCGTAGTAAATTTTCAGCGAAGAACTATTGCTTATTTACAGGGCATGTTTGAAATACAGTTTTCAAGAACATTGAAATAATTAAACAACAAAAGCTAGGGTCTTCCTTCATAGTCCACAACTTTTTCAAGCTCATTCTCAGCAAAAGGCCCCTGTAGGCATTTTCCCACATTTTTAGCACATTTTCATCCTCCTCCAAGTTTTTTCCCAGCTTGTCTTTTACAGACCTGTGAGTCTTTACAAAACAATAATCAGTAATCTGTATCTGTCCTCCCCTGTATACCGATGTGAACCTCTTCTTTAGAGAAATGTTTCAGTGTATGTTTGTGGAGAATATTATTACTTCATAAAAGAACTCAATGATTTATTGAAGATTTTTTAAAGTGAATCAGAATTGATCCCGTAACACACATCCATTTTAGTCATCTGTCCTCACCTGAGAGCCTAACATTATGTTACCATTCTGATACTAACATATTTTAGCTTATTTAGTTCTTTAAATATGAAGTTTGCTTTTAGTCTTTCACTTCAGGAATCCACAATATTTTCATATGGGGTTTTTCTTTTCGCATTTAATTCCATTAGGTAGTTTCCATTCTGAGTCCTCAGACCTTCACAGTTTAATTGTACTTGGTCTAGTACTAGATATTTGTTAGCCAGAGTCTGCTATTCCCAGCTATACTTCAAAGATCCTTTTCCATATTTAATAGTTACGTTCTCATTCTTGTTCTTTGACTGCACAGGTACAAACAGAAACAGCAGAGCTGATCTTTGAACTACCAAATTTACCTTTTCTGCTTATGATGGTCTGTCTTGGTAGTATTACCATTCTAATATTCTTCCTTTTTATTGGTTAGTCTTTTCCCAGTATCAGCATTTAACTGAATTCTTTCCCTCAGCATATTATTGCCAATCTCCTTTATAAACAAAAGTTACGGGTTTTTTCTGTTTAAAATGTTATGAATCAAATTCAGGACACATTCCTATTGTAGTTATGCATACAACAACACTTAAAAGATCAATGATATTCAGCTGCCATCTTTCTCCATAGCAGCTTCCCCTTCTGATGTGCAATAGGGAGGAATGACTTCAGTTCTTTACAAATTCTAGTGAAACTCAATGTTTCCTGTACTCCTTCCTGTTACACCTATTACAGTGCAGACAGCCCCTGTCCTGATAACGAACTCTGTAGAACCACCACAACTCATCTGCTCATCGTGGCTTTACATCTTTGCCAGATACTGTTTCTTACATCATTTTTGCATCAACTCAGATAGGGTTCCCTGTGAATCTTTTACTCTGAGGCAAAAGAGGACTGTCTAGGCTTTACTTGCAGAACAGCTAATGTTCTCTGATTACAAACACAATTAAAAGTAGCGTGATAAATCTCACCTTGCTAACGTTTTCTAGCTTGTCTAATTTTACATCCAGGTGGCTAATTCTCTTTAATTTTCTAAAGATTATTTTTCAGGTCTGTTAGTTCAAGCTGTAGCGCAACCTTGTTAGCCAAACTTTTGCTAACAGAACCTTCTTCTCTTCCTAATTCTCGAGGAAGCTTGCTTGCTTTGTGTGTCATTCTCCTCTCCAGCTTTTTGAGGAAATTTCCAGGTATTAATATTTATTGTGAAGCCTTTTTTCTTTACTCTTTTCTTGCTTTTTATCTTTGAAAGCAAATCTTCCATCACTGTTTCTGTCTAAAGTCAACAGAGATAGCAACTGATAATTTCTCTTCATAAGAGCTATTTCTGGCACCATCATTTATTGCTGGTTTATTTGGGTTTTTTTCCCAAATAAGAAATATTTATTGAGGTAACCTAGGCTTTCATAAAATGCAAGGAAGGAATTAAATGCCTATGAACTTAATTCACAAAGTGAAAATGAGCAGCCACTCTAAGCTAGTCACAAGAACAGGTAATAAGGTGCAGTCTTGCATTTCATCCCTTTCTGGGCTCAAATGCCTTACTGTGGTTAGAGATAAGT
Source organism: Gymnogyps californianus (assembly GCF_018139145.2). Lineage (NCBI taxonomy): Eukaryota > Metazoa > Chordata > Aves > Accipitriformes > Cathartidae > Gymnogyps > Gymnogyps californianus. Next base: position 27,450,355 of record NC_059474.1, on the reverse strand, counting down.
GCTAATCTGATGATTGACAAACCTGAACTACCTCCCACAGTTAGACGCTTATCACCTATGTTTTTTAAAATACCCATTTATCCAACAGTTAAATACTAGAACATTCACCCAAATGAATGTTACCCAAAAGCCAGATTTAATTTTCTCTCTACTTTGCAACTTTCAGGATAATGCTTTGTGCTGAAAGGGTGATTGAACAGAGAACTGTGTCTTCTGCTGTTCCACTTCGTAGGGAATAATCAAATATTTACTAGATCAGAAGAGACAATGTGCTGGCTTTTGCTCAGCCTGAGTGATTAAGGTACTCTCTAGGAAAAGGCAAGGTGTGTGTTCCAATGGATACTTAGAACATTAAAATATTCACTGAAACAAGGGACTGAACTATGGATACATCTGTAGAAGAGAGACCTAAGTCTCTGTTAATTCTCTGTATTGCTCTGTGTCACCACAGAGGTACTTCTTGAAGCTTTAGGATTTATAGTACATGTCTGTGTTTGTGAGCTTTTGTATATATGTATTTATTATTTATAATATTATTTATTATTTGTGTTTATATAATTAAGACCATAATTGTAATCATCCCTCTGTGGGATACAGCCCACCCTTCATACCTGCCTGCAGTGAGGAAATTGGTGATCTTGCAGTGGACTATTTGTATCCTTAGCTGAAGAAAATGAGAGGAGCTAGGGAAAAAAGTAAAGGCATGTTCCGTAGTCTATCCTTACTCATTTTTCTCATCTCATAGGGGATTTGGTCAAGTAAGTATTTATAGATTCTGTCTGCAGATATCCACAGTTATCTGCCTCCTGACTGCTTGGTATTTCCTCTGTTTCAGTACCTCTTACTATTTGTTGTATACCAGTAAGGCTTTGTTTTGTATTTGCAGAAAATGGAGGGACTCCCTTTTTAATATACCTAATAAGCAGAGTTCCTACTTGGTTCTTAATAGGAACTATGAGATGTTTTTTAAACTCTAAATAGCAAAGAAAAACTAGAGGCATTACAAGAACTCACTTGTAGGAACTTCACTGCACTGGGAGTTAATGCAGATCTGTTTTAATATTACAACAGTAAGTACTTTGGCAGGTATGAAGGCAAACACATGCAGTTAACTAAAACTAATGAAGTTGTCTCTGTAGGTTGTTGCAAAGAGAAACTGTTGCTGGTTTGATGGTGTTGAGGAGGTATTATTTTAATGGTTCTGTGGTGTATAGGGAGAGGATATGTACCTAGATGATATCTGAAATAGATAAACTGAAAAGGATTTTCATAAGCTTTTCTGCAGCAAGAATTTTACTCTTGTTTTCATCTTTCTCTTTTTACTTTTAGAAGGCTTTTCAAAATCTGAGCTAGCTGTTTTGGCAGATCGTTGCATAGTAAAGAAAAAGGGAATATTCTCTGTTCATCTTCACATGTAATTTCCTAACAGTACTGCTTCATCAGTGCATTAAAAATGTTTTGCAGCCAGGATTTCTAATCTGCCACTAAGCCATGAAGGGGAGTATTTCTCAGCATTTTTTTTCTTTTTAAAAAAATTAAGAACTTACATAAAAATCTGTACATTGCACTTAATAAAAAATGTTAATTCATTTTAGAAAGTCCTAATATTGAGCATGAGCTACACATAGAACAAATTATTTATCCTCCCTGCAGGATTTGTAAGTCCTACAATAAACTAGGCTTCCCAGCTCTAATTTTGGATTACTTCTGAATTCCCCTGGGAGCCACTTTTGTGGCAGATTCCATTTGGTTTCACAAGGCCTAAAGGGGGAAAACTTGGCATAGACCACAAATCTCTCACATTAGGAACAATTTGTAAACCACGAACAGAGGCAGCCAGAGTCCGTCCCCAGAACAGGCTGCTCCTGTTAGTGCCATTGTCTGAAAAGGATTGGTTTGCCATTTCCCAGATGACCTGCCTATGTGTAGAGAGATGTGAAAAGTTAGAGACAAAAATGTTTTCTACAGAGTGAGGGGGGAGCTTTCTTGTACAGAAAGGAAGGAAATACCTCTGTGGGATTTTATTTTTTCCCCTCTTCGTCCAAAAAATACAAAGAGGCCCTCTGTCTTTAATGCGAATGTCGGCTTTAAATCTTTTAGGTTTGGATTAACGCTGTAAAAGAAAAAAAAAATCTGACAGGCTTTCAAATATGACGCAGAAAATCTTTTTTTTTTTCCCCTCAATTCATGTTGTTCATTTGTAAAGCCAAAGGCTGGATGGACTGAATAGTAGGCGCCAGTTGTTCCTTCATTCATAGTTAGCATTACAATGGTCAGAATTAACATCCTAAGACCTACATTATCACTTTTGCTGTTTCACCAGCAAACATTTAATACAGGGTGGCTAACGCAAGGACAGCTCTTTGCTACATTCTTATAAATTAAAAAATGTTGTTAATAATAGGAAGTAAGAGTCGTAATTACTTCAAGTTGTATTTTTTATGCTTGTTTTTTTAGGAAACTTTGTCTCTCTAATTGCTACTTAATTATAAAAAGTCTTGCAAAATGTAGTTGTGATAGACATTTCCTATTAGCTGCTGTTTTAGGAAATGAGTATTTCATCAAGTATGTCAAAAGTCATGTTTTGCTTATAAAGTGACTGTGCTAATAGATTTTCTCCGCTTCCTGATAGAAAATTTTCTTTTTTTTTTCCTCTGCTGAAAATGTGAATTGTTTTATTTTGAACCTGTCACTGCTCAATGTTTGCTGACAGCTGTTGGCAGACATCATTACTAGAATCTCAGGGCAATATCTATGTCCTTTTAACATAACTGTGGATAGTTTACCAAATTTTCAGTTCAAATGCATTCTAATGCTTTCCAAAGAATCAGTGTCAGTAGGAATTTGGATACAAAAACAAGGTAAATAAAACTTTTTACCTATATGAGAACGAAATTTATTTTCTGAAAATAATTCACTTCTGTTTTTACACATGAACATATCAAGTGTAATTCTAAAATGTTCATGTATACACATTCAGAAATTAGACTTCAGCTACTGCAAGCTACCTGCATTTGTCTGCTAATTAACATCAGTAAAATTTCAGTTTGTTTATTTTAGTTATGTAGTGAGGTTTACCCTTTGAAAGGAATTAGTCTCCAAGTAATGAAGCGAAGGATTTGAAACGGTATCGTTGTGTAGCAATGTTACTTTCAATCTCTGTGCAATCTAATTACGTTACAAAGGTATTTTTAATACTGACTGCAAAACAATCTTTCAGTAATATGCTTCATTAAGTATTTATCATACTCCTTGCATCCATAATATTATTGATGGAGATACTTGGGCATGAATTACACGGGTAGATTGAAGGGTTTTTTTTCCTTTAATGTCCATACATTATGATGTTTGTTTTGGCTTTTTAGTGTGTTTTAGTTTTTAGTATGTTTACAGACCAAGTTAAGTTATGAACAGAAGAAATTCCTATGTATTAATATAAAGCGGTGTATAAAAAAGCTATACAGCTTTTTTACTTTTATACAGCTAAAAGCAATGATCTTGTTTGCAAATATTTCACAATGTGTTAATGTGTTAGATCTTCATTTAACAATATGTTGCATACTTCCATAATTATGTAATTAGTTGTTTTCTTAGCTCTCATTTTTAAGCAGTTTGTTGAACAGGAGTCTGTGGCAGTGTGGGAACTGTGGTACAGTGAGTTCTGTTGGAGATAACTTTGATCTGAGTTATATTGCAAAATGATTGTAACAGCATCCAATATCCATATCAAGGGTCAGGAACCATTATATCCTGGTAGGGTTGATTGCAAATAAGAAATTGTACTCATAATGTATTGACAAAGGCGGGGGGGGGGAGTGGATTTTCGATAAATCTGATTTTAATGGAAATGTCTACAATCAGCATAGTAGTGTAGAGCAGGGTTGTGGAGGGGTAGATTCCCCCTCTCTCTCAGAGCTAAGCAGTGCGATCTTTCTACCAGCTTCTTAACATGAATTAGTGCTTACTATCTACTGGATTTCTATAGCGACTCAGGGGATTTTAGAATGGAGTTAAAGTTTTATTTCACACTAGAGAGTCTAGAATGGTTCATTTAAATTTGCTTTTGATACCGTCAACCACATAATTGATATTTCTGAGGTTTTTTTCCTAGTTCTTGTCATAAAATCATCACATTTTGTGCTTTTTTCCCTCCAGGCAGCGATGATGTTCAGCTCTGGAGTGTTTTGGATGGGACTTCTATGTATTCCTATGACAGCTTTACTTTTTGATGTAGTATACAAAGTGTGAGTACAGAAATGCCTGACTTGTACTGTACATGTACTGACTTTTAAATGTGTGTTCTAATTACTAATATAAGAAAAGCAAATGAAGATCAGCTCTGGTGATTATATAAAATTATTTTTTACCTTGTTTGTTTTTGACAAACTTTATTACAAGTATTATTAGTATTTTAAATGTTTCAATAATTGTAATGTCTTTCTATAAATACTTGTTTCTAATTTGCAGGAACAGCTGATAAAATATATTATTTAGACTTGCTTTATAATATTTCTTCTTGTAAAGCTTAATTTTAAGTCATCTGGGAAAATGGATTTGTAAATTGAATGTTTATATAAGTGTTAAAACAATCTGTTCGTTTACTTTCAAGAAGAGTAAATCTGGCAGTATTTTGTATTACTTACAGAGTAAAGAGAGCTACTTTTAAGACACTGGTAGATGAAGTTCAGGAGTTGGAAGCAAAGTCTGAGGATCCTGGGGCAGTTGTGCATGGCAAGAGGTACTGTAAAAATCTGTAGATCATTGGGTTTTTTTTTAAAAAAAAAAAAGCTAAATATTTTCAGCTTTATACATGTATCAAAGATGAAAGGTTATTTTTCAAAATTCATACAAACAAAAAGCATCTGTAAAGAGGTTTCAGGTCGACTGAGCCTGTATGTTTTTTCATATGCTTAAATGTAGGTTTTACCAAAGGCTTTAACTGATGTGTTTCTTTGTAGCTGACTTTATGTTTCTAGTTATTATGTGTAGAATAAACTTGAGGTATGATTTTGATTGTGTCACTTTTGACTGTGTTAACAATTAATACAGTGAGTTTAAACCTGCATCATTCACTAGTATAGTTATAAATTGGGCCTAAGCACAATTTAAAAAATAAAATAAATGTTTAAAACCTGCTTGGTAGCATAGGGAAAAACAGCAAAATCTGTCTACGATTTGCTGAAATTGAATAGAACAAGCTGGCTTTGTATCTAATGCCAGTCTAGAGCAAACAAATTTGACAAAATTATTTCTTACCTCATATAGGTTAAACTTAAGACTCCACAAGAATTCCCTTGTTACATCCTCCTTCATGGGTCAGGCAGGTAATTTGAAAAGGGAGAAAATAAAACTGAACAATTGGACAATTTCTATGTGTAAACTCAGCGTAAAGGTGTGCACTCAGTAAAATACTTAGGACTTTTTAACCCTAGCTGAACTCGTAGCAAGCGCTTGCTGAACGGGAGTATGAGATGACAAAGCCCCCCTCTCCCCTCCTTCCAACTCATTAGTGCCATTTGGCTGAGCTAGAGCTTTCTTTCCTTGTCTTCATTTTCATGAGTTTTGTGAAGTCTAAAAAACGCCGAAACTGTTGATACTTGATTTTCCTGTTCTTTCTTTCCTTTGGACTGCTGATTTTTTTAGTATCTTCATGGCAAAGGGCTTAGCCAAGAAGGCTTTTTTCCTACCAAGGTATGCATGGAAGGAAACCAGAAAAAACACAAATAGCCACTTCTTTTACTGTAGGTTCAATTTTCAGGAAGCACCTTTTGTTCATAAAGATACTTAATCTCCCTTTTTCCTTCAATCTTACTGTATCCCTCCTCCGGTTCTGTGGGAATCAGCTTACTAGGATTTACCAGGTTGAGACCAAATTACTTGGATACCGAGGTGATGACCACCATTTCTAATGGGTGGAATATCCAGCTTGTGTGAGTGTTTGCTCCTACTTTTCCTTTCTTTTCCTAGAAATTATTTTCACAACAATGTTTTGTCTCTACTGGAGTTCATCTTCCCTGGTACCATAGACAAATACCAGGGAGGCAGCATGAGGCCTAGAAGCTCATCCCACCACCTGTGGAACACCTAGTCTAGTGTGCTGGGCTACACAGGAGCACATACCTGCATAGTGTCTCCCATCAGGCTCTATATGCTCTCTTCGTAGCAGCAGCTTCAGACTGGAAGTACTGCAAAATCCCCTAGTTAATGACAATTCCTGCATCAAGCATACTTTTCCTTCGTCACTGCAAGACCCAACTAGTGCCTGCAAGAGTAAGTTCTCTTACCTTTAAAGGTGATCTACATTGATTGTTGTGGATGCCTTTCTCCAGTGGCAGTGCTCATTCAGGCAGCTTCAGGGCAAGATTTTCCTCCAAATTAACCAACTCATATATCAATGTGCTGAGCTTTGAGCCAGAAGCAATATATGCTGTGTGCTCTTTTGCAAAGAACAAACGTTGTAAAAGAATGAATTGCAGAAGAGAAAGCAGACATTAGTACTAGACAGTACTAAAAGGGGAACATCTTGTGGACGTAGAAGAAAGTAAGGTAATGTACCTTTTTAGTGTTCCATACTTGCATTCCCAGGACTTCTCTTGTATTCCCAAATTCAGCTACTTTTACTTCAGTTGTCTAGGCATTATGCTCTTCCTTCATCCTACAGAATGTTTTCCAAATCCCTTCTTATTTAGTTAAGAGGAACTTGGTGTTTTCACCACTAGTTTTATAATTATCTTTTTATCCCACAATTAAGTAGTTAGGAGGGCTTCATGAAGGTTTAGTTAGCTGCCAGAACGTCTTTCTCAGATCCATTCCTTCTCCACAAAGTTATTTTTAGACCTGTATTCTTTGAAGTATACAAGCATCCACCTAACATGCAAATCAATGGATGTTAGACATCTTAATCTCTCTTAAGGATTTATTCCCTCCATTATTTTTTTAAATTATATCTTAATTCAGGTAATAGAGCCAAAACTTCACCTTTTGTGGAGAAAGTATTCTTTGTTAAAGAAATGGTCTGATGAACTGACTGACTTGCATCTTCAGAAATTTTACTGAACTATTGTAAACATTTTTGAGTCTCCTAAGTTGCGGAAGCCTGGATTAACTAGTTACCAGTGCAGAGTAAGTAGTTAAATTGGTAAGGAATGTCCTCTACATCTGTTTTAAATATGTACATGAGACTTTTTTATGCTTGAGTTGCAGTGTTTTTCATGCAAGAACAAATAGGTTTTTTTTAAAAACTTACTGTGTATTCTTCAGCACCAAATAATATTTTTCTAGTGTGCATACGTCTGGAAGTACCTTTTTATGTTGTAGCAGAAGAAGGGATTTGTTCTCATGAAATGCCAAAATAACGTAAGAAGATATAAAGCACTGTTTGATTAAGAACTGGGAAATAGTGAGAAAGATAACTCAGGAAGTTTTCCACTCTGTTCCTTCCCATCTTAAATATAGTACAACACAAAATAAGAGGCTCAGCTTCCACAGATAACACGTCAGGATTCTACTATTGGCTAGATGCTGTAATGAGACAGTATCTGAATGTTTACTTAGAAGTATATTAGTGTTAATTTTTATTGTTGTTTTTTCAGCTAGAATATATTTGTTGCAGATTTTTAGAACTGTGTTGACCTGATACTGCATGCATTTAAATACAACTAAGATTGTAAGGCTTTACCTTTTGATGTTTTCCTATCAAACAGTCTTAGGATGGGAATTTTCTATTTAAATTCTAAATTTGCGCTTTCAGCTGTTTTCTTAAAATTAGGATAAAAATTGACATTTACATTGAAATAATTTAAAATATTGTTCTTCAAAGATCTTTATTGTATTTTAGCATATGCTTTAAAAGTAGCACATGCTAATATAGTCTTAAAATCTGTCATCCCTTGTATTTTTACAGTGCTGATTTGTAAAGGTTTTCAAACTGTGTTATCATTGAAGGCTCAGGAAGAGCATTCCTATTGTATCTTGCTGTTTCAGTGTGTGTAAGGATACGTAATCAGATTTTTCCCCAAAACCGTCCAAAAGTACTTTATTTTGTTCTTCTGTAGGCAACACATTGAAAATGGTTTTATCACATATATTTGTCAGTTAAGTAAGAATGTATCTTGAGCAAGAAGGTGTGAATTTTGCATGGTCACTTTTCCGACAGAAAGTAAACTTTCATGGTGGAATACTATTGACTTGAGGGTGCCTTGATAGCATAAATAATAGAGCAGCTTCAGTGGATTAACAACTTTGTGCCACAAAAAGTATGATTTCTATCATTGGAGCCATTGTAATTGAAATGCCACAAAGCCATTTCTACTCAAAATTGAAATGACTAAGGTAAAAGGATACTTTTTGTATATAAACCATTGTTCAAAAACAGTTTTTCTGATACCTTGTATGTAATGCTTAAGCAGAAACAACAGTATTAATACTTACTACAAAAATATTTTTACTGGGTTGAATACTACATAGACTAACAGTAACATGAATAACAGCCCAAACTTGTGGAAACTTCTTTAGAGATAGATACTGCAAATGCTGCTTCATATAATCATTGTTTTTCATTCAGTCCACTTGGAAATTATTTTTAGACCAGCTAAGTGGTTGGTCAGGAATACATAAAGTAGTAATTTTTTTTTCTATAAATGAGATTAATTGCCTGTAAAAGTGTACATTTCATGTTCAAAAATAGTTAATATTCTGCTTGTCCATATAGGTACATACAATGAGCATACGCATTTAGTTACTATGATTTATCATTGGTTAATTATGAAACCATGTTTTCTTGGCTTTGCATGTAGATTTTTAAAAATGCTTTTGAATGGCAACAGGATGATTCATAATAAAGAGCCTGCAGCATTTCAAGTATAGAAATAGAGCAGAATTTAATACCTGAATAGCTGGAAGCACTTTTCTTTTCCCAAATGTATTTCCTACTTAATTTGTATTTTCTGTACTAGCAATCAGATCTGTGCAGTGGAAACTTCATTATACATAAACTAAGAAATGTGCATACTTCATGTTCTTGTAAAACTTAAGGCAGCATTTTCAGTGCTTAGCATTTAAGCAATCTGAACATTTCATTCTGGAACACAAGCAAAGAATAATGGTGGTACCAAAAATGCAATAGGCCTGCTATGTTTTTAATAAAACAGTTTTTTATTAGAAAATAGGACCAAAACTTTCATAGAAATTTGCTGATTTCAACTCACATTAAGAAGAGTTTCTCAGATGTATTGCAAAGGAGATAACAGCTGATAACTATCTTAAGTATTCGCATGGTCTTCCACCTCTTTCACCTCCCATCTTACATGAAGATATTTCTTCATTCTCTCTGTGTATCCTTGTGGTTTAAACCTCAGTCCCTAATTTTTTATTAATCTTGTCACTTTAACAGTTTGTAGCTCTGAACTAAAAAACAAGTCTCCTACACAGCCTAGAGGAGCAATTAGGATGGGGGGGGGGGGGAAATCCCCAAAGAGCTAGCTTATGCAAACACTGAGAGTAAGGTGTGTCTCAGTACTCCAACCTCTCCGTTCTTGGTTCAGTCAGCAGGTGCCCACTGCTTTCCTGGAATTGGTACCTAATTCCTTTTTTACAAGGAAGTCTCATTCCCTCTTTTCATTCAGAACATGACCACAGAAGCAGTTTCCCCTGCCTGTCCCCTTACCCTGTAGATTTTGCAGTTAGCATTCCTCTGTGGATGTGGGAATAGTAGGTTTATTGCTCTGTTCCAACTTAGAAGAGCCAAGCTTTCACCTCCTGGTATATGCTTTAACTACCAGACTGGAGGGGAACAAAAAGGGGAGATAGACCATTAGTCTCTCCAGTTTAACACAAAGGTTCAACTTCATATATAAGAAGTATATACTCAACTGAAGAAAGAATGAGCATTTCTAATTTAATGGTTTGAATGCTAATCTAGTGAGGGAAACAGTCTAGTTCCATTCCTTGCACCACTTAGTCTGCATGGTAGCCTGGGAAGGTAAATCTGTTGAGCTAATTGACAATAATGTTAAAAAGTAATTTGTCTGATCACAACTCAGTAACATAGGTATGTGAAATCTGTTTTACTTACTACATCCTTACAGAAGAGACAACTTTGGTAATCTAGCAAAACTATAACAAAATTAAATCACTATATACTCAGAATAAATATAAGATACTTTTTTAAAGTGAATTAATTTTTAGACCATTTCACATGGGGAGGGGCTGGATTTTTCAGCATTGGAAATGTTTAAATGATAGGTTGGTATTTCTCTGAAACACAAGCTCTAATTCACAGTGAATATCAAATCTAGAGGAAGAAATTGAAGGTTTTGTGTGAGTTTTTTTAACATAGTCCCTTGCACATCTTTAATATGTTATCAAAATTGTCAGATTTTGAAAGCTTTCTGAGCTATGGGTAGTCCGTCTGTTATTTATTTAGTAATGTAGGATCCTATTTGAGAGAACTTTAAATGTAAGAAAGATGGATGGTAAGGAAACCTGATACCTTCACTACGCCGTTCACTACAGTTTGCAGCATTCAGCTGATGCTTGAGTCTCAGTTTAAACACTGTTTAATACTCCTGTTCTCTAGTTGGACTGAAGTGGAGAGTTGCTTGGATCACATTAAAGCACAATAAACACATAACACAACAGACTCAGTACTGCTGAGAAGGAAGGAGATGGGCTGAAGTGACCAACCTCTAGTAGTAATAGTAGCCTGTTATTTGGGTATGATCTCCAGAAAAAAACCTTCTAGAGTTTTGTGGAGAATACACCTTGCTAGAACACTTTTCATGGAAGTAATATGTTTCTGTACACACACCTGATGGCCATGGATGTGACTTTCCCTCCGTCTTCTTTTCCCATCCCTTTGGGGTACTGTGTCAGTAGAGGCTAAGAGCACTGTCTTATATAAGAAAAAGAAAGACCGTAATTCAGCCTGGCACTAATCAGGCCATGCTACATCAAGGAAGCCAGTGCCTTCCCTTTACACCACATATTTCTAAAGGAGTCACACTCAAACGTTTACAATATTATTCATTTATTTCTATTGTCAGCGCACAACAATGCTTCAAACAGATGTTTTGCCTGTACTGTGATGAGTGAAAACACTACCAGGGATCTGGACTTCATAATCTGCCCTCACACACACTTTTAATCATCTTTTTAATAATTAGTTCAGGCACAATTAAAAAAAAAGGGGGGAATGGGCACTTTTCATTTAATAATTAAGTCCCATTTAACAGACTCAAAGATAAAGGGATACTGTAATTACTAAGTAAATATTTTTCACGTGTCCACTTTCTTTCTAGCTTAACTGAAAGAGCCCAACTACTGAAGAATGTTTTTAAGAAGAACCATGTGAACTTGTATCGCTCTGACTCTCTGCAGCAAAACTTGCTTCGTAAGTGTTCACTGGCAAATAAAAATTAATATCCACTAGTAGTATAGAAGTAAAATTCTACCTTTCACTGCATTTGTTTATAGTAAAGATGCAGTATCCTAAACCCAGTAGACCGTGTTCTTTGCCTGTTGGTAGGTTTCTCTTCATTCCCAAGATACTGCACAGAGTTCTTTCTGCTATTTCATAATTGCAAAATCATGTAAGAAATGGCGTGGTTTTTCTACCTACTAATTGCTAAAAAGAGGTTTATTCCCCTCTATTGACCTTTGTTAAGTTGTTTTTATTAAAGCTTTAACAGAAAAATCTGATCAAAACTTAATTGGTTTCTATTTTGTTTTATATCTGCAGATGGCTACGCCTTCTCTCAAGATGAAAATGGAATAGTTTCCCAGTCTGAAGTAATAAGAGCTTATGATACCACAAAACAAAGGCCTGAGGAATGGTGAAGGAACACAGCTCGAGATTTAGGCTTTAGTAGTTACTTTTGTGAGACAGACTACTAGATCTTTGCTGGGAGCTGCGACCATGGCCCAGTTATGAGAGATTTAAAGATCTATGATGGTCTTGTTCCATAAAGTTTGGATTTGTGTATTCAGTAGACATAAGCACTGTGCAACTATACTGTAACACACCATCTCTAAATTTTTTAACAAGTATTTGCTTAGCCTTTGTAAACAGATCGGAATTTACCTTGTATCTTGCCAGCTTGCTTATTTTACAATGAAGTTGAATCAATACTGGTCATATACTCGGAAGGCAATGGTCAGATCACTAAACATACTTTACATTGATGGACCATTAGCATCTGTGAAGGTTTTTAAGTGTTAATGTATTTAAATACAGTTGATAACAAGCCTTTGATTTCAACAAGTGCTGAGAAAAATAGTATCTTAATGGTGTCAATTCACCTTCTTTGAGAAAGATTTTGAGTCAAGATGTTTATAGCTGTTTGTGTCAGACTAACCTAAAAACGTTTGCCAAAGAAGTTCCATAAATGTTTTCTGTTGTTAGAAATAATTTGAAAGGAAATTAACTCCAGTCCTGATCTCAGAACTGCATGCTTGAGTCTCCACACTTGAGGAGAAAGATTTACAGTACAGTGAGTCTAATTTGAGTGGCCTTTACGGCATTTGCTTTCAAAACTGCAAGTCTTTGCACCTTTGGCCTTATACAAGCTTTTCCCTTATTTTCATTCAGTATTGCGTATGTTGAAAATGGCTGCCACCTTGTAAAATTGAGTACACATATTATTTTGTTCGATTTTTAAGAATTGCTCTGCCTTACTTCCCTTTAGCAAACTTCAGTTATTTTTGCGATGCTTAGTTGTATCTGCTTATACTGTAGGTTCAAAAGAAAGTTTGTTTTAACTTATTTTTTAAAATTAATTAAATTTTCAACATTTTTATACTAAAATTATTTGAAATGCATACATTGAAATAGAGAGCAAAGCATGCCCTTCGCTGGTCTGTGGTATGTACTGTTTTATTTGCACTAAAGCCACTTCCTGCAAAGGTGTGAAATACATTGCAGCAGCCTCTTTACAACTTACTGGTCATGCAGAATACCTATATACTCTCACCTTTAATGAAGAATGGAGAGGAGGTGACTGCAGAAAAAGATACCCACCTCGTTTAAGGAAAAAAGAAAAAAAGGAGGGAAGTGTTAAATGAGAACATTGTGATAACTTTTTTAAGTAGTTATACTTGGTATTTCTCAGCTTTCCACCCAACAACCATCAGGTTTCAAACTAAGAAAAGCTACTTTTAACTTCAGAATTTAGTTAAATCTTGTAGCTTTTTAGTCCATGTTTAATTCTGAGTTTAAAAGCCACCATAATTACATTTAAAATTTTTCTATAGTAGCAGTTGGTTTTATTTTTAATTAAATTTCTGTGCATTACATAGAAATGATCTTTTTTTTCCTTGAATGGAGATCAACTAGATGGAAAAGCAGAACAATGACATCCCCAATGATGTGCTAAATTAAGAATTTCCTCTTTGCTCTCCAAATCATCCGCTTTCAACTTAGAAGTAACAAGTCATCCAATCCCATCTTTTCTCTGACCTCCTTCATTAGTCACACACTTACTAAAAGATGACTTTACCTCCTTGCCTTTCATCTAACTAAACATTTAACATACAACTTTATTGCACTATCCAAGTTTCTTATGCTCCATTCTGAGAGAAACTTACAAATACACATGGAAAGCCCAACAAAAGGCACTATATGAAGGTACATATTTAGGAAGGCGTATCAATGGGAAGGCAGTCTGCATTTCATATGCATGTTATGCAATGTCTTCCTCTCACTTTCCCGGAGTGATCTTTAAACAGAAAACAGAAGACACAGGGACAAAGGGAACGTATCCCACTAGAAACAGTACTGCCAGTCAGTCATGCAGACAAGAACTGCCTTCAGAAAAGCCATTTCAGGCATAGATAAATAGATGGATCAATATGGAGGGCCAAATCACTTGACCTAAGGCAAGAAAAAATTTGGGGGCATGCCCCTTTCCTAAAATGGGGATCCCTATTTTCTGTCATCCAAGGGACAATGACCAACTTCAAAACATTTCTGAAATTAACCATGACACTGTTGCCCCTTTATAATCTTTCAGTGTACTTAACTCATATAAAACGACTCAATCGATACATATTTTCTTTATGGGTAAATTTTTTATTATTATTATTATTGGGTTTTTTCTGTTCTAAATGGTTTAATTGCTGATTTTGCAGAAAAGGACATGAGGGCTAGAATACATTGTAAAATATTTACAATGAGAAATTTACATGATCTCTTATTCTTCCTATGAAATAAAATTCTGTCTCACCGTTGTTATACAGTTTGTGGAAAATAACACAGAGTATATCCCCAGTTTAACTGTCTTAAAAAGGAAGAAACCAAATGAAACAGCTCTAAGATCCTAAATTTAGACTGTAATTTAAGGTATTTAAGATCATCTTATCACAGTGTTTCATCCTTACATCTTTACAGAATTTGAAGTAGTATTTCACAAAGTGCATTTTTTGTTTTTATTACTTCTGATGGGTTTTTCTCCTGTCTCTATACTTTTTCTGGTAATTAGTGGTTGAAAGATACCGCTTCTTAGAAATAGTAAAAAAGGCAATGTGGCAATTCTAACTATGTTTTTTGATTGCTCATACAATTCCATTTTAAAATATAAGATCATCTTAGCTATGTGTGCCCATTTTTAAATCAGGTCAAGTATACAATATGCACTTTATTTTCATGTTGAGTATACAGTAATATACTCATCCTGTTAGTACATCATATCTTTGTTAAAATAAGGGGATTGTGCAGATGTTTATTTAAAGAAAAAACAATTTAGGCAAAAATGCTCGTAACAATGCCTCTGTTCTTATTGTTTGAAAATTCAAATTTGTATAAAATATAAAATATAAATATAGAATTCACATGGACTTTCCCATCTGTTTCATGTGCACTGCATAACAATTACAAGTAAGTATTAAAAATTTCCATCAAAAAGTTGAATCAGTGCCACTTAGAAATCGGGTATCATATAAATACTGTTGCTTGATTATTTTTAAATATATACATATATATATAAATGATTCAAAAGAGTGACAGGAAAAAAATTTTAACAAACCTATTGATAATTTGTATTTGGAATTTTTTCTTGCCATTTCCTAATTCTACACTTATTTTTGCAAAGCAGTTTCAACAGATTTATACTTAGTCATCATTCTATTTGTATAAAATGAGAAATAAAATATTTTGAAACACTAAGAGATAGCTGAAGATTCCTATATGTCCACATGCATCCATAAAATGCACCCTGTTACAAAGATGCGCATTAAGTGTCTTAAGGCTTCTTTCGTTACATTTAAACCCATCTTGAATGATGAGTAATTTGGAATACGTATTAAATTTAAGGAGAGAAGTTTTTTCCCTTTTTTTCGTATGTATCGTGTAAAAGCACTTGTAGTTCTGATGAATTTATCATTCTGTCTGCATGAGGCAATAGTTCTAAGTGTTCTGAGGCAATGCATGGTGGTTGCTGTTCCCTGGTTTTTAATGCCTTCGTTAAAAGCCTGCTCATAATATATTGAGAAGCTAGCGCTATGTAAGCACATGAGTTTTTCACTTCAACTTTCTTGGTACTGGATGTTTTCACTGGTAACGAAACTCAACAAATGAGTTTCTCCTTCCCCCCCTCTGCCCTCGCTCCCCCAGTTTCCTCGCTGTTAACCAATAGATCTTTATTAAACAAAGGAATATTTTAGCATTCCAAACCTGGTTCCTGCTTTTGCAAACCATTACTCACATAGGCTTCAACTGGGCTGTTTGTGAGTATAAGGACTACTTATCTGAGCAATGATGTGCAAAGTTGGGCACTTTGGAGGGCTGATACTTTAACTTAAATGAAAGCATTTCCATAGAGAGAGTGATTTGTAATTGCAAAGCTGTGACCAGAACACGTTTTTTTAAAAATCATATTTTATGGTGTTTCTTTATTGTAGAATAGAAGCCATAAATGCATTAATATTGTTTTTCTACTTCAACGTAATTTTTCGTTGAGATTTTCAGTGTTTGATATGTATGAACCGCTGCAGAAAGTGGTCAGTCTGTAATAGCAAAATTTGCATTCAAGGTAAAGTGAGGTTTTACAGCTCCACTAAGCCATTACTGCTGAAACTGTCATGGAAATTATGAAGCTGCATGAATGAAGACTTTTTGACTTGGTGTTTATGGTAGTTTCTCAGGTTTAGTTTTAACTGGATGTTAAATGCACTGTGTTTTATAAATAGTTCTTCTCTTTTAGTAACACATTCAGTTCTATGCAGTGTTACATGTCATTTGGCATTTGGTGAATGTGCATGTTTTGAACTGCAAATTTTAAATGTTTTGTCTTTTAATTGTTAAAAAATGAATAAACTTTGCCATTAAATGAAGATGCTTTGTTGAATTGATTGGTTGCAAATGCTAGGGATTACTTTCAAAGGAAAACATTTATCTCATCACTCTTGTTTTTGAATTCTTTAAAATGGGACATATCAGACATAGCATTTCACAAATACCAAAGAATTCTTATGTTATTAAGGTAAACTGAAAAAGTAGAAAATGGTTTTAAGGTTTCTTTAAACACCTATTTTGAGATGTCTTTCAGTTCTCGTGTGAAGTCCAGAAAAAGTTTAAAAAAAAAAAAAACAAAAAAAAAAGGGAGCACGGGAGTCTGCAATTTAGTGATTTGCAGCAGAGCCCTAACATACTCTGGTGGTGATACTGTATTTTGAAAGAGAAGTATGCAGTACAAGAATGATAGAGTGGGAATAAGGAAACATCATCTCCTTTTTCAGACAACACTGATAAATACTGTATCCTTTGGCTATGATAGTAGCGGGTATTTCTTTCCCCAGCAGTGCCCACCCACTGAATAAAAATCAATATATCCAAACCCAAACTGAGTTTTGGTTGTAGATAGGTGACTGATTCTTTATATACACACTAGACAATGAATTTATTTTGTAGATTTTGTACTCTGTCAAGGCAGGTTCGATAATAGATGCATCTTTCACGCTGTTAGTTTCATGATACCCAGTCTTTAATGGTAGAGCTGGTTTAAGGAGATTCCACCTCATGGTATGTCACTGCCTCTATTACGCTGGCAGTCATGAGGCCATTGAAATTATTCAGGTTATAATCCAGTTTATAATGATCCAGGCTCCCTTTCAAATCCTTTCCCTCCTTTCTTATGGCAAATGTTATTTTTAAGCTAAATCATTCCACTAACCTGATTTACACCACAGCCCCCTGAAGTTGCACAAATCGTAGATGGAGAGAATAAAAATAACAGAAAGGCATTTCTTCTTCTGCCTTTACTAATGAAGGCAGCATAGCATGGCATTACAGCCTCAATGTAATTGCGAATGAAAAACTGGTTACGTGAGTATCGTGGAGCAGCAGCCCCCTCAAAAGCAGCAGCTCTGTTCAGAGTATCAAGTCGGAGCACATCAGCACATCACAATATGCAGAAAAACAGCGCTGAAAATTGACTCCATATCCTTAAGGATACTGTCAAGCTGTAACTGAACAGTAGTGACAAACTAATCTGGAAATTGTCACTTTTTTTTTTTTATTCCAGTGGGATTAGTATTACAAATAATCCATGAGTTTACATAGCCATATACTGTACCACTTACCTAGTTTCAAATAAAATCCTTCAGACATTCTTGCAAGTACGTGTAATGTTTTTGATGCATTTTGGAGATACATGCTTAAGAAACCCAAAATGTAGAAATACAAAAGAGATGGCTGATCTAATTCATGTCACTATTATTCTTTGCCCACAGAAGGCTTGGGTTTCAGACATGCCATTACCAGTTAATGGCAATCAAAGCATTTTGTGCATAATGTCTGTGAATGATAATAATCAATTTACTGTGATTTTTGTTTCATTTTGATTTATTTTAGATTGGTGTCACTCTAGTAAAATGAGTATGAACTAACTCCAGTATTACAAAAGAAATAGTTAAACCTACTGTGTTAAAAAATAAGCGTGGCAGTAAAGCAAGTACTGTGTAAATGTTACTTCTGATAGCAAGCAATTGCTTTTAGTTCAAGTATACATCTAGCCCTTCAAACTGTTTCATTAGTCATTAAAACTGTGTATCAGAATACCATTTGTGTTCTGTCTGCAAGTTTTAGAAAAATGACTATTTTCTATAAATCATAGGAGCATCTAGTGCCAATAGGTCCTTTTCCTTAGGAAGGAAATTCAGCATTCTCACCTGCACCCTGAATCCATCTGCGCTGGAAACTACTGGCACAGGCAACAAGCATTTTGGTCTGTGGGCTTGTATTCTGTCCACATCCCTTCCTCTCCCTTCAGCTATATAGGTCACTGCCACTGTAGCTACACGAACAATAATTTATAGATTCTTCTTAACATACAGGTTCTTCTTTGTCCGTTTGCAGATGGTGCATAATCCCCACCTGCCCTGCTTTACAGGTAACCCAGTACACCTATTTTAACTACACCTCATCTTTCCCAGCCTTAGACGCCTGTCTGCAGGATTTGTTGCAGTCTGGCTACCAATTTGTGAAGTGCTTAGCACTCTATAAACTTACGGACTTACATAAGTCTGATTCAATGAAATTACTCCTGTGTGTCAAGTTCTTCAAGCATTTTATGAGGTCAAACCCATTATGCAGCATCAGGGGAGGAAAGGAAGTAGCTCAGAGGGGTCTTCCCCGCTAGGCTGAGTTTCACACTACATTGCAAACTACACAGCCTTTACTTAGGCTGAATGATCATTAAAATCTGTAAGCCCGTACGCAAGTGTAGCAAAAATCCATCCCTGTGTTAAAACAGTAATAAATCTGTCTGTAGAGCCCACTGAGACCATTACGGTGAAGCAGCCTGGCCTGGTCAGTGTACACCGCCGAATGTTAATAGGCAATAACTGAGTGCAGGTCATGGCTTCTCGATGTACAGCCTATCTTCGACGAAAACACTGAATTTCAGCTACCCACCACCTGTGTCAGTGGCTCTGATGACCAGTCACTCTTTAAAGGTACATAAAATCGCACCTTCTTAGCTAAAATTGATGAAGTTTCTGCTTCCAGAAGGATCTGTGTTGCCTTGGTTTACTAGATAAAGATTTCTACTAATTGAAGTCTTATTATAGTTTGTAAAAAATAGTTTGTTTTACTCTCTGTTTCTGCTGCATACAGGAATGATCAGCAGATCTCGCACGATGCTTCCAAACAACTGAGCTGCTATCTGTTGCAATATTATATGATTTTTCCAAAAAGTTATTTGATGAACAGTCCCGTATTTCTTATCCGTTCAAAATGTGAAGAGTTCCTATGAAACATCAAAGGTGGGCAAAAATTTACCTGCTCCCTTCCCTGCAGATTGTTTCTAAAAAAAATTGCAAGCCAAAACACTTACCTTTCAATTCATTTCCCAAGTACTCAAAATCTACTTTTTAGATTTTCATAAAACGTATACACTACTGTGTATCGTGATTTTAGTTTGTAATTAACAATTACAGCATTCAAGCTAAAGCCTATTAACACATCACTGTATACAACTTAAGTTGTCTTTCTGCTTAGAAACCGCATTTCCAGCAGTAATCTGTTGGATTGTAATGTTAATTGTGCAATAAAAAACATATTTAAAAGGTTATTTCAAAATACTTTTTTCATAAATGCTAAGATACTGATTGCTAGGTATTTGCTAAAAAAAAAAAAAAAAATATTATTCAACTCTTGAGGAAGAACCAGTGAAGCTTTTCTAAAACACAGAGAAGTATACTGTAATTCAGAATAGAAGTGCTGTAATTTTAATATGCAGTGACATGCTAGTACTTGTAGAATAGGTCAGCTATAATGTGCTTCAGCAGATCCTATACACAGGGAGTTTGGGGCTGATAAAACAGCAACGTTCACCCTCTGATATTGTAGATTCTGACACACAGAGTGACTTCATTTGTTCACAAAAGTAAGTATACAGAGAAGCCTTTAATGACTGCATTTTTTCTTGTGTATTTTCCATTTGCTTGCTGCATGTGTCTGGTTTAGATGCATTTTTTTCTTCTTCCATGTAGTTTGTTGGTTTACTTGGGTGAAGGAATGTAGAAGGGCAAACAAAATTTATTCCTAGGGCAGGATGTTTCAAATTAAAATACCCAACTAATCAGTGTAGTTTTTACCACATTTTTACCACAGTTACATATAAAAGACATTAATTAATCTATTAGTTTGCTATATAGTCAGAACTTTGTATTATATTAAATCTGCACAACAGGTGCAGTTAAAGATGTAAATCATTTACAAAAGCAAAATTAACTATTTTTAACAGGAAAAAATACAGTATAGTTACACCATCAAAATGAAAACTTGCTCATCAAACACTATCTGTACAGAGACATACAGATGACACAACATTTCAACCACACAGTTTATTGATAAAATTTTTTTTGGTGTGACTACTAAATAATTAGTGTTGTCAATGCTGTAAATACATTTTAAATTACAAGCTTGTCTTTACATTTTATACATGGCTAATTTTACAAATAGAACTTTATGATCAGTTTGTCCAACTTACACATGTTGCTGAGCAAAAACCCAACAATAAATACTTCATTCTGAAAAATGTTTTAATATAACGCCACTTTTAGAATTTTACGCAGAAAAGTTATTAGTGATACTGCTGAATACATTCTGCTTTTCTCATAGTTAGTTATTTGGCTGCTTGGGATTGGCTCATTTTCAACTAGCCTAATTAGTACTAGTTTTATCTATCGTTAAAGTTTACTAATACAAATATGCAGTGTAAGTTCAGGTATATTATGTGTATTTTAAAAAGCTACGCATTTTGATATCTGTAGTAAAATTCTTCCTCTTATTTTCATTGCTCGTGGAAGTGGGAAGCAGTCAGCTGTTTTCAGGATCCTCTTTAGTAAATATTACTCCTCTCTTACTTCTCAGGCTTATTGCTGCTTTATAGAACTAGTCTGATTATTATCAGTGGAACACAGCCACCATTTGTTAACTAAGTTAATAGCATTTAGGGTTAAAATGTCATTTATAACACCATGAAATGCGTACCTTCATCCCAGAATGGTTTTCCTACTTGTCTCTGAACACTTTCTGCACACATTAGACTGAACGATCAGAGCAGTCAGTTTTTAGAGCAACTGTTTGGAATATTTTACAATTCATTTGTAAGTGTGATCCAAGTTTGGGAAACGAGATCCCACAGGAGACCTTGCACTTTTCAAGGGCAACTCACCCACGGGAACGGTTCTGATTTCGGCAGCCACAGAGCATGTCAGCGTGACACCCAACAGCAGCACTCCCTGCGCTTCCGAAGGCTGCGTTATTTCTTCACAACTCCTTTCAGCTCTGACTAAAATCGGAGCAGCTCTTCCCAGCCAGGGCAGGCTCTGGCTGGAGAGGATACCCAAAGTACGGCGGCGACACCAGAAATCCCGACGGCTGGGTCAGGTGGACTGCGTGGGCTGTCTGGAAGCAGCCAGATGTGTACGGTGGAGGTGGCGATGCCACAAGGCAACCTGGCTCTGCCCGGGGAAAGGAGAACCTGCGAACCGAGCCGCCAGTCGAACTGGAACTTGTCGCGGTACTGGACTGCCTCGACGGCGTCCTGAAGCTTGTCGAGGCCAGGATCATGGGAAGAGTCTCGGTCTGATAGCTCCGCAGAGAAAATCGTATTGGCTGCGACGGTTGTTTAGGTCTTAAACATGTGCAACAATAAACCGCTACCAGAGAGCCCACGATAATGAAGGCAATAAATATTGATCCAACAATGAGGAACGGAACGTAGATTGGTTCTGGGAGAAGAAAGAATAAGAAAAGCCACGCACGTTAGCCTACTGAAGTAACAGGTCTGCTGCATAGAAATAAACTCCATGGAGTTTATGAAGCCCCACATTGTTTCAGTCCCACAAACGCACTGAGCTGCTCAGAAGACAGAGCTTCTGACCATTATCATTAGAACAAAATTAAAATTTAAACTCTGTACGTACCAGTCAAAATTTCTTTCTGTTGACAGTTTTAATAGTTACCAATGGTAACAGCTGTCTACACGGTGTCCCGTTTGCTGGTTGTAGTTAGGTTTCGCTCAAGAATCGCACTCCTCTCCCCCTCCCTCATCCCCCAAAACTGTCGGGGCTGTCCAATGTAACAGCTTCAACCTGCAGGTGAAGCTCAAATGCTGCAGATGCTGTTAAGTCGCTTCCACTCATAAGGTGGAAAATAAGCGCGGAATGTGCGAGTTGGGAAACTAGTTTCCGAGTGCACTGCTGGATTTCTTTTGTTTGACAACCTGACGGCCCCTTGCACGGTGGGGCTGTGTCTGCAGAGCACCGGAGCCCAGTCTCACCTCCGGGAAAAACAGAGTAAGTTAAACAGACACAGTTAAATTTGCCGGTGCAAACTTAAAATACGAATGCGCCTTCCAGCTGGGATGGTTCCAGCTGCTGGGGCCCCTTTCGACCGTGAAGTTACGACACCAAGCGCATCCCCGGGCGCCCGCTCTGCCTCCCGGCGCGGGGGCCGCTCCCGCAGCCGTAACCGCGGCCCCGCACACCCGGCGCCTCCTCCCTGTGGGCCCCTGGAGCCGCGCCCGCCTCCTGCCCACCCGCCGCCGGGCCGGGCCGCCCCACAGCCACCGCGGGGGCGGCCGCCGCGCTCCGGCCGGGGGACGCTCCGCGAGGGCCGGCTCCCGCCCGCCCCGGGACCCGCGGGCCGGGCACTCACGGGCGGTGACTCCCGGGTCCGGGGGCTCCCGGTCGTTGGTGCAGCCGCCCTGCTCCAGGCGGGCCTCGGCGGCGGCGCAGCAGTAGCGCAGCGCGCAGGAGCCGCAGCAGATGGTGGCGGCCGCCGTGTCGAAGCCCTCGGGGCACTGGAAGCCCTCGTGGTAGCCGCCCTGCCCGTCCACCCAGCCGTGGCAGTACTCGCCGCCGCCGGGCTGGCCCCCGCCGTCGCCGCCCAGCAGCCCCAGCAGGAGGCAGCGCAGCAGCAGCGCCCGCCGCCGCCCCGCCATCGCCCCGCCGCCGCCGCCGCCGCCGCCCCGCTGCCCGCCCGCCCCGCCGGGGCAGGCAGGGGGCGGCCCCGGGTGCGGTGCGGGGCCTCCCGCGCCGCGTCCGGGGGTGGGGGGGCAGCTCCCCCCGCCTCGGCCCCCCGCGGCCGCGCCCCCGCTCACCTGCCGCCCCCGTCCCCTGCCGCTGCCCGCGCTCCTCGGAGCTTCATCCCCCCTCCGCGCCCTCCCGCACGTCGCTGGCCCCCCCGGCCCCTGTGACGGGGCCGGGCGAGGGTGATCCTGGACGGAGCGGGGGCTGCGGCCAGATCAGCAAGTTGCTTTCCGGGGGCTTCTTCCTCTCGGGGGCTCAGCCTCTGTGCAAAATCGGCACAGCTGAAGCGCGGGCATCTTCCCTCCCGGCACGCCTAAATATGCCCCTTGCCTTCCCGCTTGCCTGAGGCCGCAAAGCAGAAGGGTATATTGCGCTGGCAGCTTATTAAAGCAGCCCTGCGCTTCTAAGAGTTAAAAAAAACAAGCACAGCGTATGATTTATTACTAAGACACTCTGCTTTTTAACCTGTTTCCTTTCCTCAATACTTTTAATGTGCAAAGACATAGCAGTATATCCCCAGAAGATTTATAGCCTCTTTTAGTCAAACACCAGGCCCGTCACCTTTATTTCCCAAAGGGAGAGGGCGAATGTGGGGCTGAGGAGGAGGGACACATCTGTTCATATAAGTGTCTGATCCTTTTTCTGCTGCAAGAATAATAGCAAGTCACCAAGCATCAGGAAAACCACAAAAGGAACTGCTTATTCATTTATTCTAGAGAAAAAAAAAATATTTTAAATGAACTGAGCAGATTTGGACTTCTGGTTCAAGCAAAGAAACATTTCTTTAAATGATGTCTCCCCTGTGTGCTATCTAAGAGGCACTCCTGCTTTAACAGTAAAAGTGCTTACGAAACTAGCGTTATATTAAAGTTGGGCAGAACTAAAGAATTCATTTTTACTGCATCTGAAACTTCCAGCCATCATTTACCGCTGGGGTATGAATATGTATATCGGAGTCTGACCACTTGTCAAACATTTTGAATGCCCATGTCACTGATTTCCAAAGTTGGCAGGTTTAGTGAAACAAAAGGAACAAAGTGTGCTGTGTACCAGCAATAAAACTGTGCACCGAGAACCATCTATCAAGACCTTAGACTTCTGGCCAACCCCAAATACAGTCCACAAGCACAATATTTGTGTTTGTTTTCCTTTTAACTAATCTATTCCTTTTTTTTCCCCCCTCTGACTCTTTTTTTCTGTTTTGATTTCTTTAAGTATAACCAGTACTACCAGATAGGAAAAGCAAATTAAAAAATTGTATAAATGCAAAATATTTTTTGTGGCTATTTAACAGGTGTAGGTATAGAAATAACAAAATTGGATATAAAAGAAAAGAAAATAGATTTTGAACGTGAAGAGGTGATATTCTGTCCTCTTCTGCATTTTCATTTTGAAATGATGATGTGAATTAAACTTGTACCAGCTGTCCTGACTCTGAATTCCTAGTTTTTATAGGCCAATGTTAAATATTAATATAGTTTTGCATTTACTTCACTGTGGTTTTAGAGCAAACATAGCTTCCATGGAATGTTTTAAAATGTATGGCTTTTAAAGGCCTAATCCAGCTTCCAGGAAGGTCAAAAGGGATCTCTTTGTTGACCAGGATGAGGCTTGGAGCAGGAGCTCAGTAAGGTCTGCATGGTACGTTTAGCTGTCCTCAGGTGCAGAGGATAGGATAGAGAGACAACAGATCCGTCCTGTCAGATTTGCAGGAAAATCACATTTGGTAGTAATTGCTATGTAAATGTGTCACAGTTCATACGAATGTTGATTTTGCTAATTAAATCACCAGCTTTCAAAAAAAGAGGTCTGAAAAAAATCCTTCTGATACATATATTTTAGATATTAAGCTATAGCAGGAACTGCAGACATATTCTTCTGGGGCGGAAACTGGGGGGGCTCCCAGTCCACAGGCATCAGCAAGATTTTCACTGGGATTTATTTCTCCTGTGTCGCATCTCTAGTGCTTGGATAGTTAATAAAAACTTGTTAATAAAAGCTTTGTGTCCTCCTTTAGGCAGAGGCTACTCTCTGTTCCCCTCTTGTGTAAGCTGATGGCAGCTGTACAGGGTCTCCATCAAAGGGGCACAATTACCTTTCTCTTTATTTGAATCCCAAATTGCCCCATCCTGCAAGAAAAATCCTGTAAGGGCTTAAGTATTTGCTTGAAAGTGCGGGGGGGGGCGGGGGGGGGGGTGTAAATGGCATTTCACTCACTCAAGTAGATTTATCTCACTTGTGCCAAATAAAAATCAGAGGCAGATTTCGGTACTGCTCTTGCAAACACAGCCAACCTTGAAAGTTTGAAGATACATGAGCAGTTTTCCTATGAACTGCTGAGGTCTTAACTGACTTCTTTGGGCTTATTTATGGCTTTCTCTGAAATACTGATGCAGTTTACAGAATGTGATGTGACGGTAGTGGAGATGAACTGGGTTGTTCTGACAGAGAGGCAAAACCCTTTGCTCTGCTCCCCTTTTGTAAAGGTTGCATCTGTGCAACTTCATCCTTAAAGAATTTGAGATGCTAGCAGATTCATTTGCATATATTTATGTCATTTACTTTAAACTAAACCCACAAATAATTAAGAATACAGGAAAAAATGTCAAGCAGACTGTTGGTGAGCATCCTTCATCTGCAGTTTGAGGACATCAGATGACTCTGAGTACCTCACTTTTAGGCTGTTTTTTGTTGGGTAACGTTCCTGCAAAGTACCCATGCTGACTTTGCTTATTATTTATTCTGAGCTGAAGCCTTCCAGCTTCCAGATGATGTGTCATCATTCATTTTGAATGAAAAATACTGTTTTTAAAAGCTCATATAGCTATTGCTCTGATTGCTGCTGTTTATAAAGCTTAGTATTAAAACTAATGAAGGTGAGATTAGTCATATAACAGGCAGAGAAGTAATTTCATTGTAGTTTAAGGTATTATTATTTACCAGGCTTTTCTTACTGTCCCCACAGCAAACCTATGGGAAGAGCACATTATAGTACTCCTCATCTGCTTCAGTGCAAGATCAAACAGTTTTTCTTAAATGACTTCTGAAATCATTGCATCCATGCATGCAGTAATAACCTCACTTCTGCCAAGTGGATTGATTGTAAAAACAGATATTAAAATCTCCTTAAACAGATTCATAGTTCCTACTTGTAATTTTACTACACTTGGTTTTCTGGGTTTGAACTTCTCCCCCCCCCCCCCCCCGTTTTCACTATGATACTTTTGGGGTTCCTTTAGAGTATAAAACAAGTCAGTGACCCGTGAAGCTCTAGCATGAAAGCCAATCGTATTACCATTTGAGGCGGGCACTACCAATGTTAGTAAAGCCCTGGGACTTTGGTTTGGCCACTAGAGTCTGAGCAGAGACTGGAGGTTCCAAATACTCCTAAATAATGTCATACTTCTGTCTTGACTAGGGTAATGATAGATACCCTATATGATAGATAGGCTCAGCTCATATCTTGCTTGATGTAACCATCAGGATTGGTCATTTCACCCTGACTCTTCATTAAATATTGTCTTGAATTTCAAAGAACATAAAGGTTAAATTGAGTTACCAACTTCTAAAGACAGCCTGGTGCAAGCAGATTTCCCTTTAAAACTAAAAATAAAAAAATTTACCATCTAAATCGCAAACGCTTTAGCTACATGAGTTGCTTCATTAAGCACATAAGGACTGTGTTGAATAAAACCTTGTACGCTGCTCTCTAAAACTATATCCTTATTCTTGGCTGGCTGTTGAGAAAGCCCTTCCTGCAGCCGCCTTGCTGGGGGAGCCACCTGCCAAGCCGCACGCATCCCTGTCGCCTGCCAAGCTACACACATCCCTGTCACCTGCCAGGCCACACACATCCCTGTCACCTGCCAGGCCACACGCGTCTCCCAGCCCAGGATGGCTGGCGGGAGCACTGGGATGTGCCTCAGCCTCAGCCCCGCGCCCCAGGGAGACTCCCACGACATCTGTGCTCCTCCTCTAGCTGCAAAGCCCCATCCCGTTGCCGACATCAGCAAATTAAGACAGACCTGTAAAACCCACAAGGCATGTTTTGGTTGGTTTAATCGGGCAGAACTGTGCTGCTTTTCGTCTTCTTTCTTTTGGCTTGCTCCTGTTTCAGCATCCTTTCATGTCTGGGAGGGAGGGATCATTGTGGACTGTTTCGGGTTGGGAGCTGCAGGCTCTGATAGTCAACATTTTATAATTTATTTCTGAATAAATATTTCTGGGATTTGACCTGCACTGCCTTGTTCTTCACCCCAGTCAGGAATATCACCATGTTTTCTGAAGTCACTGAGGACTACTTGAGGGGTAAGGTTACGTGGGCCAGCTATTAAAAGCAGCACCTCCTGTGTTTGCCCACAACTAACCCGTTGAGAAAGCCGGTTACAGCTTTTGGAGAAAAATGTAGAAGTCAGGCTATCTCAGCCTAATGACTGTCAAAATAAGTGAGATTAGTCATGCTATAAATGCCTCAGGGCTCACTCAAGAAGTAGGATGTTGGGTCACTGGTATCTTGATATGTATATATGCATATCGCAGTAATGTGCCCTTATCTGAAATCTGTAGCACTGCTAGGTGGAGGAGTTAGGTTCAGACTTAGAAATCATTATTCTCCTTCTAAGGCATCAAGAGCAGAAGGCATTTTCAAGCCAGCAATGCAGCCATCCCTGTTCAAGGGACATATTATCCCAGCCGCCCCCCATCTATCCTTTAGGAGATCACTCTTGTCTTACACTTGAGCTCTATAGAGACCATGTCATGAAAGATGAAGAGATTTGCTTACATACAGTAACTTACATGCACTGAATGTATCTCTTCTATACAACCACAGTGATGCTTTCTGCTCTCTGTCTCAACATCCAGGCGCACATAGCGCTGTTAGGAGTAGAAGAGCGAGGACAGATGTCCAGAAGAGATAGGACTTGGTGATCTCATGGGATGTGCCATTACCTTTCCTTCACTCCAGCTGCGGCTAAAAATAGCCTGTCTTATGGCTACCAAGCAAGGTTTTCTGAAGAGGTGTTTCATTTGCTTCTAAACCAGAAGTTCCTGTGCTGCTGAATTTAGAAACAAATACTCCAAGCAACACTTCTCAATTTTGAAAAAAAACAGTAATTACACCACCAACTCTCACCAACAGCAATAGCCAATAAAATCCTACAGAAAAAGTCAAAGTGTAAAAATGGCTGTTTTGTTGTATTTGTAACAGCTATTTTCAAAGCACTGCATGTTTTGACAGCCAAAAAAAAAGATTGAAAAATGGTCACATTTTGACCACTGTTTCACCTGAAAAATGTTAATCAGCTATAATTTGGCACATAGCTCCTTCTCTGTAACTTGCAGAGGAAGAATGAGTTATTGCTAGTAAATAACTACGTTTTCTAACAATCTTCACAACTGTAACCATTTTTAAACAGTACCAAGCTTACCAGCTAGAGGTGGAAAGCTCAGTACGCTATTGCCATGCAATTCCCTAATCCCCCGAACAGAAGACTTAGTGGTATAGTCATATTAATGAATAGTGCTACAGAAAGGTCAGGGGAGAGAGATAGCATCAGTCAGATCTGCTTTGCTCTGTAGCAGAGTGTGCAATTCTTTTTCCTTGCAACAGAATTAATGACAAAAAAAAAGTGAAAGGATGTGAGAGAACATGACATTTGAGCATAGAAAGAAAATGTGCTTACCAGGGAATGAAGACAACGGGGTTTTTTTTCACTCGCATCGAGAAAAAGAATATTTGAACATTCAAAAAGAAAAAGTGAATACATACCAATGCAATTTTTTTTTTTTTTTCAAAATAAATAGTGCTGAATATGAGGGCACTGTTTCAATCCTTAATTAACAGAGTGCCTAATAAACATGTGCCTAAGTTTAAAAGTATGCAGTTTCTTTTTTTTATTATTATGAAACTAAAGCATGAGAATAACTGACAATTAATGTGTAAAGAAATCTCCAGATGGACTGGTCATAGAGTGCCTTAAGCCTTAAGTAAGATGCATCCTTTACAGAACTATGGGAGAACTAGTTCTGTTGGATATATTAATATCTAGCACTAGTACATTGTTTTTAACACATCAAAGTTCTACACAGATAACTCATCAGCAATGGATCCTCTGGATCTAAAAGAATAATTCCTTTGTAGCACTAAACCTGGTAAACTAAACTGTTCCCTGACACTTCAGTCAGCAACCAATTAGATAATTTCATTAAATATTTCAATAGTACAAATAGGAATTTAAAAAAATGCTTATATTACCGTTGTTTTGTATTTATTATGAGCATTAAATAGCTGCTATCCAATGCTAAAAACAGGGCCAAATTCTGCATCTTTGAACATGGTAGCATTCCCTCAGTTCCTCTGGCTCAGGTCCTCCACACCCACTTTCTCAGGCTACATTTCACCCAGCTGAGGACCACCCATTCAGGTTTGCATTTATATCATTGCATGTTCATAAAAGATAGTTATGTTTTGTTCATTCATTGTATTTGTCCTGTTTTGGTACGGCCTCTTAACACTTCCTATGTACAGCAGATTTCCCAAAGTACATAAGACATTGCAGGTCTGAAAAAATTAGCATTTGATGACATAAATTAGATCTGTATTTATGATAATCCAATCAGTGAACGAAAGATTAGGTGATCTTAAAGACTGAGACTCATATTCTTTGTTCTGGCTGCAGGTGGGTAGGATTTAAGGCAGAGCTTTACCTCAGCTCCCCCCAGTCTAGGGCAAGTCAGGGACTGGGTCAACCTGGTGCCATTTTGACTAGCAGCAGAGTTGCTGCAAGTTGTACTCAACTGCTTGTTCCTCCTGATATGCCGCATTTCTGGATCCCAAGCCAGGTGGGTCCTGTCATTCACCTAATCCTAGCTCATCTCTCTGGCCATCAATAACTGCTTCAGGGGAGGTGAAAAGCCCTGCAGCAACGCCACCTCCACCTCCCCCGTGGCGTGAGCAACCAGTTAGGCATATGCTGTATGGCTGACCAGGGTGCGCACAAAGGAAATGTTTGGGGATTCTGGTCTAAAGTGCACAGTCCTGAAATTTACCCAAACAAGATTTATGTTCAGGAAAGAGGTCTTATCTAGTGAGCCCAATATATAATAGCTTTAAATTTTGGATCAGTAATAATTGGGGACTGGCTTTATCTCAAGTCCTAGAGCAGGCACACTAATACTCTTTCCAAAATATTTTGCTGGTAATTTTTTTGAGAGCAACTGAACATTGAGCAGATGTCTTCATTGAGCTGTCCTTTTTCTGAAATAATACAGTGATTGAAAGTCCCGTAAAGTGTCTAAATTGAAGTCTGAATGTGCCTCTCTAAACAGCATTACCCTGTATTTGCAGGCACTGCATTTCATTTGCCTTTGTGTTGCCCACTCACCTGATTCACTCAGGTCTTGTCACAGTTCTTCCAAATTTGGCTGCTCTGTTTGGCTACTTCATGAGATCTGTCATCCTCAAACAAGTTGATAAGTTATAAATTGCCTCTCGCCATCATCACAGACCCGATTCAATAGTGCCAGGCACGGTCTGCGTTTGTGTCCCACTGCAGTTCTCCCTGGAGCAACCTCTTCTGTTAGCTGGTGCATCTCCCTTGCTTTAGTTGGAGAGATGCCATGACATACTCCAGTGTTTGCCCCCCCACAGCACCTTCCTTCATGTGAACGTCTGCCTTTCCCCATGTCGTGGTTTAACCCCAGCCGGCAGCTAAGCACCACGCAGCCGCTCGCTCACTGCCCCCCCACCCCTGGGATGGGGGAGAGAATCAGGAAAAAAACCTCGTGAGTTGAGATAAAGACAGTTTAATAGGACAGAAAGGAATGAAAAACAATGATAATGATAATAATAATATGACAATAGCAATACTAAAAGAATTAAACTATACAAAGCAAGTGGTGCACAATGCAATTGCTCACCACTCGTTGACCGATGCCCAGTTAGTTCCCGAGCCACGATCCCCCCTCCCAGTTAACTCCCCCCAGTTTATATACTGGGCATGATGTCATATGGTATGGAATAGCTCTTTGGCCAGTTTGGGTCAGCTGTCCTGATGGTGTCCCCTCCCAGCTTCTTGTGCCCCTCCAGCCTTCTTGCTAGCTGGGCACGAGAAGCTGAAAAATCCTTGACTTCGTATAAACACTACTTAGCAACAACTAAAAACATCAGTGTGTTATCAACATTCTTTCCTACTAAATCCAAAACACAGCACTATACCAGCTACTAGGAAGAAAATTAACTCTGTCCTAGCCGAAACCAGGACACCCCAGCTGGGGGGTGCCTGCGAGGTGGACTGCCTTGCAGTGTCCCCTGGCACAATGTCTGTGAACAACTCTCACTCCTGTTTAGCAAGTGGTGACTTTCAAACGTTGTACCTGCTCCTTGGGGGGCCTGGACCACTTGCATCTCCATCTTTGTGTGCAAGTGCAATAACTGTGCATTCAGTGGTAACTCAGTGTCGCTAACACAAGCCTGCTGCTGCTGCTCAGGCCTTAGCTCAAGAGGGATTGGGTTGGTTTGCAGTGGTTAATCATCCAGGGAAGATTTTCACTGGAGAACTTTTAGCAGGCAGCCGCTAGTGTGCTTTATAGCCATCTTGCCTAATATTCCCTCTGCTTATGGCTCTGCTGGAGTGGAAAGCAAAAGCCTTGCACGGCAGCATTGGACCTAGGGGCTTGTTACGGGCTCCTGAGTCAGCCTGGGAGTGACTTCTGCTCAAGCCAGACAGCCCTGTGCACAGTCTGTCCTTTCCCATCTTGGTCTCCACACCAATTTTCCTGCTTGGGAGATAAAACCTTTAGGAGATGGAACAAAGCTTCATGTCTTCCTACATGCTTAGTTGCTAGTCATCAGATGACTGTCCTGAAGCTCAGCTTTAAGGAACAAAAGTCAGCTCAACCTCTCCTGGCTGGCATCAACTGTACTTCAGTGACACAAACAGCAGGGTCTGCACAAGCGCATTTCACCCTTTGCAGTTTAGAGCATTACCACCATGTAGGTACAATGCAGTTGTGAAGTCTGATTGTTACTCAAGGAAAAAATTGAATAGGAAGACGTCTTTGAATGCGGAACCAGTACAGGCTACGCTCTGCCATGTAGGAAACCTAAAAAGGACTAAATCTTTAAAGAACTATGAGTAGATTCATAAAATGTTTTGGTGAACACATTAGTTATTTTGGAGAGCAGTAATGTTGACTTAAAATATTTAGCTTTTTAATTTGACTTGAAATATTCACATAGACTGAATATAGTCATGTGTTTGGGGAATTAATAACTTTACTTCTAAGTATTACTTATTATTCTTACATACAACAGCCTGAGGAAATTTTCTTTTGCTTATCTACATTTCAGTCTCTTTGCTTAGATTTCTTCTGGGATCTGACCTATAAAAACAACTGGATTTATGATACACTAAAGTTTACAGCAAACACTTAACAAATACTCCTATTTCAGATATGAAATTAATAGTGTTTAAATATAGTCTCAGATGTTATCATTTGTGCTGTTTACTGAGTGAAGTAGTTTTCCAGCAAATGTCAAGGAACCAGCTAATAGGTAAATACGCCAAGGAAAGTAACTGCACACCGCCATCTACGGTGCAGGCCGGGGATATTGCAGGAGCCGTTTATTACTGGGAGACATGAGAGGGAGTATTCATAACCAAAAAATGGCGTGGATTCTCCTCTTCTGGCAGCAGTTTCTGTTGGTGCAGAGCATGTGTTGCAGAAGGGCCATTATGATACACAATGTGCATGACTTGTGTGAGGAGTGAGAATTAACACAGAGTTTGGAGAGTAATTATTTCTCTGAATGATGTTGTTTACAGTACCAAGGACATATTCGGAATGGCCAGGTGAAACCATGCAGGAGGGCAGGAGGAGCACACATCCCATTTCTGGTGGGAGAGCTCCCGCAGGGACACCAGGCTGCAGGCATCACAGCAGCCCAGCTTGCGCGGCGTGTTGCAAGAGCACCATGTCGGGTCCTGGCTGCTGGTGGAAGTGGATATTTCATATACCAGTGGTCTCTCCCTCTCCACGCCTGCCCTGTCTCTGGCTCTCTCCAGCTGCCTCTCACCTCACCTCGCCTCCCTGCCAGCAGCCTCTGCTGCCCACTGCTTGCATTTTCCAAGAGCTGGGTTGGGACAGTCTACACTGATTGCAGGAGAGCAGTCTTGGGCCACCCCCAAGTCCAAATCATCCATACAACAAGGCTGCAAGCATCTGCTCAGGCACAGCCAGCGACTCCATAGGGATGCATTACACGGTCCTGGGGAAGAGAAGCAGGAGGGTGTCCAGCGTACCACAGACATAGCTTATATAAATACCACCTGGGCAACTTTTTACTCTCCCAGGCTACCTCTTGCAAGTGAAAAAGCTCAAGAGAAAGTACATCACTGCAGAGCCCTCCTTCAGCTCCCCACCTATGTCTTCTAACCTATGCACAACTGTCCTCTTCAAGAAGCTTTTGAAGGACACTAGGTGGTTTAAAGAAACTGGGAACCATTGCATAGGGCAAAAGTAGACACAGAGGAAGAACCAGTGATATGTGCAGCTTCTGCTTTTACCACCCACTTCTGTGTGCCTTGCAGACCACCAGCAGCCCATGGGTTGTCCCTTGAAAATCCCCAGTGCTCAGCAGAGCATACTCTGCTCATAACCTGGCTGCTGAGATCTTTGCTACTGGATGGCTATGAACTGAGCACATCCCACTTATGTCTATTACGTTATTACTGAGGCTGTTTGTACATCTTCTGTAGTAATAAACTGCTGGGTTTTAGACTAAGAGGTAGGTGGAGCAAGGGCTGGCACTAATATGTGCTGGGACACAGCCTGGCACAACTGGGTTCAACAGCTGGGTTCGGTAGTGTCCTGGTTTTGGCTGGGATGATAGAGTTAATTTTCTTCCTAGTAGCTGGTATAGTGCAGTGCTTTGGATTTAGTAGGAGTTGATAACACACTGATGTTTTAGTTGTTGCTAAGTAGTGTTTATACTAAGTCAAGGATTTTTCAGCTTCTCATGGCCAGCCAGCAAGAAGACTAGAGGGGCACAAGAAGCTGGCAGGGGACACAGCCAGGACAGCTGACCCACACTGGCCAAAGGGCTATTCCATACCATATGACATCATGCGCAGTATATAAACTGGGGGGAGTTGGCTGGGAGGGGTGGATCGCTGCTCGGGAACTAACTGGGCATCGGTCGACGAGTGGTGAGCAATTGCATTGTGCATCACTTGTATATTCTAATTCTTTTAGTATTATTATTGTCATTTTTTTATTTATTATTTATTATCATTATCATTATTTTTCCTTCCTTTCTGTCCTATTAAACTGTCTTTGTCTCAACCCATGAGATTGGGGTTTTTTTCGATTCTCTCCCCCATCCCACTGGGTGGGGGGAGTGAGCGAGCAGCTGCATGGTGCTTAGTTGCCGGCTGGGGTTAAACCACGACAGGTAGTTAGCTGGCATCTCAGTATAAATCTTTGACAACATCAATAATAGTTAGTAACCTCAGCCCTAAATTACTGTCTATCCAGTTATAAAAACTGGTCCTAAATTAGCTGAATCATGGGTCCCCATTAGCCTCCCTCTCAGAAGAGAAGTTAATACTTATCATACAGACATCTTGTAGTCCCCTGTATTATCCACGTTTGGCTTCCTCCAGTGACCTTATCTCATCTCGAATTGATGCTGAATTATTGTGAACTTACTTTGGACATCTTACTTTAAACTTTTGGCTCAGGGTCCTAGAAATTTCTTCAGTGCCAGATTGTTGACTTCAGTCTTAATTAATGATCAGTTGTTATCAGCTTAGTACAAATGTTTGGTTTCTAACTTTTGGTTGTGTAGTCTAAACATTTCCAAAGTCCAGATAGATGGCTTTAACTTAAAATGTTATGATTTTGATATTGACTTGATACCTTCCTGGCTGAGTGTGAAGATTTTATTCTTCCATCACTTTGATTAATAGACCTATTACAAATCCTACGATTTAGAGTACCAAGGAGTGAAACAGCTAAACACCACATAGATTAACCTAGTCAAGAGTTAATCTTACGTTTCTGTGAGAAGTTTTTTGTTTGCTCAGAAGCTGCTTCACTCTTTAGTACAATTTTCAAATTATGAATTATTGTACTTCTCTGCAGTCACCTATTTTTCTTAGCCTAAACTTTTGTTCTGCAGCTCACATGCTGTATGGTTAATCATTATTACTCTATTACAAAAGCACTTAAGAGTTGAGTTTAAGTATCAGGAAAGTATTCTGCAAAACTCTCTGCTAGCAGATTGCAAGGTCTTTACCCCTAAGAGTTCAGACAGGATATAAGCTCACATCTTTACATGAAACACTGGTAGTTCTCCCATCGTTACCCAGTCATCAGGCATTCTCAGCTGCAGATGCTGGACCATTCACAGGCTTCATAATGGCTTGTTCCCACACCCTCCATCAAATATTCCTTAGGTATTAAAAACATGCTTTGGGAAATCAGAGTCTTCAGCACAGTAAAAATAGAAATGCACAGGTTGATTTTTACTAATACAGCTCATTTTGTCATATTGGCTGTTAATCAAAGATGCATCTGTGTTTTGCAGACTCACTCTAATACCCTCATACAAACTAACCAAGCAGATTTTATCAATTGTTTCCTAAAACGGAATTTGAGTAACTTCTGGTTAACAGAAGCCATGTTTGAAATTGAAGACACTTTTCATATTCTCAAGTTCATCGTACCAGCCAGGGCTTTTTATTTAGTTGGAGAAGTTGCACTGAGGCTGAGACACTAAAACAATTATCAGTCTTGAAAATCATAAAAAAACACTTCATATTTTTTGGTTTCGGTCATCTGAGATTCTTAAAACACTCATGAAATTTATTAATATATGTTCGGGGATGGATATATGTGTATTCTCTGTCTTGCATTCACCAGCAGTCATAAAATGGAATTAACATCCTGCCTTAGTGCATACTTCAGGTTTATGCAAAGAATGCTGTAGAGTATTCCCATCACTTGGGGATGAAAGATTAGATACGTTTAGGTTTTTTGTGACGATTTCTTCATATCTATCTCTAAAGAAATAGCATAATAGGTAATCTTGTTATCAGCTGGCCCAAAAAAGCACTGCTCTTAAAACCATTCGAAGTGCGAGGAGCGAACACGTCTGCTCAGCTCCTTGCGCAGCCATGTGGACACTCAGCACAGACACAAAAAGGATTTGTAGACATCCTGAGACTTATTTGCACCCTAATTCAGGTAAATAAAATAGCAGCATTCATGCAATACTTGCACACCCCACTGGTGAATTAATGGCACATGAGCAGCAGGGAACTGGTGACATAGGAATCTCTATGGAAAATGTGTAGGTGCCCAGAGTAGCAGCTTCCTTACAATGCTAGAGCCAAGACTTCTTTATTCCAATGGCCTCTTGTGACCACTCTCATTCATGAGGCAATTTAATCGTACAGATAATTTATTTGTTTTGTTCCACTCTCATTTCTAATAAGTTTATACAAACCTTTGACTTCTGGCCGGCTGTACAGGTCAGGGAGATCAGATACTGTCTCTTTATGTGTGCAAAACTAATGACTATTATCTCCTTATTAAATGGGAAGCTTGCCTTACTATCAGCTGTCCTGATTAATTCCATGATGGGATGAACTGTTAAATCCTGCCTTTATTGGAGTGCTTAGACCTCTGTGCATAGGCAAGTCATAAATGGAGGATTATTTTGTACCTTGGCTGCAAGCGTGATTGCTCTGGCAATCACAGTTGTTGTATGAGCGAATGTGCTCAAAAGCGGACGTGTAAATGAAGTTCTGGACATAAAGTTATAAATTCTGTCACTCAGCAAAAAGTGCAAAGTTACACCAAGTTAAATGTAGAGATCGCTTTCCTTCTGTATCCACTTATTTGTTTATTGGTTGTTGAAGAGGTAAGATGTCCACTGATAGACTTACAATGAAGTATCTCATAAGTTATGATACTTACCAGCGTTGTCTTTTACTCATTCAAATGTTGGTTTGAATATCATAGAGCTCAGGAGGTCTCCTCTGAGATAACTTCAGAGTCATACTGATCTTGGTCAGATAATCTGTCCTGAAACAGCAGATAAATTTTAATGGGTATCAGATTATTTTTCTCCCGGCTAGCTGCGCCCGATACTATAATATTACCACTGGGGGTAGTTAGCAAATAGACTTTGGTATTGATGTCTGAATATTTTCTAAATCTCATTGACTAGCTCAGCAGTATAATGAAATGTTATATGATGTCTGTGCAGTTTTTCCTACAAAGAGCTTTTTCTGTCCTGTGGGGATGTCTGTAGAATAGAACAAGTTCTCTAAAATCTAAGTGATTTACAAACTTTCCCTTTTTTGCTGCAATTCTTCCTGAGAATTCAATGTCCATTTCTTAAATGACATCATTCTCTGTCTGACAAAATCTGGCATTTACTACTGTGAGTTCAGTTTAACACCAATAACATAATGAAAATAATCATCATTTGCAAAAGATGGGCAGCTCCGACCACATGTGTGCCTCCAGCCCTGCGCTGCGGACACTCCTGCCTCTCCCTCTGAGCCCCGGGGAGCCTGGCCAAGTGTCTGCAGTGCGTTCAGGACGTTGCTACCAGACAACTGATGCTTGCTAATGTGCAACCAAACCGTGACCAGTCCCAGGGGATGCAAGCCTCCTTTGCCCAGTCATAGACCTTATGTAAAGGTCATTCGTGCTCTAGGAATGACAGAGTTAGTCTCTCAAGGCGCCTCTGTAATATATTCAGCCACCCCATCTCTCCCTCGCTCCAACAATGCAGCTTCCTCAGAAGAGACCTTTTCTTTGCAAAGCAGCCAGAGTCCTCCTCATGTGGAAGAAGACAGAGGCAATTCTGTGGAGACAGGCTGGTTGATCAAGCTTCACTGCTTTCAGGACGAGCTTCTTGATGGTGCGTGTTCTTCTAAGGTGATTCTGAGTTTTGGGGAAGAATCCTACACTACAGACTCCATCATTAACATTGTTCTTTGGACTATGTCATATCTATCTGGAAGACTCAGAGAAATTGAGGGAGACTTCTGAGGAATTTGCCTCAGATTCAGTGCAGACAGAAACGATGTGATTACAGGGACGTATCCTACCACCCTCAAGAGTGTATGTTCCCCATGAACTTTAGTTAAATTTATAGCTTCTCTTAGACAGATAGCTGTGAATGAGATAGCTGCTTTCTGGCTAGATACAGACGGAAAAAAATTTGTGCTCAAAAAAATAATTGCTGCTATCCATCATCTGTTCATCATCTCAAGAGTGGTCTGCTGCAACTGTTTTCCTTGGAGTAGCCATGGGAAATACTATTTGAATCTTCCAGGACCTGATAGCAGAAAAAAGTATCGTGACACCACTTAGTGCTGGATACCAACACTTTTGGCCAAGGGATCTACTTGAGTTTCTGGGTAGAAGAAAGAAAGATTTTATTTTTCTTCCCTACATCTCTCTCTCTTTCTCCTCTCATTAAGCCCAAGCTCCTGAGACACTCTCATACCACTCTTCGGCTGGGAGCTCTCCCAGAGGAACTGAGTGGAGTCTCCAAGATTTTCCCTATCCCCCACGCTCAACAAGCTCCTGAGGACCTACAGACCCCTCTAAGCCCGTGTTCATGGCAACTCTGCTCTGCTTCAGCACTTTGCTGGGGGGAAGAAGAAAGATCCTGGCCAGGGGAAGGGGAAGGGGAAGCAGGGTGCTCTAGGCATTATCCCTCCACTGCTGGAGCATCATCCCTGCATGAGCAAGGCAGAAATACAGCACAGCTGGGCAAAGTGGTGCAAGGCAAGGTGCTGGTCTAGGATGGTGAATGCCACTGCCCCATGGGATTTTGGTATCAAGCCGTTTCATGTGCACTTGAAATCACAGTGCTCCCAGAGCATCTGTGCCCTGATCATCGTTAACTGCATTGTAAAGGTGCTCAGAGGTGCGGTTAGTGATGACATGTAGGTTGGCCAGGGAGGAGGGACACGGCTGTGGGGCAGTCTGGCTGCCTCTCCCCAGCCCCTCTCCGGGAGTCCCCGACAGCACGATGGCTTGAGGGAGTCAACGGGAAGCTTCCAGCAGACTTGAGTAGGCTTCGTGTCAAACACCCTGAGTAGATGTGGCTTGGGAAGATGCTCTCCCCTGACTGACCGCAGAATGACGGGCTGTCCTCTGCACAGGCCTCTGGGGACAGCCGGGAAGATTTGAGGAGTGGGGAAGACTAATTTATTTTGTTATATTTTTGGCATTTGTATGTGTTTATGTGGGCAGCATAACAACTGATATCTTTTGCTATTCTGTTGCCTGCTTTTACTAACTTGGATTATTTTTTTTTATGCGATGATAAGTACATTAACCTTTAGTTTAAAATCTAGCTTGCTTTTGAAATGAAAATCTTATATAAATTACCAAATTAAATCCAAAATATTCCTCAGGCATTTCAATATTTACTTATTTTATTTTTTTTAATTACTTTAGCTAGAGGCATACTTTTGGATTTGTAGGTGTTTGGGTAACTTAATTTAAAATAGCAAAACAGACTGGACTAGATAAGAGAAACTTAGGTCAAATTATTCTGGTTGTGACATATGTGATACATAATGCTGTGTAATTAGATATTAAAGTGGTTGCTGTGCAGCAGGATGTTTTATGAAAATGGGACAAATGTTTTTTAAATGTACCACTGGAAACCAGACAGATGGTAACCTATATCCCCAAGGAGGATAGCTGAATTCCACCAAGTTTTTATATGAATTTGAACTGTAGTGAACAGGAAAGGAGGGAATTTGTGATTATAGCTTAGCTCGCCATTAGTCAATGTTTGGCTGAATGTGCCAAGGATGCTTATATGGTGCTTAGTCTGGACAGTAATGTTTTCTGGGGATTTGTTCTTTCTTGAGCAACAGCAGAGCAGATGGTGACAAAGCAGATCTAGCAATAAATCATGGAGACAGGGTACTTGAAGCAAGCAAGATGATCTAGAGGAACAAAATAGAAACTGGGGGATAATTGTTACACAAGTGCAGAGTGTATTCCCGCTAATTTTATTAATGTTGGGGACAGTACTTAAAGGCTGAGCATTTTCATGTAGCTTGGCTGTTAAAACCCTTATTAAAATTTTTAATCAACATCCTTTGGGAGCAAAACTTTTCAGGGCACATACAAAAAAAACAAATCACAGCTATGTACTGAAACTTCTCCTGACTGCACAATTAAAAAATGTCTGACAATCATCTTAAACAGCAACATGCCTTTCAAGACTCACCAGTTTTGTGGCTCCATAGGATTCAGCTCTGAAACCATGACAGGCTTCAGCCCTACCTGGTGCACATGATAGTAACAGTTAAGACACCTACAAATGTTCTATGAAGCATAAAGGAAGAAAGAGCAATCCCAGGAAACAACGTCTTGATGGACCAATTTCAGCACGCTAGCAGTTGGATGGTGGTGTTCCCTCTGCTCCCTACCTGGGAGGCAGCGCAAATCCCCATCCCTGCCAGAGCTGCTGCTTCTTTGCCAGCCGGGCTGCAGCCTGACCCTGGGAATAGCGCTTCCTCATGGTTCCCTGCTGTTTGCTCTCCTGCCGTCACACCAGCACCTGCATCGGCATGACAGTCCCTCTCTCTGTCAGATCGGTAGTCCTGCTTAGTATTTCAGCTGGAGTGTTCATAGTTACATTCACCAGGTTGGAGGCTGCTGATATGGAAGAAGGCAATGGTGAGTGTTTCATGGCCTTGGGTGGCAAAGGGACCCTTAGGCCCCCGTTCTTGCACTAAAGCTAGGCAGAACCTGGCTTCCAAGAAACACCATATGATGAGGAGATGGCAATTCCCAGCTCACCAGGCTCAAGCAAAGGATTACCATTGCATTTTGTACACAACACTACAGCTCGGATAATCTGAGAGATAGAAACTATCCAGCAATTCAGCAAATATTTTTCTCACAGATCTCCATATTAGATCATTCTTGGCGCCTTTCAGGATGCGCCACGGCACAAGCAGCATCATACAGCCTTGACATGCAATCAAGCCACAATGATCTTATCATGCGGCGATTATCAAGTGGTTGGTAATCGTGTGCCCCCTTCGATCATTTCTTGTTCACTTAAAGTTAGCATTTACTCTAATCTGCCTCATCTCAGCGACACTGTGAGACAGCCCTACTACAAATGATTGCTACACTGAGGTGTATTTGTGTGCTGCACAAAGGAGTGTTACACAAAAGAGCCTCTTTTTAGCAGATGAAGGACTAGGTAAACTAAAGGCAGGATTATTGAGCAGTAAGTATTGGCATTTTTGGTGCAAAATGTATCATGAAAATGTATTTCAACAGCCCTCAGAGAGAGTAATTTTCAATCAATAATTATAAAAATAGAGCTATTAAACTCAGATGAGCAATTCCCCGATATCA
The DNA here is from genome assembly GCF_018139145.2 of Gymnogyps californianus. NCBI lineage: Eukaryota > Metazoa > Chordata > Aves > Accipitriformes > Cathartidae > Gymnogyps > Gymnogyps californianus. Next base: position 27,408,898 of record NC_059474.1, on the reverse strand, counting down.
TAATGCCTCCATTTTCTTTTTCTGATCATGTATTGGAATGAGTTGTTGTAATGTGAAAACAGGTAGAAAAGTGAGACAAGCCATTAATGGGAAGGGCTAAAAGCATAATATTTTGTTCAGTTTTTCCATAGCTTGTACCCAAGTTTGAATGAAGAGAGCAAGATAGCCTTATGTCTCCTGTCTGCACATATTCTTGTGTAGTGGCTGGAATTAAACTTTACATTGTAGACTTTCAAGAAGAAACAGCCTGATTTCCCATGTACCCATAAGTATTAAGCTCTATATAATCAAGGCTTGCATGCTGAGATCTGTTTGGGATGTGATTGCTGATTTGTCCATTTCTGATTATTGTCAGGATGTTTGGGTATTAGATACTGCAGAAGTAGCATCCTTTGAATACTAGTATATATAATATATATACTGTCTCCTGTATAAGGAGACAGAATTTCTACTAAATGATACAAACAAATTAGTTTGATTGTAAACTATGTAGTACAGACATATAAATAGCTAGAAAACGTACATGCTAGAAGTGGTGATGAGAGGCTCAGAAAGACAACAGGACAACTGGAAAAGAAAAGAGCATGGTGCCAAGAGTGGGTAAACAGAGTATCTCCATTACAAGGAGTAAGAACAGACTAAGGTTCTTTAGCATGGAACACAAACAGCATAGGGAGGATATAGTCAAATTGTGAATAGCATAGAAAAAGTGGATAGGGAACAGTTCTTTATAACTTCTAGTAATAGCAGGTGGTAGCTACAAAATTAGCAAAATGCTAATCAAGCTTTGGGATGGGACATTTCAAATGCTAAAAGTATACATGTGCAAAAAAAACCCAAACCCAACAACCACTATACAATCTTGCAGGGAAAAAAATTTCCACCCAAGGAAAAGATAAAACTGCCACCCGATATGAGTGGAAGCACAACTGCAAGCAATACCATAATCAACTTGACTCTGTCTGGTACAAGCTCACCAAGCATCAGAGGGGGGGATTACGCTTGAGGTATGTCTGTATGCCGTGATTTGCCCTTGCACTTGTGTTCGCAGCCAAGAGACCAGTATTTGTCTCCACCAAGAGACAAATAAGAGACCCCAGCAGCAGCACACAAAACAGCTTCTTAATGCTTGGGAGTTTTTTCTCTCCTCCCCTCCCCTCCCCTCCCCTCCCCTCCCCTCCCCTCCCCTCTCCTCTCCTCTCCTCTCTTTTCTCCTCCTTCCTGTCAAAGAAGGGATGAAAAGAGAATGTGAAACAGTAGAATTTACTTTTTTTTTTCAATTGTACAAAACATTTATAAGAAATGGTGTTAGAACAAAACGTTTAATGAGTCACGTCTCAAATGCTCTACTTCATGTTTCCTTCCTTATAACATTAAAAGATCATCAGAGTAAGGAGGCTGAAGTTCCTGCATCTGAAACCTTGTACATTGTTTTATTTTTTAATGCTATACAAAGCCAGGGTCATGTTAACACCTTTGATCCTCTAGGGTCATTAATTCCATCAAAACAAATGCAGCCAGACCTATTAAAGATTGACAATAACAAAAAAAATGACCAAATCAGGAGGTAAATGCATTGTAACATGGTGGCGCAACCTTTTCGTTTCTCAAGAGAACTAAAGTTTGGGGTCAGAGATGTCTTCACTCTTCCTAAATTTTAATTCTTCAACAAAGTCAATGTAAGGAGAGAAACACGATATCCGGATCCATATCCAGTACTATCTGTTTGAGATAGATAGCTCTTTTTGACAGTATTACTTCCATGTTAAAGCAAAGGAGGAAAGCTTTGGGACTCCAGGCCTGGGAGCCCACCAGCGGTGGTCATCAGCAGGGTTTTGGTAACGCCTGCTCTAGGAGCAAAGGGAACATCGTCATGTCATTCATGAATGAGACCACTGTCTTGTTCCTTATAATTATTTTACAGTGCTGCGAAGTGCAGCACTAAAATTTTAAAAAGAGAGGCCATATAATTAATAAATTAGCAAAGAATCTTGTAATTCAAAACAATTGTTCTGTTAGTCTGAGACATAATGATGACAGAGGTTACCAAGAAGCCACTTGTCCATAAATAATTTTACTGAATAATTAAACTTATTTCATCTTACTGTGAGAAGCTGGAAGCACGACTGCTTCTTTTGCTTGGATTTAATATTCAGGTTTGGTTTGAAAGGTGTTACTTCAGTGAATGAGTAGTACAATTACAAAATAAACTCAAAGATCCCAGGAGAACTGTCCTTAAGGTCTGATTCAGTAAGATCTTAGTGGCTGGTATAAAATTTCCAAGACTATCTTGTGCACAGTTGCTATTTTTAAGAATAAAAAAACCTTCTGGTGCTAAAGCTGTGGGAATGAGGCCCTTTTCATGTCAAGAGTGATGTATGTACTGATAGCTCATGAAAGGTGAAGCTTTGACGAACTTATCAGATGTCTACCTTTAGAGTTATGGCTGGCTGAAGTCATTTGACCAATTACCTTTACTGATGTCCTGAGCAGTCTGTGAGCTTGTTTTTATTACCAGTGACAATATGGTCCAATTTGATGCCCTCAGACCAACATAACTAAACAAATTCGCTTTCCATTCCAAAGAAAATGTAACCTAAAGCAAGCTATGATTTATGTGAAACAAATGCTGGCTGCGGCCCATGGGGTCTGCAGCTCTTACCTCTAGCCAAATTACTTTTAAAACCACACAGGAAAACTCTGAAGTTCAATGAATGAGTAGTACTTACTACCAAAAAATAAATTGCTAGGGCCTGTGCGGATACTGGCAAACATATCAAACCTTCCAGAAGTGCAGCTTTTTATGAAATGTTCAAATGGCTGGAGCAGTTCGTGCACTGGGCGACCGGCTCCGCTCAGTCAGAGCAGCCGAGGGAGCAGCAGCACAGAACCTGCTGCTCTGGGTTGACTTTTCAGTGACACCACATATCATGCAATTAAAAACTCAAAACATGGGTACCTAACTGAAAATGTGTCTATTTTGTTGGCGTTTGATACAGAAGCAGAAATCACTTTGCACTTTTCATAGTCCAAATCTCTTTCCTTTTTCCCATTTTCCCATTTAAGGGAAGTTCAGTGTTTGCTCTGCAGGACCTTTCAGGCACCGGAGCACAGCCCCCGAAGGGAGAGTGCTATGAATGATGTTAGATTTGTAGCCAAAAGTCCCAGCTGAGAGAAGAACCTACAGTGTAAGAACCGAGCACCCAGCAGGGGTCAACACACTGCCTCGCTGTCCCCTCCCAGGTCTGGCCCCGTTCGTCCCTTAGACTCCTAGCTTCCCCAGCACTAATTAGGTCTTATTCTCAGAAGGTCCTCCCCAAACCAAGAAGGCCTGTGATGGGGTCTTCAGCCTCCCGTGGGATGGTGGAGGTCAGTGGGACCACCTCACAAGGGGGATCAGATCCCACGCTGGTCTTACTGCACTTATGTTGCTCATCTTGGTGCATTCTTGCCTCTGCCCTGGAGCACTTCTTTGAAGGTATCCACATGACGGTGGGTGCTATAAAAGAAAGACAACAGCAATATTAACTACTAGCGGCAGCACTACACTGCCTGTGCCATTTCCTCCATGGGGATCCAGCTGTGGGATTGTCTTCTCGTAGCAGAGAGAGCAAATGTCTACAACACATGAAAAAAGTGCTACTTGTAGAGCAAATGAAAAGAAGATTTGGGCTTCCCAAGAAACCCATTCAATGGTCATCCTTGTGTACTGTTTTGTTTCTCCTGATCTATTTTCTGTGTTTAATATGTCCTTTGGTATATTCTCTTCAGACTGTATCCTTTTTCCTTTAGGTTTATATTTGCTATGTTTACTATTAATTCAGATTTGCGGTCCTGTTTATTTAATTACAGATTAAGGAAACCCTGAGAAGTGCTGAGGAAGGTTCCTCTGGCAGGCCATTTGCTAGTTAGAAAGAGGCAGTGGTGTATTTGCTGATTGAGGAGTGAAGGGTGAGGAGGGACAGGGCTGCCCCAGCTGTGGGACTGCCTGGGTCAGCTCCCTGCTCTCCTGGCCAGACCTTCCAGACCTGAAATCGGAGGTGTAGCAGAGGCCCTACGTCTGGAGGAAGCCCATATCCAGAGAGTATCCAGGACCAGTGGATGGTGCTGAAGGTGAAGTTGCCAGGAGGGGACACTGTCTGTGCCGCGGGGACTCTCCCACAGGACCCGGTGAGGCAGCAGAGGGAAAACAGAGGACTCTGGGTGTCTTGTCCTGGCAGCCTTTGGGACAAGGAGGGTTAAACTCAGGATTTGTCTCAGACAATGTGTGTTACCTGACAGGCAGTAGCTGCTTACCAGCTTCCCTGTGAAGGGGGTGATGCTGGACAGTCTCTTATTCTTTGGCTAATTCCTCAGTGAGACGGTGTGCTACTGCCCCTCAGAAAGTGGAAGGTGGGAGGGTGGTGTACGATAAAGATTAATAAATAATAAACCATTCCTGTTACAATCGAGTTTCTTCCCTTGATTCCATTTTGCCAACTCTGTGTGGTGCTGAGGTCTGGTCTGAGTAAAAACATAAACCAGAAAAAACAAGAACTTCAGTCTCTGTTGTCTTTTTTCACATTTGGTATAAAATACAATACAATACAATACAATACAATACATTTTTAAAAAAATTTAAAAGCATTTGGAATGCCTTTATAACATGGAATAGGAAATATTTTGGCAGTGTTGAGAATAAACTGCATTTCCTGAGAGTATGAAATACTGGAGCTTTTTTCCCCACCTGTCAGGAGAGAGAAGAGGAGGGGGAGGAGGATGGACAGTGACTTTCTTAGAGCTCCAGCCCCTGGAATCATGGCATTTTGAAAATAATCTTTTTTCTTTTATTTTCAAGGTAGTTGTCTAGCCTTGGAGCTGTGGAACTAGGCTACTCTTACTTTGCTTAGGAGAGAAGATGAGAGTCTGACTAATGATTTTAGAAGAGGCAAGATTGATGAGATGCTACAGTGACTCTTTTCACCACTTTGACTCCTGAGCACCTCCCTAGAATTAATACATTTCTTCACTAGTAGCAACTGGAACTTTTTTAAGCTGCATGTCCAAGAACAGAGGGATGTGCACACATCTCTCCTTAGGATCTTTAGCTTTAGACGAATGTAAAAAATGTTTATTTTTGTAAGTATCACTATAGTTACTAGTTGTTCTTAGAAAGAAACTCATAATGCAAGTTGTTTATCCTGTTTATCCCCATTATCCTGGGCTTGACAGCGTGGCATCCAAATTATCTGGGTATATTTGACAGTCATAGGACTCATAAAAATACCTGAGTAGAATTACATGTCAGGCTGGACTTTCTTATAATGAATATATCCAGTTGTATATTCTAGGTCTCTTGTGGCTGTCATCCTTACTTTGGGCCAAATAGTAACTGCAATCACATGGATTTACTCAAACATAGGATGCAGACTAGAGTGTGCAGCAGAGGCAATTCATAAACTACTCCATTGAAAAGAGTTTGAACGAGACTTCGGATATCGTCCAGAAATTATCCTTTTACAGGGACGCCATAAACTTCAGCTGCGTGCAGCAGCCATACTGAATAAAGAACAGATTTCTCACATATGCCTGTGTTCTCCAGGAATATGGTGTGGCATTTACCAAACACACACCCCTATGCACAAAGTGTAAGTTTATAGTTCCCATTTCTAAGTGTAAACATGCTTGGGGTTTTGCTTTTGACAAGTACCATCAATGGATTTACACTTCTGGCAATTGGAACTGGATTCCTGCAGGGCGCAGGGCTGCCTTTATTGCATATAGGAATACAAATATATTTCCAAAAATCATGTAGGCAGAGCTCTAACTCTGAGAGACTTGCAGGGCCATATTTCCACCCTTTAAGTTGAAATTATACTTTTGAAAAATCCCTTGTTGTTTTCTCTCATCACAAATAACTCTTCTAAATACAGAGACCTGGTTCAGACTCAAAATGGGATCTGAGATCCCAGCTGATTTCTTTCTATTCACACATTCATCCCAGCCGCAAAGGTCTGTAAGTTAAATCAGGCCTTTAAAATGACTCCTCTGTAATTCTGTGTCTTACAATTCGGCCTTTCCCAATCATCTTTGTAACTCAACTGCCCTCCAAGGATTCACAGAGGAGTGACTGACTGGCATTGAGTCTAGATAAATTATTCTGTTGATGGTGCCTAGGAGGTAATAAAATCCAGGTTAGTCCCTCAGATCTGGAAAGCCAACAAAGTCAGAAGAAGGAAATAGCAGTAAAAGATGTATTTTGTCAAAAAGTCAGTGAGTATGTGACTGTGAATACCTACAAGGGGTAGTCTCTAGAAGAAGAGGTTACCATTTCTGCAGCCACCTTTAAACACAGACAAAAACTAGAAATAACGGATGATATCTCTGTTACATAGGACTGTACCTCATTAATTTTCTTTGTGACCAGAAGAATATTTATATAGCAGCTTCCAGCCAGGGCTCAAGAAGCTTTAAAAACTCCAATTAGTTGCACCTCTGGGTTCGGGCAATGCTATCTCTACTGTACAGATGGAACGACGGTGACACAGGGAAGTTGTTTATCAAATGAGCACAACCAGCCTGTAGAGAAGGTAAAAGCATAAGCCCTCAAATGCCTGCCCCCCGTTCCTGCACTTTGACCATCCTTCTGTCAAAGAGTCTTAATGAGCTTTATATATGTATAGAAATATCAATGCATAATAATCTGCCTTAGCATTCTGAGGGAGGGCTAATAAATGTAAGAATAAGACATAAATCATTGATTAAAATGTCAGAAGTGATGAGAATAAAAGATTGCTCCTGCCTTTGCTGAATTACATATGCAAATTTGCATACACTACAAAGTGAACATCTTTAAATGAATGAATTAGAATCTCATGTAGAAATGACTGAGCCATATTTGCATACAACATTTATTAGGAGGCGATGTGCTTATTTTTGGAATAAACAGCGAGAGCAAATCCCTGGAATCTGCTGAAGCAGCCTGTGCCTGCAGCTCGTCAGAGCATGCTGTCTGCCCTGCCAGTGTCTGCAAACAAATACGAGTTGTGCCCTGAAAAACCATAACTGGCAGATTCAGGAAAACATTGACGCATCCCAAACATTTACAGGAGTTTACCGCATTGTTTGTAGTCTAAATAAATTAAAGCCACTGACTTTTTCTTGATATTCTTTTATTTTCAGACAGCCAGATTAGTACTTTGGCAGACTTTGAATTTGCCATTAGGACAGGAGCATCCATATTTATTTGAGGCAAACTCTATACACTATTAGCTGAAAGACAGGACAACTTTTCAGTGAGATCCATCTCAAAGGTATTGATGCAATTAAAAAGTATTGGAATTGGAAGGTACAGCATACCCTACCTATATCTCCATCGTCCAACATTAGCTGGTATAGAGAATCGTGAAAAAAAAAATCCCGTCTGGAATCTAAGTTGTCTCATTCGACATATTAATTCAGAAAATTGTATTTTTTGTAAGATTTCATGAAGTACTGAACCTTCTTTGAGGCTTTATTTCACCCACAGCTCCTTTGATTTGAAGTAAAGGTGAGGGCACTCAGCATCTGCATTTGCAGCAATGCTCAAAACTATTCAAAGCATAGGAAAGTCTTTTTAACTAGTTGTAGTTAAAGCACAAGGGAGAGAGAGGAGAGCAGGAGGAAGCATGTCAAATCCATCCTGAGTCCCACTATGGGCATCCCACATGAGACCCTGACCACCTTTTCTTCTTCCTTTGGTTCTTCTTGAACCTTTGGTACTTCTTGAAAGGAAGAGCTTATGGAAATACATGTAAGCCACATTTCCCTGTGTATGGTCATTGCAGCAGTGATCTTCCAACTGTTTCAAGAGCTTTGTATATTAATCAAAACAATGGTCCTTAATGAAAAAAACCACCTTTTCTATGCACCTTACTGCTTTTTTCTGGAAAGTTTGATGCTTGTGTTAGTAGCTTTCATCAGCAAGCATGGTCTGTGGTCAGACAACTTGCACATGCAAGATCTGTTAAAATCAGTGTCTTAAAATAGGTGCACCAGATGTTTTGCCTGTTTAGGTGGAGAGGCTGTATTGGGTTTGCATGGCAAGGTTTTGGTGGCAGGGGGGCTACAGGGGTGGCTTCTGTGAGAAGCTGCTAGAAGCTTCCCCTGTGTCCAATAAAGTTAATGCCAGCGGGTTCCAAGACGGACCTGCTGCTGGCCAAGGCCGAGCCCATCAGCAACAGAGGTAGCACCTCTGGGATAGCATATTTAAGAAAGGGAAAAGAAGTTACAGGGGAGTAGCAGTTGCAGCAAGAGAGAGAGGAGTGAGAAGATGTGAGAGGAACAACTCTGCAGACACCAAGGTCAGGGAAGAAGGAGGGGGAGGAGGTGCTCCAGGCACCAGAGCAGAGAGATTCCCCTGCGGCCTGTGGTGAAGACCATGGGGAGGCAGGCTGTCCCCCTGCAGCCCATGGAGGTCCACGGTGGAGCAGATATCCACCTGCAGCCCATGGAGGACCCCACGCTGGAGCAGGCGGATGCCCGAAGGATGCTGTGACCCCATGGGAAGCCTGTGCTGGAGCAGGCTCTTGGCAGGACCTGCGGACCCGTGGCCCTGTGGAGAGAGGAGCCCACACTGAAGCAGGTTTGCTGGCAGGACTTGTGACCCCACGGGGGACCCACGCTGGAGCAGTCTGTTCCTGAAGGACTGCACCCCATGGATGGGACCCATGCTGGAGCAGTTCGTGAAGAACTGTAGCCCGTGAGAAGGACTCGTGTTGGAGAAGTTCGTGGAGGACTGTCTCCCGTGGGAGGTACTCCACGCTGGAGCAGGGGAAGAGTGTGAGGAGTCCTCCCCCTGAGGAGGAAGGAGCAGCAGAAACAACGTGTGATGAACTGACCCAAACCCCCCTTCCCCGTCCCCCTGCGCTGCTCGGGGGGAGGAGGTAGAGAAAATAAGGAGTAAAGTTAAGCCTGGGAAGAAGGGAGGGGTGGGGGGAAGGTGTTTTAAGATTTGGTTTTATTTCTCATTATTCTGCTCTAATTTGACTAGCAATAAATTAAACTAATTTTTCCCCAAGTCGAGTCTGTTTTGCCCATGACGGTAATTGGTGAGTGATCTCCCTGTCCTTATCTCGACCCACGAGCCTTTCATTTTATTTTCTCTCCCCTGTCCAGCTGAGGAGGGGGAGCGATAGAGCGGCTTTGGTGGGCACCTGGCATCCGGCCAGGGTCAACCCGCCACAGAGGCGAGCGATGCTGTCCTTGCTGGGGCTGCGGGCCCGGCAGCGCGGCGGAGGCGAGCCTGTTTCAAAAGGAATCTGAGAGTGCCCTCTAGGGGTACTGCCAAAAACACTACCCGCTTCCACGCAGCGGGGCTCCCCCGATACAGGCGACTGCAGCGTGGTGACAGTGTGGGGAATCTAATGTTCTAAATCTAACCTAATCACGTTCGTCATCCCACTTTGGGTGTGTTCCACCACATCCCCTGGATGAGCACCCCCTGGCAGTTGCTCATTTATTCATCCAGCCGGAGCCTGAGCAGTCTATTCAATACTCGAGGCTTACACACCGTGTAACGGGATTGCTCGTCATGCTGCTAAGACCTGACAACACCCACCGGCTGGGCACAGAGGGATGGAGAAGAATGACCTAGAGCTGCTCCAAAGGTCATAAAGCCACTCAAGGAAGGCCTTAAAGCCTTTAGGAATAGTGTGAACTATTTCCAGATAGCAATGCGTGACCTTCAGATAATGTTGCAAGAAGAAGAAAGTTAATGTTTGTAATTCTCTTGCTGCAATAAATGTCCACTGTTGAATCATGACCACAAGAAAGACAGTGACAGTAATCTGTCTAGTATGGATCTGATAAGCAAAGATTTAGAGTTCAAGCATCATCCCCAAAGGTCAGCGCTAGTATAACCCAGACATAATCCAGCACCATTCAACTTAGAAGTAAGATTTAAAAGAGACCTGTATTCTGCTTGCCAAAGACATTTTCCTGTGACATTCTCAGTTCTCAGAGACATAATACAACACAGATTGCCTTGGTACAAATGAATTTTGGACAGCTGGTTACATCATCAGTAGTGCTATCTACCACCTACCTCTTCAGAAAAACCGTGCATGAAAAGGAAGGCGGTGGTACTGTGGCCATTTGTGATCTTCCCATTTCTCTATCACTGAAGTGTAGGACACATGGCAGCATTCTGTGTAAAGAGGGTCTCAAAACACCACCACACCTCAGCAGAGCAATCATCTGGCTTCACATCCTAGCTTCAGTTCACTCAGATTTTGCTTTTAAAAGCCATGAAGATACATCCTCTCACACTTAGCAACCTTTCCCGTCTTACCAATTCTATCTTACATTTGGCAAGCTTCAGTATGTCAGTCCTTTCAGCCCATAGCTGTTATTTGGAGGAACTAATTTTTAAAAAGGAGAGCAAAGCACAAGTTTGAGCAAGGAACAGGGCAATGCTTTTCATCGCTGTAGCACTTCAGTGGCTTGGTCACAACCTGGACCCCTCTGGACAAGCCACTGCACAAGCACAGAGCAACAGGATGGCTCCTGCTCTGGCTCATTGGCCTTCCAGGGACCCAATTTTAAAAGTATTAAAGTTCAGAAACCTTGGGAAGTTCACTTATAAACAAGCATATTTGATTCCAGGTAAGAGGATTTCTTCTAGGTTTGATCTTAGCAGTGTCACCAACAGATCTACTGGCATTTCTGAATTGTTTCTCAAGGCAGGTGCAGCCTGAAGAGATCTTCCTGATCTTTGTAATGACACCAGCTTTCACATTTTACTTTAGGTTAATTGAACACCTACAGACTCCATCCTTCTCACCATAAATAAGAAAGGCTACTTCCTAGAACAGACCCAAACAAAACAAAAAAATTCCCCCACCAAGAGGAAACCCCCTCAACCTATAAATCCATAAATAAACAAGAAGAACAAAAAATATATCCAAGCAGCTTACCTTTTAAAGACAATCATATTCTTGAAAATACAATGTGTGCTGCTGTGCATACCTTTTGGGGGGGGAAACAGTATGTACTAAATGTAATTTCTCCATCTTTAAATACAATCTTGTAATGTTGGAGAAATGCCAATCATCTTGCATTCCCTGCTCACCATAATGGACTAAACATGTCCATGGAGTCATTCCTCTGAAGTTATACTCTGGATGGATTTCTCCCTTTGTGTCCACTCATCGGGTTTCGCCAGATAGCTGCTAATAGGAGGGGGGAAGGAAATATTGGCAAATGTGTCAAAAAGTGGTCATATCTCTCTGACCATGCTGAGTCTGAATATGGTAAGTATTGACTTTTTTTCTCTTTCTTTTGTATTTGGTACTATTAGTATAGCATTTTGTTACCATATAATTATTAGCAAAAAAACAGAATCAATATAAATACAGCCCTTCAGTTCTTAATTTTCTGTGTTATCTACACTTATTTGTGCACTGGATTTGGATGTATGCATTTTTGTTAAAAGTTCTCTGTTATCATTAAAAAAAAATTAAAAAAAAAAAAGTCCAATCCTATGATTCCAGAAATTTCTGGTAAATTCAGTACGGGAGGTACTAGGTGTTTGCAGTGAAAATCAGACTTTTGCTTCAGGAGTTTCATTCTCAGTCTGGAAATCACAAACTGCTGTTTATTCTGTGAATTTGTACAACACCCAGACTGATGGGATTCTGACCCAGCAGTAATCCAGGAGGTACTGAAAAATAAGTATTCCATAACAGAAGGAAGTTTCTTTAGAGATCTATGTAGAAATAAGTGAAAACTTTATGCAGTTTCTGTTGTCATGGTTGTCTGTGCCCACATCACAAAACCTTTAAAACAAGTCCCAGTAGCAGGTACTGTGTTGTCGCTGTCAGCTAGAAGCACAGGATCTAGTTAGTGTTCAGGATACAGAAAAGGTTGACCAGTCTTGTCGTGGTTTAACCCCAGCTGGCAACTAAGTCCCACACAGCCACTTGCTCACTTGCCCCAGGTGGGATGGGGGAGAGAATTGGAAGGATAGAAGTGAGAAAACTTGTGGGTTGAGACAAAGACAGTTTAATAGGCAAAGCAAAAGCCGCGTGCACAAGCAAAGCAAAACAAAGAATTCATTCACTACTTCCCATCGGCAGGCAGGTGTTCAGCCATCTCCAGGAAAGCAGGGCTCCATCACGCGTAACAGTTACTTGGGAAGACAAACGCCATCACATCGAATGTCCCCCCCTTCCTTCTTCTTCCCCCAGCTTTATATGCTGAGCATGACGTCCTATGGTATGGAATATCCCTTTGGTCAGTTGGGGTCAGCTGTCCCGGCTGTGTCCCCTCCCAGCTTCTTGTGCACCCCCAGCCTACTCGCTGGTGGGGTGGTGTGAGGAGCAGAAAAGGCCTTGGCTCTGTGTAAGCACTGCTCAGCAGGAACGAAAACATCCCTGTGTTATCAACATTGTTTTCAGCACAAATCCAAAACATAGCCCCATACTAGCTACTGTGAAGAAAATTAACTCTATCCCAGCCAAAACCAGCACAAATCTCTCTCAGAGAGAGATTATGGAAGCTATTAAAAAATCAAAAGTCATAAACCCTTCACATTACTTTATTCAATTTTACACTTGCCTTGAAACACTGATGATCAAAGGAATACTTTGAGGTCTTGGTTTTCCCAAGCCACTCCAAATTTGTTATTATGACAAAATATGGTCTTAAGTACCACAAGCCTGCTAAAATCCAGAGAAACCCACTCAGTATCCAGCTAGCCTAGTGAAATGCAGCTTTTGGGGAAGCTCTGATGAACCTTCCAGTTCAGCACACATCGACCTCCTCTGTAAGAACAACCAACAACCAGAAACTAGTCACTCTTCTCCCTACACCCCAAAGATCTCCTGTCCACTAGGCTCTGAGCCTACCTAAACCACACCACCAAATCAGGACCTCAGTGCAGTTGATAGTGGGTTTTTTCTACCATGGTCAGACACAGAGGAGTTTGTACCTGACAGCCTCACATGTCAATCTTGCTAGACTGGAGCTGTGGGTCTAAGCTCAATGGGGCTCTCATCCCAGACCTCCTGCTTCTCATGTCATCACTCCAACTGCAGAGCATTGCTGCAGAGCAAGCAGATCCTCTGACTGCGTTTCATGCTCTAGGGGGCATGAAAACCCCAAAGAGATACAATGATCTCTGCTCCACCTTTTTGAGGAACTGGTGCATGTTCTTAGCAGAAGGAAAGACTCAGATGGAAGTACTAGCCAGCAGCCCTGAATGGAGGATCTGGATATCTGGAAGGAGGTGGCATCATTTTTTGAGTGACCATTAAATGGCTTTTGACATCATCCTTGTGGATAATACATCCCCCCCTAATCTTCAGTTGTTTTTGCAAAAAATATTCACTACATTTAGTTGCTGAACAGTTAGCGTCTGAATTGCCAACATCTGCAACAACACTACCAAACCTAGCAAGTAACTACAAGAGTTTCCCAAAGCCCTGAAAACCTTGCCCCTCTATCAGCAACAGCTGTTCCATTAGTTTAATAGTCTGCACAGTGCCCTCAAGATCCTCAAATTACTGCTTTATATTTCTGCCTTGGCAACATTGATGTATTTTGAGTGCTCCGTTGTCACCAAACCACTCTCCTCCTTCCAAAGAGAGATATACAAAAACAGGAAATTCTCTTCTACGGTTAAAAGCAAATGGTACAAATGGTCCATGAGATGTGAAACTTTCCCAGGGAATTTCCCCCTCCTGTGCACTTCTGGAGGGTTTTTTTACAATATTGTCAGCATAAATTAATGAAAGCACTGTAACATCTGAACATTGTATAAAATAAGGCTGGTAGCTTACAAAAGCAATTACTTTTCAGTGTGAAACAGTAGGAGTGTACAGGCCATTTTAAAAATAATTTCTGGGTTTGCACTGTCCATTATTGCTAAATATTCTTAATCCCAGAAAGTTTCTTTTGTCTTTATTATTGTTGTTGCATTTGCTTTGGAATTATAAAAATGCATTAAAACCACTTAAAAAGCACATGCAAAACAAATATAGAGTGTGCTTAAAATCTTGTCAGAAAATGTTTCAATTAGAAAAATTCCATAACTCGATACTGAAATGTCTCGCAGGAAGATTTTCAAGAACATTTTATTTCAGTTAATAGAACATTTTCAAAAAGTTGTAACATCTGTTGCAACACATTTGGTCTAGAATAATTTGATTTTATCCTCAAGTTATTTAGTTCAGGTGTCAGAGCTTCAGGACGAGGTTGGCTCCAAGGTAGGTTGGCTCCTGCACTCCACACAGAGAAACCGTAAGGAAGATGTCTTTGGACACCAGCTCAGCTGAGGTCTTCAGCCCAGCCAGGCACAGCACGTGAGCAAATGCAGCAGGGCTCCAAAGACTCCGCTCCAGCTGAGGCAATGCGGATGGAGACGAGGAAGCATTTAGACCAGCCGTCAGGAAGCCCATTTTGGTGGCATAGCAGGAGGGTGCCCTGCCTCTCCTTTGGATCGAGAGCCACGAGCTCTCCCAAAACAGAATACTGAAAATAAGGCTCTTCCATGAAATCAAATGAGCTGTGGGCCCATTCACCTCTCTCCAGTTTGTCTCCACAGGAGTGCTGCGAAGCAAAATCTGCCTTTCTAAAGTGCTCAAAGTACAGAGGTGGGCTCCATGGTGTGGTCAGAGGCAGAGTGAGGGTAGCCAGCCCCGGGGTCCTCGCCAGCACCCGTCACCAAGTGGAAACCCTCACTCTGCCAGACTGATGGCACCCCTGCAAGCCGCAAAGCCAGGAGGAAGGGGGTCAAGGAAATTAGCAGTGATTAGACACTAACAGGTTGCTTAGCCAACAAAATGATGTTAAAGATCAAGCAAGTTGGCAAAAGAAGTGCCGGGTCTGAGCAGGAGTCCCCGTCACTGCCCTCATGCGAGGATGTGCCAACACAGTTTGCTCACCAGGTTGCAATAAGGAACACTGGGTTTGTCCACAGCCTTCAGGGGTGAGCTGCCTTGACATATCTGGGGCCCTGCAGCTCGCCTATGCATAGAAACTGCACAGTTTTAAGTCGTTGTTAAATCTGCATATTTCTCTATCAATGCATGAATTAAAAGCTGGCCTAGGTTTAGATTGTCACTCTTCAAAAATAAGGTTCTGTATTTCTCTTGAGAATGTAGTATATAGAAAGAAATAATAACAAAGACCTGAGAACAAAGACGGACATATTCTACCACCATACAATGGTACAAATCCATGGTATACACAAATTTTGAAGACCGTGCAGTTCAAGCCTTGGTAAGGAGATGAATGGAAAGGAAATATGCTAAAACAATCTTCATTTGCAGGCTTTCATCATACACAGTTACCTGCATGATGACCCACAACTTCACTGATAATGTACATCACACAATTAATCATTGTTCTGACATTTTCATGTTTTCACATAATTATCCTCTCTGTTTCTTGGAAGCCTGTAAATCTCGCAAGGTCTGGTAAAGTACTACTCTTCCATTTGTCAGTCCCAACCTTTAGTTGCTCAGGCCTTTGCCATCGCCCGCTCCCACATTTCAGTGTTCAGCCTCACACGCCAGATCTATGTGATCAGCTTCATGACTTCCCTTCTCCATTTTAAAAGCCTTATTAATTGCCATGTATGCTCATTTACAATTAAGAGGCCCAGACCTACACTGGAATCAAAGGAAATACTTTTTTCTCACGAAGTATAATTAAATCGTGGTGTTTAGTACCAGAGGATGTTACAAAGCCCAAAAGCATAAATGAGCTCAGAAGAGATTAGACACATTCATGGAGGATGGTGCCATTGGCACCTACTAAACACGGGTTCAGGGGCAACCTCTAGCTTAGAAACTCTTTCAGTATCTGAAGGGAAGTCTTGTACTACAAGTGCACTGTTACTTACGTGCTTTCTTAGGCATCCACTTCTGGGCACTCTCAGAGAGCAAATACTGGGCCAAATGAAGGTGCCTTCTTCCCAGCGTGGTGTCTCTGATGTCACTAATTTCTGTGCAGCAGGATGGACACACTGCTCCTCTCCTTGTTCATGAGCAACCAGACAAGAAAGGTGCAGTTTCCACTCCTTGAGCTGAAGGGAGGCTTGGTTCAAATTTGGAATAGAGCTGCCTTAAAAAGCACTTGGGGGGTCTGCAGTGCCCGCTCTCAAAGCCCAGCAAGGCTGCACAGGAGCTAGCACTCAACACATTTCTCTGCTTTATTTCTCTGCTCAGAGCAGGTGGAGTGTGTGATAGGAGGAGGGATTGCAAAACACGGATGAACAGAAGAAAATCCAACCAAGCTAGCCATACAGACATCCACAGTCTTCAGTTTAATGCTACTAATCACTGTATCACCAATTCAAACTAGATCCCTAATTTACAGGCCCCTGTGTGCATGTAGAAGATAACTGGTTTCAAAGAAACCAGAGGATCTCAGGTCCAGAAACACGTGCAGTGTGTCACCCTTTCACCTTCAACTTTCTCCACATTGGCAAAAGCTATGTATTTGAGGCTTAAAATCTTGGTATTTCATCTTGGCAGCTCTGCCTTCCTATACAGAAAATATGCCACCCTTTTTTGATCTCAAGTCTTGTATCTCTAGCTGGAGCCCTAAATCCTACTTACAGCAATAAATAATAACAATCAATATATACCGTATGCTTTCTTTCATATTCTCATGTATAAATTGTCCATGTCCCTTAAGAATTGGTGTGGGAAAACATATTCTGTAGCATTCTTCATAACAAAATAGTTACAGCCTATTCTACATACTAGGAATTCAGCAAGACACAGCAAGAAATCAATAAAAACACAAATTGCTCCATCAATACGTACATTCATTTATACTCTTCAAGGTTATCTTTGCTATGCCAGCACAGAGACACATTTTCTCCATATATAGCCATGCATATTAAACTAGGCAAGAGAGAAAGGAACGGAAACAAAAGCTATCAGTACAAATCTAATCTAGCTAGCATGCACATTCAAAGACTTTAGAGTTGGTTTTCCCCTCTGTTCAGAAAGCAGTCTGAAATCCGGGCACAGCAGCTGACACTGACTCTCCATTCCCTATAAAATCATTTCCTCCCAAGGCAAGTATGTTTAGTCATATAAAACATCTCCAAATTCATCTTATGTATGTATCATTCTACCCATTGGTATAATATCTATGAACGGGACTTCTTTTGCATCAGTGACAGATGAATGGGTTATGACCAATGAATTGATGGGTTAAATTCTGGTCAGTGGTCATCCATGTCAAAGGAGAACAAAGAACGTAAGTGTCTTTGGGGCACTTCATGTACATGGACTTGTGCTGAAACCCACCTGTCGTGGTTTAACCCCAGCCAGCAACTAAACACCACTCAGCCGCTTGCTCACTCCCAGCCCCTGCAGCAAGATAGGAGAGAGAATTGGGGGGGGAAAGTAGAACTCATGGGTTGAGATAAAGACAGTTTAATAGGACAGAAAAGGAAGGGAAAATAATAATAATAATAACAATAATAATAATAATAGAATATACAAAACAAGTGATGCACAATGCAATTGCTCACCACCTGCTGACTGATGCCCAGCCAATCCCCGAGCCATGGTGTCCCCCGGCCAACTCCCCCCAATTTATATACTGGGCATGACATCTATGTATGGATGGCTCGTTTGGGTCAGCTGTCCTTGCTGTGTCCCCTCCCAGCTTCTTGTGCACTCCCAGCCTCCACTGGCAGGGCAGTATGAGAAGCTGAAAAGTCCTTGACTTAGTATAAACACTGCTTAGCAACAACTAAAACATCAGTGTGTTATCAACATTATTCTCATCCTAAATCCAAAACACAGCACTATACCAGCTACTAGGAAGAAAATTAACTTTATTCCAGTGGAAACCAGGACACCACCGATCCAGGAAGACCCCACAAAACTTATATCTTTACTGATGTTCCCATTCATAGATTATGAAGGTGATAATTTCAAAGCAGAACTAGGCCTGTTACAGATAAAGCCAGATTCTGCAAATATTGAGCTTTAGTTCCTATTCCTAGTCAAAAGTGGAAAAATACCAGGGAAGATATGAGGAAGGACCTGCCCAAGGTAACAGACTCTAAAGGAGCAAGGTAGTGACAGGGAAAGGTTTCTTTGCATGAGGTCTCTGACACAGGCGAGCTGTAGTAGGAGATACCTCTTTTTGCCTGTAGTCATTGTAGAGAAACAACATTTCAAGAGGTAGCACTGGTGAACACGTGCACTGCTGGTTTGGCATGTTATTAATATGGTGCACAATAATATGCTACTTAGTTGCAGAATTCTTATTGCATCATTTATTATTTGTACAATTCAGTCCAAGTTTGACTTGCCAGGCCAGTGTCATTGGTATTTTTCCATTCTGTCCAATCCTGAGACAGTCTCTTGCTTCTTATTTCTGTTGTGTCTACTATTATATGCACATTTTCTGCAAGGTCAAGCTAATCATGCACCTTCCAATAAGAGCTGAACATTACATTGTTTATGGTGGATATTCATTATTTTTGTAGGTTGTTCTTCATGGCGTGCCCAAGAAGAGAAAATGAGCCTTGAAAAAGCACAGAAAGAGCTGCTTCCTTGATGCCACTTTCCTGATGCTGAGTGTATGGCTAACAGATATTCTCTTTGCTCTCATTCATCACGAGTGAGAACATCAAGGTATAGATGTGAATTTATTTGATATGTTCTGGACATCTCAAATCTTAATGTAAGATCAGCCATGTGTTACTGGAGAGTGTGTCTCATGGACTAGTTCTTCTGTTTCTGATCAGATCTCCATGCTGGATTCACCTAGAACTTACATGCCTTGTTCCAACTGGTTTTCTCAGAACCTGCATAATTTTTAATTAGTACGGATTTTTCTTTTCCTATCAAATAGAGTCTTCTACTTCTCAGACGAAAGCTTCGTAAAAGGCCTTACCAACACTATGCAAGAGAGTAGGATTGAAGTCTGTGTTCTTGGAAAGAATCTCACTACTCTGGAGACACCTGAATACATCTCTTTGGCCATGCAACACTGAGTTCAAATCTGTTTCTTAATTTGACTCTCCATTCCTCTGCATGTGCGGTGCATTTTTATTACTCCTTGCTTTAAACACATTTACAGGGAAATCTCTCTCTGAGCTTTCCCTGATGAAACCTCAGCAAATCTTTCAGGCAGTAGCAGAAGACAGTACCAGAGAACCCAGACATACATATACCATAGGAGATGCACAGCAGCACAGTCTTAAAACTGCAGAAACTTTGTGTGCTGGAAAAGCTAAACAGAACAGTAAGCAAACTTGTTTGTTTCCCTCTCCAGAAGCTGAAAGCAAACTTCACAAGTGTTTTCCCCTACATGGGGTGTCTCAGCAATACATGTGTTGTTATGATTTTTGCCCAGTCCATGTTCAATATGGAAATGACAGTCTTGCAATTTTTGTAATCATCTCACAATCTATCTCTGGATTTCAGCATTTAAGCAGCCGGGGCACCGTAATGCCCCATGATTAGCTCTGATTGTGAAACTCCTTCCATAACAAAATGACAAAAGTGATCAATCACCTTAACAATAGTTAATAGCTCTTATCCAAAGCCATAATAATCCCACTCTGCAGTTTGACTATAGCAAGCTATTACCCTATCAGCCCAGCCTTGTGTCTGAAGCAGCACTGTTGTCTCTTGTCTAGCAGCCTGAAAGGACACCTTATCTCATGGTCCCACAGGCTTCTTTCCACCTTCCTCCACCCCTGCACAGTAATTCCTGCTCCTCTCTGACTCCCAGCCACCATCCTGAAATCTCACTTAGCTCCCGTGGGAGGCTGTCATAGAAAGCCTCCAGTCCTTGAGGCCACCTCTTGCGGTCTGGCAATTGTTTTTTTTCCTCACCATATGTCACATCAGTACTGGACCCTTCCTTTTAACACCCATCCTTTTTCCTAGCAAAATGGAAAAATTACACGAGTCTTTAAACACATTCTCTGTTGGCATTTGCATACCAATGAAGAGCCGGAAAATTAGCTTGGATGATAACAAGTGTGATCCCACTGGTCTTCATGCCAGACCTGAAGGCCTGCAGTGGGGCAGACACAACCTGTAGCATCTCATTGAAGGGTGCAGGGATGCAGCAACTCTACCTTTTCCAGCCCAGCTACTGCCTCTCTCAAGGAACAAGAAATTACTGATGAAGACACAACTTTAGGAAGAGGAAAGGTCATTCCACTAAACTGTCTCTGCCTCTCTGGTTTGCCTTAAATCTATTTTTGCTCATTTCTAGTTAAACTCAGCTGAGTATATTGAATGTTAAAGGACTTTTCATTTTTTTAGGGTATGAGATAAGACTTTCTAAGAAAGTGAAGACAAAGTTTGTGGGGTTGGTGGAGTATGAAGACATTACACATTTCCATGCAGAAGCAAAACCAGCTAGGCAGCACACAGGCAGGATCATAGAATCATGGAATCATAGAACAGTTTGGGTTGGAAGGGACCTTTAAAGGTCATTTAATCCAATGCACCCTGTAATGAGCAGGGACTTCAAGATGGTCATCACCATTTGTGTACCAGAAAAGACTCATCTTCCTTATGCTGGACTCAGAGAGCAGCAGGATCTTCAGCATCCTGTAACTCAGTGTTCATTACTGCAATCTGCACATGTGCTGTCTGAGACTTGCTCCTATTTTCACACAGGTCTGTCATTTCATTCGTAAAGCCAGGCAGGGCACTTGTGATGCTGATTTGGGGACAGAGAGAGTTTTCAGTTAATATTCCTCCATCACTTTTCTGCAGGTTTATCACTGTGAGCTAGTCCTGCCCACCAGCCAACTGTAGGGGTGAACTCATGGAAGAAAAAAAGGAATTACCTGCTGAGACAAGACTTCTCTATAACCTTTGGAGAGCCACACAGACAGTGTCCTGAGACAAAGAAACAAAGGGCACTATGGAGTTGGGGGAGGCCTGTAACCCAGACCCCAGAATGAACCAGGAGCACTCACAGGCTTGAAGAGTAGCAGAGCTTCAAAGTATGCTCTCATTAAATATCTTTTCATTAGGTAATTCATTAAATAATGGTCAGAAAGGGGGGGGGGGAATCAACTCCTCAGTACTGTAACATAGGTAGACTCATAAACAAGGTAGAGATAGGACAAAACGACAGTGAAAGTGGAGACAAATTTCTCAACCAAGACAAGGGAAAAGCTAGGTGTGGAACGGTGGGGGTGTTGCTGAACTCTCCCTGGGAACACAGCTTGGTCCTATGGGCACATATAATGATCTAGCGCAGTCAGCACCTCCTCAGCTGCTCCTCAAGAAGACACGATGTGGGGTGAGCAAACACTTTCACTGAGGGAGCTTCCCAGATGGCACTGGCACATCACACACAGAGTACTTTCGGCAATGTCCATGTTTCCAAAGATGTCACTCTCTGAGAAGCATACTTTAGCTTTCACATCTGTCGTGGTTTAACCCCAGCCAGCAACTCAGCACCACGCAGCCGCTTCCCCCTCCCCCCTCCCAGTGGGGTGGGGAGGAGGAAAGGAAAAAAAGCGTCCTGGTTTCGGCTGGGACAGAGTTAACTTTCTTTTTAGTAGCTGGTACAGTGCTGTGTTTTGGATTTAGTGTGAGAATAATGTTGATGACACTCTGATGTTTTAGATGTTGCTAAGTAGCGCTTATCTTAAGCCAAGGACTTTTCAGTTTCCCATGCTCTGCCAGCAAGCAGGTGTGCAAGAAGCTGGGAGGGAGCATAGCCGGGGCAGCTGACCTGAACTAGCCAAAGGGGTATTCCATACCATGGAACGTCATGCCCAGTATATAAACAGGGAGGAGTTGGCCGGGAGGTGCGGATCGCGGCTCGGGAACAAACTGGGCATCGGTCAGCGGGTGGTGAGCAATTGCATTGTGCATCACTGGTTTTTTTTCTTTCCCCCCACCTTCCTTTTTTTGTTGTATTCCTTTTCATTACTATTATTATTATTTCATTATTACTATTGTTAGTATTATATTTTACTTTAGTTATTAAACTGTTCTTATCTCAACCCATGAGTTTTACATTTTTTTTTCCTTTTCTCCTCCTCACCCCACTGGGAGGGGGAGGGCGAAGCGGCTGCGTGGTGCTTAGTTGCTGGCTGGGGTTAAACCACAACAGCCTTTTTGGCGCCCAATGTGGGGCACGAAGGGTTGAAATAACGACGGATCTGATCAGAGTGTGTTAAAAGAAACTTGATGTAAGTATTCATTGTATTGGTTTGATAGTTACTGGTTACAATGTGGGTTCTTTTGCTGTCAAAGTTGGTGTTGTGGTTCTTGAAGTTGTGTTATGTAATGCCCCACTTGCAGTATATGCTCCCTGTTGTGCTGTTTATCATCTGTGGGAACTGGGCTAGAGTTATCATGTTGTTGTTGTTTGTAACACTGGTTTATGATATGACAGAAGTGCAGGTCGTGAAACTAATTGGGTGTTTGTACTCGGCATTGTTGTCACCTCTGTGCTTCAGGAGCTGCCTATGGGAGACTATTAATAATTGTACCTTTTACCTTTTCTCCTCTGGGAGCCAATCTATGGAGGAGAGATCTCCGTACTTCGGGTGCTATCTCCTAGAGAATATTAATAATTGCACTTTCTACCTTTTCTCCTTGGGGAGCCAACCTATTGGGGAGACATCTTTCCACATCTTCCCTTTCTTTACCAGGTTAATTGCAACAGCATTGAAGGAGTTTGTAGATTTTGAATATCCTTGGGATGTTGAACTTAGCATGGTCCTATTGCTAGGAATCAGCCTGTTCCTGAATGTGATTCAGATCTTGTCTAGGGTTAAACAACTATTTAAAAATACCACCCAGAGATCAGCGCCCACGACTGCAGCTACTCAAACCCTGGTGACAGGCACTGCAGCTACTCAAACTCTGGCAACAGGTAATGCAGCTACTCAAACTCTGGCAACAGGCACTGCGGCTACTCAAACCCCAGCGACAGGCACTGCGGCTACTCAAACCCCAGCGACAAGCAGTGTGGCTACTCAAACTCTGGCGACAGCTAATGCAGCTACTCTAATCCCTATGACAAGCACTGTGGCTACTCAAACCCCAGCAACAGGCACTGTGGCTACTCAAACCTTGGCAATGGATGATGCAGCTGAACTAGAGAATCAACCAGTGCCAATATCAATCATCGCCCCTATACAGAAGAGGAAATATACAAAAAAATCAGTTCGCTTACCGAAGGATGAAGGTGAAGCAGGGCCATCACGAGAACAGGAGGAAGAGGCAGAACCGGAGATAATCACCCGGTCACTATCCCCGAGTGAGCTGCGAGATATGCGAAAAGACTTCAGCTGTCACCCAGGTGAGCACATTATCACCTGGCTGCTCCGATGCTGGGATAATGGGGCAAGTACCTTGGAATTAGAGGGTAAGGAAGCCAAGCAATTGGGATCCCTTTCTAGGGAAGGGGGCATTGACAAGGCGATTGGAAAAAAGAGACAAGCCCTCAGCCTCTGGAGGCGACTTCTATCGGGCGTGAGGGAAAGGTACCCCTTCAAGGAAGACGTTGTATGTCACCCAGGCAAGTGGACCACCATGGAGAGAGGTATCCAGTACCTGAGGGAATTAGCTGTGCGGGAGATGGTTTATTATGACCCAGATGATGAGCGGTTACCCACAGATCCAGATGAAGTCCAATGTGCACGACCCATGTGGCGGAAGTTTGTACGAAGTGCACCATCATCGTATGCCAATGCATTGGCAGTAATGGACTGGAAAGACGAGGGGTGGACCTGACTATGGACGCTATCGCACAGGTTATCCATGAATGTGAAACATGCGCTGCAATTAAGCAAGCCAAGCGGTTAAAGCCTCTTTGGTGTGGAGGACGATGGCTGAAATACAAATATGGAGAGGCCTGGCAGATTGATTATATCACACTCCCACAAACCCACCAAGGCAAGCGCCATGTGCTTACAATGGTGGAAGCAACCACCGGCTGGCTGGAAACATATCCCGTGCCCCATGCCACCGCCCGGAACACTATCCTGGGCCTTGAGAAGCAAGTCTTATGGCGACACGGTACCCCAGAAAGAATTGAGTCAGACAACGGGACTCATTTCCAGAACAATCTTATAGACACCTGGGCCAAAGAGCACGGCATTGAGTGGGTGTATCACATCCCCTATCATGCACCAGCCTCTGGGAAAATTGAGCGATACAATGGATTGTTAAAGACTACCTTGAGAGCAATGGGTGGTGGGACCTTCAAATATTGGGATACACATCTAGCAAAGGCCACCTGGTTAATCAACACTAGAGGATCTGTCAGTCGAGCTGGCCCCGCTCAATCAGAACTTTTACATACTGTAGAAGGGGATAAAGTTCCTGTAGTGCACATAAAAAATATGCTAGGAAAAACAGTTTGGGTTACTCCTGCCTCAGGCAAAGGCAAACCCATTCGTGGGATTGCTTTTGCTCAAGGGCCTGGGTGCACTTGGTGGGTGATGCGGAAGGATGGGGAAGTCCGATGTGTGCCTCAAGGGGATTTGATTTTAGGTGAGAACAGCCAACAGATTAAATTGTATGCTATTAATTGCTATATAATCTTGCCATTGTATGTCATCATTATCGTAATTGTTATGTGCTATATTAATGGTATTACAGTAAGAATTACTTAGATTAATGAAGAATGAACTTTGACAAAACTGAGTGAAGTGCAGTAGTGATGGAACCAGGACTGACTTCAGTACGCAACAATCCAACACCACACACCATCCTCCTGCTGCGCCCAATGTCACCTGCCTGCCACATCACACCGAAGCCCAATCCTGTTCTGCCGACTGAGTGGACTTTGCATCATCCCTCCTGCCCAGACAGACTGTTACGATAGATGGAGCCCAAAGTCATGGACTGAATGAACTCAACAGACATTTGATAGAGATGGCCCATAGACCGCGGGAATGATATCTATATGTATATATTAAAAGACAGGAAAACGGATGGTGATTAATCGGAAATGTATTGGAAAGTGTGGGATCTGGGCATAACGTAAATGGTATAGAATAAGGGACGGATATTGTCCTGGTTTCGGCTGGGACAGAGTTAACTTTCTTTTTAGTAGCTGGTCCGCGATCCGCACCTCCCGGCCAACTCCCCCCCATTTATATACTGGGCATGATGTTCCATGGTATGGAATACCCCTTTGGCTAGTTCAGGTCAGCTGCCCCAGCTATGCTCCCTCCCAGCTTCTTGCACACCTGCTTGCTGGCAGAGCATGGGAAACTGAAAAGTCCTTGGCTTAAGATAAGCGCTACTTAGCAACAACTAAAACATCAGAGTGTTATCAACATTACTCTCACACTAAATCTAAAACACAGCACTGTACCAACTCCTAAGAGGAGAGTTAACTCTGTCCCAGCCGAAACCAGGACAACATCCTTATTTAATGTATCAATAAGTAACCACAGGTTCTCTTTTCCCGTGCAATGCCCAGAAATTGTATCCACTCTGGTGGGATGCTTCACTTACTCTGTGATTCAATAGCAACGACTTCACTGGCTGCGCTTTTGCCTTCTGGTTTAGGATGAGGGAAAACCCTGTCTTGGAGGCATTAGATGGGGGGTAAATAGGTTTATTCAGATTTAGTCTGGGGTTTTTTGCCTCCTTCCCTACCCTCTGGAAGATCCCCTCAAATTCTAATAAAATAGATTTAGTCTTTTTTTACTTTAATAACTGTACTTTTTTTATCAGTTTTTAAGTCAAAAATAGGTCCGTCCCCCCCCCCCCCCCCGCCCACCTTTGGCACATCTGCAAATCCTTTTTTCTTAATTCATTATTTGCTTATACATTTAGTTCACACACTCTCTTGATAGAGATAAGCTTCCCACTGTAAGCCCCAACATTTCCAACTCATTTCCTACTGCCTGTGGCTGCTATCTCCGTGATAATATCTGAGTTTCTGGCCCCACACCAGCTTGTCTACCTGTGTCCAACTTAAAATTCATAAATGTTCCATTTGATTTCAAGCTAATATTCCACTCATCTTCTGCAAGCAGTGTCCATTGTTCAAAGAAGGAAATGCTCTGAGCTAGTGATGCTGTTGTCATCTTCTTTGTCCATGCTGTGCACACTCTGGTGGCATATGCACTCTTGCAAAGTAACATAATCCATTTCAATTTTGCGTATCTTCCCAAATATCAGGCATTATCTTTGCTTACATTAGTTTTCAGTGCATCCCTATATGCTATTTTTGTTGGCCATGACCTTCTGCCACTCTCTTTTCATATAATATTCTGGATTGCCCCTACCAGCTACAGTGTCACCTCATGTAGTCTCCATCAGAAAAAATGCAGCTTCAGTTACTGCCTTTCGGAAATGCTATTTTCTTTGCCACAGATTAATTCTGACTTCTCAGTCACTCCTGTGAGTATTTTGCCCCAGATTCTTGTCACAATCTTGTCTCTTACTAAAGACTTTGGACCCCAGAACTGGTTTGTTAGCCTTAAATGAGTCACAGACTATGTTTCTCTTTTTTAAGTCCTGGATTTCTAGACAGATATATATGTGTATATATACATATACACACATATGTTTGCATGTATATACATATGTATATATACTATGTATTTTTTATATATAGTATGTGTATGCAAAGTTAGCAACATGTTTTTCTTCTGGGCAGCACAGTACACCTCACATTTCCATATACAATTTCTCAGTGATGTCTCCAAAAGAAAGCTAAACGAAAACCATTAAGCACATGAGCTACCACAGATCAAAGTGTTGCCAGAAACAAAACTGCCTTCTGATTTCCTTCTCGTTCACTGGCTTCCACATCTTGTGGATGGTGAAGTGAGATTTAAACCATCTCCAATTGTCTGGCACATTTTCAGAGAGTTTCAACTTGTGCCTTTTTCTCAGGATGCTTTCTTAGCTGGTTCTCCTCCTACTGCCGTGTGTCATTCAGTAGTCATGCAGAGACAAAAAGCATAAGATAGATACTCACTTCACTTAGTACCTGAGTTTACCTGATCTGCTGTATAACAACTAACTGGTCTGAGCTGATTCATGCTGAAAGGTTCAGTTCCCTGCAGCTTGAACCCCCCAGAGCTTCTTGCTTAAGCAAGATGCTGACATGAGACCTCATGAGGCAGAATTGCCTTTCTCAACCCTGGAGCCCAGCAGAGCTGGTTGCAGTGAAGCATTAAAAACCACCCTCCTCCGAGGATAGAGGGTGCTTTCCTGGGCCAGCAAACATCTAGTGACTGATGAGCTTAGAGCAGCCCCTTCAGTGCTCAGGGTTTTGGGATATCACGATATCATGCACCGTTTAACTTTTTTCGTTCCCTCAGATCAGGTGAACTTGCAGCCGTATCTGCCAGGGACATGAAAAGATACAGCAAATTTGGGCTGGGCTAGAAAAAGCAGGAACTTGTGGTTATAGTCCATCCTGGTCAGATCCGGTCCAAGCCCCAGGGACTGCCTGGGGAACACCACTGTTGCAAACTGCTGATTCACGAAGAGGTTTGCACAAGGTTTCAGGCTGCCTCAGACTGGGCGATCTGGTAGATGCTAACGGCAGACATGCTGCAGGCGGCAGCGCTGCGAAGCCCCGTACCCTCCCTGAGGGACGCATGTCGGTTGACAGCAAGCCATAGAGCAGCGACACCACACACCAGTTTTGGTTCACAGCATCTCCCTTCCTCACTTTGGTGTCATCTTGTTTTTCTCTGGGCTAACTTCATCTCTTGGCTGACTGGCAAGACTAAAAGATTGCGAAGGGCAGCGAAGCCCTGCTTATGTTTGTCCTGCCGTTGCCGCAAACGCTGATCAAATGAATACATCATAAAAGAGATTGCTCCAGCTTAGCCAAATGTGTTCAGAACCAAATGATTTAGGGAAATACTAGTTATTGAGTTACATTATAGACACAGCCAAGAACGTCAGAGAAGTCAAGAGCTCGCTGTTTACAAGCTGATATAGAGAAGACGATGGAAACATCTGGCCCCCGCAAGAAGACTGCAGCCAAAAGAATCCCTCCAGTGAAGGTTTAAGAGATGTAACAACATTGTAGGCATAAAGACAGTGGCCAAGATAGGGCTGGTGCAGGGAGTCATATAAGTTCCAGAAACTGAGTGGTTTGTGAAAGACTCAGAATTACTTGAATACCAGTCCTTAAACTACAAAATCACAGAGACCGCGTCTTTCACAACCCCGACTGCAAACCCACTCCAGGCAAGAGCTGCTCTGGTATGTGCTGTCTCTCCAGAACTTCCCAAAAGATGTGCCACAAGAACAACTATAAGAATTCACTGTCTCCAGAGGACTTACCCTTATTGCAGTGATCCTCCCACTTTTCTTTAAAACCACCCTCTTATCCGTCAATAAGAAAGGCCACATGAAACACTGGGCCTTGGATGATTGTGGTGGGACTAATTCTTTTTTTCATTATTATTTTTAAAAAAGTCTGAGGCAATATGGTTTTTAGCCTGAGCAGATCTTATTTAATCAAACTTCTCAACAATGTCATTCATAATAATGACAGTCTGGTGGGAACTTGCAGCATCCTGAATTAAATCAAGTAGTATGTACATATAACCAAGGTATTCTCAAAGTAAATACAACTAACCAGTTTTAAAATGGCAACTGGCTTTCGCTTTTTAATTGGGGTGACATTTTGCAAGGCCATTCCTTGGTGAGTTTCATATTCTTCCATTCTGTTCTGCTTTTCTTATTTGTACAGTGTTACCAAGGCATATATGAAATACATTTCAAAGTACAGATATCAGCTCATTTACAGCTAATTATAATAGGCAAGTGGTGCAGTAAATGGAACACCCGATTTTCTCCCCTCTTTTTTTTCCTTTTGGTTGAAGCTTTTGTGATGTTCTCCAGGTGACTCCCATGCATAATGTAACACTAGCAATGCTGTTTGCATAATAAGCTATTTTCTACCACAGAAGCAGAAACATTTTATCACTATAGAGAAGGCTTGGATTATGAATACATTTTCATATAAGTTGATTTATGTGAAAATTACCAATAAATGCATTCTAGCCATAAGTAAAATGTTTGTTCCTACTTTAAAGAGTAGTATTGTTTGAAACTTAGGGGGAGGGGAAATGCATATCCCACCAAGGGAAACTATTTTATTAATATGATTCAACTGTCAGCGCTTGCAGTCACCTTCCAAGGTATGGAGCTCCCTCAGTTTCCTCCAGCGAAGTCAATGAGAGTGGAAGATGCTCAACACTAGACAGAAGTGCTCTGCATCTCACCCCATTGAACCACCAGTTCTATGGTGTTTAATGCAGTACAAACACCAAACCCTGCTCTAACGCAATGGCACCTTCTGCAGTCTCCAAAACAGTTGTTTGTTGCCCTCCTGTTTAAAATGCAGTTACATTTTCATATTATGAGGTGCACGTTTCCTTATTAGTCTTTTTTTTTTAACATATTTATTTGAATTAGAGCAACATTCTCAGTAAGACCAGCTCTGGAGTCTCAGCTACTTGCCAGTGGTATAGGAACAGGACTACGAAGCCTGGGTCCAGTCCAGCAAACGCAGACAGGCATCAGCACCTCCATGCACTTGAGTAGCCTCACTCCACTCTCATACCCACGCTGCAGCAAGTGGAGCAGTGGGGTTAAAAAAGGCTCCACGTGGCCCTACACCCGTTTTGAGATCAGCGCAGGATCACAGCTCGCGTGTTTGGGCGCAGATGAAATGTGACCTAGATGCATACAAAGCACCAGCACCAGTCTCAAAACTGACACCCTTGAGACTAAGCTGCTGCCCTTTGAAGCCAGCAAAATAGAGGGCTTTGGATCTGGCCATTTGCATTGGAGGGTATCCCAGAACCAATTAATTGCCATTGCAAGTGCGTTTTTGATGGGCTAGGGTAAAGAGGCATTCCTCGGGAAGTGCTGGACTTGCTCCTATTCAATGAGGAGCTGATGCTGCAAAGTACATGCTGTAAGCAAGCCCTGGTCCTCCTGAGCCTGCAGGGACCTTGGCCGGAGCTGCCTGACCCAGCAAAGCTGTGTCCCAGCAGAGCAGATCAAGCCTCTACCTTTGAAACAATGAATAAACGTACACCTCAATTTTTCAAAGCAATACGCTGCTCAGATCTCCTGCTACTGTAAATCAAGGTGGTTTTATTGACACCAGAGGAGTTCTGCTGATTTACATGACCTGAATGTCTGATCCAATGCTGGTGATCAAGATTATTTCTGCTTAATAGAGATAACTCACAGAAGAAAACTTTTCATACAATATGCCAATGGCTTTCAACTCTACAAAATTAAAGGCTAACACTCCAGTTGGGGGGGGGAATTGACTACTGCAAATGAACAACACATAACATTTTTTGCTTCAAACACCATTCTGTAGTTGTAAACATTGCTTAATGTCATAATTTCCCTGCAGATTTTGTAAACTTCTGCAAAAACACTCTCTGTAGAGGCCATTGATTTCACCTGCATTATACCGCAGAGGCTGGTGTGGATTTTTTCCTGAATACATACTTTTTTTCCTAAATGCTTTCCAGTTTTACTAATTAACTTCCCTCTCTTTTCCCTGCAGACCTGCCTGTGAGGAAGAACACTGTTCAGCAAACAGCCTTGAGCACTACACGCCGTTCTTCAGCTCAGCAGCTGAGAAAACGCTGTGACTCTTTAGCAGGTATCGCTGGACCTCAGTGCGAAACTGAGCCCTCCACAGTGGGCTCGGCGGTGCTCAGACCCACGCCGCCTGCAGTCCAGGCCTTGCTGACGGCAGGATAGACAGTGCACTATCTTTCTGCAAGATCTGACAACACTGCTGCCCTGGGTTGCCTCCAGGCAAAATCGAGCATCATTCATTCCCACTCTCTGCTGCGGAGAAGTGTCTGTACCTACCTCTGCTTCTCATTTACATTTGCTATTAGGGTCACCTTATAGAGCCCAGCTCGCTTTATTTCTCACTGGAGTGAGGGATGTTTTGTATAAAAAGGTAAATGAAACCCTTCTCCAAAGGGGGATATTCCCTGGACACACCTGAGTCCCAGCTTACCTGCGCTACCAGGGCAGCGCTGCTGTGCCCTGAAGTTTGCTGCTTAGGTGGCCAGCTCCGCACTGTCGGCCCAGCAGCGCAAGTCAGCCAGCCCCTGCAACTTGTGACCCATGTTATATTTTCAGGCCCTCTCAGGTGAGCATTGCCAGCCATGTGTTTTGGCTCAGGATCTCTTTTTATGGGTATCGAAAATCCTTGCAAGCCTCTCCTGCATGGTGTCCCCTTCCTGCTATGCACCCATCCAGTCCCCACTACAGATGGTTCCTGCCCTCTAGCCTGCTTGGTAGCAATCCCTTCACACCCAGGAGACTGGCTAATACTGCTAAAGATGCCTTAGCAAAGTTTCTTCCCCCTTGAGATTTCTGTCTGCTCTCTGTGCTCTGCCACTGTCATTGCTGGCACTGGTGATGTGGCAGCTCCATTGGCCCCAGCTGTGGGTCGGTGAGCCAAAAACTCTGACATGAAGAAGGAGCATCCCAGGTTACCCAGCTGAGGACACGCCAGGCTCTCCTAGCAGCAGGTACCACCAAGAAGCCCTGGAAAAGTTCCCTCATTCGTCACTGAGCCTGGGGCTCCCAGCATGAGGAGTCTGTTTCAATTCCCCTGGTCCTACTCCCCTGAATAACACGACTGATGCCAATTCACAAAGTAACGCTGACCCCTAGGTCTTGTATTTTCAATTTAAAAACATTTAAAACTATATTTATTTTACTACCGTTAAATAAATTCGTGTCTCTAAGATAGTAACTAGTACTGCTGCTGGAGCATGGATTCAAGAAATTAAACTAATTCATATTCAGATGAGATAGTGTGGAGATTAAAGGTGGGAAGCAAGCTACGGTATAGGGGTGTTAGATCATGCATTCTTAGTTACACATTTACTATATCTATAACAGCTCACTTTTCTATTTTAAACCCTACTAAGTGGAGACTATTTAAATGTACTGCTGTAGTAATAAAGAAAAGGTCAACTCAATGTCTGTCTTGGCCATTAATCAATCTTTCCCATACTTTCTAATTATCTTGATTGCCTGATTGAATGAAGCATGGGACACTGATCATCTATATGTTCCTTGGTTATATCTGCTCTTGGCACCTGGGGTTTTTTTGGAGACCAGAGAGGATATTTTCATATGGCGACTTTTTTTCAAAAAACATCCCCAACTTCTTCCTCTGATAACCAACTCCTTTTCTGCCTTATCACCCACCATTTTCTGTAGCAGTTTTGCAGGCTGTTCCCTATAAAATTTTGAAGTGTCTTTAATCATCTCAGGCAGCAATTTTGTGTTGGTTTTTTCCTCTCCTTTTCAGTAATCTGGGATTCCCAGCATTATTCTCTCTCTCTCTCTCTCTCTCTGATTATGAATTGTAGCTTTTTATTTTTAGAGGGAGCTTAATGCAATGCAACACACAAACACAGGAACAAATTACAGACATGAAAAGATCAGATTTTTTTATAGTGATAATTCCATTTTACTCCTGGGTGTCACAGATCCATGAGGGACCCCAGAACTTCAGCAAGAGCAGCCAGATAGCTCGTTACTAAGACACCCGGGGCTGCACAGCAGGTCTCCATCCCCAGGTGACAGGGAGGGCCTTGTGGAAAGAGTGTGGCAGGGGACAGGCAGCAGGTCACATGCAGACTGCATAGATCCACCCAGGGACTAGAAATGCATGTAACAACTGTCATACAGAAAGTGGCAATTGTGCAGCTCCCATATGAGCTCTGGGAGATGGTTTAGTCTCAGTTCTGCTGTACAGAAAGTACCAGGGAGACGGGAGACCTGCGAGGATGGAAACCTCATCTTAATTCTTCTGCACTGAATTCACTGGGAGTTTGGGATGTTTGAAGAATGCAGAATAGGATCCTTTGGAAGTATTTCTCACCCCTTTTGATTATCTCTACAGCTTGATTGAATGAGTCATGCAACCCAGCTCCTTCAGATATCCATTAATGCCAGGCAAACAAAGCATATTCAACCCATCGCTGTTTTTTGTGAGGGTTTTTTTTTCCCCTGTTCATAAATAGCTTGAGAACAAATGTATTCATTGTTCAAAATCTTTGGCCAGTAATTTTTGCAGCTTGCACAAAGCCTACAGTTCGCTGAAGTAGCTTATGGTGGGCACTGTCTTCCCCCAAAGCTGCGTTAGTGGGCAGGCAGCCCGCACAGCCTTTCAGCGAGAGGCACTGACAACCTCTACAAACCTCTGCAAACCTTGTCCCGTGCTAGAACTAGTGTGCACTGGTGGCGTGAGGCTCAGGTGCTCCAGCCACATCCCAAAAACCTGGATCAGACTAGGTTTCTGTGGCATGATATAAAAATGGAGCTGGAACATTGCTGGCAAGGGGTCTCCTATTTTTCCTGGTGCAAATGTTGTTACCAGAGAGATAATGCCAACTGTTAACATCCTCATTCTTTACATACTGACACCCTCAAAATCAGGGTAATTTCCCCAGCAACTCGGGGGCAGTGGGCTGAACCTGGGGGAACTGAAGCCCACCACACTCCCCAGTGCAGCACCAGGATCCCCAAGCCAGGGCTGAGTGAGCTGGGACCTTTCCAAAGCAGATATCACCTTGGGTCCTGAAAGAGGTCAGCTGAGGTTGCTGGAGTGTCACACCCTTTTCTTCTCCACTCTTCCACACCTGAATGGCAGAAACGATCCACAACGATGTTTGAGTAGGTCCTGCTGCTCAGCATACCCTACTGGCTAACTCTTGGTGTTTCCCCACTCAGCGTATTACCCACCCACCAGATGTACATATCTCTCCCCACTGAAGATCTAGAGAGCCTGGCAATCTGATTTTCTTTTTTTTTTTTTTTTTTTTTTTGGCGCACTTTGTTAGGGCCAGCTACTGATCTTATACATTGCAGAGCCACACCAGCAGCACTTGTAGTACCTTGCTAGGTCTCACCCCTGGCAAATGGTGCACGCTACTAGAAATAAACAGTACAGCCAGGTTAGCACGGGTTAAGGGAGATTACTGTTATATGACTTTGTCTTATTTCCTAGTCTTCCAAAGACAATCCCATAGTGATAAATGAAACAGTACCTCTAATGGAGAATTACTAGCCACAAAATTACAAACTTTAGTTTCAGTAATAGTGCATTCAGGCAATATTTACATGACAAATAAGAAAAACCTCTGACAGAAGAATCTTTCATGTACTTGTCTGGTTTTATCACTCAGCTCACAGTTTTATCTTGCATTTAATCATATTGCCCTTCATCTGCCATCCAGTAGCCAAAGTACTAAAATAGCCTTAATCTCTCTGTATCTCATTACAATGTGAGACTATGGTTTTGCAAAACTTTCTGTTAAGTATGATATATCTCAGCTGCATAAAATATATGCCCAAAATGCATACAGTACATGGAATAGTACTATAAATTCTAGGACCATCTTAAAAGCAAAAGCACTGGATAAAATGATGCAGAAAATACAGTGATGGGTAGGTAAAGTGTTATTAATAGATCATAAAGGCAAATGAAAAATATCAAATGCAATCTCATTTAATAAAGAACACAGAGAAATACACATCAGTGGGTCTGATGGCATAAGACTTACTTTGAAGATTGTATCCTTCCTTCCTGAGAGCTTATAATAAAGGGCTCCATGACATCTGTTTAGGGCAAATACAACTGTGGAGAAATCACTTTGTTTTGGTTTTAATCTCTAAATCTGTAGTCAGTATGACATAACATATTTTCAGGCCAGCACAACACGATACAATAAGTCAACAATATTTATAAAAATTGCTATTTACTTGATTAACTTCTCATCAGCTTTAGGCCATAGATATTCAGTACCACATAGCACTAGGTCCTTAATTGGATGTGATTGTTGTCACACCTTGGTGTTAAATTTACTCTTCACCTGCCTGGCATTTACAAGTGGAAATCTCTTTAGGCAAATGTATGTGTGAATAACTAATTATTATTATTATTGCTGTTATTTTAGCCTCAGCTTGATAGAGATTTACACTCTGAAAAGTAGCAAGTGGCACTGTGGAAGTCTCTGGAATGACTGAATTTGGGTTGTAATATTATACTGCAGATAGCTGGCAATTTAT
Source organism: Gymnogyps californianus (assembly GCF_018139145.2). Classification (NCBI taxonomy): domain Eukaryota; kingdom Metazoa; phylum Chordata; class Aves; order Accipitriformes; family Cathartidae; genus Gymnogyps; species Gymnogyps californianus. The sequence goes on along the minus strand of NC_059474.1, from coordinate 27,373,841 downwards.
TAGTTACACATTCCATTTGTCTACACCAGTTTCTGTATATTTTAAGATCTCTGCTTTTAAGTATCTCTAAGACCCCTGTTGTTTCAATTACTTGTCACTGTGGCCTGAGGTATCATTATTACACTGAGGATAATAAACAACAACTCCTATTTCTGTTGCTAGAGCTGTGACTAACTTAGCATGATCAAGAAGCAGCACAGGATGGAGAAGTAAGTGCCATATGGTAGGTGGTTGATCCTAAAACATATTTTGCTCTGCCAGCTTTGTTATGCGGTCTTGGGCAAACCTCTAAACCTTACTTTTTGGAAGAGCTGAGCACTATATAAGACCACAACATATACTGACTACACAAGATCGCATAGTGGTTTTGAAATTATATATCCTCTGCAGTTTCTTTGCTGTAATAGGGTTGAGGTCTGATGCTAGGAATAGCAGGAGTCTAATACAGCAAATTTAGAAATGCAACATAGAAGGACTAAGCATCAGAGCCATTTCATTTGCATTACAGTGTCTGGCTGGATGTCAGTGCACATTCTGATGGGGATAGCTTTAATACTTAGGGTTTGGGATGTTTGTCTTCTCACGTGAAGTCTTAATGCTTTACTGAGCATCGTTTTTGACAACTGTCCCACAACCCTACTGTTGCCATCGAAGTCTGGATACAGCTTCATCTGGTTCTTTCTGTGAATGTCTTATTAATGCTCTCTCCATAGCTTCTTTTTATTTTCTCAGAGCCAGTACTAATATTTGACCCATTTAACACAGAATTTGGGCCATGTAACTTCCGCTAATTTATTATAACCACGTTCATCCCGTTGATTAAAAAAGTCCTAGTCTACAAGAACTGTGTCCTCCCTGAAGAATGCAATAGTTCAGAGTTGTATCTCATCTGTGTCTGTGCATCATCTAGCTTAAGTCAATTTTAAGGGCAAAGAGTTATGCCATCTTTTATTCGCTTAAAATCTACATTTATGATGCCACAGAAGTTATAAACGAAGAGCTCTTTCCTTTATGGAGGAGCAGAAAAAACACTGTGTAAACTCGAAGCTTATACAGAATCCTGCTGTTACCATTCCTGCAATCATATCTTTCAGCTAATTTGTTCCCATTAAGTGTAATGTTACAGAGAAAAACTGCTTTGCAAACATTTAATGGCTTCTATCAGTCTGAACAAATGAATCCATAAGTTCCTGCCTCTTTAAATATCTTTTTTTTTTTTTTCTGATATTGAAAAGAAGCAGTCTCTGGTTGCTTTCTCCTGCAGGTGCGAGACTGTGAGGTCTCAGGCATTTGAACATTGCTTCTTCTGGGGTTTTGTGGACAGACCAACTTGCAGGCTCAGACTGTGAACTGCACAACTACATTGCAGGACTATGCTCTTTCCTTTTTCTGCCTGATAGGCTACAAGCACAAAAAATTCTGGTGGTGGGACCAGACAGAGAGCTGAGATCACATGAAGCTTAAAATGGCTGGTGTGATTTGTTAAAGAACAGTAGTCTGAGTCCAAAATCTTTGATGCTGCCTTCCCCCACAAATTTTGCTACCCCAGACTGTTTGCTTGGGGGGGTGATCTTATTCATTTGATCTTATTACCTGTGCCCTGTCTTTCACCAGCAACTCCAAAAGAAACTACTTTGTCCCATCAAACTGCTGGTTCAGGCTTGTAGAGGTTTTGAAGCGTGCCAGGAAGTCACACAGCTATGAAGGGTTCCTTCTCAGGCTGCCTTTATACCTGCTCCACCTGTGGACATCACCGTTGCAGTAACTGTTCTAACCCAAACGTCTTTGCGCTTTGTTCCAGTGATGTTGTCACCTGCAAGGCAAGTGCCAAATCCTGCACATGGCCAGGCACAACTGTAATGGCACAGAGTGGGGGACAGGCACTGGAGACATGTCTTGAGAGACAGAGCTGCTTCCAATCATGTGCACCCTCCAGGGCAGCTGTCCTCCACAGATCTAGCCGTGGAAGGAATATCAGACTGCAGAGCTGAATGTTGAACAACACCAGGATTCTTCTTTTGGAAAGAAATTCTGCTGTACAAGATGGGAAGAGTCCACACAGGACTCACACATGTCCCGCTGGCTGTACCAGGAGCAGACCAAGGCTGCTGAGCTCTCCAGGGACAGCGCTTGGTCCTGCTACCAGCAACCTGGTAGCTGCTGGTAGCTGGGTCTCTCACAGAGATAAAAAGATTGGTGCCTCTTGTCTATCCATTACTGGAATGGTTAGTCTCCAATTTGGGAGAGAAAAGAAATACTGTTGATAAATAAAACAAAGAGACAAAAGGGTTGTTTATGATCTCCACATTAAAGACATGCGATGGGACACAGAGTTACATTCCCCAGTGCTGTGAGTGTTGTGCATTCATTTGCTCCAGTGCAAAGTGTTTCTACAATGCTTGTATTTTATACCCCACCTAAATGGCAGAAAAAAAGGGAATGAACCCCCCCAAATTACTAACAACCTCTTTTTTACCGTACATGTAAGTAATGGGACAGCTGCATACAGTCAGCACTTCAAGTTTGTGTCCTTACCACAAGATTGTAATTCCTCTCACATTTACTTTTCCCCTCCCTGCTTGAAAATCCTATTGTATGAGCCACTGTGGCATGGCAGATGTAAGCATCAAGCTTGTTTTCCCCACATACAGAAAATTAGCTCCTCCCTCGATAAAGACAGACCAGCGTTTTTATTTGGTACCTCACCCAGATGTAATCTTCAGATATCACAGACAGATCAGCATTACAGACAGTTACAGACATTTTACAGAATGCAAAATTAAGAATTCAGATCTTTTAAAATGAAAATTGACACTATTTTTATATTGCTTTGTCTGCAAAGACATGAAGAACCTCGGACTTCAGAGGGAGTAAAAATCACCACTCATATTTTCTAAAATATCCTTAATTTCCCCAAAATAACCTTTGTATATGCATAATCTTCTAATTGTAGGTCATTTGGTGTTAATTATACATAATACCTTGCTATCTGTCACGACTTCCTCAAAATCTAATTCCCCAAAATAATATTTCTTGATCTTTAACTATGTAAAATACTGACTTCTAGACCCAACAAAGAGTGAAATAACAGACCTTAAAACTGACAGTGGAACAACACTGTCATTTCAGGCCTGTCAGGCGGTGAAGGAAGGACTGTTCTGTATTTTGGGAAAAGAAAAGACCATTCCTCTAGCAACTCAGTGCGTTTTTAGCAACAATTGTTTAAAGAACCTCATTAGCATGAGAAAAAGACTCTTGGTAGAAATGAATTAGCAGTCACAGTGCAGGTGAAGCAGGCAGATAATGTATGCAAGGTAAATGGAATTTATTGTGAATATAGTCTATCACATGGCTGCCATCTCCACCTGCTTTTTTTCTGACATACACTCCCATGTCATAGGAAAACAGGCTCACTTAAGTTTCCCACTCCATGTGGGAACAGAGCCTGTACCTGGAGAGTGTGTCATCTCCTATGCCCCTTTGGGCACCTTTGGTCCAGAGCTCCCAGGGATGCTCACTGTCACTGGCTGGCCCACCGCGGGCACCCCATGCCAGCCAGCACTGGATTGCAGCAATCTCGTAACCAACACCTCTGGCACCTGAGTCAGGGAGAGAAGCCACTGAGGCACAGGTACATGTGCCTCAAATTGCAGGGAAATACGAAGAAGGATCCAGTTGTCCTCAACTCAGTGCTTAAAACAGCCAGGTCTACAGATCTAAGATAAGATCCTGCTTGAGTGTGGAGCAGTGAGCAGGGATGGAGTCTTACAGGGACAGTCCTGCAAAGTTTTTAGGTTGGTATCATTGGATTATTTATGTGCACAGAAACGTCTCCAGTAAGGAGTGGTTCAGAGGATGGGGTTCTCAGCTGGTAAACAGGGGCCACATCTTCCCTAGACCAAGGGATCACACTTACCTCTCCTTTCCTTGTGGCAGGGATCCCAAATACAGGGTGTTGCTGTCATTGTCGTCATCGTTGTCATCATCATCATCATCATTACTTTGTATGGAAACACTGGTAACTGCTACTCTTTTGAAACCATGGTTAGCAGTGGCTGTTTGGAGAAAGAATAGAAGAAAAATGAAATGAGCCCTTCCCAGGTAGATCCTCCCCATTCCTAGCCACCTAAAATTTAGTGACTTCTTGGCATGGGCATTGTACCCATAATTCATATGTAATAGTCAGCAATGACTCTGTCCTCTGCACATTTCCCCGATGTCTTTTGGATGCATTATACTTTGGACCTCCTCAACACTCTATGGTGGTGAGTTCATACATGTGGCATGTAAAATAAGCTTGTTTTAAATTGAGTGAATGTCCCCCAGCTTTTACAGTGGAAGGTATACTGGATCATTCTTCATTCACCTTTTCCACACCACTCATGGTTTTATAACCCCTTGTTATAACTCCCTTCTCCAAACTGACGAGTCCACGTTTATTTGGAGTCTTTCGTATGGAGGTTTATAGAAACCTAGCTGGGTCCTGCCTAATTCACCTCACACTTTGCAAGATGAAAAAAATGTAGATATTATACTGTATAATCTGAGAAATAATATTTGATCATGTAATTAGACTGTATCATAGGCAAATGCACTAGGGAACAGAGTTAATGTTGCATGTGCAACCTTAATTTTATTTCCTGACTTTTAAATGCCGAATTAGGCAACTTTAACATTTTCTTAATGCAATTTTTGTATGGAATATTATATAGCCTATTACATATGCATGGATATTGAAATATGGAATACATTAGGCTGTAGCACACAGATTGTGGCACACACATCTGAATCCTAGATGTCGGCACTAGTCTTGACTGGCACTGGCACAAAATTACACAGGTCATTTCAGAGTGGTGCTCTCAATGCTTTTGGGAGTCACTGCCCTGTTGTTTATTCTCTGTATACTCTAAGTCTTATAGAGCAGTGTTACAGAGAATTAGCTTCAGAACATTTTTTTTTAAATTGAATTGATGCTGCTTTTTACAACCTCCTTCTTACAAACGTAGCCTTATTCAAATATTTAGGCTTCAGTAACTTAAGGGAAAAAGTATGTCCTCAGAAGCTTTAAAAATTATGAAAATTTAAAAGAATACTATAAAAACATAAAATAATTTTCCAAACATAATGATATCATGGCTTTACTTCCTGATGTCTGCAGACCTCCCTGGGTATGAAGACAGTACAATTGAAAGCTAAGAATCTCCCTTTTCAAGTGGTAAGTGTAAGAAGTCCTTTTCTAGCTACAAAGGGCTATAAGATGATTGACTTCAAGGCTGACTTTAAAGGATTAGACACTGTCCTTTCTCCATCTTGTTCCGCACTATAATGTCAGGGTATCTCTGAAGATACATGGCAATTTTAGGGGTTAGAAGAAATCCTTTGCAGAGACATATTACTGAACAAACTGCAGGAAAGACACTTGGATGAACCAGCATATAGGATTGATTGATGTAGCTAATCTAAATAATTCAATATTCAGTCACCAAATGAAAAATAAAACACATCATACATATGTTGTCATGAATGTGTGACACAAAAGGGTGCTGTCGGACATGGGGTTTTATTTCCCTGGTCAAAGACATCTAATACGTGTGAGGATTACAAAAGGTTAATATCATATGACAGGAGCAAGAAATCTACTGTCTTCAGAGGTTACTCTTGAAGAATGTCACCATGGACTGGATGGAATATACCACTAATAAATCACAGCAATGTTCTTCCAATAGACTAAGTGATTTTTGAAAAGGGCAAAAAAAATCAAATAACATATTCAGCTAACAGGATTTGATCAGTTGATCATCTAGTGAATATTAAAAAAGCTGATCTGATGAATAAATTATTCAGTGGAAGCAGGCAAAATTAACAAATTATGTATTTGCTGAACAACAGTTAAACCGTTCAGCATATATATAATTAAATATTTATTCATACATATTTATAAATAGTTCTTACACATTTTTTTGTTTCATCCAGGTGAATACAAACTCCTGACTTTTTTTCTTTCTTCTGAGGAAAGTGGAAATAGCGTGTCTTCAGAAAGCTTGATCTCAGGTCAGCATCTCAGTGAAGCCAGCTTCATTTGCATTTTTAATCAGATGCCTATGTAAGTGAACATGTAAAATCTTAACTGGGCAAGTGTCAGATTTTAATATTTAGTTTTCCAGTTTTCTGGATGCATGTGTGTCTGCAAGACAGTGTAAAGAAAGAAAGGCTATGTCTGTGCTCATGCTTTGGCCAGAAGTATTTGGGCAATGTATTTTCTTTCAAACCTGGGCAGCTATCTTTCTTGGTACTTGGGTTTTCCAGGAGCCAGTCTCTTGCTTTCATACATGTATATCATCTGAAAACAACAATTAGGGAAGCTAATGGTCTTTCTTTGGAAAGTATGGTTTCCTCCATCATTAATGGAGCTGATCAGAAAGGATTTTTATCCCAGCAAAAGAAAACTACAGTAACCATAGTATTAAAAAATAAAAGGGGTTGGAGAATTACAGAGACAAAAAAAAAAGGAAAAAAAATTAAAAAAACCCACAACCCCTTTTTTTCTTAACAAACTAAATCCTACATAGGTGAAATGGATGTTTGTGGAGGGAGAGCAAGAAATACTGTCTTCCTTGAAGAGCCACTTTCCTACCAGCTGGGAAGAAGATTTTAATAAATTTTTAAATGTTAGTCCAGATTAAAATAATGTAAATGACCTAAATTCTGATCTCCTTTATTCTAACTAAGGGTGGCAGAATCAGCACCAAAACCAGTAGATATTTCCAAGGATGGCAGATGATATAAGATTTTCTCAATTATAAATGAAGAGATTCAGGGACAGAGCATTAGCTAAAGTTAACTCTCACCTCTCTTGATATTGATGGGCAAGTCTCTCTCCTGTTTTAAGATGTAAACCCATTGTCACATAGCAAAGAAACAAGAATATAATAACAAGGATGCTGAATAATGGCCAGGACATAACATGATACTCATGATACAGTAATCACAAAAGTAAAGCTGATAGATGCTCGGGGTATTATCGTATTATTATCTGAGACAACCACACACATATCATCAATTTTTTTCAGATCCTTTGCATTTAAACAAGAAAAAGCATACATTTTTATAGAATGTCACTTATTTGAAGTGCTGTTCTGAGATCACCTCTGGACGTCTTTTGGGTTCAACTCATCTGTGTGCAGAGAGCCAGAGGTGGATAGTGCATCAGGTGAATTTCAGCCTCTGCAAAAACATCTGTACATCTACCATTAAGCAAACAGTTTCACCTATTTTTTTTTCCTAAGCAGATGCAGCTTGTGATGGACATGTACCCAGGCACAAAGACTTGCAGGGTGACGGAATTTCTTCTCACTTGAAACCACAGCAGTATCCTGGCCCTGCTCCCACACAATTTTGCCTTTACGTACTGTTGTCTTTTTTTTTTTCCATTTCTTTTAATGTGGCATTCAGTTCAGTTTGTGTTTCAAAGATTTTAGCACCTCTCTCAACTGAGCCATTTTGTGCTGCACCAGCTGGTGTGCAATCGAAGTCTCAGGAGACTCCAGGTTTTGCCCATTGCTTTCTTCTTTTCTGGGCTGCAAGTAATTATTTTGCCCCTGAGGACAGCTTTTTGGGGTTTCCCACAGGATTACCAGTGTTACATCTACAAGATTATTAATGTAGAGGAAGTCCTTCATTTCATCTCTGTGAATTGGTTGAACTCTGCATTTAAGAATGAGCTGTTAAGTTGTCATGATTTCATGTAAGGTTTAGGGGCTGCCTGAGAATGGAATAGTGATGAAGGCAAATGCAGGGAAGATTTTACACCCTTCAGTTCCTAATAGGCGCTCTTTAAAGCTGGGAAAGGCATCTAATCTGGGGTGAAGCCTATCTTCAGCAAAGAATCAGGTGTCATTCCCATGCTTCCAGCACTGGTGGTATCTCCAGGCATCTGTCAGGCCTGTCTTTTTCATCAAATTAAACCTAGTTGACTCTGCTTGGCAGAGGCCTCATGGCTGATCATGTATATCCTGTTGTGTTTGCACCGCAGTCAGGTTCCCCATCTAGATGAGCTTAAGAAAGATTCCACTTCCAGCTGTTTTCCTCTGTCCATCCCATCTGTGTTTTAACTGCAACTGATGCGCACAGCTTGCTTGACAAAATTCAACAGTATTTCTGAACAGCCTCCAAGCTGTGTAGGTGCTGGGCTCGAACGTTAACACTTCAATGCAAAATATCAATAACGTCTCTACTTGGGGAAACCAACGTTTTCTACTCTAATTGAGTTCTAGCTCAGCGTGACTTCTGTCCTGCAAGGACCACCTTTTTGCAAGCCTGGATAACAAAGGTTGGAAAGTACATGAAGAGCACGAACTAGCAGGACTGGCGAGAGTCACACAGGTTTGGCAAAGCAACCGGATCCCAACCTGTGGAGCACCAGCTCTCCCTTTCAGCACGCAGCCAGCAGGCCTTTTGAGGTGCTACTCTCAAAATGCCAAGTGCCGCAAGATGAGGACTAAACGTTGCAAAGAGCAACTACACATTATAGAGCAACTCTATGTTACTTGGTGCTGGCCAAGATGAGAGCACCAAGCTTGGGCAGCGGCTAGGGCAAGAGCTAATGCTCTAGGGAGGTGAAGCCATTCCAAATCACTCTGACATAGACAGTGAAGCTTTTTTAGGGCAAACAAAAGTTCGGACTATGTTATGTCATCTGTTTGATCCATGACGTATTTCTAAAAAATTCTCAGCAACAAGTAGCCTATACTATTTCTCCCCTCTTCAAACTGCTTTATGTAAGCTATCTTTAATTAAAATGAGCTTTTCCATGTGTCCACAATTGATTCCTTAAAATATTAATAATTTTCCCTACATTGGGTATCAAAGCCATTACTTTTTCCTGTGTGTCCTTTAACTATATTTAAATAATTCATTTATCCATTTTCCAGCCCTCAGGGAGACTGGTTCTTTTTTTTTTTTTTTACACAATGTGATCCCATTTAAAACACAGGATATTTCCTCCTCCTAAAGTTATAGGATATTTTCTTTCTTGCCAGTGTTTACTCAGCACAAGAATCCAGTTAGCTACCATTTTATTAAGACACAAATGTAGCATGGAAATATGTGTCTGCCTGTGTATAAATGCCCTTTCCACTGCTCGTCAATCTTGCACTAATTAGAAAGACAAAAATATTTTAAAACCAATTAATGTCACTGAGAAACATTCCAGTAATTCTCAAAATACAATGTAACCATGATAGATATATTTCAATTATTTCAAAGCATTTTCACAGAGCACTAAGCATAAGGGAAAAGCAGGGGCTAAAAGCCGCATCGCTTGGCTGATGGATCTCTGACATAGGATGTGGATTAAGGTTTAAGTGAGACCAGCAGTTCATGTTCTCCCTCAAAAAGCTCCTGAGTCACCTGATTAAAGTGCAACCTTGACAAATATGCACAGCGTTGTCTCTCACAGTTGGAATCACCAAAGAGGCTAAAAACAGCACCATGCGCTGCATAATCTCTAACCTCAGGGGACAACAAAAACAGAGAATTGCTGTGTCAATCTCATTTCCTTGTTAGGCTCATTATCATAAATGCAGGCCTTTGGTTTTGAATGCCACACTTCAATAACATTTACCTATCAACAGCTGCTGAAATATTGAATTCCACAGTCATCTTTTCCTTTTGATGCTTTCCCTTTTGTTTCTTTATCCATAAACATGAGCAACTGAGCTAAGCTTAAATTAACTAGCTGGGGTTAAATGTTTAGGGCAGCAAATTATGGCTAGCCTGCTTGCAGAGTGGTTTAGATTACAGAGGAGGGTTGCCAATCTTAGCTCTCATCATGCACTCCAAATGTGCAGAGCAATATTGGCAGTTCATGGCCAAATCCTGCATGCTTTACTTATCACAGGAGCACTGCTCCCATGAATAAGTGGAGCAAGATTTAGCCCCTGCTCGGAAGATAGAGATGAATCACACTTTTATTCTTTGAGTACCTCACGGTACCTTCAACACAGGCATGTTCAGTGATTGATAGCCTGTGTCTAGATCGGGTATTTTTCTATATACTGACAAATATTCTCTTCACGGTGATTTCTAGGAGCAGAGGAGTATACACTGCAGCAATGTTGGGTTTTTTATTTTTCGTTGTGCCCTTTGTCTTTGTTTTGATTAGGTTTTTTTCTGAGGGTCAGTTACTTCCCATCCTTTTTCCACTCAGAGTGCTCTGAAATAATCCTGTTACAGCTCTCCAGCCCTAAGCGTCAGTAAAACAGTGAAAACTTGCATCAGTAAACAGGTAGGGAAAGACACAACCTTCGCTTCAGGGTCAAATCCCAAGTGGTGGCACAGTCTAAGGGAAATGAAGGTGTTTGGCTTTCTTGAAATGAGCAAATGAGCTGCTGGTATCAGCTAAGGCTTTTTTTTTTTTTTTTTTACTTGATCAAGGCAAGGGCTATGTGTTAACTGTTTTAATCCAGTGTGCAACCAAAATGGGACTGTAATTCAGAGATAAATGCTTGGCTAATAATAATTTCATGACTACGTGCTGTTACTCACGAGACCACTCGGGTCCTGCAGGATGTGCCACAGGGAGCAGCCGTGGAAGGGTGCAGCCCACAACTGCTCACAGCAGGTATGGTGGCATCTCCCCATACTCTGAGACCATCACTTCATCCAGCCTGCCTCTTTGCCAGTCTAGGGCCATGCTCCTCAACTGCGAAGCCACATTAGTCCTCCTACAAGAGTGACTGCATACCTCTACAGATCTTATGAGTAAAATGGTGTTGCCCTAAAAAGGGGCATCCCACAAAGCCAAATGTGGGATAAACACTTTTGCTCCACAGGACTGAGCTGCAAGAGCCCCTCAGGTTAGGCACAACACACAGCCCTTGGGCCACAGCACCAGAGTCCCTCCTCTGAAACTCAGGGGCAGAGTCATAGAAGGAAAGTGGTGGGGAAAAAAAACCCAACGCATTTTTTAAGTCTGCATACCCAGAAGAATCACTGAGAGCAGAGCAGAGGAAAAGCCAAGCCTTCCTAAAAACAGCTGAAGGGGCATTTCGGTGGTCCAGTGATGGGCACTGTCAAAAACCTCAGCAGAAGGAAATTCAGTGCATAAGTATGCATTCCATTTTCCTCCTGGCTGAGGTCCCCACCTCATTTCAGTAGCTTTGGACCCCATTAACCCCAAACCTGCTTCTCTCTTCATGTCCATGGAGACCCAGGCATCTGCCTGATGAGCTGCAGGGAGCCTGGATAAAGGAGGCAGCTTGGAGGACATGACCTGCTGTTATTGTTTCTTTTTCCTGACTTCCAAAATGCAGACAGAAAGGCCACGTTTAGGAAGGAGACATTGCTTTATTCGATAGTGCGCAGAATCAGACACTCGGGGAAAGTTCCCCAAATCGAGTCCAAAATCAAATACAAAACTTAGCCTATTTATACATCCCATTTCATACATCCTATTCACGTTACATACGCGTCACACTAATCCCTCCTATTTACTACATTTACATATTGCTAACATTGGAAAACTATACTACGCATGTGCTGGGGTCCCGAGTGGTCATCGGTGGTCATTTGGGGAGGTCCCCTCTACTCATTCCAAGACAAAGTTCACATTAAGTTGTTATTTTCGTCAAGTAAGCATTCTATCCCTCGTTGACTGAGCGTGTCCTTGCGGTTGTTACGTTAAGATAAGTTCTTGTTAAAAAAGCTCTATCCGTCCTTGCAAATGCTTCACATACATAACTTCTAGCAGTTACAAGATAGCGACAACTACAAGATAACTACTAAGGCCTATTTACGTACAATTAAAACAGCTGGTATCGCTGCCAGCCCCGGTTTTCTCTGTTTGTGCAAGGCTTGTAGTAGACAAGGGTTGTTTCCTCCACCAGGAGCAGAGGGGTAGGCATCAACACCAGAGAGCAGTGAGCTCCTAGGAATGTAGTTGACACCTGAGCAGGTAATTTTGGGCTGTTATTTGAATCTAACTATTAAGAGCCTAATATTAACTTTATACAATTTTATTACTGTACGGACCTCTGATAGCTGCTGGCCACAGCTGTGGTGGAGGCCAGTCAGATGAGACAAGGTGGAGGACACATTCCATTTCTGAGTGGAAGCAGAGTTTCTCGCACACTTATTTCCAGTCTCTCTTTTGCATTACAGTACAATATTTTTTTTAAAGCACAGGCGACCAAAGAGTCAGTCAGAAAACAAAAAGACTTATGATTGATTTTGCTGAAGTAAAATAGTGATTTCTGTTACACTAGCTTTTACTTAGAGGCTTTTGGCTGCTATAAGGAATCAATTTATTCTACTTGTCAAAAAAATCAAGACCAGAAACAGCCCAGCTCCTTGTATGCTCTGCATGAAAGAAATGCCCGGCTTGTAGAAGTTAGCTCGACTTTTCTGCAGGAGAGGGGCCGAAGACCGTGGGAGTTAATTACATCAGTAGAGAAGGGTCGCTTTTCATTTCCAGCAAGCTCGACTTCAACTAAATAAATAAAGCTGAAATGGGAGAGCAATGACCACGATAAGTGGCCGAAACTCCACATGATGACAGAGGAATGATTTCCCACCGCCACCGCTTAAATATAACTAAGGTGTTCTGTAATTTTACTTCCACAAGCCAGAGGGCTTATTGTAATCCTGATAAATTATAGCAGCAGAAGCAGGAGAGAAGTGGGACAGAAGAAGGGAAATGTTAATGCAAAATATAAAATTGCCTCGCAGAAAAGAATGGGGAGAGCGAGCGAGCGGTTTGTTATCGTTTATTTTTCTTCAACATATCATTCAGTTTCAGCTGTCTCCCATCTCACCCAGATCTCCACCATTTCTCAGAAACGTCTCTCGATGGCATCTCATTCTCTTCCTGTCTTTCACCAGCGTTTCATTATTTCTTAACTGTCCCTGATAGGGTCTGGGCAGGAGGCGGAGGGGAGAGGGACGAGGCTTCGCCCCACGTGTCCGCCTCATTTAAGCAGTTTGCAAAAAGCGGGGGGGGGGGGGGGGAAGAGACGTTGCAAGTAATGTTAAATGTGATTAATCTCCCGGATTCCTGGAAATCTGACATGCATGAGTTACAGCGAAACCTCTCTTATTTCGCCATGAAATGCTTTTGCATAATGAGAAAGAAAATGTCCTCTGTGCCCTAATCAACTCTGACAGGTCCTGGACTCCCAAATACTTTTATTTATGGCATTATTTATCTCACCCCTAATAACCGGGGAGGCGGGCCCGCGGCTCGCTCCGTGCGGGGAGAGGAGGGCAGAGGAGGGGAGAGAAGGGGAGGGGAGGGGAGGGGAGGGCCGGGCGCCCGGCGGGGCACCCGCGGCGGGGCTCCGCGCCCGGCGGCGGGGCCGCAAAGTTTTGGCGGCGGCTCCGCGCAGCGCGGGGCGGGGCGGCACCCCGCGGCCCCGGCGGGCCGTGCCGAGCCGAGCCGGGCCGGGCGGAGGAGGGGCGGGCGTCGGCGGCCGCTCGGCCCCCGCAGCGGCGCCCGGCGGCTCACCTGCCCCCGCGGGGGGGTCCCGGGGGCGGTGGCCGCCCCGCCAGGGCCCGCCTCCCCGCCCCGCTGCCATTAGCAGAGATTACCCTAAACACTTGCCGGTCGCCGCCCGTCTCCCTCCAGGCATTGGCGCGGCCGCCTGTCAATCAGGCCGGCGCCCCGCCGCGCCGGGGCTCCGCCGTGCCACAGAGACGAGCCGCGGCGGCGGCAGACACAGCCCCGGAGCGGGGCCGCGCCGCGCCGGGCCGGGCCGGGGTGGGCGGCGGAGGATGGAGGAGGAGATGCAGCCGGCGGAGGAGGGGCCCAGCACCCCCAAAATCTACAAGCAGCGGGGCCCCTACAGCGTCCTGAAGACCTTCCCCGGGAAGCGGGCGGCGCTGGCCAAGCGCTACGAGAGACCCACCATGGTGGAGGTGCCCCGCGGGCGCGGAGCGGGGCAGCCCTTCCCGCACGCCGCCGAGCCGCTGCCCTACGCGCCGCACGGCCCCTTCCCCAACGGGCCCGCCCGCCCCGCCGCCGCCCCCGCCGCCGCTGCCCAGAGCCACCCCCGCCCGCCGCCGCCGGCCCCGAGCTCTTCGGGCCGCTACGGCCCCTGCCCGGCGGCGGCGGGGGGCGGCGGCGCGGAGCTGAGCGCAGGTACCCGCAACTCCTCCTCTCCGCCGCGCAACTTCGCGGGGCACTTTGCAGCAGGCGGGAGCGGGATGGGGGCTGCGGGCTCCCCCCACACACACACACACACAAACACCCCTCTCCCGGGGGGCTGGCGGCGGGCTCGGGCCCCCGCGGGGTCCCCCCATCGGGGCTGGCGGCGCGGGGCGCCCCGGGGCTGGGCGCGGGGGGGGAGGGGGGACGGGGCGAGCGGCTGGGTCCGCCCGTCGGTCGGGCATCGCTAAAGTTCCCGGGGGCGGGCGGGGCCGGTGTCGGGGCCGGGGCCGCTGCCCGGCCGGCATCGCCCCCGGGGCGGCGAGGGGGCGGGGAGGGGATCGCGGCCGCCGCCGTCGGGGCTGTGCCGACAGCCGCTCGCGACTTGGCGGGGCAAGCGCCCGGCGGGCGGTTCGCACCCCCGGGAGCGCCGCTGCCGTCTGCGGGGCGGGGGGAGCCCCGGGCCGGCCGCTCCGCCGGGGCCGGGGCCGGGGCCGGGGAGGGCGGCAGGCTGGGGCTGGCTGCCGGAGGGAGCTGCTGGTAATGGAGAGGCTGCTGCTAAAGAGGTGGTGATTTTAACAGAAAGAAAATAGATCATCTGCTTGCCTGCACCGTTTTCATAAGATGCAGCGAGGAACAGGAGATCAGATTTTTTTTTTTTTTTTTCCCTTTAAAGGTGTAAGATACCGAGATGCTGAAGGCATATCTTTCTTCTAGTGATGGCTTGGAGTTAAAAACCACGTAGATCTTGATATGCAACCTAAATTTGGCATCAGGAAATGGGAAATTGCATCTTTAAGCAGAGTACAATCAAAAATGAATTACAATAAATCCTATATAATTGCATAGGTCATTCTCTTTAATGAGATTTTATTAACCTGACTGTCAAGCTTTTGAGTCAGGCAGATATTTTATCTTCTTCAACTGATAAAAGTGTCAGCTATAAACCACCATATAAATATTCATAAATCTACACATCTGTGGCAGCCTATCAGCATCATTCTTTTGGACATTAAAAGCATTCTAATTACTTTCTGTCTAGCAGAGCTGAAATGCTGCCTGTTATAGTATGTGCTTGGCAGGCATGATTGCTTTTGTTTGCCATCACAAATAGCAGCATCCTATTTTATATACTGATGGTCCAGAATATATTGAGGGTTTGACTGAACAGGATGAATATTATGAAGCACCATCTGGTTTTGATAACATCGGGTATATTAACTCATCTGTTAATTTTTGACACATCATTGATTTATTTATTTAGAAAAATTGGATCCTATGTTGGTATGTTGCTGTTTGCCTTTGTAACAAATGTGATGACATTTCCTTACTAAACAAGGAGATATACTACTTAATAGGATATATGGCTATGTTTTAATGCCTGTTTTCACTCAGAAGCAGCCGTGTACCGGATGAATTTATCATGTCTTGTTACAAATAATTCAAGTACTTTACCAAAAAAGTTTAATACTTGAGTAGATTAGCCTGAAAATTCATGGGTCTGACGCATAGTCCCGTGGTCTGTGGCGGAAGGTCATGTTTTCTTTTTTCTTGAAATTACTTCTTATTTTAAATGCCCAAATGGTGGTATTTCCGTATTTTTTTGTGGCCCACAATCAAAACACTGCTGATAAACGTGACACCTATGTTTCTTTACAGAAGCAGATTACACCATGGAAGACATTCAGCTGTCTGGTAGATGATATATGAGGCCATATTCACAGCAAAGCCTTCTGGGCTTTGATGAGAAGAAGTTTGGACTTTTTCCTGCCCCTGTAGACTATACTAACCAGGAGCTAGAGCAGGCTTCAGAGTTTGTCATTGATTCAGTCCTGTGCAAAAAAAAAAGATAGTTAAGGAACTGCTGTTTGTGTACTGAAGTTCTGTGAAGTCCCCGTCTCGTCACCTGCACATCCAGGCTTTACTTTTACTTTAGGTTCCTATATGGGTCCCAACATACCCTTCTTTCAGCTAAGACTTAAGTACCAAGCAAAACAGGACAGGAGAAAACAAACCAGAAACTTGCTACAGTGTGCAGAAGTGGGATTTTGTACAAGTTGTTACCAGAGGCTGATAAAGCAAGCAGCAAGGTTTAGACCTCCTGGGTATTGTAATCCCTGAGGTACAGGTGCTTTGCTGAGCTATGCACCTATCCTTCCTGCTCAGTGATGGAGAAACACCAGGCGCCTTGTGTTGGAGGAGCCGTAGCACCGGTAAGCTGAGCAGGGAGCTGTTGAGGGTGAGCTAGTTGGGACCTCGGGGCTGTATGTATGTGAAGGACTTCCATCTCGTCGTCCAGAGCCTTGAAATCCTCTTAGTGAACGTGTGAGCCAATTTAATAGCTCAGGCTGCCGCTGGGGAAGCGGAGCTGGGGTTTTGCTACTGGGGAGTGGGAGCATTTGCCTGTGCTCCATGCACGGTTGCTCTGCACTTTGCCCAGCGCCCACAGGGTCTCTGCCCACCCGGCTCCTGGGTTCCCCCCAGCAGCAAGGGGCACAGGCTGGGCCCTTTCCAGAACACCTCTTGGCCAGAGATTCATCTCCCGAGTGGTGGGTGTTGCAGGGAGGGAAGGATCCTTCCCTTAGCAGGTATCCAGCTGCAGGTCCGCTGAGCTGTTCTCCACAAGGCAGACAGTCACCACCCATGACTTGCACAGTTTTCCCGTTTAGCTTACCCATAGCACTTGGCAGGTGCTTACTTGAATGAAGGGGTGGAGGGCTGTAGATCACAGTTTTTTAGGGACACCCATTTCGTAAGTTCAGTTTCAGAGATTCCCCTCTTTTTGCTGATACCTCTTCACTTGTGCAGGCAACAGTGGGCAAGCTGGCTAGTAAAACACCATTCCTGGGATGTCAAACTGCGCTAGCAACTTAAACACTTAATGCAGTTGATTCTTAATCTTCAGGCAAGACATTTCTGGCCCCTTGGGATTCAGAGTACCAAGTTTGCTTTTGAGAGTGGGCACCTCAAACACAGCTACAAGTAAGGATGCTTCCATATTTTTGAAGCTTTTCCTAATGGTTAGAGGTCTTGCCAAGAATGGATGGTTTCTTCCTCAGTCCCTCTCTAAGAGACCACCCTGGCCTCCAGACTCCAGAAGAATTACGGGAAGAGGGGTTAGGAGAAGGAGGAAAAGCAGGTGTTCTCCACCCTGCACCATGGTGAGGAAAGATCTAGCTTAAGATCCCATCTTGGAGGGAAAGATCCTGCATGAGAAATGTCATCTTACAATAAGAAATGCGGAGCTGCACTGCAATGCGAGCCTTCCCTCTCCTCAAGTGAATAGTGGTTACTCTGACCAGTGCTGCTGCAGAGTAAGCCACACAAACTGATGCATTCAAAGCACCAGCGGATACCCTTTTTCTCCTAAAAAATATTAATTCTTTATTAGTCTATTCAGATTATTTTCCTGGTATGAAAACAATGTGTATCTTTGTCTTTGGTAGCATGTACATTAGACAGTATCGTAGTCCACCAAAGAAACTCCTTTTCCTTAGGAAAGCATGATGTAGACCTTACAGTGTGCCTTAAAAGTTAAGGTGGGCTTTCATGGAAAGCAGAGAAAGAAGAGCAGAGCTGTCCTAGAGGTGTTATTCCAGTGCCAACAACCTGGCATGTTTAACACAACCAGTTAATAAAGCTCTGTCGTGCCTGGACAGAAAGAAGTTTTTTATAGTGAACATAGAAGGTGAAGATCGTTATTTTGGCCTTAACCAAGAAGTTGGGAACCCTCATCTGGAATTAGATCTATCAGATCAGTCCTGAAACGGCCAAACACTTGTAGCGTTCATCCACGGGACTGTCTTGGTGATCTTCATGCAAAATGCCCAAGAAAGCATCGCTTCGTCATGGGAGGTGTCAAATGCTCTCAATTTTGTGACCCAAGCATAGGTATTTACAGCAGTGTTCATGTCTAAAAACATAATGACAAAGTCTGTATGCATGGACAAAGCCATTTGGGGGGTACAGAGCTGCTGCCTCAGGATCTAAATTAATAATAATATGATAATAATCAAACAAATCAGGAAATAGAAATCATCAGGTAAGAGGACTGAAACACTGCAAGGTGAAGAGTGAGATGATTGAAATCGCTAAGGAACCTGGATTTTGGAATCTTGCTGAAAATTAAATACCAATTAATACATTCCCTGCAGGGGAGAATGTATGGTATTCAGACCCACTCAGTAGTTATAAACATGACTTTTTAAATCAGCTGCCCAAGATTACGAAGGAAACTATGGAAAAGCCACAACCTGAATCCAGAGCCATTGAGACCCAACACAATGCCTTATTAATAAAGCTGTCTGGTCTAAGTATTGAAAAGATCCTCAGGTGTAGGAAAAGCTGATGTTACAACTGCCAGTCTTTCCAGACATCTTTTCTGATGCATCAGTGTAAGTCGTCAGGTTGAGTTTCAGAAGTTTGCTCTTACTAAAACCCTGGTTTTAGTCTGGCAGTTGGATAGCTAAGCAGCCCCATAGTTCAGCATCAGTGAGAAAAAGATGTAAAGATGAATGCTATATCCAGGAGCTGGTACCTGATTTGCCATATGATAGTATCTTCTGGTTGCTTACACTCTCAAATAATCTAGTTAGGAATACTTATGCTTTCAGCAATTTAATCCTGCTTTATTAGCACTTTATGGGCCTGATCTGGCAAGTTCACCTTCAGGCAAAAGTCTAGTTAAAGTCAATAGAAGTTCTGTATGACTAAAGACTGCGGGGCCTGAGACATTAGAATTACATGGTTGGTGAGCATTGTAATAAGGAAAAGGAATATCACAATAAGACTTTAATAAACTGTTTACACTGTTTTAGTCCGGTGCAGTCATTTCAATAGAATCCTCCTTTCCTAGAAAATATATACATTACATCAAATCAATTAAGAATCATAGATCAGTGATTATTCAGTAGTAATCACATAAAACGAACTTTTTGTCATTTCTTAGTGATTAGACATTGCACAGTGCTTGCATTTCTAATTGCAGTCAGTCCGTAAAAGCTGAAATCCCAATTTCTACGATAATGCTAAACGGGCAGCATTTGTTTTTGTTTTTTCTCCATCACAAGAAATAACCATAGTTATTCTCATTTAGGGTTGTTCAGACTGTGGGTACGTGTACCGTTACTGGTGTAGAAGTCTCTTCAAAGTGGTACCCGCTTCAGCACAGAGCCAGATATTTCCAGAATGTGTGCTGAGAGCATCCCTCACTATTGCTGCCCAGCAGTACCCACAAAAAAATCATTTGTGAATCTTTGTGTTAGCATTTCAAAATAGCCCTGCCTTGTCACGACTTTCATTTTTATATCTTTGAGTATGGGCTAAAGTTAAGAAGAAAACAGCAATTGCTGTTATTGTGTCTTTGTAGCAGATCCAATACTGAACTGAAGATTAAATCAATACTGTCATTTCTGTATAAAATTTCAGTTACATTTTAAGCCATTATCACAGTGAATGTGCCTAATGCATTCAATTTTACGACAAAACTAATCATTAATTTTATCTTTATTGATGTTAGTGTGTATTATAGCATTCTTCAAAACTAGTATTTGAAATGTCAGGCTACTTTTTGCCGTATTTTAGGAGAAACCATAATATTAGAATAACACCTCTTATATAATCCCTTTTCAGTTGTTTCATTCATATTTTGTCCCCTTGCAACAAGGATACGCAAAGAATGAGTAACTGTTTTGTCAACAGGGACCATAATGATTAAAATACAAACAGTAAATATGACTTCAGGTCTGGAATCGGATTATAGGATTAAAATGAAAGGAAAAACTGCTCTGTAGTAGGATTGCAAAGTTCCAATCAATATCATCCTGTAATAATTTCGAAGGGAAAATGTGGGAAGTAAAGAAATAAGGCAAAGAAAGCACAACTTGAGGTTGTTAGTGATGCTTGAGTTTCTTGCTTTTCTTTTGGTTTATCAGTAGGTCCCAGCTAGAAAGCTGCAATGTCACTGGGATTCCGTTCTTTTAACATATATATCTGTTGCGCTGTGTTATTTTGCACTTGCATCATAAGGGTTAAAGACAGCTAGCCTTAGGTTAATGGAGTAAAAGGTAAGGAGGGACAGCAGGTACGGAGGCTACAGAGCACCTGGCACCTCACCAGCACCCACTTGCAAAGGGGGCAGCAGTGCCTGTGCATTTCTGTCCTGAGTTTGCAGTGTGGACAGAGGGTGTTGCTTAACGTTTTGGATCAAAGATGTGTTGGAGAAATCTGCCCTGGTTCGTCTGAGCCCATCTACAAGGGTGTGGTACACCTTGTTAGCACAGGAGGCTGATTGCAAGGATGCTTTAAGTGGTCTTAGGGCCACCCCAATCCTTCACGTGCCGGTGGGCGCTCTCTGCTTGGCCCTGGGCAGCCTCGTAGCCCAGCACTGTACCTGTGCTTACTCTGTCTGCCTCACGTCCCTGTTCTTATGGTTAAGTCCTCGGGAGATCACATCCTTGGGTTTTGTGCCGGGGAGATCTCCTCCGGCTGCGTTCGAGACTGAAAGCATTTGTACGCTGCTTCAGCCCTGCCCTCTTTGCAGGGATCTGGAGGATGGTAAAAATGCAAATTAGCGTTGTTTCAAATATTCTTCAGGCCAGCTGTACTAACCTCAGTGTGAAGTAGGTTTTCCACCAGAAGGTGTATCTTCTGGATTATGGAGAAGTACCGTGAGAAGTGCCACCTCTTAAAGGCCTGAATTCTGAACGTTTCTGTTCTTTACGTATTATCAGTGTGATGAGGCTATGTTTTCATTTCTAGTGATGAATTTAAGATAAATGAAGGTCTAGGGTGCTTAGTGTCATGCATCTGTAGCAGGTTGCCTTTTCGAAAGTAAATGCGTTTGTCACTTTCTAAAAGTCAAGCCTGCCTGAGAAGAGCTCTCCAAAATTGGCAGTGCTTAAACCTACCAGTCTTTTTTTTTTTTCTATCTCATGCAAAATGTTAGTTACATCTTTTTAGACACCTAGAGGAACTCAGCTATGAATAAGCTAAAAAATTTTTAAAAGGCATTATTTTTATTGGGGAACCTGACAGGTTGTACCATAAATGTCTTGGTCATTTTCCATCTGGGTCCAAGAACTGTTACAGCAGCTTGAGCTATATACATAGACACTGCAGAAATGAACCATCCTACTGTGTAGGTTTAGGTTATAGCGGCTATTGCTCCCTGAGACGTGACACCTCCTGTCATTAGAGGCAAGGCTGACTAGGTGTGGCATGGCATCCTTATCCTACTTCCAGAGCCAAGCTGCTGCCTCCAGAAACTGCTGCACAGCCCCACGTAGAGTTTCCTGATTATGTCCAGAGCAGTTTGAAGAACTCTGCACTGCTCTCCACTGCGTGATACTGGCCTGCCCACAAGCTCATAGGAGGTCAGCAGGACAGAAAAAGTTCCTCCTCTGACCAGAGGAGCTTCATGTTGTGCATTTGATGCCTTTCCTTGCTGTAAGAAGAGGGGTTTGTGCTTATCGCTCTTGAGTTGTTCTTGAACATACCTGGAACCTAAAGCAAAAGGAACAGAAGCAAAGTCCATAGAATTGGGCGTGGGTCACGTGAAGTCAAGCAAGTGCAGCAAAGATGAAAGGGAGAAAAAACAAAGCTTGGAAGCCTTGTTGGAGAGGAGCAGGGCATAGGACGAAGGTGTAGTGCAAAGTCCTGCAAATATGTACAGGCAATGCCCACCAGCAGCTTGAAATAGGCTTCCAGAGGAGTACTTACTTGAACTTTTACTTGTAGCAAATTGGATGGAATTTGTGTTTTCTTCCCCATTTTCCTGTCTTAATCCCTCTGAAAGAAGATGGCAGTAAGCAGTGACTATCATCACAATGCATTTCTGATTAACAGCAAGGGCACAAGGGCACTCTCAAAATAGAAGCAAAGTCGGGATTGTTTTAAATCACAGTGTTGCAGAAGTATTAAAGCAGAAGCCATAATTTTAATGTGTTCAGAAATAAAATGCATGCTACTGTAAACTGTTGTGTACATTCATCTAGCTGCTACTGCCTGGCATAACCTTTTGCGTTAGGTTTCTGTGATTCATCTTTTCTTCTGTTGCAGAGAGTCGAATGATTCTGGATGCCTTTGCCCAACAATGCAGCCGGGTTCTAAGTCTCTTAAATTGTGGTGGAAAACTACTGGACAACAATCACTCTCAGTCCATGATTTCTTGTATAAAGCAGGAAAACCCAAATTATAGTGAAAGACAAGAGCAATGTCAGCTTGGGAAAATGGTCCATAGTCAGACGTCAGACATTTTAGACATAGAGATGCAGTATATGCAAAAGAAACAACAAACCTCAGCCTTTCTGAGAGTTTTTACCGATTCCCTTCAGAACTATTTGCTTTCTGGGAGCTTCCCTTCTCAGAACACCTCATCAGTAAATGATTTTAGCCATTTGGCAGATGTGGATCCACTTTCAACCTCTCCAGTACACACTTTAGGTGGATGGACATCTCCAGCAACATCTGAATCTCATGGTCACCCGTCATCTTCTACACTTCCAGAGGAGGAAGAGGAGGAAGAGGAAGAAGGTTATTGCCCTCGGTGTCAAGAGCTAGAGCAGGAGGTAATTTCATTGCAACAAGAAAACGAGGAACTTCGTAGAAAATTGGAGAGCATTCCAGGTAAATAATCCCCCACCATATAATGTCAGTCAGTGATAAAAACAGTTTGGGTAATAGTTTAAGTTCTAATTGTCTTTTAAGGTTGCAGTCATAGTAATCAAACACTGGAATTTGTCTCCATCCAAAATTCCTGTAGCTGTGCCCACTGGAAAATTATCTGCTGATACTCATCGATAGGAATCATGAGTCCTAGACTAATGAGCTGTGTTTAGGATGGGATGTACTTGTAATCCCAAATTCCAATCATCAGGTGATTTGTCACAGTAATTTCAAACATACGCTTTTATACCTTATTATCAACATTGTTCTTTAGGTAATGTTGCAGCTTATAAACCTAATTCCCTTTTGGGGCTCCTTTTTTGGTTACTTAAACTATTCAAAGTTACATCCATACTTTTAACTGAAATACATTTGGCTTTTACCTTGAACAGTATCTCTTAAATTGCTGTTAGCTCAGTGAGAAGCATAAATACATCTCCTCCCATTCATCTTCAAATCAAACCTGAAAAAAAATCTTGACAACAACTTCTCCAGTTCAGCAATACCTAGCAGCCACTGTGGGGGAGAAAGCAGACAGAAAAACCCCATCTAATAGAAACCACCTTTGTGAAAAACTTCTCTCACCCCTTTAAACTTAGGCCTTCTCACTGTTAAGGTGTGCCGAGATACTTGAAGAGTGGTATCAGATAAGAACAAAGTATCTTGGACCCATATCCTCTAAATGTTAAGCACAGGCAAAATTGCACCTCAAGTAATAATACTATAAGCAAATTGGAATTTAGCAAAGCAAATAAATATACAACACACTTCTGACACATCTATAAGTGCTAGGGAGCTGCATCTTTGCTAGCTAAAGTTTGAGGTGCTCAGGGTAGATCCATGCAAAGGTAATGGAACTAATCCCTAAATAGCAGAAAAGCGCAGGTAATCTAGCATGGGCTGCAAGAGAGAAAATACTCCAAAGCTGCTAACTGTGCAGAAAGGAAGAAGGCAGCAACCAACTACTGCCTGAATATGTAGGTGCAGTTGCAAAATCTGAGCAAAAAGCAAGCAGTAGTCTTCATCATTCTTCTCCCCAGCTATCAGTGATGTATTATTAATTATTTGTATTACATTGTGTTTTTCTGTTGTGCATTGGTCTCTAGGCGGTATCAGCAAATCCCATAACGAACATTGTTCAGGGCAGAGAAAGCCCAAAATTTAGAATACTTCCCCACCCCTCCCAAAATCCGGAGTCACCATAACTCGTACACTCTGACTGGATTCAATAGTGGTTTGTACATCACATGGAAATACTGCATGACAAAGGGAATCATGTGGACTTCAACTCCTGTCGGGTCCTAGCTTCAGATGTGTAAGACCAAAAATTATCATTAGGGTCTATAATCTGACCTACAGCTTTCATTCAATCACCTGTATTGAACCCAGTTTGACTTCGAGTAAAGCATAACTTACATTTGACTCAAGTAATATCTCAGAAGGCCTCCAGTCCTGAGTGGGAGACTCTGGTGAGCAGTGGCTCTACCTCTTACCCTGACACTTGACTCCAGTGGTTAATTACACTGGTGAAAATGTGTGCTGAATTCCCTGCCTGACTATCTGAAATCAGCTTCTAGCCATTGACTTTTATGCTTTGCTCCACTAAATGAAGTGCTGTATAGGACTGGGTGCTTTTTCCAGGTGAAGGTGCTTACAGAATGAAAGCTGACTTAATTTCCGTCTTAGATAAAGTAAGCAGAGCTGTTTAAAACTCCCCAAATGAGCTGAATCCTCCTTTGCAGTTCTTTTCTCCTCTCTGCTCATTTCTTTAAAATTTGGGCACTGGAAATACGTGCAATATCTTCCTGTCTGCCTGAATGAAGGTGAATAGTCTCTTTGTTCCCACTCGTGGTTGCCCTGGTCATTTGGCCATCGGTCGTGCAGCTGAGCTTCTCGTTCTGTGTGGATTTCTTCCTAGATGTACATACTTTGTATTTGGCTGTGTTCATGTACTAAGTGATGCAGATTGTTTTGGCTGCCCTGTTTTCTCACTGTTTGCTGGTTCACCAATTTCTGTGTCATCCAGAATTTTTTTTATTGTTTTCAAATTAACTTCGTAATTCTGGCTAGAAATGTTGAATGATATTGAGGCTGCTGTCAGTCCCTGTCGAGCCCTGCCAGAAACACGTCTATTTATGATGACTCCCCCAATGACAAATACTCGAGATGTCGGTAGCAGGTTCTTAATCCGTGTATGCTGTAGTCTACTGATGTTGTGTGTTGCTGCTTTCGCAATCAAATAACTCATGGTAGTAAGTTAAATGCCCTTCAGGAGTCTAGGTATATTAGATCTGTTCAACCCAACTTTTTCAAGCGAACCTATAATCTCATCAAAGAACGACAATCAGGTTAGTCTGACTAGATCGACTTTCCATAAGGCCATTTTGACTGGCATTAATTATATTCATATTCTTTAGTTCTTAGTCAATTGAATCCCGTTGCGGTTGCCTGTATTTTGCTAGGATTAATGGCGAGCTAAGCAGCCAGTATTTACCCGGGTCATCACAGTTACCCTTCAGCTCCCTTAAAAAGAGAGATAAACATACATAAACAGTAATTTTTCACCCCCCAGGAGTAATGAAACACCTTGTTAATCGTGTTTCAAAGGAAGTAGACAAACATAAAATAAATATGCAAGGATATCTGACTTCATCAGCCAACATAAAGTCGTCATCAGATGCATCTGCTGCTGTCTGGGTGATGTATACAGATAGGTCTAAAGTGACCCAGGTGTTTGGGGAAGCGCTGAGAGCCACAGAAGGTGCCCTCGGATTTTGCTACATAGTAGGACAGCGGTCTGAGCTCCCCAGGCAGGCCCACAGCCACCACTGAGCAAGGTTAATCAAAAATCAACTAAAGGCGTTGTCTAATTATTTTTGTCTCCAGTGCTGATTTTGCTCCAGTGAGCTTCTGCTACCAAATAAGCCGGCAGAAATTTTTCTATGACTTGAAACGCCCAACTCTGTATGTAAACAAGCGCAGCGCTCATTCTCTGAGCATTTTTTTTTTTGCCCATCAAGACGTTGCGTGCATCGTGAGGGAGCCAGAAAGCCCTCTGCAGAGGGTTTCAGTGTTGTTTGCCACCATCTATCACATCAAACTCATCTCAGAGCACAAACTTTCTTCCTTGCCCATTCATATGTCTCACGCTGGGCATCCGACAGGCCAGGCAAGGAGGCTAGTGCAGGGGAAAAGCGACTGTGGAGGCAGCCAGATGAGCGTGGAGGCTGCCATACTGTCCCATCAAGCTGCTGAAAGAGCAGGTTTTTTGACGTAGTGGTTTTCCCTCTCATCCTTGAGAGAGGTGGGCCAGCACTGCTCAGTGAGGCCTGCAGGGGACCTCGTGGGGTGGTGGGAGGCCTGCGCCATGCCCTCCCCGCGGGCCCTGAGGCTCCCACTAGCAACCAGTCAACAGAAGATAAAAGCACCAACCCCTCCCTTCTGCTCTGTAACTGTCTATGAATCATTTTATCCTTTTCCTGAAATACTTTACATTATTTTTTCTTTTACTTTCCATATGCAAAAGCCCTTTTAAAATCCATGAGAGTTTGCGGTCTAAAAATAGTTACCGCTCTGCATCTCTGTCTCTAACTCTGCAAAGCACCATTTGCATGGCTCACAAAGAGACTACCGGGAAGAAGAGTGTTTTCTCAGCAGATGTAAAGGCGACGACTTTTTTTTAACAAATATTGCACAAAACATATCCTCCTGTAGCTTTTGGACACAGAAAATAAGATTTTTCTGTTTTCAGGACTCTGCCCTGTTGCTGTAGAAGTCCTCCAGTCTTGTAGGATCTTTTTGCCCATAGCCTAGCATCACCCTTTGGCAGACCACCACTGGAGAAAAGCAATTACATGGGTGAAATATTGCATATGTTTTGGTTGTTGGGGGGGTGTTTCTCAAAAAATAGCCATTTGAGTTAACTGAAACAATACTTAAATTTGTGTGAAATCTTAGTTGTTTCAGCTATGGAATAAATGAAAAATTCCTGGTTCAGTGCTTTGGTTTAGAGCAGTGTGACATCTTGCAATTTGTGCAGTTTTCCCCAATATTTTTTTTTTTTTTAGGCAAAACCATTAACTGAACATTTTCAGTTTTCAGTTCAACTGAAAAAAAGAGAAACATTTTCATTCAGTGTGTTATTTTGTCTTGTTTTGAAAAATACTTAAAGATTAGATAATTCCTGGAAGGAGTTTGGCAAACTTGTCATTGGCTCTTTAAGGTTTTGAGACCGTCAAGAACAGAGCAAAGTAATCCGTCTATATGAGGAGGAAAATGTCTCCTAATCTCTTTCCTCTGTATAAAAATTACTAGGGCTGTGATACATTCCCAATAGTAAAATTAAAGACTTATTTGTGAGACTGCATGTAAGACCTGGATTTAGACCCTCTAATATATAAGGATATTAAGCAGTTCTCCTTCGGTATTGTCAGCAGGATTTTCTCACAGCTTTCAGCCTAAAAGGGAGAAGATATTTCCAGGTGGTTAAAGCAAAGGCCAGGAGTCATGAGTGAGGGTTTGCCTCCTGGTGCTCCAAGCTTTGCTTCATGGTTTCAGGCAAACCAGCCTGAAAGTAGTGAAAAGGTACAAGTAAGTAAGATGAAGCAGTGTGTGATAAATACAGTAATTATTCTTACCTTGTTGGCCCGGCAGCAAAAAATACTCCAGCAACCCACAGGAGAATGGGGGTGAAAAACCCCCTCAAATGTAGAGAGGTGATCACCTACAGAGACAACGTTCATGGTGGCTGGAAGTAGCCAAAGCAAAGTGGGATTTGCAGGTAGAGTTAATATCAATGTAATTGAAAAAGTCAGACAAGTTTTCCAGAAGGTTTTGTGTGCCCAAGGCTTGACTCTTTTTCCTGACTATATCGGATGATCTAATAAAAGATATTACTTTTCCCTACAAATCCTGTCTCCTTTATACTTTCAGAGCATCGCGTTTCCAAAGAGCCTACCACAGCAGCAGCGTAGATAAAGCAGCCATCAAGGGTTATGACGAACATTTTTTCATGTCCCCCCCTTTTTTTTTTGTCCTTTTTCTTGATGTTCACATTTAACCACTTCTTTGGTTTCCCTTGATGTTCTGGATGGTTTGGTCTGATCTCTGGCCTCGTTCTGCTGTTCAGCTTCAAAGTGTGAAGTTACTTCGGGAAGAGAGAGCCTCAAGCGCAGTCGCCCAGTGTTTGGCATGAGAACCCCTTTGAATTTGCAGCACGGCTTTGCTTGCAGCTTAGGGGTGCCGGCTTAGTTTGCTAAACCAGCCTGAGTACAAAAACTTACTGAAACACGTAACTGCAGCAGACCAGGGCTTTATTAATCTGTTTTCTCCATGCTTCTGGGTAAAAACCTGTGTGAATTTGAGGGGTCAGGTTTCTTAGCCTACCTTGGGGAGCAAGAGCTGGTGGGAGTTTTGTGGGGAGCTGCGGTTCAGCCTGGTGAGGCTGAACTCCCCAGTCTCAACTTTGGTTTGCATTTTGCGGGTCAGCATTTGGCATTTTAGTGACACAAACTGCTGTCCCCGCTCACCGGGAGCTCCTTGGTTTCCCTGTTAGTTATCAGCAGTATAAATGCGTAGAGGGGTTTACAGGGGAGGTCCCTGCCGTGAAGACTTCATGGCTGAAAGGGAGGACAAGAAGAGGTATCTTCTGTTAAGTAGAAGGAAAGTGAGGGAGCACAGACAAAAAAAAAAGCCACAGGAGCATGTGGCAGCATCGCTTAAATGAGAGAGGCACAGCTGCCTTGTTGTATCTCTTTTCTTCTGTTGCTTAGGCAGAGGTGTGCATCCCAGGGGTGTATGGAAGGGGCACATTCATTCTCCTTTCTGGAAGAAATATTTTTGCAAAAGAAAATTAAAAGAAATACAATGGCTTTTCAGATGCAGATTAACAGAAGTAAAATGGTTTTCCACTCCACCTGGAAAACACAACTGAGAGGGATTTTAAAAGTAACAGGATATTTGCTATAGTTTTTTCTCCCTTCCCTGCTTTTGGCAGGCACGTAGGTCAGTTTAGCCAATCTTTAACACCCTTCTGCATCTAGTGTCAATTGTTCTGATTTCTGCTGGCTGCTTTCACTACAAATGGGTGCTGGTTTTATTTTACCATCCAGTTACAAACATCCAAATTTGTAGGGTCTTGAGTACTGAGATCGGTTCCTCTTTACTAACCCCCATCTCTCCTTGCCCCTCGCTCTTTTTCCAGCTCATCGCACCCCAACAACTTGTCTTCACGGCCCGTCCATGCAGCTTTCGCTGGCTTTCAGCTGACTATTGAAATAAATGAGCGTATGAGCTAAAATAATCCAAGCCGTGTTATACTGCACACTTGTCCATATCTCAGGCAGAGAAGGTATCTCCATTAATGTTATAAGAAATTCACACTGCCATGTAGTTCGTCAGCAGGTTCTCTATCATTTGTTACATCTTTTTGACAGTTGAGCATCAATTTAGAAATGCCCTGCAATGAACTCGGAGTGAAGCATCGCTCAAGGTCAAGCAAAGGAGGACACATTGCAATGCTGAGCCAGTCTTAACTAACAGCTGCCGGTCTGAGCGGGGTGGATGTAGATGTACACCCTTCCCAATTCTCCTCCTCGCTGGCGAGTCAGAAGTAAATAGTCTTGAGTGCTATGGGATTCGTCTTCTGCTGTGCAAAACACCAGGAGGAATACTAGCCAGTGTCAGCTACAGAGCACAAAATCTCATTAATGAACAGAATAACCAGATTTCTTACTGTCTGCTTATGGGGCTGAGGCCACTGTAGGGAGACACGCAGCCAAGCTGGGGGTGAGCCATCCCTTCTCGCTAGGGCTGTCTGATGCCGTGGGAGAGGTTGGAGATATACCTTATTTACAGAAAGCCCAAGCCGAAACCAGGACAACAGTGCTGTGCTTTGGCAATATAAACAGCCCTGGAGTGTGTTACACTGGAGGCCACATTTTGGGGAGGATAAATGAGAGCCCTCATTTTGACAGATACCAATACAAGTGATTGTGGCCCAATAACATTTATAACAAGCAAAAACCCAGCCCAAACCAATAATAGAGATGTTCTTGGCACTTCATAAAAAGTTGGGAACAATTATTAGAGCCAAAGGTTAAGAAAAAGAAAAAAAGTGGGTGATAATTGGGAAACATTAAAAGCCTGTTGTTGAAGGCCCCAAAAGACTATCTAGGAGGAAAAGTTTCATGCTGGTTACGAAAACAACCAGCTTAGAGGGAAAGCAAAGAACAGTTAGAAACATAACAAATGGAGTAGAGGGGAAGTTGATGGTGATGAGTAAAAAGCAGAGGTTAGGATCAGTGGAAAATTAATAATTAAAACTAAACCTGGAGCACTCTGTCGAGGAGGCATTCTTTCCCTGGCAAATTAAAGGAAAAATATGGCATCCTAATAACAGTATCAGACCATTACCAGATGGAAATAGCAGGTTTTGTCAATAATATGGAATGGCTCATTGAGTATTTCTGTTCTGGTACTTGTGAAGAGTAAAATGATGCAGTCACACCAATATGATGATGGTGGTAAGCAGGTAGAAATATTTTCCATTTCCACCGTAACTCTGCGTGATAGCACACATTCAGCAGCGGCTTCAGGTGGGACTGCAACCTCAGCTGTCTGCCACAACTCCCTCCCAACATCAGGACAACTGAAGAGCTTGTTAGTCAGCACCAGAATTGCTGGCCTTTTTAGAAATGATGAAGGGATGCTGATTCCAGCCCTGGTTGTAAGACAGAGTGGTTCAAGAGCAGAGTCAGGAGTCCCTCTTTCAGAGACTGGCATTGCCAGGAGAGCCGCAGCACGGGCCACTGGGAGCAGTAACTGCTTGGGCACACCAGCTTTTCATCCCTAAGTGCTCATCAACTTATTACCAAAAGCATTAGGCAGCTGCTACCAAAGCGTGATGTTTTCAAAATCGTGAGATTTGGACAACTCACTTCAGGAGCTAAAACAAAAATGAAGGTGGACAAAGAGGACTCTGACTATGATATACTTTATGTTTTGGAATATTTGGGATGCTCCAGAAGACTGAAAGATGCAAATACTCTATTTTTTTTAAAAGGACACATGAGATGTCCCGGATGATTGTAGGCTTGTTGGCCTGATACTGAGCCCAGACAAACTAATTGCACAGCTGATGGCGGCTTCAATTAATAGAGTCCTAAAAGAGAATAATGGAGTTAGTACCAGGCAACATCTTGCCAAATTATGGGTTTGATGAGGTGAAAAGTTTGGTTGATGAGGGTATTGCAGATATTCAGGGTGTTACATAACATTATATTAAAAAAGTGATTTAAAAATTGCAAATATATTTGTATTCAGGTAATTGCCATGATACAGTTGAATTTCTGGAGGGATTCTTTGTGAAACTGTTCACAGCCCGTGTTTTTAATACTTTCAGTGGTGAAAGAAAGCATACAATCATTGCTCACAGCTTACATAACATTATATTACAAAAAGTGATTTAAAAAATGCAAATATATTTGTATTCAGGAAATTGCCATGATGCAGTTGAATTTCTGGAGGGATTCTTTGTGAAACTGTTCACAGCCCATGTTTTTAATACTTTCATTGATGAAAGAAAGCATACAATCATTGCTCACAGCTTGCAAGCGGTGCAGAGGTAGCAGTGAGTGAGGAAGATGGGAGGCGACAGACTTGGCCGAACACGGTGCAGCATTACCGTGTGTTGAGGCACAGAGAGCATTGCTTTACTTGGTTTCAGCCCCTGGGAAATGGACACTGAGAAAGGCTTTTGGAGGACATGGTGGTTTTCTGGCCAAGTATTGATGCACAGCGTGGCCAAAAGGGCTGGCGTGGTCTTTGGATGTACAGACACGTAAGTAGGTGTAGGGACTCTGCTTTTAGCGCGAGCCCAGCATCTCGGAAGGTCAGTGTTGAACTTAGCAAAGAGAAGATGGAGAAATGACTTCACCACTAACTATAAGTACACAACAGGTGACAGACATTTTTCCATTTCTTTCCCAAAGATTTTATAAAACCCAATTGAAGGAAAACAAAATGCAGACTTGAAATAAGGTGTATGTTACTGAGGGTGAAATAGCGCACACTGTAACAACAAGCCAAGGGTAGAAACAGCATTTCTGGGAGATGACAACTTGAGTTGCACTGTGTTTTACCTGCTGATAAGGTCTGGTGCAAAGAGGATTTAGTCTGGGGCAGTTGCTGCACTGTGTGGCAGGTCAGACTGAGAGATCACACCCCAGCTTTTGTCATCGGCAGAGTCGGTGGCCACCACACTGTTCAACTATTTATTAGAAATTAGGATACTCCACAGAGAAAGCTGTGACAAGCTATGCCAAAGCAGCACTTGTTACAGCGTATAGATGCCTAGAATAACAACGAAGTCTTATAACTTGGATCAATAAACAGCAAAGACCTGCCACCTCTTACACGCGTGTCCTGCTTAGTCATTGCTTGGCATCTTAGCAAGACCAGCCTTCCACAGCACGCTGAGTCCCCTGTAGCACCTCCTCCTCGCCGTTTAGCTCCCGCAAAGATCTCACTCTTCTTTCACTCGCTGCAGGCCAGGTTACTTTGCCACTTCCAGTGTCTTTTCTGAGACACTGGCACTTTCAGAAAGTAAAGGCCATGGAAACTTCTTCCTAACGGGCAGGAAAATTACTGCCTCCCCGCAGGCTTTCTACTAAATCGTAACAAGCAACTGTTATTTTGACATTAGCGTCTTTCCCATTGGTTACAGTAGGCACAGATCCCTGCTGGTGTTGTCGGTGATCGTGGATACGTGCATAAGCCTGCAGAGAATCCGCTCTCGGGGTTATGATCTTGTTAACTCTCTAGAGACCACATCAAAGTCAAAGAAATACAAAATAAATAAGGTAGTAGGTTTAAATGATTTTTCATCCTCATAGTTGGGAGCCGCAGGCTCTTACAAAGTTATGTTTGCTGCAGGGTTTGGAGGAAATGGCTCCTCTTATCTCTTGGCAAAGAGAATATTTGCAGAGCCATAAAAGGAACGCAGAAGCAAAACCGAAGCTTTGACTCTCGGCCTTGTGCTGTCCTCTTTGTGGCATCCTTTAGGCTTCGGTTAATACGGCAGCCCAAGAGGCCTGGCTTTGCAAGTAGCATCTGGTGTTTGAAAGGCTGAGGTTATTTGTACCAACAGTGAACTGTGATGTACGATGGCTTTACAAGTCAAAAGTGCTCAG
The DNA here is from genome assembly GCF_018139145.2 of Gymnogyps californianus. Classification (NCBI taxonomy): domain Eukaryota; kingdom Metazoa; phylum Chordata; class Aves; order Accipitriformes; family Cathartidae; genus Gymnogyps; species Gymnogyps californianus. The sequence goes on along the minus strand of NC_059474.1, from coordinate 27,340,847 downwards.
AGTCATCCAGTCACTAGAATGATAACAAAATCATACGATTTTGTGCTCGAAATTTTACTGCTTTTATGAAGATAGAAGTATTTATAAGCTTCAGCCAGCTTTTAGTACCTTCGTATTTCTCACCGGGAATCAGAAAGCATTTTATCAGCAGAATACAGTTAAAGTAGAGTTGTACTTCGTCTGCTGGGGACACAACAGGTTAAATAGTTTCCTGTTGTCTTTTCACTAGTGTCCCATCCCTTTGGAAGAACATAGGTAAATACATCTTTGGATGCCTGCAGTGAAATTACTTACTGTGGGTAAAATACCATCCTGCTGTGAGATCAGCTCCTAAAAATTAGAAATTTTTGATGCATTATATTCTGTTCCCTTTCAGGGGCCACATTGTTCCACATAATTACAGGTAATAGTACCGAGTATGGCTGAGAGCCATCAGGTCATCACCAGGGACTTTTGCTAATAGAGATAACCAGAAAAGCAAGTGCAAACTTCACAGACTGTTTTGAGCACAGCTTCATGGGGACCAAAGAAGTCTGAAGCTTCCAGGTACTGCTGAAGCTTCGGCAACTATGTCTTCAGGGAGCTTGCTAAACAAAAAGCGACACATTTAGACAGGGCAGGAAAAGGATACTTTGCAAGTATCTCTGATTTCCCAATTATCACTCAACTCTCCTCCAAGATCAAGTATCAGGCATCTTTCAGGCAGTAGTACAACCACCCGTCATAGCCTCTTCCATCCTTGCTGTCACCTCGCAGGAGATGCTGGGATCTCACGGGAGATGCTGGTTGCCTGCGGTAACTTCCACCCAGGTGGGAGGTTTTGCTGAATTTGTCACAGGGTTTCTGACGCTGCCCGGGGCAGCGAGCCTTCGTGATCCTTGTCCCTCTTTCTTGGACATCTGCTTAATCAGAGAGTAACCTGTGCATGGGCGTTCCTAGTTTAATCTTCGTTTTGGACATGGCCAGACAGCAAACACACACAGAGTGTAAGAAAAGAGTCTCAAAATACAATCTTATCCTTCAGCCCATCCACATGGGGGAAAAAAAAAAATTTTTCTTTTTCCCACATACGCTTTCCTGGATATAAAAACGGGGGGGGGGGGGGGGGGGGGGGGGGGGCGAAATCCTTTTTTTGCCACACCTTCTTACAAATAGCCACTGTACTAAAACATTACCTGTGGTTATTTTTCTCCTTTATTCCATGTAAGAACTTGTATTGAATTTTTTGATTGCTGCTATATGCTAAATACACAGCATTACAGGAAGGCCACAGAACATGTTGGTGGGTCTGTTAAGCTTGACTGCCCTTCTGACTTTTTCGGAATGGAAACATTTTCTGAAACCATCCGATGACATTAAAAGTGCTTTTTTTCCTACAAAAAAAAAAAAGCATCCAGGCTCTCCTGCTCATATGGCAGCGTCACTGTGTAGCAGCTACGCTACTGAGACACTGCCCTGGTATAGCAACAAGCAGGGAAGTCACTGGAGAAATAAAACAGGTACAAGTCACCTGAAATCCTAACTTTTGCCTAATCCTAGCCTCCTATGGCAAAGCGTGATATATCAAATGAAACAGGGGTAAATACACTGATGGGTCATCGTTGCAGAGAAGACAGCATGGGGTGAAATGACATAGGAATTTATTATTCATATCAGGCACTTTGCATGACTTCTGCATGAGGACTGCTGGACGTAACACTGCTTAGCCCTTAGTAAAGAGTCTGTTTTGCAGAGAGTAAAGGTGTTTTGCACCCTGTCTGCCTAGACAGGGGCGTAGTTGCTGCGCACTGTAAATGCCCAGGAAGGAGTGCAAAATACGTGTAAATCCTACCTTGAGACATTCTCAGTGATTTCAGTGCTTGCTTTCAGATTGCCAGCTTAAGACAAAGCCCAAACCACCACATTTTTCCAGGTGTAAAGGGCTGAATGCCAAGAAATAATCAAAAAAAAGAAGAAGGAACACTGAAATATTTTTTGTGGATTCTTAGCTGAAGCTGAGATTATCTCTGAATATTTTACAAAAACAACCCATATGAAATGTGAGACTGATAAGGCACCTTAAAAACAATGCTTGTTTAGTCTTGCACAAGTCAGTGGTAATGTTGGGTTAATGTCTGTTTAATTCTCCTGTGGTGTTTCAGGCTCAGGAGAAAAGCACTGTATCTCAAAAATACTCCAGAGTTAATCAGGAATGTGGCAGCATCTGCTTAAGAGAGACCCGTAATTGAATCATCCCTAATTAACCTATCACCTCAGCAGAAGGGAATAGGCTGTTGGTAGCACTACTGAAATGGCTGAGAGTGATGGGAATGGAAAGGGGGGAGGATGAGGGAAAGAGAAATAAAGCAATTTGCCTAACACCTAGTTTTATAACAAATTTGGGAGGAGGGAGGGAAAAGAAATTAAAGTATATGAATCATTAAATCTGTTCAGTATAGTTAATCAGACTGTAGTTTCAAAAACATTTGAGCATATTTACATGTTAATCAGTGCATGATTTAGGTCCAAGAAATGTTTTCTCCTTTGTATGGTTTGGGCTGTTTACAGTATTTACAGATTTTTTTCTTATTATCATTACTGCTGACCTAATTTGTATTTGTAATAATTATAATTTCAAACTAGGACAAAAAACCTTTGAAAACTAGTGGGCAGAAAATAAAAGCAATGTCAGAGATCTCAACATAGGAAATACAACATCCGTCGTATATTTATTGAATGAAATGTCTGCACAAATCAAAATGAGAAGTATTTCCTATTTGAAATAAATCTCACAGACGTACAAAACAGATCCTGAAGAACACTGCTTGATTTAATATTGTTGTTCTATTTTGTGCTAGATAGCTAATATACAGTAATTGCAATTTGTTTTATGCAGTGCCCTGCCAGACTGTTTTAGATTATTTGAAGACTGTACTTCAGCATCACAACCAGCTTATGGTACCACAGCCAACAGACCATCCGACTGAGGTAGTGTACAGTGAAGACAAGCTGCATCTCTCTATGTTTGACAATTCATTGAAAACGTAGGCAAGTAAATCAGTAGGCGCTGGAAGAATATATTTAGTAGTAAAAATATGTAAAATCTATTATTAAACTGTCCTTCTTAGGTACAGTAATCCCCCAAATGGAGGAGACTCACCACTAGTATAATCTAGGATGACTTTACTGAGCAGCGCATAACTCCCTCCATCGGCACCAGCTGCACTTGCCTTGCTTTGGGTAATTTTTCTCTCACCTTTCCTTAGAAACATCACTTTTGTGGGTAGAATTTAGGGTAGGGCTAGCCTGCTGAGAACTGTAGGTGGGTGATTGACGGCGGCCACCGTGGTGGCTGCTGGTGCACAGGGGCTGCAGCCCGTGCGTGGGGGGTACCAACATGTCGTGTGTATGGACACAGGCACGCATGTGTGTACAGTTAGTATAGCTCTAATGCAGCCCTGAGATGGTTAACACTAAAATACACGTTTCCTTCATTTGCAGACAAACCCAAATATAGACTTCTGCAAGTCTTTGCAGTGCTCTTGCTTTTCAGAAAGCATCCCAAACAAAATGTTGAGTGTTGACAATTTTATACTTGATACGGAGTTTGGGGATTTTTGTAATTATGTTCTGTTTAAAAGTGCTGCAGTGAAAAAGCAGGAAATCTTAAGTCCTCCCCTTCTCTAGAAGGTAGATGTATAGATTTATCTATCAGCTCTAGTGTAACTCACGTTAATTTTGCTCCAGTGTGTTTCTATCTAGGCTTGTAAAAATGCCTCAAATGAAGTGGTTTTGTTGACTTTTCTAGTTTAGACTGTCTGTATTTGAGGCTCTTCCTATGTATGTTTTTGTGCATGTAGTCTATATGTGTCACTACCCATTATTCATGCAAACAAAATCAGAAGAGGGAAGACTTAGGTCTAGTGTGACCTCCCTTTGCACATAAATGATATGTAGTGCAAACCTGACGTAGTCCAACTTACCATAGTTTCACTGAACATGCTTTGCAGCAGTTCAGGATGTGCATCACTTTGCTCCTCCATTCAGTTTGATCCTGTGGAAACAGTTATATATATTTATTTTTATCATTAGCTCTTATCACTTAAATATATTCCAAGGATTCATTTTCCTTTTTTAATGCTCTTTGCTTAACTAAAATTTTCAAGCACTGTAAAAACTGAGGCTGTTCTGTAACATCCCACATGGAATAGCTTGTAATGATGTGACAGAATTTTTTATTCAATTAAACACATAGATGCTAATCTTTATTCATAAGCTTAATCATGTACAAATACAAGCATGAACGCATTTGCACTTTGGTTCTTCCTTCAGGGTCTGCTTATTTCATTTCTGGAAGGTTTTCTGTTTGTTTTAGTTTAATGACTGCTGGACACACCAAACTGCATCATATTTTTACTGAGAATCTTTTGCCCAGAAGTGCTTTACTTTCAGAGGAAATAATGAAAGTGTATTGTAGCAGGAACCCAGTAATTGTTTAACAGAGTAGCATAACATTATATCATGCCTTTGGAGAAGAATGAGGAAAAATATCCAAAATTTCAGGGGGATTAAGAGAGAAGTGTAATAAAATGGAGGCTGAGGAAATTACACAAAATTTGTTACCTTCTCTTCAGTTAATAGTAATGTGAGCTCTCATAAAATTTAGATGTTGGGCCTTTCTGGACCCTATTTCCATCAGTGCAATACATTTAAACACAGAGGTAGCTTCTAGGATAGCTTGCTACTTAGCAAAGCCACATAGGAGCACCCGTCCCTAACACATATGAGCAAGCCTGGAGCCTTACACTGTGCCATTATGGGCTTGCATTGCATTGCTCCTGCCCGCCAGGGCTTAAAAGCAAGGCAGTGCCTACAGAGTTAGCTGCAGCTTGTACTTTGCACTGGTATCAGTAAGAAAGGTCCTTGCTTCACTACAGGTTTTTTAACAGGAAAAGAAATAGGTTTCAGAAATCTAAGGTAGGAAAATAATTGGCTTTATATAAAAGGGATGCGGAGCTAGCTGCTGAAAAAAATAAGTACCAAATTGGGGATCAGATGGTCCTGCATATTACGTCTGTGGTGGAACAAGCCAAGGAAATACTAGTGTCAGCTCCCCCTGAGATGGAGTGGTCACAGTTGCTTCAGCGTAAGAGTGCAATACCCCCAAAGAGCTTTCCATGCTGCCGCCGGGCTCTTCCTCCTTCTCCAGCCCCTTCGCCATGTTGGCAGAGGACAAGGAGCTGGACTGGATGGAGGGTAATGTTCTTTCCATGGCAGAGCTCCTCAGATGTATTACTGGCTTCCCAGGGTATGTGTACCTGGCAAAAATTAGAGCAGCTTCTTGTATCACGAGTGGAGGGGGAGGAATTGACCCTGGCCCTTTTGCAGGGGTGGGAGGAGACAAGTGAAGTGCAAAGAGAAAGTCTCAAATGATAACAGAGTTGGACTATAGGTGAAGGGTCTTTCTCTTAGGGATTACAAGCTTGGATTTACAAGCTACAGGGGAAACGAAGAGTTGAGATGTTTTGGGGGGAGGGGAGGGGCCCCTCAATCAGACAAAGCCCATCTCTTCCTATTTTGGCTTCCTTTGCTGAGTTTTGGATTTGCTTGTAGCTGTCTTTGTCAGCAGTTTGCACCGAGGCGAACAAGTAGCAGACAGTCACATAGGCTCAGCTCCCAGTGATGCTAACCCCCCTGGGAGGTGGTGGTACCCTAAATCATACAGATTCTCTAATGACCCCCTCGTCACGGTCTTCACTAAATTCAACCTTCCATATATTTATGAAACTTGCAAAAAAATTAAAAGCAAATACCTGAGGAAGAACTTCAAAGATGCTCCCAAGCTGTCTCCCAGGATGCTATCATAAATAATGAAAGGAGGCAAGGGTAGTCCTCAAAATAGTTTTCAAGTATCAAAGATCTGGAAGCGAGGAGGAGGACTTTGCCACAGTTGCCCACAAGTGCAGCATGCAGCTGATTGCCTCTGTTGAGAATCAGACCCTTGCTTCACTAGTTCACTCTGAGCTCCTATCTAAGCTGGGGGCTATATAAAGATTTTACTAATTGGGCCTCCAGATTTATGCATTTTAATGAGGAGGTGTAGCTGTAAAAGTGAATGAGTCTCTAGAAGGGTGTGGTTTGGGTGTTTTGTGTACTTCAATTATTTCAGGTATATTAACAGTACAGTACCATCTTACGTTAATTGCATAATCCTGAACTATAGCATTTTATGGGCAATAAGAATTAAATACAATTTAGGTACAATTGACTAAAGAGGGCTTATAAATGTGTGTGGATTACAGGAATCCCCATAATTAGTCCCACAGCATTCATTTAATGTTGGAATATTGAAGCACACAAATTATGAAGGTTAAAAGCAAAATTTCTTTCCAGCTGACATGGTGGCATTTCTGTAAAGCTATAATTTGAGTTAATACAGCATTCATTAATAATAATGAAGCTTTTAGTTTTCATAGTTCCTTTATTTATTTTCTTTACATTTTTCACAGTAACATAACTGCTGTCAAGTTTCAGGTGTGTTCTACAGAAGTAATAAATTTATTATAAAAATAGACCAAAGGAGTCACCTCTGAAGTAAACTGTCAGCTGCGATGAAGCGATCCATTTGATCACGCTCTTCAAAGACCCTTTTTATGCATTTTAACAGATTAAGAAGAAAGGTTATACTTAAATAGTATACCCAGCCACTGATTCTTAACTCTTTTTAATCTGCTTGTTAAAGTGGAAATTATCAATAGCCACCTCTCAAAACATATTCCTTGTACCTCACCAAATTCGAGTTCTAGAAAATGGAAATGTAATTTTAAAAGTACTCATTCTCAGTAAGAGCAATTACGTGTTCACTTCAGGATGTGTTTCGCTGTCAGTATCGTGGCTAGTTAAAAAGCGTATTTTTTATTGCATCTGACATCTTTACTTACTCGCCTTGTAAAATAAGCAACGGAAATATTTCACTTTTTCAGGGGAGCAAGCAGTTGCTGAACAACTACCCTGTCTACATCACTAGTAAACAGTGGGATGAGGCTGTAAATTCTTCCAAGAAAGATGGACGACGGCTCCTTCGCTATCTCATCAGATTTGTTTTCACAACCGATGAGCTTAAGTACTCATGCGGCCTTGGAAAAAGGAAAAGGTCAGTGCAGTCAGGAGAGACAGGTCCTGAAAGACGTCCTCTGGATCCAGTAAAAGTAACATGTCTCAGAGGTACTGCATCTTTTCGCTCAGTGTCCACCGTATGTGATCTCATTTCACCACATTGGCTCTGGCTCAGTAGAAGCATTTGGCTGACAGTTGCAGAACTAGAAGGGGTTTCACAGGCAGGTGACAAGCAGCCAGAAACCCTCCGCTTTTTTTTTTATACATACATATATATATGTATGTATGTATTATATATGTGGGGTGGGGTTTTTTGAATGGGAAAAAATAGGGCTGCTTGTTTAAGAGAGGAGACAAATACAAGGGCACATGACACTGACATACTTGAAACAACAAAGAAGGAAAATCAGACAATCCTGATTACACTCTTTTATAATAAACTAACAGGGCATTCTTTAACACTGATACACAGCAAAATTAACCAAAGGAATATTTATAGCCTAATGTGTAGGAAGCATATGGCACTCAAGGCCACAGTGCATCATTGGAGTTAAAAGCTAACCGAGTTTCAGAATAGGTTTGAACATTTTGTAGAGCCAAAAATATCTACAGGTTAATTACATACAAAGTGTATACAAATGCGTTGTCAAGGATTTAACTTCTTTTTTGGAGTACTGATGCAACATGGACTGAAAAAGTTAGGGAACAACTTTCCCCCATGTTTAGCCTGAAAAGTTTTGCAAGCATTTCACAATGTCAGAGAGTGAGGATGTTGGACAATACAGAGAAAGGGTCCAGATTGAGAAGAATTATCTGTTGTGGCAGTTCATACTTTGCTTTCCTAAAGTTGTTTGAAAGGCCTGGTACTGAGCTTTATAACAAAACATACAAAACAGGACTTTTTAAAGCCCAGTTAAAAACGTTTGTAGTATCAGCATCTGCCTTTTATAAATGCATATGCTTATCATTTCTTTAATTAACTCACAGTTAACTATAGTATTTTGTGAGCACATACATGAAATTTTGGTTGAACTGACTTCAAGAATGTTTTACTAATCAACGCAGTGTAAAAAGCTGTTGTTTTCATCAGTCAGTGATAAAAATATCTTTAGTCATCCAACTGGAGTCCAGAGTGGTTATATGCATCAGGCAGAGCCTCATCCCATCTAGGGTAAAAGAATCCAACAAGGCCAAGTAGATAAGACTTGTATTTGGGGTACATTGATGTAACCAGGTAATGAACTCAGATTTTGCATACAGCCAAATTAGGCAAAGAGGCTCTTTTTTTACTACAAAGGAACCTGTTATATGATACTCTGCCAGACCTTATACTTTATCAGAGCTTAATAGAAGAGCAAGTCCATTGCACACCATGCTGCACAGAGGTCTGGAGTAAGATTCAGTCCCAGAACTTCTCATGGAAACTGATGGCTGAATACAAGTGCATTAACCATTTACTAAATGACTTTAAATTTCACCTAGTAATTTATGCACAAGCAGAGCGTTAATACCCTTTCTTCCCCCTGCCTCCCACCAAGACTAACAGTAAATCCACCTGTGGATGGACTTTTGCTTATGGCCACTCTCCTTTCTGGGGTCCTGGACATACAGAACATGTAGAGCGCTCCTTGGGAGAAAGAGAAAGGCCAATTTCTTTAATTTTCAGAAGCTTGAAGAGGAAGCCAAAACATTCAGTGTCTAAGGACCAGTTAAGAAAGCTGAGTAGACAGATCTCCCTTTCGGCTTTCGTGCGTGGGTGGGAACATGACAACTTTCTCTGGTGGCAAGAGTTGGCCACTGGCTCCTACCCATTTGCAAGCCAAGGTAACAAGTGTCTGACTAATTCTCAACACGTCCAATTATGCCTTCCCACCATAGTGGGGAATACAAACTGCTTCTCTCTCTGCACTCAGAGTAGTTTAAACATCTATAAACATTTTTAATATATTCCTACAACTGACTGATGTCTGGAACCAGCTTTAAAACAGCCTGGCATACTTAAATTATAGCATTACTCCTTTACATGGTAACCATTTCTCTGAGAAAAATGCCAGTCTGTGGAGCCCCACGTGAACATAACTAGGTAGGAATTACTGTTGCCGGTGTGAATTTCCAGGGAAATGGATTTAAAACCGAGATAGCTATCACTTTTGCAGACACACTGCTGGAGGAGCTACGCAAAAATCGTGTCCTAATTGTCCAACAGATGAGATACCTTGCAGGCATGGGAACTCACGTAAAAGCACAGCATTCCCTGGTCTCGAGATGTGGTGAGAGTAATGAAGTTACCTTACACCACTTATTGTGCTGTTGGCTTGTCAACAGTAGAAAATAGAATTTAAAAATATCCTGGGACACACAATACTGCATGAGGGAATAACTAATGTTCCAGAATAAATAAGAAGCTCAGTTTCCATATGAGGTACAGTGTATCCAATATATCTAATAAGGTGCCCTCACATTTAAAATTGTATTTGGGTGTTTCAAAGTCCAAATACACCTATTTGAGCTATGTCTAGCAGTTACAACTCCAGAATTGGTAAGGCGCCTTCTGCAAGCTTAGTATATTGCATGTCAAAGAATGTGAAAAAGAAATTATAAAAAAATGTAATCATCACATACAAATAGCTGTATATGGAAGCAGCAGCTACTCAAATAGCCAAATTACATGCAGTACAATTCATTTTCTCCTGCATTGAAAACTATTGCAAAGGTCCCCAAATTAGCCCTCTCATCTCATTTAGCTATTTCTAAGGCCAGTTTAGTCTCTGAAAAATAGGTGTCAGATTCAGGAAGATGGGAAGAACAGGACTTAAAATGAAAGATACTCCAAACAGAAAGGAGCACCAAACTGAAATAATGGTAGTGACATTTTCAAGCAGGTTGTGGGCTACTGCAGCCTGCATATGTTGAAGCAGCCAGCAGAGGGAGATCATAAAGATCCACGAGAGTAATCACCTTAAGGTATAAATACACAACAGGTTTCAAATAAAATACATCCCAGTTCATGTTAACTTTCACATGTATTGCACACGCTGAATCACAGTAGTCACTTCGAATTAGTTCTTTTTATTTCCACAAGAAGGGACTTTATCTCCAGGTCCCATGCGTCACATAATTAGCTCAGGTACAACAACATACACTGCATGTGGAGAAACACACTTGTACAGAAATAAAATAGGTCCAAGTGGCATTATCATGGCATCCCCCATAAGGCTTTACTTCTGCTTAAGTAGAGCAGTAATGCCCCCTTTCTTATTTCCCATGAGCTTTTGATGCCTGGGCCACAACGGGTGCTGCAAAGACAAGTTGTTTTTTATCCTTGCATGTTTTCCTGCAGAGTTCATTAGGATGCATTGTACTTCCAACCCGGACTGGTGGATGCCATCCGAAGAGCAAATAAACAAGGTATTCAGTGACGCAGTAGGACATGCTCGTCAAGGGCGTGCGGTGGGGACTTTCCTTCACAATGGGAACTCGTATTACGAAGGGACTGACCATCCAGGATCACAGGACGAAGTCTTCAATAGAGGTATGCAAGACGGATCTGGCGATTGATGGCAGTGAGAAGAACCTCATACAACAGTAGCAACCACTTAATTTAGGAGAGACTATTTGTTAAACATACTTACCCTGCTGTCATTTAAGAGTCCAAAGCATGTTTGAACACATACTGCATACATTTCAGCTTCTCCATCCTACCATGCCCCCGTTAACAGAAAGAAATCAATTTCAAGACCTGCTCTGTGGGACTTCTCAGTGCCTATTATTTGCAAATCCTTCATAGCACCCTCAAAGGGAAATTGCAGTTCATTTCATCTAGTTCTAGAGGAAAGGTCATTTAAAAACTATAAAAATGTCAAAAGAAACAGCAGCTACTGTCTCGTCTGCCTATTGATAACAAGCCCAGGTCTGGACCCAGAACAGCTGGGTACTATTTGCTTTCCATGAGTAGGAGATGTAAGAACAAGTCTGCATGCTTATAACAAAAAAAGAAGTGGTCTCCCATTTCCTAACAGAAAATAACATAATTATAAATGCTACCTTAAAATACCGCACAAGGTGGAAAATTCAGGGACTTCCTTTAGCCAACTCTGCCAGGAAATTAAGCTTCCCGGGTAAAACAGCAGCGCTTGTCAACAGCAGAATCCTTCAAAGACCCAGAACAATAACAGGCACTTCTAATAGATAAAAATTGCTTTGTATATCAGATAGACACTATATTTATCTAGATTTCTAGGGGATTAGAGTTGATCATGACAGTTTTCATTAAAACAAGATTGCTAAAAACAAATTGCCATTTCAGAAGACAGGTTTTGCTTTGTCTGTTCCTATTCTGCAGCCATATTATGTAGCTTTAGAGGCTTTAAATTGCCTTTTCTTGGTTTTGCTTTCATTTGTGTTTTATATCCGTTCCTTGAAATAGATGAGGCAATGTGCTGGTCTTAACAGTCAGATGCTCAGTGTTGCATTCAGGGAGGGGTTGGGTAAGAAGAGCCTAGTTTAACCTTTTGTTGTAAGTAAGCATGGGATGCAAACTAAGAGCTGTAAGAAAAGAACTGTGCTAGAGCAGAATTCACAACAGCGCACAACATTGGAAGCAGATACCAACTTAGAAAAAAAAAAATCAGTCCACTGAAAACCTTTAATTTTAAAGGCTTAGGAGTCCGTTGTCCCTCTAAATTGATGCACTCCAGAAATACGCAATGCCAAAGAAAGAATACCCTTTCCTTTCCGTGTCAGGGTGTTTCCATCTCCTTACCCTTGTCCGGTCACTCAGGCCAGTGCTGGCATCCTTCCCAGCCTGAACCAGCTCTCCTTGAGGCAACTTTCCCCACTGGCAGGTACAGGGAACTGGTTTCTGGAAAGAAAGTTCACTTCGCTTTTGACCATCCTTACTGCTACCTCATCAGCGTTGACTCTCCTGAACGCGTATCTCATACTTCCCAGCTTTCCTGCCTTGTGCAAGCCACGAGAGAAGCTACTAATTGCTCCTTTTACCCTTCTCCTCTCCTTCCCGACCTTCTCCCCGTGCGCTGGGCAGGGCAGGAGACAGCCAACCCCTTCCTCAAAGATCAGGAAGGGCCCTCTGGGGTGAAGCGCTCCTCTAGCTCCAGCCTGACCGCGGATGGAGGACTGAGGCAGTCTCTCAAAGGTCAGCTCACCCACATGATAGTTTCTTCCCGCCATCTGCCTCCTCTTTGCCTGCGGTTGTGACTGGTCTCTCACGGCCGGCCCGCGGGGCATCTCGGGACACGGGCTCCACCGTGCACCGCCATAGTCGGGACCTCGCTCAGCCAGGATATGCTTTAGGCCCTTAAATGTCCAATACCTCTCAATTCATTTTATTTTTGGTGATTTTTAAAAGGGGGGTGAAAGGCACTCACTTACCCCAGAATAACTCATTTATTTTCTAAAAGTGAATGAGCAGTTTAGTCACACTAGACCTCACCAGGCCAAGGGGTTTGGGACAGCATCCCTCACTACAGGCAGGAGGTGACTTTCTTTGAGTGGTCAATGGTGCGTGGTGGCCTTCTGGAGGAGAAACTCGGTGTATAGAAATGTCATGGTACAGATATCCTATAGTAGCTTTTCAGTGTTGAACTTACACTTTTTTTTAAAAGAACTATAATAGAAGATGTTACATTGCTCAGATGGTGTAAGTCTTGCTGGTCTATGTTTAATGTGGTGACACTTGCCAGAACTACTTGGTAAAACATGTCAGAACGTGTGAGTCAACATTATACTGTAAATTTGTCCATCGCAATATGTATCATGCTGTATTTTTGTAAACATTGTGATGGTTTCCTTTCAAATGTTTAATCGTATGAGGTTAAAAATAGGAACGCTTCATTTTTAACAGTCACAGAACAGCATTACTGGACTGGACAGACCTCTCTCACTTAATAACCTAAAGATTTGCTGAAATAACTAGTAAGCCTAGCTTTATTTTTAGTGTAGAAAGTGTAGCCAGCGTCCTGGAACCGCTCACAATCCTCTGCTCTCATACTGTGCAAAATAACCAAATGTATAGTTTCATCTAGTGCCACTTTGGCACTAGAAATGGCTTTGCAGGTTTAGACCTTTCTTTATGAACAAAATTTTGCCCTCAGTTGCTTGTGTGCACTGGCCAGTGACATGAATCGTAGTCACAGACAGGCATTAGCAAACACCAGCTCATCGGTTTTTTTGTTCGTTTGGTTTTAAAATAACAGAGTACAGCAACTTCTCTCAGTTGTCTGTCTAATTGCCATCATGGCCATTTGACTCTTGACCCACCCATTTCATTTAAAAAAAAACCCAAACCTTTCACAACAGCTTATTCTGATTAATTTGTTCATGAGACATTATAAATTCATACACATTGAAGTGTCTAAATATCCGCAAGATGTTAGGTATAATAGTATGGGACCTGAAATAATAGATAGCACATAAGCCCTTGCAGAGTGAGATATCCGTATTTAAGCAGTGTGCTTTGTAAGTCAGCACATCCCTTCCCAGCTCTGGATGTAGACAGCAGGCTTGCGACAGACGGAAACCGCTATCTATCATGTCACTCCAGAAAGTCCCAGGAGGATAGAGATTCTTGTCTTAGCCTTCCATACTCTTTAATCTTACTGTCATTTATGTATCTGCCTTCTCTCAAACTTTGTGTAGCAGTACCGCACGCCCATCTGTGCCAACATGCCTTCGCTATATTTTCTATGACAAATATTTGTGGAGAAACTGTGATTAAAAAACCATTAATCCTGATATTTTTATTGTTATGGTGTAGTTAATTCTATGAATACTTTCTAATGATGATTGTACTGTGTAGAGTAAGTACAGGTTAGGGATAGACCTTTACCAGATATTGTACAAAAAAAGTGCATAGTGTAATATAGACTAGTAAGGTTTTTGTGACAATTTCTATAGGATGTGTGAATTGTTTTCTATGTGGCAACACACATTTCTTTTAAAGAATATAAAAATCTTAGAGAATTTTTTAAACGGTCAATATTTTTTAATTATAAAGGCATTTGTTACCTACAGTTTACTATTTCAGGTGTTAATTCTAATTTGAATATTGGTTTTATTACTACATACCTCCAGTTCCATTTGTTCTGTTGCATAAAAATGCACAATAAAAGTTAGTCTCTGGTTAACCTGTCTCTCTCTTTCTCTATAGGCATTGTTGTGTTGGTGTGACAGCCGTCACAACTGGTTCTCACTATAAATATATATTAAAAGTTTTAGACTTAGATTTATATAAAAGGCTAGAGGGTTGTCTTTTGCACTAAATGCTTGTTTAGTATGAAGCACTGGCGAGCGCATTGACAGATTATGAAGAATTCAAGTATGAATATAATATAAATCATTTTCACCTCAAAATATAACCACATATATTTATGCACTGGTTAGATAGAAAGACCGCTCAGAGAAAGCACCCATCTGCAATCTTAAGACCTGGATTTTCGAGCGGTGAAATTTAAATCCCATTTTAATTCAAAATTCAGTGATGGCTGAATGTCTCCTGTTCTCTTAAACGCTTTAGAAAATCCCAACTCCAAATAATTTGTAGAGGAATTACAGTGACAAACATTCACCATGGCAAACCCCTTCTGCTGGGCTCTGAAGGAAGACGGGCCTGACCGCAGGCTGGTGTCATCCATTAGAAATGGTTGCCAACTATTTCCATTATAAAACAAAGCTTTCGGGTGCCTGTAATGTTGCAAAACTAACTGGGGTTGGGCTGGTATTTTCTAAGACCAGGGGCTTCAGCCTACTGTATTTTTTGTGAAAATCCTCATTAGTGAAAACCCTTATTAGTGAAACCCTCACCAAAATAATTTCAGGCAATTCTGAGAAATGTAGGTAAAAAAACTCTGTTAATCCCTCTGAAAAAAATTATAATTAACTTCTCTTTGAAAGCCCTGACTTCCCAGACTTTTGGGCAATGACTTGAAATGTCAGAGGGTAGATCCAGAGGCAGGAGCAAAGGGGGATGGGCTATGGGGAAACAGACAGGGTGATGGGGCAGTACAGGCAGGAAACTGGCAGGGAAAGCTGGCAGGGAAGGAGAGCATGTAGGTAAGGAACCAGAAGCAGCAATTGGGTTTTTGAAGCTTGGAAAGATCCCCAGAGAGATTAGGTCTAACAGTGGAGGCTATAAGAAGCTGATAAGCATGAGAGGTAGCCACTGGGGCTGGACAGGCAGAGAGAAGGGGTAGGAAGAGGTCCCTGGGATCAGGGAGAACCAGGCCTGGGAAATAACTGAAGGGTAACAGGCAGCATAGCTGGGGGGTGTAATTCAGTAATGTCGCATTTTATCACTCTTCCACTAAATACTTGTTAAACATACTGGCAAGGAAGTAGTTAAACCGTGATCTGCCCTGCCACAGTGCTGGTCCGCCCACAGCTGCTGGCAGTTAGGCCTTTGCTCAAGTACTAAGATGTCCCTGAAGAGAACCTTTAAGGTCAAAGTCAGCCATTGAATCTCATGCATATGAAGGAATTTAGTTTTTACCTCATTTGCTTAGGACAAGCTCATGTGCAAGCTCACATTATAAAAGTCTTTGTAATCTTATTTTAATAAGACTACCCAAGTTGCAAAATCTAGCCCTCAGGAGTTCAGCTAGGCAGGGATTGCTGTTTTCTCTGCCACCTTCCCTCTGCTGAGGCACCTCTGTGACCGAAGCCAGTGGAAGGAGGAGTGTCAGAATAGGAAGTGCTTCCATCACGGTGAGGAGACTGAAACATCAGAGCCCCAGGGAACGCAGCATGAGGTGGCATGTTTCAACCTTCAGCCCGCTGTGCCCAAAACTGGGATAGTTCTACCTCTTCTTTCATAGGGGTTTTGTGAAGATTAGTGCTACTGAAGAACCAGAGCTATAATGCTAAGCACAACAGAAAAGCCTTTGAAGACGGTAACAAGCCTGCCTGCAGAGTAGTTCGAGTGCATGCAGTACATAAAACCAGGCCACAGATCAAATGATGAGGATAAAACAAAATACCAAAACACTGCTGAAGGAGCAGCATCCTCCTGCAGGAGGCTGGGGTGCTGGGCAACAGCAGCATTGTAGAGTAGACACAAGGACTCCCAGGCACAAGGAGACTGAGATACTTTTGCACAGCAGCATTAATTTTGCTCTCTCCTAACATCTGAGTCCTTAAGATACTGCCTCCACAATGTTTTCTTCTTACAGCTTTGCAATGAACTAGCTCACACAGCATGGACAACAACGCAAGATGAGTACTGACTTGCAAAGTTTAGCTTTGGTTTGTAAACCTGCACATAGGTGATATCTCAAAAAGAACAGGGAAGAACGAACTCATCTTTCCTTACCTGGCACTTACTTACGCTCATCTGCACCATGGGTGACTAGAAATGGTCCCCAGGTGCTTCAGCAGGAGGAAAGCCTGAATACAGCTCCAGGTGACAATCATACAAATCTTATTGATACAGCAAACCAATACCACTGATGTGACTTGAGCACTCCTTGAGTGCGGCCTATTTAAATCAAAGGCTCTGTCTTGGTTATTTCCTAGCAAGTTCATACATGAACAGTTCTCCAGGGATAAATCTTCCCTGCTGCAGTGTGGAGTCTCTCGGAATACTTGGCAGATCTCTGTATATGACCTTGCCCTGTGAATACAAAAACCCTCCTCCAAAGACTTTTCAACATCTGAAGCATAAAATCAGCTTCCACTGCAGATGTATGGCATTAAGGAAAAGGAAAAAAACCCACACCAGCAGAGTAATTACCGGAGTCAAGAGAAAAAAATCTGACACGAACTTACATAACCGTTGGGAAAAAGCTGAAAACCCTTTTCTCCTTAAAAACACTTTAAACTCTCCCACTCATCTGGCAGATATAATTGCCACAACCAAGGCAGTCTTTGTAGGAAAATGGAAAGAAACACGTTTGCTAATGACTCAAAGTAGTCTCCTATTAGAAAAGTTAATATTCAATTTAGTTCCCATTTAGGAACGGGGTCAGTAGTACAGCAGAAAAAGTCTAATTAAACCTTTCAAAAATGCCTTGTAGTAACATGAGTGAAAAACTGAAGTCTTCTTGCAAAAGGACGTGAACCTGAAAGAGCCAACAACAGAACTACTTATTGAACTGATGGAAAGAGGGAATTTTTTCTACAGGATAATCCAAAACGAGAAGCAGAGCAGCAAGCAGTTCTAACACAGTCTCTTGGCAAAAGGAATGTGAAGGAAACACCCAGGCTACCTTTCCCATCCACAGCATCAGGAAGACAGTTCCAGAGACTAATCTCTAAGAAAAAAAAATTAACCTTGGCACATTCGTAAACCCACCAAACGCTAGCCAGAGCATCGCTGCGCATCTCCCCTGATGATCCAGAAGTATCCAACTGTCTACTGAGCACATGGAGCTCTTGGAACACAGACTTTGGAATTAGTCTCCTCCACCCAAAACCCTTGTTCTGAACCACCTGGAGACTGAAGCTATGTATTGAAGGTCAGAACCAAGGAAATCAGTGCAAGGCACAAAGGGGAAGGAGCAGAATGGGTCAAACTCCACAAGCTTTGCATAGGCCTAGCTAAAAGTAGCAGTCATGTCCTTTGCTAAGTTCTCAGTGATGAGATGATACAAGTATTTACCTATTTCCTTTGATCAAAACCTAAGCTCTTAGTGGAAGCAACAGATCTGAACTGTTTAGAGAAGCTGGGGATAATTAGGTTCTGAGAAAGCCTGGCTTTCTTCAATGGCGGAAGAACAAATGCCCTCATATTTATGCTCAGAGAGAATTAAGAAATGTGAACAGCGTACCTATTCAGGAGCTTCACTCCAGCAATAGACGTGTTTGGGGTCATAAGTAGGCATCTCATGGAAATTTTGCACAACTATAACTTGCAAGAGGAACACTTCCTCATTCAAATTCAACAATTACCAAAGCAAACATTATTTCATGTCTATCGCCATGGGACCAAATCTTAAAGGCAGCGATCTCATTCAAGATTAAGAAACAAACCACCACCACAAATGTGGCTCCTCCTCTCTCATCCTTCTCCTATTTTTCTCTTTGTCTCTTGTATTTAATAGACCAATACCTGCTGAAGGAAATTAAAGGCTGCAAAATTCTCCCATGAGAAACTCGTCCCCAGGACTAGACTTGGGACTTGCCTTGCCAGTGCCTCAACCTTAGCCTAAGGCTAGGGCTGAAAGAAGACCATGCAAGAGGGAGGTATATGATTTTCATTGGTCTCTGCTCACTTTTGTTCTGCTGGGGATACATCATTTTGATCCTTTCTCCAGGTGGAAGGGGGCTAGAAAATGGGCTGTCAGGAGAAACTGAGAGCTGCCAAAAGTATTGTCCCACCAAGGAATTCATCTGAGCTCAGCCCTGGATGTCTTGCTTAGGCATCAGCTTTTGGTAAGGATTAGCACTGACATACCTTTAATTTATCCTTCGCATATAGAGGTCAAAATTATGCATCCCTAGTAAACAAAAGTGAGCAGAGAATGTGAAAAAAATCATACATCTCTATCCAAGTCACTTGAAAATTGTTTATGTACACTGGAGATTGAGGATATCAAAGCAATAAACTTCATCATAAAACTATTCAAACTTCTCCCTGTTGTGAAGAGCATCCATTCCATTTCTGTTAACTTTAGCTTGCGCTGTAACACGTGATGGTATAAGGTCAGGTATCCCCTTGTAAGGTGTCTCACTTAATATACTTGTGAAGTTAACTGTTTCATTGCTCGGTTTTCCCTACCTTCTTTCTCTAATGTCAGTTTGAGTGGCTAAAGACGTAAGAGCAGCCACACAGGGTTCAACCACAGGTCTGCTAAACCTCTCTATGCTGTCAGAGACAGCAGCCAGATGAAAACGTAGGGCAGAACACAGAACACCACAAGTTTGGTCTTCTCAAAGCCACAGCCTCACTGAAATGTCTTCCTTTCATCAAGGTTTCCAAATTGTCCAAATTCATTAGAATAATATTCCACAGTATTTGTTTTTGCTAAGATATGTTCTCTTTCATGAGAAACACCATCAGTGAGGTACAAATCTACAACCAAAGACACCTACATACAATCATAACATGCAGAGACACAAGTTGACATATGAATGTATTTGTATGTGCATCAAATGCAAGACGGATTTTCTTTATTACTGCAGCTTGCTTTGGAAAAAAACATTTCGACCCTAAACCTAATGCTTTGTGTATCCAGAGTGGCCTGATTTATTTCAATGGTAAACTGCTGTTCAACCAGTATTTCTGGGGGAAAAAAAAATTCTCTAAAACACTGAATATCAGTTTACACTAGAGCAATGAATAACATTTAAGCCACCTCGTTTGTAGGAAAGAGGGCCTAGAAAGATCCTAAGCCCCAATTCAGCACCAGAACTGAAGGAGTCTAAATTAAAAAAAAAAAAAAAAAAAATTAGTATAGAACTTGGCTGAGTCAATATAGGTAATTTACTAGAGGCCAAGCTGGCACAGCTTCTGTGAAGTCAGAAATTATGTCCCTTTCCTACGGTTTTCAAAAAGTTTAATTCAAATGGTAAAGGAAGGTTTACTTTCCATCATCTTTTAATGAAGTCCCCCATAAAGTATTAGGAAAGACAGACAAAACTGATTCTTGAACAGAACTGTTAAGATCACCTCCAACCAGCTGACTGCAGGGTCCCACTTCAACCCATTACCAACCATTTAACACAATTATTTAAAAATGGCCCTTCAACAAATCCCACAAATGGCAAATAAAGAAAGGATTTTGAAGATTCCAGGTTACGTCATGTGAAAAGACAGAGCTCTCTCCCTCTTTCGAAGTGGCTGAGTCCATCTGCCTGGTTATTCAGACAGCCCAAAAGACAGTCCAATATTTGGACTTGACCTCAAACAGACAAGGCCCTGAAGTCTGTCACTTCCCTGCTCAGGCAGATTTTGTGCCATTTGGCTCATTTAAAAAAAACAAAACAAAACAAAAAAAAACCCACAAGAAACCACCACCAAACCAAAACTGTTGGCAATGGTATCACCACCCAAAAATAATATTGCTGAACGTATCACCACCCAAAAATAATATTGCTGAACGTGGAAGATGAGTTTATGACATGCAGCCTTTTGCAATCTGAACACATTACTGTCCAGTGTCCCTGCAAGAAAATCCCTTGAGAAAGGGAGTCTCTTAACTATGAAATGAAACGTCTTTAGCAATCAAGACATACGCTGCATATCCAAAATCTTTCCTGATATATGTTGGTTGACCACCTTATTTCTGGCATCAGATACCATACAGACAAAAACTCCAGTTTTTCAAGTTTCTCCACTTTATCGCCCAGGCTTCTTGCATTTTTGTCTCCTTTCCAACCACACAGAGATTTTTTCAGCCCAAGTAGAAGTAGTTCGTTCCATAACTGGATAAATCACCAGTTTTCATCAGTATTAGTGATAAAAAGTGGCACATTAATGAACCAGACAGTATGTTAAATCCTTTCTAAGCTGACTAATTTCAAGTGAATGATACCTAGCTTTTTCTTAAGAGGCTTGGACAGCTTTGCTGGGATTGTCAAATTGCAGTTATTACGTAAGTCTAATACATAAACCCAACCTCTTCAAGAAATTCGCCATACCCTTGCCTATACACAGACATGCAACCCATCTGTCTCTACCTTTCTTCACGTCATCCTTAGATCTGGATGAGGACTGGTAGTCCAAACTGGAGACAGTGCCAGTGGGGCCTCTGAGCCAGGCAGAAAGAGCTTACTCTGTACTGGGGAAGGAAATGCACTCTGTGGGAGTGGGGGTGAACAGGATGAAAGGCACAGTTGCCAGTGAAGTACAGAGTATTAATAAATATAGCTTGGCTAGCCTAGGCAGGTTGCTCACGTACCGCGTGCATGCTATTTAACAGAGTGTGTACTGTCAACATCACAAAGGCAAACTGAATAACTAGTACAAATAGATGGATACAACCTTTGTTTTGCATCCATAAAGTACTGTTGTATGCATTGTGAATTCAGAAACGTAGCAAATCATCAACTGCCTAAAGCCAGTGTTATTGCTTACCTTTACAATATATATAAAATTGCTTGAATTAACAGAACACAACCTTTACTGGCTATGTAACATTTTACTGAGTAATTACAACTTCCAGACATTTTACAGGATGTACCGAATTCAAGTATAATTACAAAAGAAAGAACATATGCAGAGAAATATTTAAATGTCTACACCTCACAAATCAAAATGACTTCCCCATACTAATATGAAGTAACCAAGACACAGAATGAAAAAGCCAATACACCAAAAAGCACAGGCGAGGGGGAATACATTTGATTAAAAGGCTGCATGGAAAAAACATGTTTCAACTTTGAGATGGCCCTTTGAAAGTTCTACCACCAGTGAAAATCCTCACCGCTGACTTTCAGATTTAATACAACTTTGTCAATAGCCAAAATGCTTTCCAAATGCTTTAGGCATTTTTCAAATGCTTCTTCTCCCATAGTTCTTCAGCATCTTTAATTTGAACAGAAACTTACAAAAAAACCTTTATGTTACATCGTTTATACAACATTGCATTTTTTTTCCTTCTGTCTTCAGATTTGAAGCAGCTGATCACAACCTCAAAAGTTTTAAATACAGTCTAAATTTAGGTTAGAAAAATCAAACGTATCCTAGAGTGTGGAGCTGTATTCCACTATTTTAACAGACACCTTCTCCCCATAACAGCACTATGAACACTGACAATACAAAACATTGACCGGGCTTACTGTTAGTGTAACACTTATAAAAAGTAACCAAGACCTTTTATTTTAATTGGTGGCTTTGATTTACACAGAAAAAAGAAATTGTCCTCAAGAGCCTTGTGTAATAAAGGATAGAACGACAATTTTCTGCCTATCTACTCTAATCTGTTAGAGTATCTGTCTGTGGTATTTAAAAAACGTACATCCTTTTCACATTATGTTTTGAATGTTTTCTTTAACTCCTTTTCAGAATGTGATGATTTAACTAGAAATCTTGCTTATCCTCAGACATTTAAGCAACTTGAAGAATATGGACTAACATATTCACCAATGATTACAGTCCATTGCAAGAGTTCTGTAGACCTTAGAACACTGCACGTTTTTTTTCCATAACATCTTCAGTATGGTGCTTCAATCATTTTCCGACCGAATCAATTCATTTTCTCTTTAATTCACTCCAGCTCCCGTTTCCACAATTAAAATTACTTACCCTCCACTCACCAAATACATACCTCACCAACAAAGCTCCACACTGAGATTACACCATCACCCTTAGCAATAAGACTAAATTTTCAGAGGGCAAATAAGGTTTATACCTGCAAGACTGAATACCATGTTAGGAAACAGTTAAATAGAGGCATTGATTTTCATTACAGGAAAAAAAAGATGAGTTTTTGCTAGGGGTTGGAGGGAGGAATTGCCCAACTATCTGAATATTGCTAAAAGAAAGAGAATGTCATACTATGTAGTTTTATGCATTCTAATCAAATATCATTTCCTACTGTTCTTTTCCTCTCAAATCATCATTTCTTATTTCTGGCCACATTTTTTAGACTCAGTTTATCTCTTCCTATTCCCAAGTGCTCAACACCTTAGTTTTTTCCCTTCCTTGTATTCTCTTCTCTTTACCACACACTTTGTTATAGTTTCTTTTCTTTTGCTTCAGCAAAGCCTGATTGACTGCAGTTTCTATAGTCCATACAACCACTCAGAGCTCCTGGCAGATTTTATTTTCCTCAAAGGACATGCATTTCAAAAATCTGACTGTTGTGCTTTAAAGCCTGGATTCCTATTTCTTTTTATATGTAATATAGTCTACTTTTGATCTTAATTATTTGTGTCTCACTAACAAGAAAGGAAAAATTACTTATTTAAGCTACACAACCCCTCTACAAAAAAATCTTTTTGGTACACCTCGACTTCTCATTTACATTAAGCAGGTAAACTGCAAAAGAGATGTTAGCTGTACTCTCTATTCAGAGCTAACAATAAGAACAGAAGCAGCACAATACTTAAGCTAGAAGAAAAAAAGCACACTGTCGTTTTATATTCACTTCTGCAATGTAAGCTTTAGGCATGCACAGAAGTCCAGTCTTTGTACAGGAGTCAATATTAATCAATTGCTCTATTCTACCAAGTCAAAATGCCTGAAGAACATGACCATAAAATGAAATACTTTTCTTTCAAATCTTAAACAATATGCTTCTGTGGATTCTTTTGTAAGAAACACATCTAAATCAACTTTAGAAAAAGAATTACTTAATTCAGAATTTTCAAAAATTGCCACACTTTCAATACACAAAAGCCTAAAAACTCTTTGTGGGAAGCCTGTATTCAATGCACTCATCATTAGTAGAGGTACTTCCATAATGCATAATTTTTTCTTTGTTACGGGAAAAAAGTCAGCTAAAATAATAACAAATGAGAACACAGAATTGCAATCAGTGTGTTACCTTGACAAAACATACCTAAAACGCCTCCCTGTACTCCATCTTATCAAAGAGAGGCCAGTAAAAATCTCTTAATAAAAACTGAGTCTCTGGATATAGCTGAAAAAAATGCACCTGCCAGAATCAGAAAACTCTGGTAGTTTTGGCTAACATGATTTGTAGCTTTCAAAACAGCAATCACTATTGTCAGCTATCAATGAACAAGAAGTACAGCACAAAATCCAGAGATGAAGAGTAGCATCTAGCCCTGCTACTAAAAACGTAAGATGCTCATAATGGCTTCCTCCTCTAAAAGTGAGAGTTATTAAAAAAAATAATAAAATCTGTGTGGGAATTCAAGGAAGGAGAAAAGCAGAGGCTAAAAAACCTTCAGGTTGAGTATGAGTCACAGAGGATAAAGGATGCAACTTGTCCTTAAAAAATATGTTCTCCTGTTCACCAAGTCCCTGCTACTTCTAGACCAGAACACACAGCAAACTGTCTCTGTAATACAGTAGTCCACTAAAGTATTTACTATGAGAATACGCTTAAAGGTTTTAGAAAGTGGAGGGGTAGAGGGGGACCACATCAAATACTAAATTCCACAGTGTATAAAGGAGACAATTTAGAATTGAAATTGATGCATGGGGGAAAGATAATCACTTCAGAATTTTATCTTTTATAGAAAAACAAATTCTACAGGAAAACACGTATTATTAGTGTCCAGCCAAATTTGACGTAAAATACATTAAGATCACTCAGTATATCGGAACACTGAGACAATTTTTTCAAACATCACAAGTTTTACAGAATTACGAGACATCACGCAACACGTAAGCAATCTTTCACAAAGCAGAAGGCAGTAGTATTTTGAACACAATTTGAAAAAATAGAACCTGAAAGGCCAGTCTACAAAAATAAATTATTTTAAAAGACCACACCTTAACTGAAAATATCCTGGACTATAACGTTATTGTTAGCTAAATCCTCGCTCCTTTTCCTTAAAATCAGTCTAAAAGAAACATTATGTAATTGCATTTGTGATAAAGAAAAAATCCAGTCCTCCACACTTTATAAGTTTTCTTTAATTCTGAGGATTCTATCATATAAGTGTACTAGTTAAACATTTTCCCCAAAAACACTAAAACAAAGGTAAACTAAGTACTGGACCCACATCACCTCAAGTTTTAGACCATGAAGACAGTGAAGAAAAAAAAGCAGAAAAAAATGTCAAAACTGTTAAAAACAATCTGCAAATTATAACATATATTAAAATGTAACAGCTTGGAATTACTTTTCCTTTCCAACCCGGCAGGCTCAATGAATCGCTATTTTCATCCAACTGCAAGACATGTAAACTTACAAGGTACTGCCAAAACCAGTCTGCCTGCCTTTTTGTGGTACATCACCATCCAGGTAATTTTTAAAAATGGAACTCAAACTTTGCAACTGTTACGTACCCAAAAACATTCAAGTTCCGGCTTCTTAAATTTGACATATTGTGATGCTATAATCAGTAACATTATTGGGAGACAAGGATCTGAATTTTATCTTGGAATACAAACAAAAGGTGTGTGGATGGGTATGCTTCTGACTCAGATAAGGAAATTAAGATCAGAATTCATACAAATTACATCTCTGATGACTAAAAAAACATTTTTATAGGCTTTTGGAGCAGATGCCCTGTAAGAATATAAACTCATGCCTCCTCTAAACAAGATATGGGAACACTTCGGTATTGAGATAACATTTACTAACCTCTCAGTGAAATTTCTGCCCTGCAAAGTGCATACTAACACTACTCATTCATCAGTAACTCAAGCATACAAACCACTTAGATCACATTGGCTGTCTTCACTAACCTCCCCAGTAAGAAGGTTTTCCCAGTTTTACTTCTCTTCAGGTTTTTAAGATTTCTGGAATAACGGGTTTATTAAAGTGTTTATTCAAATTCAAAATCCATATAAATATCCTAGGAAGAAGGAAAGAGGTTATGCATTATCAGATTCCAGTGGTCTTCATGAATAAGACTAACATCAGCAGAGTGCATACTGAGATGAGATGAAGTTTACATGGAACACTGAGGAGAAAGGTGAATGATTTATAATGTGCTAAAATATGCCTTATTTACTTGGTACAGTACACATCCAAATTACCTTTAAACTGCATTTCAAATCATCAGGCTTAAATATACTAACTAGTTCTACAATAGGAGAAAACCAGATGAAGTAAGCCACCTTTTGGATTAGCCATAATAAACTAATATGCTATAAAGAAGCCACCGGTGAATAGGGGTTATGGACAAGGGTACTAAAGAGATCCCTTCACCCACAATTACTGTATGTGAAGTCCCATCTGTAACTAAACTCTGGAATGTTTTTCTACTTAAAATGACCAGCATGCAAAGTGCTTTGCAGTTGTCAAAAGGCATGCTATTTTAAATTCTCGTAATTCACTGGTGACACTTACTATGAAAAAAACATTCTAAAAAGCTTTTAGTCAAATCTGGACATATTGGTCTCCACAATTATTATTTGCTGCAATGCTTATAATTTAATCTTAAATTGATTTTTGAAGACTTGTGTTTCATATCAACATTTCTTCTTTCAGCAAGTCAGTCATTACTTAGCAACGGAGTCCATAGGAGGGTCTTACTACCACCTCTCACCCATGAGCAATTCTCATTTTACTGAAATATGTTAAAGTGCATAAAGGATTTTCCTCAGTTATTTATATGCAGTTATTTCACTTATATTTCAATTTGCATGATCAGTACTCATAGCCTTTATTAATAAAGACTGGGTCTCAAAGAATCTGGTACAACTTGGGTGCCTACTGCAGAAAGCCTTGAGGCTGATTATATACAGTGCTAGAATTGCACATTTCAAAGTTATAAAGTCTAAGCGCTTATCTCAGGATTGTTGAGGACCACTGAGAGAATTACTTTACTTTTCCAAACAAGCAAGGTCAATTGTTAAAAAACACAGAATAAGCGGTTTAGAATTCGGATAACAGATAATGTCTAGAGATAAATAAATTAAAAATACAATGTATTCATTTGTTTAATTATAAATAGTTCTAATACATTTTTTACTATTGTAACTTCCAACTACATCTCTTACACCTTCTAGCAAAGACCATATCTGGCAATACAGCCTATTAAAAGTATAAAAAGCCAAAAATGCCAGGTAACTTTTAATAAGCGCTACCATAAATACCTCCCAGATTACACCTGAAGATACTTACAAATAAGAGAACAAGTGTCAAAGTAGGGAAAAAAGAACAAAATTTAAACAGAGGAAGTTCACTGAAATCTCTACATAGTAATTTCTTCCCAGTAACTTAACATACTCTGGCTAACCACATATAGCTGACTCCACTGAGGAGAAAAACCTTATTTTTCTGAAGTGCGGTTGGTAATCACAATGGTGGCAAAAAGCAGGTTTCCAGGTCATGGTACTTGAGAGAGGGCCAGCGCCTGTTTGAAAGAATTTATCTCATAGAAAAGAAAAACTGTGAAACAATCACACAGTTGAAATACTACAATTAGTTTAAGGTTGGCAGGTTCCACTGGAACAAACTCTTCCTAGCTAATCTTAATATCTCCCAAGAACCTTTAATGATATCTTGAAAGAAACTAAAGAAGTGCAAACTGACTGCAAAGGGACACCAAATGGAAAAACTAAGTGTGTTGTATATTTTCAGGCAGCTGTATTTGCCTAACTAAACCCCAAGTCTTAAGTTCTGAATTGCAGTAAATATGCTCTGACAGACTCTCCTGTGGAATTTAAGTCAAGTAGCTTTTTAAAACTGATTTTGCCATGGGAATTTTTGTCTGCAAGTCTAGCGCTCTTCCAGAAACAGAAGCAGTGCTAACAGTCCAGGAAGCCTACAGCAAAAGTAAGCGAGGTATGGTGCTGAGGTCACTGCAATTTCAGAAGCTTTTCAGCCCTTTACATGACTTCTTTCCAAAATGGTAGCAACCTGAAGATTTCTTCTGCCAAGTCTATAGTATCTCCAAATCCACATGACGAACATCAGGATTTCGTTGCTGAAATAAAATTTAAAAAAGAAAATTTTTATTGAAAATATTCAAACACATTTTTGCACATGGATACAAATAATGTATTTCTGGTATGATGTTGGCAACTGGATAATAAATCCCCTTTTCTGGTAACATAGGGACTATTTTAACATAGGGACTATTTTAAAATGAGGAATAGCTTCAACAAACATTGCCCATACTATAAGCAATTTTTTGAAGGCTAAGTCATCTTTTTATTTGACAAATACTTTTGAACATCACAGATAAATTAGGTCTTTCGCTTTATAAAGTATGAAGCAGCTCTCGATTTTAAAAAGGCAATTAGTTTTTATATAAAACTGTCCAAATAAACACATACATATATCTCACTTTAAGAAAGTTTTAACAGATACTTTCCTGAATAATGGATAAGATTGCTGAAATAATTTGTTCTATGTCATTGAAGCTATTTATAAAGATTCAAAATACTGTTTCTATTAAGAAATATGCATTTTCTGATATTGTAGAAATATGTTATCATCATTACATGGATGGTATAATCCACGAGAGGTTTACTGAAAGTCACCGACTTCAAAGTCATCCAGCATGTGAATCTGACTAGCATATTTAGTAAAGCGTATTCAACAGCAACACAATCACTGAAATCCCTGCCTATACCAAAAAACAGTATTCACGTTTATAGTAGTCATGATCCTACTCCTCAAAAACCATGAAGAACTGGATCTGCTGGTGCAATTAAACTCAAAAATAATATGTTGATTTTTAAACAGCACCACTCTAGGGACAGAAACTAAAACTAGAATATTTATCAAATATAATAAGCAAGTGTCATGGTTTAACCCCAGTCAGAAGCCAAGCACCACACAGACACTCCCTCGCTCCCTGTCCCCCTCCCCCTGCTCCCAGTGGGATGGGGAGGAGAATCAGGAAAGAAGGCAGAACTCGTGGGTTGAGATAAGAACAGTTTAATAACTAAAGTAAAATATAAAATTAACAATAATAAAATATAATAATACTAATACTACTAATAAGAATAGTAATGAAAAGGAATATAACAAAAAAAAAAGGGGGGGTGGGGGGAGGGGAGGAAAAGAAACCCAGTGATGCACAATGCAACTGCTCACCACCCGCTGACCGATGCCAGAGCCGCGATCCGTGCCTCCCGGCCAACTCCCCCCTGTTTATATACCGGAAATTTGGGGATCGAACCCACAACCTTTTTGCGTTATTAGCACCACGCTCTAACCAACTGAGCTAACCACTGGGCATGACGTTCCATGGTATGGAATACCCCTGTGGCTAGTTCAGGTCAGCTGCCCCGGCCATGCTCCCTCCCAGCTTCTTGCACACCTGCTTGCTGGCAGAGCATGGGAAACTGAAAAGTCCTTGGCTTAAGATAAGCACTACTTAGCAACAACTAAAACATCAGAGTGTTATCAACATTATTCTCACACTAAATCCAAAACACAGCACTGTACCAGCTACTAAGAAGAGAGTTAACTCTGTCCCAGACGAAACCAGGACAGCAAGGACAGACATGCTCTTGAGCAGCGTCTCCTGATGACCGGAAAAGGCAGTGATGACAGGACTGTATTCATCTGGCAGTCAGTATACTTACAGTTCTGTATTCATGCCAGAAAAGGTAAGATTAATGGCCACAATATAATTATAAAATTAAAAACGGAAACAATCCTTTGTTGCATCAACCAAAGGACATTTAAATCACAGAATGAAAAAAAAGTAATGATAAGAAAGTTGACAGGCTTATAAAAGAAGTAAACACTGTACTCCTTCGAGAGCAAAAAATGTTGAGTAAAGCCCTCATCACACACTGATATATTTGATACAATGCTAAGTACCAGATTTAAAAAAAAAATAAAAAAATAAAATTGAAATTTGCTTCTTTATAACCAAAACAGAATTCAACAGCCTGTAAATAACCCGACATTCTGAGAATACAGTAACAAGACACAATCAGGTCTCATCTCATGAAAATATTGTTCTACAGTGGTATAAAACTGAACAAAATACATAACAAACAGATAAATGGCAAAGTAAGGGTTTGCTGCTGGTCAGAACTTAGTTAATGATACTATAGCAAGAAAATTTGCATTAGGATTATCCACCTCTTCCCCTCTCCCATATTTACAAACAAAATCCCAAAAAGTAGATGTAGTCATATTGTTTAAAATATATCACAGAATACGCACTCCCTAATAAGCAGCTAAATTTTACCTTTAGGTCCTTCTCAAGTCTGTCTACTTCAGCTCCCAGTGTGTCAATGATATTCTCACCATGCTTAAGCATGAAGGCTTCTAATTCTTCAAGGGTTTTCACTTGTTGAATTTCCTAGGAAGAAATCAAACTTAAGAGGTTGAGATGAGGGAAAGAAAAGAAAGGAATAACACTACAGAGGGTCCTGACATATTTCAAGTGGGGAAAACAAAAAAAAACAAAAAAACAAACACTTTTCAGCTTTTGCCATTTCCTTTCAAAACGTCATCTGTTCTTACATCTCAAAGACACAGAAGAGTAGCATCTGTTCAATGAAAACAGCTGGCTTACTATTACACCTGCACTTGATATAAAACCTTCTTCTATCTTTAATGGATTTCCTCCTTTATGTTCCAAATAAGTTCAGAGAATTTCATTCATTTTCTAGAAGTTTCTGGGGTATCCCTTGCTCACAGCAAGGCAGAGCAGGGTACCCTTGTGTATTCTTTCCTCATTTTCATACATTCTTGCTATTCCATTACACTGCTTACTCTGGGCATCACATTACCAACTCATCTGAAAATCCACAAGGATTACTATGAATGCTGCTGTAAATACAGCTCCTCCATAATATCAAAAAAGTCAAAGATAGTTGATAGGAACTCAGACTAGGAGACCCATAGCATACGAGACTGAAGGAATGAGGTTAAGGAAGACAGGATGCTATGCTCCTCCCCCCAAAAAACCACAGACATCAGAAGCACCAAAGCAGGTATTACAGCATTGTCATGAGCTTTCCTTAGAGGGCTCACACCAAGTTGGCCAGAAGCCATTTGCCCTGTAGTATCTCAGCCATAGTTTAGGCGATACAGCTGCAGTGTGTTTAGGACAAGCAGGTTATTGCTAACAGACAGAGTAATTATTAAATAGCTAATTCTTCTTGTGTATACAACTACAACACAACATCAATTTCTTTCCCCCCGTCCATTACTCTGAAACTGAAGAGGAATAATGTAATTGAGTGAGCTTAAAAGATATTCCAACCACAATAACCTACGACTACGATCGCGGCAAGTCTAACAAGAAAAAGAAACGAGATTAATCTGAATGACAGCATTTCAACAAATATTTCACAACTTTAGAAAGAGTAATGTTGATAGCAATGCTAGTTGAATGAGCCAGTTATCTGAAAAACTATAGATCAAAAGGCAAGCACTGTGTCTGCCCTTGACTTCGGGTGGCTGAGTCCTGCTGAAAGCGGCTATCCTTCAATAATGGTTTTATAGCTGACATGAGGTTTTTACATGAAACTACAATGACCTGTGTAAGTAACAGTTGCCATCCTAGAAACAATCAGGAAGAACTTTCCAACAATACTAGTTGGAAGAACCAGCGGAGGCTGTATGCAATCGCCAAAGGGAACAGTGGTTAAAGAACAAAAGCTAACAAAGCCTTTGAAAAGAAAAGTAGCATACTGAACAGCTGCAACAGTAAAGCAACTGAGACTTGGCAACATAAAACCAAGCAAACCTGCAGTGCCTCAGTTGTACAAAGCTGACAGCACTCTTCCTCTCAAAAATGTATTAAACTGAAATCCAATACATGAACAAATCACTTATTGCATTACATATATATAATATACATACATTCTTATTTTGACATTAAAGGGCAGTACTTTTCAAAAACTGGGACACTGACTAATGGTTTAAAAAATTGCAGTAATTTAAATGTAAACTCAGATAACTTCTAAGTTGTGTTTAACAGACAGACATAAAATGCAAACACCTGACATCTACTTTTCATTTTGAAAGGGTAGCAAAGAAAGAAATCTTGCAGGTACACAAGCAAATGTATATAAGCAAGTTACTGGTGAAAACAGGTAAGCAAGCAAAACATTTTGCCCACTTAGAACTCTCCTTGTAATTTAGATAAATTATTCTTTACTTCATACTTCATAGCTTTGCCATGTAGAATCCAGCTGAAAGCAGTTTTGCTTTTCTATATTGAAGAGAGGGATTAAGAAAAGCTACTCTGAACGACACTAAAATCGGAGACAGACACTTACTTAAGAGTGGTTAATTGTTAAACACTGTCAAAATGCTAAGTCATGTGATGCAAGCAATTCATATTCAAGCCTAGTCTGAATGGCAGGATCTCTAACCGTAACACTGCATCTTCAGCACCCAAGGCAAATGGCTCTGCCAGAACAGATGCTTATTCTCAGGTGACAAGCTTCCCGTTTTAACTGGAGATCTTGTAATTCAATAAAAATTTATTGGAAGAATTATGTTCTCATCAAAATTATTCTGGACAAATCTGTATTTTCTAACAAAAAATTGCACTAAAAAAAATCTGCCTTCCTACCCAGGCCCTACTCAGCCCAGAAGTGGCTCTGTTTCAGCAGCACATAATATGATTCCGTATACAGATATTTAACACACTAACAAAAAGTAAAACATCTGCAGTCCTTCAAAATGAAGTGCAATATATCTCATCTACTTGAAGATCTTGGTTTTAGACATACTTGAAATTGGAAAGTAAGTACGAAATACAGGAAGTTACAAAATAATTTTTTTTAAACATACTTGGAGCAGCTGTTCAATGTCTTGTTTTTCCAGGTAAGAACGAGTAACAACCCGTCCATCAAAGTCTACTTCTGCCTTGAATCTCACTTTGCTCATTCCCATGTCTGTGGCTTTAACATCATGAATTGCTCTGAAACACATAATTTTTAAAGAAAATGTAGAACAACATAAAACAAACAACTAGCTAGTTTGACTTCTGATGTTAACAATATTGCCACAGTAAAACAATCCTGTAATTTTAAAAGGCCCTGCCTTTGGCTAACATATCCTCATTTTGCCACCACACTCTTCCATTAAACACTGATTTATATTTAACCGGTTATGCCACTTCCACAGGTATCAGCTACACCAACACATCTATAAATGGCTCACTGTAATAGAAGACAGATTACAAGAAGCACCACAGATTTAGAACTAGAGTAATAGTATTAAAAAAAAAAAAACACAAAACCCCATCCCACAATAGAAAGTGAGAATTTCCCTATTCCGAGTTAAACTTTTAAGTTCAACTTATTTGCTACTGCACAAAAGTTTTTGGGCATGTACATCTACATGACACTATTTAACAATCTTTAAGTACCCTCAATTCTGAGGTAAGGAACAATAATCTGTTGTCAATTACTGAAAGCACACATTGCAATTATAGAAGTGTCCTTTCCTAGATAACTACAATTTGTAAAGGCATGATCTTTTGGAGAATTTTCTATTCAAATTTAGATTTGATATAAGAAAAATTTATGGATATTGTGTTTGGAACTCATTTTTGATTGTACTGAATTATTGATCATGACTAATCACAATACAGCTGTTTGTAAATGCTGAAAATGTATATTTATTTAAAGGTTCCTAATAGATACTAGAATATGAATGTTGCCATATGTTTATATTTTGGTCCTTCAAAAACTTCTATTTTTCTATAGCACAGTTTTGTTCCAGTTTGTTAGATAAACTCCATGATGTGTGAATTTAGGTAATAAACAAAAAGCCCTCTATTTTTCAGGGATAATAAGATATGAAGCAAACTCAGGACCCAGACATATTGTGGTGCATTTCAACAGTGGAATAAATATAAAATAAAATCATAAAATAAAATAATCTAGCTTTTTTTTCTAATTAGATTAACACAAGCTTAGTTTATTTGTAAAGCCAAGTAGAATTTAAAATTGCCACTGCAGAGTAAGTTTCCACATTTTTCCATCAAGGCCAGAAAAAAAGTGGAGATTAAAATATGGGACATAAATCACAAAAAGTTTAAATTTTTTTAAATTCTTTCTTCTGACATTTCCAAAGCAAAACAAGTATCTGAGATCAACTATAAAATATTCCAAAGACTTTGGTGTTATTAACAGAAAAATGCAATCTTGACAATTTTTAAAATTCTAACACAAAATTTAGATTCAGCAATAAAGCTCACTTGATTGAAAGTACTAAACTTTCTTTCCCCGTTCATTTTACTAAGTTGTGCAATTTCACAGCATCTTTAAATTTAGCATACCCTTTGTCTTAAGCAAATTTACTCTTCCCAACTAGAAATGTTTCTTCTCATCTGAATGTTTATAAATCAGAACTAACTTCACAGGTGGTGCAGGAAGAAAGCAGATGGCATATATTTCGGAAGTAGCCTGCTAGAGTGAACAGCCTACAAAGAATAGGAGGCAGAAATTTAAGATGAACAGTCACAGGAAATGTTTATGGAATATTTCTTGTAATACTCAGGGTGGAGGAGGGGTAAGCACATTAAAAAAGAAATAGAACATGAACTAAATATAGAGACACCAAAAAATACATCTTAGTAAATATTTAAGCAGATTAGAAGAACTATCAGCTTACTGGTAGCAATAAAGAACTTTTGGCTCCAATCAAATTTACACAGCTATTCTGTGGGAAGCTGCCAAACCAAAACAGTATTAACTGGAGTAACCTAACTGGCATCAAACTACCTCCTCACACAAGAGGGTATTTAAGATAACGGACGTGGTTCAATGAGGGTTATTGAAGAGAATTTGAATCCATGTGATTCAAAAAATTTGAAGATATATCAAGTGCCTACCAGAGCTAAGCAATAAGATAACAAGAGATATTTGAGATTCTCATTAAGCAGTAACCTGACAAAATTCAGTGGAATGATGCATATTCTGTAAATGCGAAGGAAAAAAGTCTACCTTACTGCTTATAATCTGTGCAGGAAAGATAAGACAGCGAGTCAGGAGGAGAAAAATCACGAATAATTCAAAAATACAAATGTGTACACTACAACTTAAGCTACAAAGCTTGCTTATGGAAGAAGCTCCTGGATGGTTAGTAGACACCATCAATTCAAACTAGGGAAAAGAGCAAGTTTCACACTAAAGAAAAATTTGTCAGAGGATGTCAAGTTATTGTTTTTGAGCCATCAGTTGTAGTACTTTTTTGTTGTTGTTCCCTCCAAACCAGAATGACAGATTTTCCAGCACAACAGTAGCACAATTACCCAATAGCTGTTACAATGAAGTAAAAATTAAAGATGAAACTGTCACTAAGAATAGTTTATGCCTAGGGATCTGTGATTACATTCCAAAAGAACAGAATCAGGACAGTCTGTACCACATCATATATTTTATTTCACAGTTCTGAAAGCCTAATCTCCTACACTTCAGTTAAGCTGAACACAAGAAAGATTTAGGCACCAAAGGTGTGAATGAGAGTTAAGAATGGAATGTTTGTATAGCAAAAAATAAAATCAAATCATTTTCCAGCTGAGAACAACTCTGACTGAAAGCCCATTCTGGATCACAAATGAAATAAGGGCTACAACTAGAAATTACCAAGCAAAATGAAAAGAAAGGGTAAGTAAATAGCCATGAGCCTAAAAAAGAAATTATAAAGTCCAGCAAACTGATAAGAGAAGCATAAAAAAAGGCATTGTATGTGATACAAACCAACATTTTTAAAGTATAGCAAACCAAAGGATAACCTGGAAACAAGCCTGCTACTAGATGGAAATGGTAAAATTGTTACTGATGATACAGAATAGGCAGAAACATGCAATAATCATTGTCGTCTTGATCTAAAAAAGCAAAACAATATATTAGTACAACAAAGCATTTCACTATTAGTAGCAGAGAGGCATACTGGATATTTAAAAGGAAAAAAATGGTTCTAATTCAGCAGGCTCCATAAGTTGCATTCAAGAGTAAAAAGAACTAAGAATAACTCTGAAGGCCAATTAATTTTTCATCCTGCAATACTGATGAGAATTAAAAAAAAAAAGAGTAGATTAACAATACTGCCAAAATTTAAGAACAGCAAATGAGGCAATCCATTTAACTAAAGACAACTTCACCTGACAACCCAAGGAAAAATAGTGAAAAAGGTGGGGAAAAAAATTATATATTAAGAGCATTAATACTAGTCATTAAGGTTTTAGGGAATGTAGGTCTTGTCAAACAACCCTTAAAAAAAATTAAGAAAAAAAATCAAGATTTAGCTGAGAAAAAGATCAACACCACAGAGATTATTTATTTTAGTAGTACAGCAGTTAGTATTGTCTGATAAATTAAGTACTTTATAATTAGCAGCAGAATATGATGTTCAGACAAGCTACTGCTGGAATAGCAAGTTAAGTGGTGGTGGTGGTGCTGACTGGGGCAGGGGGGAGCGGAAATCAGAGCCTCCGGATCCTTTGGTAAATTTGGATCTAAAATACCTTCTGATGAATACTAAATGATTCCCTAGTATATCCCCTTCATATTTGGCAGAACACATCTGAAAATAAAGATTGCAAACCCTCCCTGAAAGAACAAGGGAGAACTGTTCTGGGAAGCAGCAACTGCAAAAAGGATTGCATTGAGAACTCGGATACAGTTTGATAACTGAAAACCCTGAAAGTTGAAATAAAAAGAGCAAATATTAGTCACAGCTTTAGAAGCAGACCAGTGCTCAGGAGCTTTTTCTTTTACATTTGGTGTCAGCAGGAAACATGTAAGAGCAGGACATACTACTACTACACAACTCCATTTAAGAAAATGGGAGAGTTTCAATGTTCAAGAAAATGCTGAAACTCTTACAAGCCCAAAGCTATGTTGATGAAAATGTACAAGTAGCCTTTGAAGAAATACTTGATGCTAAAAGACTTCCTCATTTCACAGGAAAAAGTTAAAAACAAACCAACCAAAAAACCTAACTAACCAAAGGTTAGAATAAGAAAAAAAAATTAGAGTAGCTTTTTCCCCAAATTATGCCTAGTTACAAGCAAGGGTAATATACGTTTACATCTCAGAGAATTCTGAGATCAAGACCACATACCTTATTAGAAGATGTAAGTTAACCAAGCTCAAGATACTAGGCTCGTTACAAGAAGAACTTGGTCAAAGACAAAATGTGCGCTAAAAGAAATCAAAGCGGATAATGTAATGGATCTAAGAAAGAGATCACTCAAGACAAAGTGCATACAGAACATCCTGCAACCAGTGTTATGAGAAGCACCTAAACGTGTTTCAGCCTCTAACCTTAAGAGAAACACGCGGTTTCTTACCAAGTCTTCACTTTTTTTATTCTTCATGCTTTTTTAAAATTAAGTTACTTCTTGTTTTAAAAAAATGTCTACAGCAAGAAGGAGATGAACTAAGTCTGCTCTGTTGAGAAGTTATAGCCATCTACAAAATGGAATATAATATAACATGGTGCTTGGGATAGGCTGGAATCATAAAATTTCTCCTGAGACAAGCAAAAGCCACCTGTGCACTTTAGAAAAAAGAACTACAGAAGTCATGTACAAATAACCATGTGAACTCACCTACTCTAACACAGAACTGTTGACACATGCTCCACCACTCAGACCAATCCAGGGCCACCACAAATACTTTAACATAGTTTAGTTACTGACACGTGAAAATTCTAAACACAATTCTATTCCAAAATAGGAATCTTGTTTAGCTTCTGGAATGAAGGGCATTTCGTTCAGACCTGTTGCTTGCAACTGAGATGATGCAACACTTAAGTTTCTTTCAAGTATTCTGGTGTTAACTAATGGGCTTGGTTTGTTTCCCTCCAGAGGTCAGTAACGACTACGAATAAAAAAAAAAAAGCACTGAAATATCCCAGCTGATTTACACAGAAATATATTCCTGAATAAAGATTAAGAAGAAAACAAGAACGGTTTTGCTTCTAAATCAACATTAATAGGGTTAATGCTAAAATAGCTCCTTAAAAAGCATTTAAACAAGATTTCAGAATTACGAGCTATAAGTTTATTTCACTACAAATTGCAGATTTCCAAAGAAAAATTAGCATTGAGTTCATTCTGTAAGCATCTAACATGCAGAATCTATTACATCATAATACTACTGCAGTACTTCACTGCCAACTGCTACAGAATTCCAGACACTGAATATTAACAGTAATAGAATTTAAATATTTAAGTGCTAATAAACTATAAAAGCAACATTACAGTACCATTTAAGTGCTTGCATTTCATGCATTTGAAAATAGTTTTAAGTTTGTGATGGCTTTTTCATTAAGTCATTGTCAACTCCTGTAATTAAAGTAACTGTTAGAACATATTTGCAGTTTTATTTCAGCTGTGGAACACCTGAGAGGTACGAGTATTCACTTGTTGAAATTTTTAGCACAGAAATAGAAGTTAGTAATAATTAAGATTCTAAAATCTCAGCACAGAAGAATCCACCCTAAAAATAATCAATCTCACCAGATTTCTCTTATTTAAAGTGCTTGAACTACTTTTTTCAAATGTTATTTTCTTGCTTTTTGTTGTTGTTAGTAGAGACTGAGCTGTAAAGATTCTTACCTTACTACAGGATCACTTTCCAGCAACTCGGTGAGTCGTTGCAGTTGTTCAGGTTGAATGGATCGTCCCAGCAGGGCTTCAGTGTTAGTGTAGATTAGAAATGCTGACACAGTTCCTAACAAAGTTCCAACACCTAGAGACCCCACACTGTCATAATAAGGGTTTCCTAAACAAGACATGTCAAATTAGTTTCACAGAGCATTTCTAAAACATAGCAGATAATTCAGATTTCACACTGAAAAGAGTACATAGTTTTGGAGTTTTTTGGTTTTGCTTCTTGGTGGGATTTTTTTGTTTGTTTTGGTTTTTGGCTTTTTTTTAATGCACTGGCAATTCTTTTCTACTGAGGAACAAGATGAAGCTGTAAGAAAACAAGTTATCTTAAGATAAAGACTCAAGTCCCTCCTGTCCCTCAGCCA
Organism: Gymnogyps californianus; assembly: GCF_018139145.2. NCBI lineage: Eukaryota > Metazoa > Chordata > Aves > Accipitriformes > Cathartidae > Gymnogyps > Gymnogyps californianus. Next base: position 27,302,286 of record NC_059474.1, on the reverse strand, counting down.
CTCCTGTCTCCTGCAGGACTAATAAATGAGTAAACTCTTGTCAGCTATTTGGGTTTCTGTGTATAGATTTACCTTTATTAATCTAAAATTATACACACCTAAACAGAGGTAGTAGCACAAAAGTTTGTGTTCTTTTATCAGTAACTCAAAAACTTGCAAGTATTAACCATTTCTGGAATTCAGTACTTATTATATAATGTTTTACAACACATATTCATTCATATTCAGATTTGTAGAAACAGTAATGTGTTTTTAAGTTTATGAAGGAAACTAGAGATGGAATAAAAAACTGACTTCTACATAAAAAATGAAACTTGCAATTAACTTATTAGAAGCCACAAAGAAACAAAATTACCATATTTATTTTTTTAAACAATTGAAAAGCCAAAGCCAATACTTAAAAAGGGACAAATAAATAATCTTCCCTCTTTAGAAAACTTAACTGTGCAGCAAAGACAGACTTTGAATCAGTTGCCATATAGATCATCCTACCTGCGTGAGTTAGGTTTGCCACACTGTTCAGGAGTAGCTGTTGTAATCTGAAGATAACACTAATACCACTACGTATCAAAAGGAAGGAAAGAACTGCTTCCTTAAATCCTCCCCACATGCACATGGAGCTGCACACCACTGGATAAGGAAGCTCAAATTACGTACTCCCACCATGGCACAAAGTGATTTTCATAACTGACTACAATAAATATACCTTTAGTAAAAGATACCCTAGTTTGTATGACAAAATAGCTCAAAAGGAAGTTAGACCCATCTGCATGTAGTGTTTCAAGCTTAACCCCACCAACAGACACATGAAAAAAAACCAAACTTTTTTTTTATTTTAAATATTTTCAACTCAAACTACTAGAAATCAGATCAGAGAACAGTATAAACCTCCAGAAGCTTACACAGCACAAGTATGAGAAAAAGAGCAGAGAGGTATTTAAGTCAACCAATATAAATTAAATGCTCTGTCTTCATATCATGCACAGGAGGAAATTCACATCCTGCTTGCCTCAGTGTGACACAGAATTTTACCTGTTAAAGAAGTCAGACCCATACAGGTAGCAGCTACAGCTACACTCAGAACTGCTGCAGCATCCTCCAGTAACACCACGTTTGTACTAGGATCACGACTCTGCACAACTGCGTATACAACAAAAAAAATTACATTGCTTTGGAAAGCTTAGCTTTACTACATTATGCACAGTATTTAAACTATACTAACACCAGCAACTTAAAAGAAAAATTTCCCTAAGTATATAGGTATAAACCGAATTTTTGCATATGCACACACTACTGAAAGCATTCACAAATACACAGAACAAGCCTTGTGCCAATTATGGAAACTTCTCCAAAATGTTTGAAAAACTTAAAAGGGCATTTATCCTGAAAAATGCAAGTAGTTTACTAAAAGTATCTAAGTAGCGTTACTTAAATCAATGGATTTTCACCTAATTTGTAAAATGTATTTGTTACTAGAATAGAAAACAGATCAATAAAGCAAGGGGAAAGGGAAAACAGAGAAAATTGTTTCTGTCATTATGCAAATACTGGTAAATAGATTGTTTTAAATAACCACATACCTTATTGCTATAAGGACACATACCATATTGATAAAATGACAGACCCTTGGCTCGAGCACTCCTGCGAATTTCATTTATAGCAACAAGAAGGGTAGCTGAAACAACACCAAAGTAGTTGCTGAAAATGGTTAGAGGTGAAAAGACTTGCTTCCATTTTGAAAAGAGAGAACTTTATATCATAGCAACAGATCATCAAGAAAGCTCTGACTATTGATACTTTGAATAATGACAAAGCATAAAGCTACCTTCTTTTCTACATGCATGTCTCCCATACAAATCAGAACAGTTATATTCACTGATAGTTTAATACCAAAAAGGCATTCTACATGTACTTTCCAAATGATGTGTTCAACTACTTATTATATAGACAGATAAAAAAAAATTTTCCACTTTTTTGTTTGTTTGTTTACAACACAAGTATTTGCAAGAGCTCAAAACTTTACTGTGTAAGCAAGGACCAATTATTACTGTAATTACTCACATTGTACTCTTAGAGATTACGAATACTTAAATAGAAATATTTCTTGAAACTGCATACCTCCTTCAGATACCAATGACCCTGCTAAAATGCAGTATGCCTGTATGAAAAAAAAGTCTCAATTATTATGTTATATGCATATTTGCACAGATCTCTTCACCATAGACTATCCAAACGCAGCATTCCAGAACCTCATTACCCACTGTGCCATGTAGCTGCCCCTAAACAGAAGGCAACCAACAACATTTGAATTATGCAATATATTGCAAAACAGGAAAGGAGGACCTCTTGGGAGGTGTGAAGGGAAGATGCAGGGTTTGAAGAACAGCTCATTTTGCTATAATCAGCTATAGTTTAACATGATTTTTTTCTTAAAACACATTCTCATTAAGGATGGTTTGAGTTAATCGTGTTGGGATTCAAACTGACTCAGGAAGTGAATTTCAGGCTGTGCCATTACTTTTTATTAAGTCACCCGTGTTAGATACAATATCAGACAAGATTAGCTTACCCAGAGAAGAGATTCTATAGGATGAGGGTGGAGTAAACCTATGATCCCATGGTACCAAGAAAGTCCTGCACCCATCATGAAAATGCCCACTCCACTAATCAGGGAGACAATATAGCGCATGTTTGTGAAACCATACCTAGATGAAAACAAAGAAAGTGACTTAGGAAAATAAAATTCTGTATCTCTGCAAACATATCTACAAGGTTTTTTTCATTAATTTTTATGTGTCTTAAATTGCCATCATATGACTGAACATCTATTTAAGACAAAGCTGCTAAATCCAACCTAATCCAAGGAAAAAAAAAAAAAACACCTGGAAAAGGGTATCTAGTACATGCAAGGATATGAAGCATAAATATTTTTCTAATTTGTTTTTAAACAAGCTATTTACGTAGCTGTATTAGCTCTTGTACAGAGACTGAGGATTTTACTACTGTAAAAAAAACCAACCAACACTCATGTCACTTTTACATTTTATTGAAATGCTACTTCTAAATGAAAACTCTAGCCTTATAGGCAGCCAGTCTACATATTTTATAATGCTAATTTAAAGGGAATAAAATTTGTGACATCTTTAAGTAGTTCAGCTAACTGCAGACATTCAACACTTGCAGTTTTTAAGAGCAGTGGGAAGAGCTAAAGCAATATTAGAAGTGTACCTTACATTTCTTTAGCAACATTTAAAAACCAATAGTACAAAAGACTGTATTGAGGAAGAAGGGAAAAAAGTGAGAGGGGAAGGAGATACAATGAATGTTTAGACAAATTTAAGATTAAAATATTTTTCAAATTTGCCTGATGCTCTTAATGAAGAAAATCTTAACTAGTTCTGTAAATTAGACGTATTTTGAACTACTGCTTACAGTACGAATGACTTGCCCAAACGTGTGAAGAGTAAAGAAGGTCAACACCAAGAAAATATCATGGAGAGTATAGCTTCTAACTTTCATGAAGCTGTAAGAACTTACCAATAATATACCTATTACTCAGATAAAAACAAAGAGTAGTTTAAGTCAAACACATCTCCTTATGATACAAGTAGCTGCCTTGCAGAAAAGCACTTTGTTGAAAATAGGAAGAGGACAGTATTTTATTTTTTAAAAATCTTGTCATTCACATGAACAGTGTTTAAAAACAAAGTAAGTCTATCCATTGGAAGAGGTAGAAGAGCCCAGAATAACTTAAAGAAATAACGTCAATTAAAATAATACACATCAAAAAGCATACCACACAAAAAATCATGAAATAACACGCATCAAACCACTGAACCTACAACTCCTGCAGTTCAGAAGAAATCCCTTTTCTTATTTTATCTATTGTAAAATTAGAAACAATGCATTTCAGAAATGATGTGAAACGGCAGATTAAAAAGAACAAGGTGATGCACAAACAAGAACTGATCTTACTCCTATATATAATTACCAAAATCATTATTTACTCAAAAAGCTTACGGATGACTAGGGTCAGGCGTCCTTGCAGACTGACTGATGCCCAAAGCTAGCAATGCCTATTTAGGACAAAAGGAAAAAATCTTTGTTAAAAAAATATAAATAAATAAATAAAATTTAGAAACATTCTATATCAACCGAACTTGAAAGATAAAGGCAGATGCAATTTGCTGATCTGCACATATGCTTTGTTACTGATATTTTATTAGCACTGGAATATAATCCTCAAAATCTGTCATCTAAATCTACCGCCCCCAAAAAATTGTTAATTCGACATATATATATATAAAAATATATAAAAACATATATATAAAATATGTAGACAATTATATAGCGTGTATGTATATATATATATGGTTACTGTTAATTATAATTTTAGAATTGCGACTGAAAATTAACATTATGTGCAATCACAAGTGTTGTTGCTCTGCTTCAATGGAACAAAGTTGTTCAGGGAACAAAGCTATTTAAATAAATCCCTCTTGAGAAATTATACAGAGACTATGGTGATGGCATACTACATTTAAAGCAATAATTTTACACTGCAGCTTCTTTCAGTAGTGAACTTCGTATTCTCCAAACTAAAGAAAAAAATTATTTTGAAGAAAGAAATAAAAACCTCTTGCTATCTAAGTGGTCTATTTGGGATATATTTAATTAGGCATGTATTAAACTACTGATGCAGTAAGTTATAAATCTAGACCTCAATTTTGCAAAGCACGTGCTTTGTTTTAGGACTATGAATTACTGAAACATAATAACAAGTATTAAAATTTAGACACTTTAGTCTTCACAGCAGCAACCTGCTTTGAGGCAGCAAGGTTTCTTCTGTGTTTTTCCCAAAACCACATATTCAAATATTTGAGCAAAACCTCCCTGCTTTTCCAGTGGAACATTTAACTTTCACGTTTAAAAACCAGAATAGATCTACCACTTCTATGTGGAAGAGAATACCACTATCAAACTTGGTTCACCTATAAACTGACACACTTGGCCAAATGAAAATCACACACTTTAAGGCTGCCTCCTGTCTTCGCTTTACAGCTGGAACAGCTGAAACGTTGTGTAAAACCATTTACAGAAAAATAGCAAACAAAATGTGAGTCCTCAACTCAGTCTTTCTGGACAGAGAAGCATGCTAGGTTCAACTGAAGCAAAAAGGTAGCCAAAATTATGTTAAAATGCTTTTTAAGATATTAAGTCTGCTCTAAGGTTCCATACATTCCTCAAATTTGGAGCAGCACAAGACTGTTGCATTTTATGAGTCGCAAGCTATCCAAGGACTCCTCTTGCTTGAGCTGCAGGAGGATTTCAGCCACTCATCTTTAAGCACTTTTTTTGTTTCCAAAGCCTCGCTGTATCAAAAACTGCAACAAGAAAGTTTCTTTGCACACTGGCAGAAGGGAAAATTTCAAGGTCTCATAATGTATGCCTCAAGCATACTAAAGAAAATAGCGGAGAAAACAACATTAATTTTGTCCCTGCACACCAATATTATGTGCCCAGCTCTGAGTCTGCCACACCACCTATCAAAGTAAATGCGCCAGGTATGTGGCTAGTTGTGCTGCAAGAGGCGGCTAAGGCAGCCTAGGAATAGAAAAAGAAACTGAGATGCTCAAATTCTCATCATTATTCTACCAAGGGATGACTAAGCAACAAAGTCTGTCATGCTATTACAATAACTGACAGGAAAAGTATTGCAAGTTAACATTTAACCAAAATAAGAAAGAGGTATACTTTGTACATCATCTTAGTTTCAAGTCCCACTTATGATCCATGAAGTAGCCGAGTATAGTTCTGCTTACCACAACTCCTCTCTTTCAACTCATTTCTAAAAAAACTTCAGAATCTACATTCTGACTTGTCTCATTCTTACATTAACACAAGTTCTAAAAGACCCAATTTTAATTTTTTTATTATCTGGACAGGCACTCAGTAATACTTTAAGATGACTGATACACCATTCTTGTCCGGGAAGGGCAGGGAGCAAGGCAAAGAGGAATAAGCATGTAACCTAAATTACTGAGATTTTGTTCTGACACCACTTCCTAAAGATAAGGCTGATCACATTATGCATATGCATTGTGACAAACAAAATTAAGCCTGTCCTGGGACTTATTTCCTAATGTTTGTATATTTGACTAAAATTATAACCCGTTTAATCTTTTTTGGTGCACTTTCATCTTGATAGTTATAGAGAAAATAAATTGCAACTGAAGTACAGAACAATCAATTATATAAAATAATAAAACAATAGTTTAGAAAAGAAGAACAGAAATAATCGGGGCAGGTGGTTTGAAATAATGTAGATGTATTACAAATAGCATTATATTAGCAGAAATACCAGTCCAAACACCACTCAAATAGATTTTATTTATAATTACAGGTGACTCTAGATTCCTTCTGCATTTAAGGCTTCTAGACTAGGTCAGTTATTTTACTGTTAGCTTATAAACCCTCCGTCAAATTACTGGCATCAATATTAAAAAAAAAAAAAAAAAAAAGAGCAGCTAGATAAACCTGTAGAAAGCACTAGTTGAAACCACTAGGTTTTGCAAGTAAATTTACAGCAGAGTAACAACAGCTTTGCACTCAGATTGGCAAACAGCAGAAAGAGCTCTGGGCTTAGCAATATTTCTGAAGTAATGTGAATTTCTGACAAAATACGCCTTCATCTGCCTATAGTTTGATAAAAACTGCATAGAAAAATAACGTTACTTTGTAAGCGAGATTCACTTTTGTCTCTGGGAAGCTAAAAAATATACACGTATACTATACACACACAGAAAAGAGCACATCTTCCTCCCACTGCATGCACACAGAGCTTGTCACACTCTGGGCAGGCTTTGTAATCTGAATGATTGAAACCAGAAATTATTTAATAATGAAGTAAAACACAAAAACTCTCCCAAATGAAACTGTTTATTTAAAAAATACCTTTAGGACTGTTTGGCCTCAAAATTATTTAAATGGTCATTAGATTAAGTACTAGCTTTTTTCCTCCTAGAATATATTACTATTAATTCTAGGAAGCATGTAAATCATACAAAACAGTACAAAAATGATCACAGGTATTGAACAGGAAGAGCACTGTAAATACACACCACAGCAGAATCCGCGAGTCATTTTCAGTAAGAGTTGTGGCTAATAAACTTGGAATTTCTACGCTTCTCTAAAATGCCGATGTTATCTATGAGCAAAGTTTGTAAAGAAAAAGTATTTTGCCATGTGCTCTAGACCTCCTAAATAAAATACTGTTTTCATTTCTCTGGTGCTTACTATTTAGACAGTATAGGCAAACTAAGGAACACTAGTCGATTGAATTATTGCTTTCAAGTGTAATACAACTACTATAAGTATGTCTTCATTCCTGAAAAATTATTACAAGTGCTAACTTAAGCAGAATGGAAAAAATACTCACCTGATTACATGTGTCTGCTAAAGAATGTATGGCTTCTGAAAACATACTTGCAGAACCCGTGTAAACCCAAGCAAGTAGCTTAAAGAAAAAATTCAACCCATTTCTGAAAACAAAGAGAAGAAATAAGCTAAAGAACAACCGAATATTTGGTCTTTAATATTTTCAGCAAAACCACAAGTGCTGTATAATCATGCATTACCTGCCAGCAAGTGGTGAAACCAAATATCAGTTTAATCATTAGAGACCTGTACAGGCAGATAAGGCATACAGATTTTCTGCATGGTTACTGTTAAAAAGCCCTCTGAGCTAACCTTGATATGTAAAGATGTACAATTTATTTTTCAAAAATTGTTAACTTCTAAGCAGTCCTGAGTAAGTTACGCTTCCTGAAAACTACCACCACATTCACTACTCAGAACAACTAATTGCCTACCAGTGGGAGAACACAAGCCTTAACAATTTCCTTTTCTCTTTCTTCAATCCTTTGCCTCCTATACATCCCCTCCTAATACTGGAGTGCAAGGTTCCCCACTTCAATCTCAGCTTGGGCAATTCCCAGTAGGATACAAATGTAAGACAAAAGACAGGAAGACAAGGCTGTCATTAGATTACGCTGTAAAAATTATCTATGGAACTTTTCCATTAAGATGTCCAGTGTGACTTGTCAAGTCTTTTTTAGATTACGAGCTCACTGGAGTAAGTATTGTGTTATGCCGTACAGAGAAAGGTAACTATCAGCACTAAAATCCAAGTCTACATTCTCACCTCAAACATTCATTATCAGAATCAGTAGGTTAATTGTTACGATCATATTGCAAAGAAAATCAGACTAGAGGTTTATAACATTCTCCTCTATCTTTTTTAATATATCTGAGTTTAGCTTATTGGCAATTTTTAAAAGTATTCAAATGAAATTAAGTATTATAAATAAGTATGCAACTACAAGATGTTGTTAATTTTTGAACAACCACATGCCAAGAAATAATATTTAAGTTAGAGGAAGCACAAGTCCAGCCCCTTGCCATACACCAAATTATATAGTTGATTAAATAACATTCATTGCCAAAGTCATCCTTAAAGAGTTTCTGCGAGAGTACATCCACTTCTTCAAGCAAGAAGTAGCACTGTTTTCTATACCTCCTTCCATCCAAGGACCTGAACACGCTCTACAATTTTTAGTTTAGTCTCATTTCCTCATGAGATGGTGAAGCATCACCATAATTTATAGGTGGGAAGTAAAGAAATGCATAAGTTAGTGGAAAACCCAAGAAGAAAGGAAGGCTGCTGTAACACTAAACCATAATTTAAACTCCCTGTGTTAATTACAAGTTCTTCCAACTCACAGCATAGTGCATCTTTAGCATAGAAAGAAAATGAAATAAATTACAGTGGGATTCATGAGCACAGTCTCTTGACTTTTGTATTGTTCTTCTCAATGTTGTATTAATGGAGTTGACAGCTTATCTGAAGGTACAATTCAGTTGTGGGGCCCCCACCTGTTCAGATGACACAACAGGCACTCAGCTGATATTTTATTTCACCCCTACAAATTCAAAATTTGTGGAGGGATTTGACATCCTAGAAATCTAAAAAGAAACCACACTAAGATTTTCAAATGTCAGGCCCAGCAAAATCAATCTGTTAATGATGTCCAGTAAGGGGAGGAAATGGGGGGGGGGGGGGGGGGGAAGTGTTGAAACAGATATACATCTTCCTTGCTACCAGAAGTCTTGTCAATTTTAGTGTAAAGTCTAAATTTAATTGGTAACTTTAAAACGTACTGATACACAAACAGAATCAGCCTTTCATTGACAAAAAAACAAACAAAAATACACAAAACTAGATCAAAATCCATTATTCAAATCAAGGTTCCTAACTTAACAATTTAAATGACAATTAAAACAAATTCAAATAAATCTATCCTGACTAAACTGTAAACTTGAAAAATTGAAGGGCATTAATACTTGCTTTTACATATTTACCATTCCAAATTTGTTTCAAAGATAACCACCTCAAAACCCCAAGATATATATCGGGAACAGGAATTACAGGGAATTGAGAAATATATATAGGCAATTGTACCATCATGTGATTGCCCACTTTTTATACTCTACCTTACAGCATAAGATAATGGTCTAGAAGGACCTGGTCTGATTTACACAACCATCCCTGTCTACCTACATAAAATATTTAGCTTTTGAAGAAAGTACAGTAAAAAAAAGTCAAAATTAAAAAAATCAAACTGAAAATATTCAGATCCATTATGAATCTATGGAAAAAAATCTTCTATTTAGGCTCTAGATTTGAGAACTAAATGCATTTCATCACATCTATTTCCAAAGAAGCAGTAACATTACTAACATCCTTGACCACTACTATTTTTTTTTTAAATTATATACTGTGCAAACTTTGTATTGTTTAAAAGGTAAAGTATTAGCATGACAATGAAATCACTTCAACAATGCCAGACCCTGAAGAATGTTTTGCTAATAATAGATCATTCCCTTTTTGATAAAAAACATTACCTTCCTGTATTTCTCTAACAGAGCTTCAAAGTTTTTCCTCACACATAGAATTCTATTAACAATATAGAGTGTGCCAGTGCAGCTGGTATACCCTCACACATGGACCTATAGACAAGAACTCTGCTTTTGATTGAACCACATTTCATCCTCACTGGGGAAGCCTGAAGTTTGTGAAAAGCCTACCAAATCATTCCAACTGGAGAAGTTAAGACTGATTGGCCTCTCTTGACCCAAAACCAGAAGCCATTAAAAATCATGCTGATGTCAAGAAGATCAGGGCCACAAACAAAGGAGCACTGATGGTGGCCTTGACTTAAATCTCTGAAAAGTCATCAGCTATTTGAGGGCCATGAGATCCTTTAACTTCTAAAAAAGCTCCACAAAAAGATGACTGAGCAATACCACAGCCTCTACAAACTTCTGCTGGCCTGGCTGCCAGGCATTCATCTATATAAGTACCTAATCATCCATAAGGTATTTATGAAGTGAAGCGAGTGCAATGTTTATAGCAATGCCCTATTTACAAAGCAGGAGGAAAGGTCTGTTTTCTCTAGATCATTGTAAGAAAGTGAAGGAGGATAGAACACCACCCCCCCTTCCCTACCCCCCCATTAGAAACATCCATACTAGCAGTTCTTATATGTTTTTAACTTAGAAAGCTCTGAATAGTTACTAGTAGAATACTCAATAAAGAAAGAGGGAGGTTTTCAGTCAAACGAGCTTTGTGGTTTTTCCCCCCAAGCAAAAAGCATACAGTTTTGTAGGAAAACTCAAAGAGTTATTTCCGCTCAAAATGATGTTTCCTGTGCCAAAGAAGCATTTTCCCTATGTTTCTATTTTGCTCCCTTATATCAATAGTGTCTTAGCAAATAAATACCTTTTATAAAATCAAATTTATTTTAAAAATTCACAGGTTTTATGGCAAGTAAATTTTAGTCATCATTTCCTGAGAGAAACTTAACACACTTCTGTATATTTCATGCCAGATAGTCTCTGTGTTCATTTGCTTTAAATCAGGATCATTAGTTTAGTTTTGTTTCATTCAAATTTGTAAGACATGTGAAAGGCAAAAACCTCCTAAAATATCCCCTTTTCAGTTAGAGAAGAAAAGAGTTGAGTAACAGCAGAAAGGGAAAAGAGAATTCCTTTCTGTTGGTTATATGGAAGATTGTTTAAAACATGAAAAGCTTCCTCTCAAGAAGGAGCAAGAAAAAAGGACAACTTTAAATGCCTGCCTCTCTATGTCCTTCAAAATTTTAGTTTTTACTTTAATGAACGGTTTAGTCTGATCAGCATCAAAAAATTTACTCTTCTCTGATCAGAGATATATTCTATCCCTGATTTCTATATATTGATGAATGTATTTACCTAAACTCTCTCCCATTAACAATGAATAAACAAATCTATTAACTTCAGTTAGAGACGCAGGTATCTTTGACACAGACTGTTCTCATTTCCAGGATAATAAAAATAAATTATTTTACACTTGCATAAACAAAACATTTATTTTTTTCAACTTACATGCAAATAGCTACCATTACCACCTTCCCTGGTCCCTTGAAAAACATAGCTGCTGCACTGGAGCGTGGCTACATAAAGAAATAAGAGGTTATTAAAATAAAATAACCAAATCTTAACCTCATGAAGGACCTACCATACAAATTATTAAATAAAAACTCTGCATTGCCCTGTATTGCAAAAGTGAAGCTACAGTCCTTGAAGCCTACTAATTTACTACTGAATGCTCACCCAAACTGCAGTTGGGTCTGACACATTTCTACACATGGATGGCTATAAAAAGGATAAACAACGAACAAAGCCTCCAGCAGGGGCCACTGCAACCATAAGGACAGGAGCCAGCTGTGCAGCAGAAAGGTTAAGAAACCATTCTACCATAGCAGAGCACCTGGATCTAGGGAATGGGTCTGCTTAAGCAAAGAGGAAGGGCCAGGAGGGCATACAGCAAAGTGTTCATGTTTTGGGGTTTTTTCCTTAAGAAACCCATTTCGTTTGTTTAAATTAACAATATATTTACCATATATGTTTATAGGCTATAGATGAAATCACAAATACAGCTGCAATTTTGTTAATAAGAAGGCAACTGACTAAAAAAAAACATTACTGGTGGATTACACTGCCACAGTAGGAACCCATTTAAACTGGCATCATAACATTTACCACTGCATTACAATCAGAGATAGATCTGGTATATTACAGTGCAAATAAATCTTCCAATACTGTTCAGTTAGTTAAGCTTATGCAATTGTTTCACAACTTTTTCATTCAAAAGGTGTCATAGTACATCTCGTGGCATTTTTCCAGCCAAAAAACTTTAAAGCATCTCTTACCTTAGTATTTCCAAAGAACTCCTTGTATTCCCTCAACAGCCTTTGGTTTCTAAATAGATCTGCAATACAAAATTGTTATCATGAAAGCGTACTAGTAACCAGTAGTTTCAGGAACTGAAGTCTATTTTTTTTAATGCAGCAGTCAAATTCTAGTAAGAGCTACATGGACTACCCTTCTTTGTGAAAAACTCCTTTCCTGGTATTGTTAATCAGAAACACATATTGTTATATACTCATGCAAAATGCCAAATACGATCTGTTATGATCCTATACATCGTTGCCATTTCTACCAACAAAGGATGATACAAAGAGGGAAAAAATCAAAATACACTGCACCAAATCCAGACATTCTACTGCCCTCCTCCCGCCCCTTAACCACAAAGGACAGGGGGAAGGATGTTTCAGAGCAAGTCTGTTAACATCAGTATTTTTCCATCCACTAATGATGTTCAGTAACTTCAAAATAAACATTGGTATACTATAGTATCTAGAAGTTGTAGTGCTGGATTCCCCCCCTACAAAGTTATACAAAATACATTGTACACAATAATTTAAATAGATTAAAACAGCCAGTGGAGTACAAGGACAGTCTGTAAAAAAAAAAAGGGAGTTACCACTTCAAGTACACAATGTTTCAGCATGCTATTATGACTGAGCAGTATTTTTTTAAATCTCATTTTTTGGATTATGTCCAAGAATTACTCTGCTGGTCACTAAAAATTTTGAAGCTACTGACTGCACTCTCAGTACAAACACTTACAGGTACCTTAACAAGTGCCTGCAGCTCTAGCCTTTTTACTAGGAGGGTGTTCCAGTGGTACAACTGTTTCAAAAAAAATCAAAAGACCTCTAATTTTAAGGTGCACAATTGGAATAAGTACCTTGAAACAATATTGCCTCTCACATTATTGTGATTTTAACTGACGAGACAGATCAAAATCCATTACAAACTACTGATTTGACTGTACCTGTTACTGATAATACCAGCAAGGATGACAACAATAATTTTAAGCAAAAAGATGATTTGGGGGTGTTTCCCCCCCCCTTCTGAAGCACAAAGATAAGCTGAATTCATTTCAGAGGAAAAATAAATGAGTAATGGTATGGTATCAAGATTTGGATTGGTTTTAAGAGTTTTCAAAATTCTCAATAAAAAAATCCAAAACCAATGAAGATGTTAATTATAATCTAAAAATTGAAAGCCCCCCAAAAACCAAAGTATGACTCTAGATCTCAACTGAATGTATATTCTTGCTATATCACATAGATGATAAATTTTAAGATAGTAACAGACTATATCTGCATAGATAGTAATGTGTTACTCTAACACTATGCTATAAAACCTCATCAGTAATTGCTAATTCCAAATTTGTATGTTCTCAATGAATAACACACCATCTAGTGGATTTCTAACAATCATACTTCGTTGTTTACATTTGAAGTTATTTGAAAACTCCATACTCACTTTCTCTGTACTTGATCTCTGCCTCTTTACGTCGTTTTCTTTCTCTAGCAAGAGCCTCTGGACTACCCCAAACTTCAAGAGACCTACACAGAGTAAAGGTAACTTAACAATGGTTCTATTTATACAACTTCTTTTCAGTTTGGCTACATTACAAATGCCTTTCCTAAAAGCAGAACATCACATCATTCTTTCTGATAAGAAGCCATGCAGACTACTTTACAGAATAAAAAGCTAGGCAAGAGGGGGCTGAGGACAAGCACTTAATCTTTGGACACATGAAACATACTCTCCAATTTTATATACACCATGTAATTATTACAATAATGAGGATATAAAATGTGTTCAGATAAAAAAATTGAAAATATTATTGCACTTTCACATTGTAAACCTGACTTTTAAAGGTTTTTTTTTCTCTCTCTCTCTCTCATATAATCCATTTTAAATGATCCAAACATTTTCCTTCATAAAAATGTTCTTACTTTGCCTCTACATCCGATCTCAGGTACACAGTGAAAGTCTCAGTGTCATCATGGGGGCTTCGTCGTTTAATTTTCCTCAGCTGGTCTAAATCACTAAAGAAAGTGGACAAACAGTTTAGTGCAAGAAAAAGTTCATATTATTCTAATTTTACTTTTATGTCTGGGTGATCTTCGACAATTTTGATATTATTAATTTGCATTACAAAAAAACTGAAGTTGTTGACTTGAGCCAAAGAAAAAAGATACATAACATGAAGCAAGCTATCTCCAGGATGCTATTGAAAACCACTGTTTTCCACACTCAAAAGTCCAAATCATGTCCTCACACTACGAAACACTATACATGGAAGACAAAGTAATAAAACACTGAATAATACAACATCCAATGAATGACCTGCATGTAACTGATAATGTGCACAAGTGCTACACAAGAGGGTTGATGGCTTAACATCTCTAAATGGAAATCAGAAGTCACGTGACATGAAAAGTTAAGAAATTTAACCTCAAAACCTACACACCCAGCACAAGCTGCAAAAGGTTGGAGATAACAAAACTACTTGGGGGAACAGATAAATTTCCTGTGCTGAGCTACACATTAGGGCATCTGCAGTGAGAAGCATCAGGGATTTTTTTTTTTTTTTTTAAATACAACAAACCGTTTCATTTTTAGCCCAACCAATTATCTAGTCCCTTTTTCTTTTTTTTTTTCTTTTTTTTTTTTTTCTTTTTCCCTTTTGGTCAATCCAGGAAAACTTTAGCTAGTTATTTCTCTACACAGCAAGCCAGTTATGATAAAAATATGGCAGAGGACTAAGCATAATTTGTCACTGGATTTTCAGCAAAGACCAAGTCTGGTGACATACTTTATGTAAAAACTGGGGAGGAACAGTGACAACATAAAAAGTTATGAACAAAGCTGCTAAGCCTTTAGATTTAATATGGGCCACACACATAATATGCATGTAATCTGACAGACACCCCAACTATAGTGATACTCAGTAAGACCTGCTGGCAGGTATGGCACATAGTAAAAGGCAGTAAATAGGAATCAAGGAACAATAGTTAGGTTGCAATGAACCAGATTATATTTTATGCCAAATTACAGACCTCACGTAACATGTAGTTTCCACTGATCTTTTAGAGATGTTCACATGAAACCATCATGACCCCAAAATGCTGAAACAAGAGTTATTTGCCATTCCCCCCCATAACTAGCTGCTCTAGAGGTGGACTCCCCCCAACTAGATTTACGGTCATATAGGTACAATAAATTACTTTAAGAAGCAACTACGGAAACATGCAAACTAAGTGCAAGTTCCTAATTCACTGTAACACTAAGTAAACAAGAACTAACTTCAGCCACTTATGATTACGTATACCACAAAAGCATTTAGAAAAAGTTGCTGTGCAAAATCACTCTACAATCACAATTACTTTTGAAGCACATACGAACAAACAAATATTCACAATCTAAATTTCAACTCAAACCCATCATACCTGGATTTAAGACAAAACTCATTTATTGCTCTGACTCCAGTGATGAAGTTATTCTGCGTGTATTTTGGTCCATAATCTCTTTTTTTAAGGACTGCTTTCACTTAAAAACAGAAATAGATAAGCAAGTCAAGTCACTCACGGACACTACAGCAGAAACTTCAAAAGCTAATTCAATCTAGTGTCATATCGTGATACCTCTAAGTGGAGATCTGAAAAACAATGCTTGTCAGTGAGATCGAAAACTTACAGTGAAGAGAAAGGAATGTTCTTCATTGTGGAAATGAGTAAGAAGAGAATGATTTACCTCCAGAAATGCTACTTGCTAAGTTGTCATTCAGGGCTCTCAAACATCCCACACACTTAACTGCCACTGTCAGCTACTTCTCCAACTTTGACATCAGAGATGGTGTTTGGCTACTAAGATAGCATTCAAATATGGCAACTTGGAAACCCTCGCTCTAGCAACTGAAATGGCAACATAGAGCTCCATTTCTTTTTTTCCAATACTTAATCATTCCACCTTCTAGAGATAAGATTTTTGCCTTTGCAGACCATAGAGAGAACTGAGACAGACTGTATATGTTGTTTTTCTCAACTATTACTTTCAAAATTAGCACACTTAATATTGGGCATTTATAACAATTAAAAATATATACTCTTTATGATGTTTTGTATGTCTAGAAGATGTACTCTTATCACATCAGATTTTCATGCACAAGGAAAAGAATACCACATGTATTGAGAAAAAGGATAAATGGAATTTTAAATTTATGCCATTATATCCTGCTTGTCTATACGTACATAACTTCATCTTATTTTCAAATGTAAGTCACTATACACTCACTTCCATTAAAAACGTTACGCTTATTGGAAGAAAAGTTACAACTGCTGAAGGATGTAATGTTAAAGAACACAACTGAAAACAAAAAGCTTAAATTCTGCAGGCGAGAAGACTTACAAACACACATGAACTTCCTGCGTATCACAGGATTGATATGATTTCTATAGTTAGTTCAGAACTTCTCCTTAAGTCACAGGATACTTACAGAAAGATACTGCATTTAAAGACTTTAAGAAAAAATTTCCCAGAGTTCTACATTGTCTTATTTATGAGTTTTGCAAGCTTAAAGGCAAAATATATTGCTTGACACTCAACAATGCACTAACACTACAGATATCAATATTTACCATAATAATCTGACTTCTGTCATCCAGTTTCAGCTTAAACAATTTAAGTACTTGAGTAATCACATTCATCCCACAATGCTCCTGAGCAAAGGTGACAAAAAAATTAGAGGTTTCCTAAAAACAGTCTATTATTTACTAAGGTTAGAACAGGATGAACATTTTTAAACAAGAAGAATGCTTCCCATCTTTTCTTATTTAAAACAGATATATATCCAAAGTGTATTAACCTTAGTAAAAAATAACTTGTGGATTTATCACTTACTAATCCATCTTTCAGAAACACAGGTAAATTTCACTAAAAGAGAATACTATAACCAATTGTACATTGCAGAATATCTCAACAATCCTACCCCTAGTTCAAATAACTGTATAAAATTGGCAATAAATGTGAAGAAAACAAAAATCAATTTGGTATTTCCAAGAGAAGGATGAAGTCAAACAAAAGATGATGTAAATAAAACACTTTAAATAGCACAAATTTTTAAGATTAGTGATCCTTTAAAAATGTTATTGTCTTAGTAATACTTGGATCAGTAAGTTTTTAAGTCACAGCAGTATCTGAAGACTAGAATTCCACTTTCTAGACGCTATCAACTTCTTTAATATTAATACTCTTGCTTGCACTTCTATAATCTACAGAGGCAAAACTCGCTTCTCACTGAAACATATATCTATTTTTACAATTATTTCACAGTCTATCTAATTTCTCCTACCTTGTATGTTGCTCCTGCATGCATACACGAAGTGACAACAGACCCAAAGAAATTGACATAAAGGATGTACACAAAAGTGTACAGAAAATATACATAGACACTGATCTCACCTTATTACTAACAAGTATTATGATTTGATGTTTCTTTAAGTTTGGGGAAAGACAGGAAAGAATTTTGATACAGTTTATAGCCTGCTGAGTCACTTTCACTCCAGAGACTTTTTTTTTTTTTTTTGGATGCAGTTTAAAGAGAAATGGCAATTTCTGTTTTGATAAAGTTCTTTTCATACATAGAAGGCTAGGACTGATCAAAAGCACAGGAGTTTTTAATAGCATAATTCTCACAATAACATAATAGAAACTATCGGAGTGAAGATGGAGTGAAATCAAGTCATGATAAATTAAAAACATGAAAGAAAGTTATGCTCTTATATTATCCACTTACTTTTTAAACAATGTAACTAAAGACAAAAGCATGTATTTACTTGTATTGAGTTTGTGTGGCAACATTTTGGTAGTGGGGGGGCTAGAGGGGTGGCTTCTGTGAGAAGCTGCTAGAAGTTTCCCCTGTGTCCGACAGAGCCAATGCCAGCTGGCTCCAAGACCCGCCGCTGGCCAAGGCCGAGCCCATCAGCGATGGTGGCAGCGCCTCTGGGATAATATCTAAGGTGAAAAAAAAAAACCTGTGCAACTGCAGCCGGAGAGAGGAGTGAGAAGATGTGAGAGGTACAACTCCGCAGACACCAAGGTCAGTGAAGAAGGAGGGGGAGGAGGTGCTCCAAGATTTGGAGCAGAGATTGCCCTGCAGCCCGTGGGGAAGACCATGGTGAGGCAGGCTGTCCCCCTGCAGCCCATGGAGGACCCCACGCCAGAGCAGGTGGATGCCCGAAGGAGGCTGTGACCCCGTGGGAAGCCCACACTGAAGCAGGCTCCTGGCAGGACCTGTGGCCCCGTGGAGAGAGAGGAGCCCACGCTGGAGCAGGTTTGCTGGCAGGACTTGTGACCCCACAGGGGACCCACGCTGGAGCAGTCTGTTCCTGAAGAACTGCACCCCATGGAAGGGACCCACGCTGGAGCAGTTCGTGAAGAACTGCAGCCCGTGGGAAGGACTCACGTTGGAGAAGTTCGTGGAGGACTGTCTCCTGTGGGAGGGACCCCACGCTGGAACAGGGGAAGAGTGTGAGGAGTCCTCGCCCTGAGGAGGAAGGAGCGGCAGAAACAACGTGGGATGAACTGACCGAAACCCTCATTCCCCACCGCCCTGCACCACTCAGCGGGGGGGAGGAGGTAGAGAAAAATTGGGAGTAAAGTTGAGCCAGGAAGAAGGGGGGATGGGGGGAAGGTGTTTTTAAGATTTGGGTTTTATTTCTTATTACCCTACTCTGATTTGATTGGTAATAAATTAAACTAATTTTCCCCGAGTCTATTTTGCCCGTGACAGCAATTGCTGAGTGATCTCCCTGTCCTTATCTCAACCCACGAGCCTTTCGCTATATTTTTTCTCTCCCCTGTTTAGTTGAGGAGGGGGAGTGATAGAGCGACTTTGGTGGGCACCCGGCGTCCAGCCAGGGTCAGCCCACCACATTACTACAGGCACAAATGGGAACATTACAGGACTCAGATTAGGCAGTTCATGCGGTTAAAATATATTTAGAAGCAACACTGATTAGATTAACTCAGCAATAAGAAGGAACAGAGGAAGACGTAGAACAAGGAACAGGGGAAGATCAAGTATTCAGCTTAGCCACATTAAGTCTGAGATGGTGAATGGACATGCTTAAAAACATGCAAGGAGGACAGACTGTGATAACAGATGAGAAAACAAATTAGTCTTTTCCTGACAAACTCATCAGCTTCAATGAAACAATTAAAAACAGACACAGAAGAATGAGTAATTAGAAGGAATACTGCTATATTTGATTTTTCAGGAGTCATTTTCAAACAACTGAGTACCAAACAAAGCTGACACACAAGTGTGTTTTAAAATGTTATTCACATAACTTGTTACACAATTGAAGAGGAACCACAGTTTCCTTACACATCTCTCTTTTGACTACTAGCAGACAGCAGTAATGTTTCAATACAGGAAGTATTTCTTTACCTTTTACTTGGATTGGCTCTTTAAGGAAAGACTGCTTTTGACCTGCATTGGTCGTATCTTGTCCTGTAAAATAAAAATAAATCTCACTGAAAATATGGAAGTACCTACTTTTCTTTTTAGTAAAGAGTTTGGTTGACATAACAAAATAAGAATATATCGTAATATTGCTTTCCAACCTGACAATTACAAAACATTTTTGCTAGATTTCCAACATTTAAAACTGCCAAAATCAAAGACAGAAATAGTAAAAAGATAAGTAACAAAAGACGACATTTAATATAGCATTGATCAATAAACTCCTAGCAGCTTGCAGAAGAGCACCAACTTGCAACATACTTCAGAAAGTATCCTGAATTTTTAAAAAATATTTTAACAGTGTACTTATAGTTTGGGGCAAGTTTTGTGCAACATTTTAGATTAGTAAATATAATGAATTCTATATCGTTTATGGCTGCTGATCACCCGAGTCTCATAGAGCTTTCAAGCTGTAATTCAATTTCAAGGGACTGAAGCTTTTTCACTCACAAAAAGCTCTCTCCTTAAAATACAGCATATTTATACTAAAATCCACAGCTCTTGTATCACAAGCTGGAGTTAGAATGAAAATAAAGTATTTTAGTTGGTTTTGAAATTTGAGGATATGATTCAATAAAAAGCCAATAAAATATAATTTACAGTGCTGTTAAGTGAATCTTAATATTTGGAAAATAATAAATTCCAGTAATTTCAGTGAGATTTCTACTCAGAAATCAGAAGTACTACTTGAAAATACAAACAAATATTGCATCCTTATCTCCTACATCTCGACACAGCTTTCAGAACAAAAACCTTATAACACGTCGAACCAACATACCCACTCTTCTGTGCCCTAACACTAACATTGGAGGTTTGCCACACATCCACACTCATTAACAAAATTAAAACTGACCTTATTGAAAGTGATACATAAAAAAAAAAATTGAAGATTTTTCAAGCAGGTTTGTGTTAATGAGATACTCCTAGCTTAACATGCTACTCGAATTACTCAAAGGTCAGACATTCTTGAAGCTTGGACTACATAACTATCTTTCCATCAGGCAATTAGTTATTGCCCTAACAGCAACAGAGGACTAAGGCTAATAACAATCCAAGTATACCTTCTTGGAAAAATAACACTTACAAATTTATGAAACTGACCTTATTACACAACAAATATGGCTGGACCATAAACAACTAGCGTTTCTAAAAAAGTCATCCCTTTCAGTTACTGTTTGACTTTAAAACAAAAGCAAAAAACCCTTTGCTGTTCCTTTCCTTTCTTTTCTTACCTGGTTTAAAACACCAGGCAGCCGATCTACCAATATTCATGATAAAAAACGTCAGCTAAGACTGCTTAGCAAAAACTGAGTAGTAGCTTCTTTTCAGAAACTGCATGCAACCATTTATGTCATTAAAAGAAATAACACCAACACTGTTTAACAGAAGATTGGGACATAAGATTTCAGAGGGGGAAAAAAAAGGCACAAAAATATCAAGATTTATATCTGTGTACAGAGACCTATGCACAGAGATCTATGTACATCAAGTACCCTTTTAAAGTTTACTACCTCAGCCTAGAGACTGGACAAAATCACAGTGTATCAGCAAGGAAAAAAAAAAAATACAGAATACTTCAATTCACAATTACTGTTTTTCAGACAAGCACAGGTTGATATGATAGAACTTTCAAGATGAATACATTAATATTTTCAATATCACATTAACAGGAAAAGCATTTCCCAAGTTTACTGACAAAGAAAGGGAGGTCCAAAAGACATCCATTATTTGCTAAATATTTAAGTTACTGGAAAAGTATGGCAATCTTTACAAGTAGTATGTAACCTTTCCAGAATTCTATCAAAATATCATGGTTTTTTAAATAAACAGTAGTAATATATCCATAATGCATAAGAACATTTTACCCACTAGGCCCCAGAAAACATCCCCTATATGAAGTGCGCATATAACAACACGGATTCCCAAATAAACTTCAAAGCGATTGTTCATCTATGCACAATTATCTCTAGGCTGCAGTTTCATGTACACTTGCATACATCAGCCTCCACTCTCAACAAAAGGTAAGTCTCATGGTGCCCATGTGGCGCAGTTCCACTCAAGGCTTACTATGACTCAAGGCTGTGCTGCCAAAAAGGACAGCATCTCTCCTTCAGCCATTTTAGAGACAGTGAGCGGGATCAGCTTACTGATCCATCCTACCTCTACCCTAGTTCTGCAAAACAAGAAAGCAATTAATTTTTCACAAAACAGGCCTAAACATCATTAATGCCAGCACAAGAGAGGGAAAAATCAGATGGGGTGGGAGAAGGTGGGAACATCCCTTCTGATGACAGTCAACAATTACATAAACTTAAGGCAATCACGAAAGCAATAGTGTTAGACTATTTTCACGTCTGATTTTTAACACCAGTAACTGCACATTAAGAACCCAGAAAATACCAACAACTACAACTGCCGCTACAGTCTTTCACTGTATTCAAGCACACATTCTTCTGCAAGAATCTCGCCCTCTAGCAACCATCTTCAGCTCAAGACTTTCCAAGAAATATAAACAGTCTTAAGTATTATCCTCTTCTAAAATCCAATCACAGGCTTAAGAAATAATACCTAATTGTTACACTCAGAACAACATTTAAGATCCACTTTTGTACTTCCAAACATCAGAAAAGTAATACTCTTAGCTGGCTATAGTTACTAACTTTTAAAGACTGCTGCAAGCCTCAGGAATTTACAAGTTAAGAAAGAAAGAATGAATACCTGCTAACCTAACAATGAAGAGAAGGAAATTTTCTTTAGTAGACCACTTAGTTTTAGACAAAAGCACACAGAAAGAGAGCTTTCATTTTAAAAAGCATTTGTTATCTCTTAAGCACAGTAGTCTTCCAAACATGGATCTGTGCAGTCCCACACTTAATAAGCAGAAAAAATAGAGGATGCTACGATGGAGCAAGGATAAGACAGTTCTGAATTTCACAAGCACCTAACTAGCACAAGATTGACAATCAAATTGACCAGCAAAGAGGGTCATGTTATGTCCATTAGATCATGTGTTTAATGTGAATGCTGCAGTTCTGACAACTGTCAGATTAGAAAGCTCTAGCAGATGAAACAGCTCAACCTTCTTTACCACTCATCTATAGCCTGACCTGGAGAAGTCACAGTGCTCAGTATTCACGCTCATTCAATCTTTATGACTAGTTCATTTCACACAACAAACCCGAAATACTACAAAAAGAATTCAAATAAGGAAGCAAAGTGGTGAAAGACAAGTAATACATTCCATTTCTTATCCCTTACATTACCTAATCCCTTCTGACATCCACATTTTATCATCACCACTTTAAATTTGATTACACTAAACTTAAATCCTTTAAATACCGGAATTACAAAGAAATAAATTTCAGCATTCCTCCCTGCTTATGCATTTGAAATTTATATATAGATGCCCACAAGCAACAAATACTAAGAATTCTGCAACTGTAATATCACACATTTGAAAAAAAAAGTTATCAATTGTTAAATACGTAAAGTTTTTACATTTATATAAATACTTTTTATTTTAGCTTACTACTACCTGTTCCAACTTTATGCAGGGTTTCTTCGGGGGTTGATCCATTTGTATCTTCTGATCCAAGATCTTTTTTCTGACCATTGGAGGTATAAACTCTCACTTGACTCACCAACTGCACAGGCAGACGATTGCATGGTAGAATATAAGACAGACTCCCACTTTTCATTGAAGCTTGCCATCCTAACAGGGGGAGGAAAAAAAGATGTTTCAGGCAACCATTTTGGAAGGAAAAAGAAGGGAAAGTGGTCCAGCTATACCAGCATAAGTTATGGAAAGTCAGCTTTTAAGTACTTATCTGTGCTTATTTTACCCATGTTTAGGAATTACAAAATGGGAGTACACAGCATGCTTTCACTGCCTCCCTTCAAACATCCACTTTTAAACTTCATTCTAATGTTATGGGTTTTTCCCATACAATCCGATATGTACTTTTTCCAAAGACCTCTAGATGATCTTAGAGGGTGTCCTGGTTTCAGCTGGGACAGAGTTAACTCTCTTAGTAGCTGGTACAGTGCTGGGTTTTGGATTTAGTGTGAGAATAATGTTGATAACACACTGATGTTTTAGTTGTTGCTAAGTAGTGCTTATCTTAAGCCAAGGACTTTTCAGTTTCCCATGCTCTGCCAGCAAGCAGGTGTGCAAGAAGCTGGGAGGGAGCATAGCCGGGGCAGCTGACCTGAACTAGCCAAAGGGGTATTCCATACCATGGAAGGCATGCCCAGTATATAAACAGGGGGGAATTGGCCAGGAGGGGCGGATCGCGGCTCTGGCATCGGTCAGCGGGTGGTGAGCAATTGCGCTGTGCATCACTGGGGTTTTCCCCCCCCCCCCTTTTTTTTTTGCTATATTCCTTTTCATTACTATTATTATTATATTTCATTATTATATTGTTAGTATTATATTTTACTTTAGTTATTAAACTGTTCCTAAGTATTATATTTTACTTTAGTTATTAAACTGGTCTTATCTCAACCCACGAGTTCTGCCTTCTTTCCCGATTCTCCTCCCCATCCCACCGGGGGGGGGGGCAGTGAGGGAGCAGCTGTGCAGTGGTTGGCTGCTGACTGGGGTTAAACCATGACTGTCCAGTTAAAAAAAAAAAAGAAAAAGAAAAAAGATACAAAGCTATTTGATAAGATTCGCTTACTGATACATTAAGTCCCATTCTAGTCACACTGCCTCAAAATCTTTAAAAAACAAGTATCGATAAAAGAACAAATACAGACCACTACAAAACTATTAGCCAGCGTTGCCATTTCATTTCACTCTGTGTACACTCTGTACAAACCACAGCTTACCAATCGAGAAAAATTGATCTGTGTGCATTACAATTAAGAGCAACTTGCTACAGAAATTACATAGAACACACAACATTGTATAAAACATTTTATACAGAAGAATCTTAAATTTTGCAACATTTACAACAGCCAAATTACAAGATAAATATGTAAAAAGCCTATTGAGAAATCACCCTGGGTAGGCAATCTACAATTTCAAAAGACTAACCAAAAGTAGAGTTGTATGCAGTACAGGCCAACCTGTATTAGCAACCACTTTCTTTTAGGCAGCACAAACACTTCTGTAGAGAGGGTATATAACTCCTCCAACCAGAAATGCAACAGGCAAACTGGCTGCTTTGGAAAGCACTCATTAAAAGAAAAAATAAATCTAAAAAAAAAAAAAAAAATTAAGCAGTGCTGGTAAATGAAGTCATCACAAAGCATGACTAATCATATATGAATAATGCACCTCTCACAAAATAACAATATTTTATAAAACTGTTTATTCCATAAAAGTCTCCACAGCTTTCCTTTTATTTTAGTCCTCTACAGTACCGAAGCATCTGCACGTGTGCATGCACTGATCTGAACGTTACAGAAGAACAATTTCACCAAAAAAAGTCAGATAAGCTCTGACTGACTATTAGTTGTTGCTAATGTGACAAAAGCCCAGAAAAATCAACTCAACACAGCCCAGTGAACTTACTGATTACGACTCATAAAACACTACAATAAATATATGGCACAAGATAAGCTGCGTTGTTTTGTAAGCTTTGGTGATACTGGAGCAGTTGAAAAAGGGAAACTTAATCAGCATGTTTAGAAAACATTTTTTCTACTAATCTATACATACACAAGAAACCGCTAAAGAAAAAGGGTATTTGCTGCAATTCAACCGTAAGTGATTACATGAAGCGGGACAAAACTAGTCAGAATTTAAATTTCATGGGATCTATGTCCTAAAGGAAACGCCAGGGCTCACTCCTCAGACCAACACAAATCCTGTAAGACCGCGCTTCATTTTATGTAATTACTGCAAACTTCAATCCCAACACAAGCATGACGTATCAGTTCTACGTAAGACTTGGGCTGACAGGGCAGGAGGCCTACAAAGGGCGTGTGAAAGTACCCGCGACAAGGTATTACGCTCGCCAGGATCCGCCTCGCCAACCGAGGCAGTTATGACTTAAACATTTTCCTTCTTTTTGAAGTCGATACTCAGAAGGCAGCCTTGCGCTCTCCGGCGGCTCCCGGCCCGGAGATGCCCCACAGCCGGGGGCAGTGTCATCGCCTCAAGAGGAATCCCCTCCCGCCCCTGCTGGCGCCCGAGGCCGGCTGCCACCAGCCGCCTGCGAGCGATGGCACTCGGCTTTCCCCACGCGAGCACGCAACTTGATTACAGCTTCCTACAAGACTCGGCCGGGGGAAGCGGCGGTCCGCCGGCCTGGCCTGGCCTGGCCTGGCCTGGCCCGGCCCTGCCCGCCCGGGGGGGTTCCCGGCAGCCCGCCGGCGCAATGCAGCGGGCTGGGCCCCGAGGGACTCACCGTGGCAGGCGCGGGGGTGCGGCGCCGCCTGGCACCCCAGGTACAGGCGGTAGAGGCCACGGCAGCCCCGCCGCTGGGCGGCCAAGGCCGGCATCATGGCGGCGACGGAACGCGGAGCCCGGCCGCTCCCCGCCGCACGGCGAGCGGGCGGCGATTCGCATCAGAGAAGCCCGGCGCGGCTGCGGCGCGGCCCCCGCTGAGCCCCGGCCGGCAGCGGTAGCCGGGAGGCCGGCGGTGGGCGGTGCCGCGGCACCCGGATGTGCGCAGGGACCTCGGGGCTGCCGGGCGGGCGCGACGCCCAGCGGCCGCCGCTGACTCACCCGCGCCTCTCGCTGCGCCTGCGCGGAGCGGCCGCCAGCGCGCGCCGCGGCGGCGTCTCTTTCGCTTCACCTCAGCTGAGCTCGGTGCCCGCGGCGGTGCTGGCGGGCCGGGAGCCGTGTCCGACCCCGGGCGGGACGGCTCCGTGCCGGGCTAGCGTTTAAAACCAGCTCGGCCCTAACCGCCCCCCGCCTCGCCTGCAGCGAGGCCGCATCTGAGGTATGCGTCGGGAGCGCCTCGTGCTCAGGAACTGCTCATTTACTGCTTGTAATAAAGAGAGAATATATATATTCTCTGTGTATAACATATACATGTATATAAATGTGTTAGCACAGAGAAAAACGTAAAAAGACATAGTTTTATAGCTAGTAACAATATTAAAACACATAAGCTGAATCTGTTTGTAAGATTTTTATGTGAAAATGCTGTCCCCTACCCTTAGGTCTCCCCTAAAACGTGCTTCCCGGATCAGTGCTGATAAAATCTAATAAAAAAAACTTACTTTCTCCAGAGAGTGCCCTGCAGATGATCCTGCTGTCAGAGGCTTGTGATGTCTTCTTGTACCCATCCCAGCCCTGCTGTGACACCCCTTCTGCTCTCTTCACCTACAGCCTGGCTCAGGACCATGCATGTATGTAATTAGTCCCACTGGCATCAGTGTACACACTTTTTTTAATTAAAAAAAAAAAAGCAATTTGGCAATTGTAAGTTTTTCCGGTATAACTTTGATATTAGTTTACGTGACTGACAAACTGCCTCTGGCTTCCTTGCCTTCATTTGCACACTGTGAGGAACATGGGAGCTCACCAGAAGTTAGCTTGGCAGGGAATTTGGATAATTAATGTATCTGATAATCCACAAAGCATTTGATCACTGAGGAGAATTATTACAGTGCCTGTCTTTAACATACCCAATTAGATTTTGAACAAGGTTTGCTGGCACGTAACTTCTTTACCAGCCAGCTAGTCATTAGCATTGCCAATACAAGTTTTCGTAGAAGCCCGATGGAGGCAGATTGAAGTAAAATACTTGCATAGAATAATTAACACCTGTCTTCCCAATAGTCCAATCGCAGCCATACCAGGTGAATCAGGAGTATTGCAACAGATGCTGTATCATTAAGTAACAGATGTACAGCAATGAAGTTAAATACTAAATTCACTGCAAGTTGTAAAGTAGCAAAGGTGGAGTCAATTCACCAATTTTAGTTGGAGTCTAACATGCAGCTGATGTATGTTCTGCTGTCTGCTTCTAATTTTGGCAAGAGCTTAACCGTAAAAAAAAAAGAAGAAACATGAGGTGAACAGTTCCCTTTCTTTTCCCCACATAACGTTATTTGAAAGAATATAGGCAGAAATTCTGGAAACATTTGTAATTCTTGAAGAGTCTCTGCTATACTCTAGAAGAGATGCTAACTGTTGGATTACTTCTAAAAATATTTTTCTTTAGGTTTATCATTTCCTATCCAAAACCAAATGGAATTACTCAACTATTTCATACTCTTTTATCCAGCTGAATAACTGAATTTGCCTTGTCTGGTTTTGTTGTTGTAAATATGAAACAGGAAGGAAAATAATAAAGCTGGAATACCATAGACAGATTAATAGATACTACCAGTGTGGCAGTCAACCAGGATTTACATGATCAAGGGCTCTGCATGAACCTTTCTGTTGCTAAAAACTGAAACCTGAGGAAGGAGACAAAGAACAAGCAAAAGAGAATCAGTAACAGCCTATTCACCATGGGATAGCCAAGTACATAAAGCAACTGATAATGAATTACCATGCCTCATGGCATGTAGCTGCAGCATCCTAAGACAAAAATCTCAAATCCTCATTTAGGAGCATCACAACCATTAGTTATCAATCACTAGCAATGAATGGAGAAACACCCTAAATGACAGGGAACTGTTTATTTACTTCAGTGCATCCAAACTGTATTAAACAAATTTTTGCCTATGGCAAAGACTACTATATATAGCCATAGTGAATAGGTGAGATCTTGTTTCTCATTGAGTGGCAACATTTTTATTCAATATAGTTGGAATTGCATCCTAAGGTTTAATTTTGAATAATGGTTATTCAATAGCTATTTTAAGCCCATATTTCATTAAATCAGGACAGTTTAAAGAAAAAAAATTTAAAAATCTCATTCACATTCAAGTTGCTAAACTCTGACCTGATTTAAAAAAAAAAATATTATTTATATATGCCATGCTTGTACGGGGGCTTCTGTACCATCTGAACCTCTGGCTAGGGGACAGAGGTTGCTCATATACCTATCGCGTGAAGATCGTGATATATTGCTCATAAGAAGAGCGAGGCTGGCTACCATATTGGCATCATTTCCTCAGGCATCCTTCTGCAAAAACTCTAGAACCTTGTTGTATAAAGCATATTACCTTGCCAACAAAACTTAGAGGGTTAAGTTGCTTTACCGGGTCTTCAGGAAGCACAGAGGCTGTATGGGTACAACCTTTTAAGATTTAGAACCTGCTTTATGGAGACACTTGAAAAGTTTCTTGATCTGTAAGTAGTTTTAAGTAAAGACAGGTGACTGGATTGAAATACAAACCTTTGGAAACTTTTTTCCTTGTTCCTGTTTATTCAAAAGAAATAAGTAATTGACTGGATTACTCGAGCTACAACAGTAAATTATGATGGAATTCCCCAATGTTACTGCCTAGCAAAAAATCTGTGGTATGTAAAGGCTAATATACAGTGAAGGATTTTAGTGTTCCTTATATGAAAAAGGATGTAATATAAAGCCAATTTGAATATTTTTGAATCTGTAATTCATTAAAGATTTCAAGTTCATACAGTGGAGACTTGCAGCGTCCCCAGATCAGCGGCAAGAGCTGAGGTAATGACTTAATATAGTTTAAATTACTCTCTGGTATTCCCATAACATCCTGCCTTGTGTGTCTTTCATACAGCATAGCAAGGTTTTTAAAAGGGAAAGACTGTTTTGATTTTGTACCTTTTATGATCCTACACGTACATTGTTAACACCAAGCAAATACATACTGATAGTTCCAAAAAAAAAAAAGTATGAATACATGAAGCGTCCAGTGATCCCAAACAGCCTTTTTCACGTAAAATATTTAAATTAACAGAAAAAGAGAAATATTTCATGGCGGGCAGGTGCATGAGGGGAATGACTCTTCCGAATCACAAAATGGTGAATCTACAGAAGTCTGCATAACACCACTCTGAGTCACGTAGGTCTGTAAAGTTATTTCATGGTCACTGGGTCAAAGATCAACATAAACTAGAAGTAAGTATCTTTCATTTCCAGCACATGGATAAGTGTTTTCCATTATTCACATGCAGTTCATTCACCTGAACACCAGCAGAGTCATCTTCAGTTTCTTGAACTGCATGCAGCAGTGTTCAGCCAGCCCTTTTGACCCCAGCAGCAGCCAGGCAGCTAGTGACCTCCTGCTGCTGCTGCAGCAGCTTGCAGTCCTCCCACAGCACAGGCTGACAACCACATCCTTCCCTCGGGAACCCAGGTGGCACATGCCAGATCTTCTGGGAGGCTAAGCTGACATCAGTACTGCGGAACTGGTTGAAGTGGGAGTACAATAAAGCAGAGGGAGAGAATTCCAGAAGGGAGAAAGGGTTTCACAAGAGCAGACAACAACAGGAGACAGGACCGGTAAAGAAGGGAAGGAATATCAGGATAGGAGAAAGATGGGATAAATTTTGAGGGCTAGAGATTGACAGCAGACATACAGGTAGAGATATCATTTGGCCCTTTATTTAGTGCTCAAAAGACCTCAGGACACCACATGTTCTCCCCATGGTTTGGAAGCCCTCCATTGCCATGCGCACTTGGTACACACAGGAGAACTTGGCAGTAATGCAGCCCCCACGCCGGTCAGGCCCTGTATCCCTGACAGAGACTCATTAGGAGCGAGCGTAGAGCAGACGTTCCAGTTCTGTTTCATGGTAAGTGAGAACAATCAGGGGATTCGCTTAAAAAAACCCCAGTATGGCTCTGATTTAACATGCCAGTGCAGGCACTCCTTTTAGCTACCCAATACTCTGTTTTCCTAAAGGGAGGCATTACACTTTTAAAGAATTTGCTCTCCCACAAGGCAATGGAGAGTCACTTGCCTATCTCAATAAAAATCAGTGGGAGTTATACTGGGACATATGCAGCTACAATCAAATTAGGGAAAAGGAAAAGATTCGTACAACATATATCCAGAAACGTACGCTTCATGGTTATGCAGGAAAAAGATGAAAATATTACTTTTCCTGGATCAATAATCCCACACCCACACATGTAGGAAAGACTTCAGTTGTAAAGCAGCAACATCCTAAGCAAAAAGGAATCAGGATTCTGCTAATATAATTACCATGCTTTATGACTGCAAGGATTTGACAATAAATTCTCTCACAGACGATGGGGTCTTCTAGCTTCCCAACAATTACAGCAAACATTTGGGCTTGTGAGTAGTTACTTCTTTAAAGAAACCTTAACCATAAATCTGGTTTTCTTTTATCTCCTTTCTGCTGCATAAGGCAGATAGATACTTGCGAAGCCAAAGTACAATAAATCATGAAGAGACATTATTCTCCTGAGAAATTTAAAGGGAAAAAGACTCTCCTGTAGCCAATAGACACATAAGGAGCACATTAAATTACTAAAATGTTTTGCTTCATAGTTGCAAACCAGCCACTAGAGGTCAGTGGTTTGGAATAAAATTAGCACATGGAAGAAGAATTCCATTTCATTTCAAATGACCTATCATCAAATAAGATTTCCAGGCTTTGAGTAAGGAAAAAGAACTCTTAAGGTTGGCAGCACTTATCTTCATCTTAAAGCAGAAAGCTAGTTTAAAATTCTTAAAAACAACACTAGGTACATAATACATAACATATTGAAACAACTACTCTTATTCTCTACAGTAACATGCGGACATGCATAGGAACACAGGACAGGAGGAAGCTTCCTGTGTCATCAGGTCTAGTCTCCTGCTACTCCACCTGTCCTACAGTCTCTTACATGAACAAAGCAAGGACCAGCTTAAAAGCAGCTTGATTCTTTTGCTTGTAAGAAAAAAATTTGATTACAAGAATGTGAAATAAGCTTGACTAGTACTTTTGAAGTGTATAAAGGCAGGATATTAGAAGCCCCTATGCAGTGCAATAATCTTTTCTAAAAAACTATTTCCCTTACAAATGTGTAACACTCTACAAAGAGAGAAGGCTGGCAGAGGGCAGGAAGAGGCTTTTTAATCATAAGGAGCAAAGCATATTAACATATCCAAACAGCAAAAAAACCTCAAAATATTACATGTTTTATTGTGTCATTTATCTGCTGCTCTAAGTATACATACACACCATCAATCCATAGCACATACACATTGACGCAACCAAATGTCTTGCTTACCTCTGCCCCAGAGTGATGTTAAAAAAATCTGAATTAAAAATGTGAATAGAACCACTGGATGCTCAACCACACGCTGAACTAATGCTTGATGCTATCACTGTAGTTTCTAAGGTTTCAATATTTCTCTGTATTATACAGTTATACAACTGATAAAATGCCAGTGGACACATGAGAATTCAGAAAGTCAACTTCAGATTTCCATCTGCCATTGCAAAAAAACTTGCTAATAATGGCTTTGATTTAAACTTTATCACTGAAAGGATTGACAATGATTTTTGTTGTGCTTTAG
Source organism: Gymnogyps californianus (assembly GCF_018139145.2). Taxonomy (NCBI): domain Eukaryota; kingdom Metazoa; phylum Chordata; class Aves; order Accipitriformes; family Cathartidae; genus Gymnogyps; species Gymnogyps californianus. Next base: position 27,270,092 of record NC_059474.1, on the reverse strand, counting down.
CCAGAACGTAACTGAAGTTGCTATAGCAGAAAGTATGTTGAAAGGGATTGTAATAGGCAAACATCTGCCATCTCAAAACACCGTTTGGTCAGATTTTCTAGATTAAAAAAATCAAATCAAAAAAAGTTAAAATGCTATGTTACAAATACCATGTTCTGTTATGTGTCTTCGCACACAGAAGCAAACATACAATCAGGACAAAACCCCTTGCAGTTGCACATATGATATCTTGCCCTAGATTGCCAATGTAAAAATGTAGCAAAGCAACATGGAAAGAAAAAAGCTTAAAAAAAAGCCAAGAACAATATAGACCATAGTAAGTGTTTATTTCTCTACTTTTCCACTACAGGAACTTCAAACATAATGGACAAGAACACATAATTCCACTGCAGCTGTTTTCCATTTTAAGTAAACCAAGATCAGCCTGTCAGCTCTTGTACAATGTGGCAGCATCTGAACATGCTATTCCAATAGTATTTTAATAGAGACTAAATTAGAAATAAATTACAGCTAGAAAACTTAAGTACTATCCAGAGGATACTGATAGCATAAAACCATGAATGGTGAATTGGGGTTTGTGAACGCAACAGAGCACCCAGTAGGATTTCCATACCTCTTTATATCACACAGAGCTGAACTCTTCTGCATTCTTTTTTCTCCCCATTCTTCTTTGTTCTTCTTCTATTACATTTCTACCTTTGTGAAAACTACAGTTGACATTGCTTTAACCCTTGCAGATAATCTAGCCCTGCACCTTTATAATTTCTGATTTTCAGCTTAATTTTCCTGTGAAATATCTCAACCAACTGATGTACCACGTTCATCCAGCATACTCTTGCTCTTCGCTTCGGCAAAGGTGCAGGAGTGAACATTCATAGGAACACACACAGCAAATGAAAATACCATGATTTGCACTTGTTCTCAAGGAAACCAGTTTCCTCACCCCAGGCAGGAGTCTGGACTGCTGCAACACTTCACTCACCTCACAAGCAAGATAACATGGTCAGGCACATGGAAACCAGGATAAAGGGAGATGAACTCAAATTAACCATTGCTTTCGTTTAAGAGCAAAGTCTTTCATGGCTCCTGTCCTGGTTTAGGCTGGGACAGAGTTAACTTTCTTAACCGGCTACGAAAAAGAAAGTTAACTCTGTCCCAGCCTAAACCAAGACAGCTCCTCAGAAAACAATCCACACTACTGCTTTTACGAAACCGCAGCTGTATGGTGGTAGCCAGCTGTGGTAGAATAAAGCCCATCTGGTTGGCACTGGGGTTGAACAGAAGTCAGCTATTTAACATGCCATCACAAATGAGCTAAGCCTAGCCCACAAGAAGAGGGTAACATAGAGTCACATTATTAACAACACTGGTTTACAATTTTGCTTACTAGTTGCAAAACAAATTATTATTATACTGATATGAATTCCAAGTAATCAAGTGCTAGCTATGACTCATTTTCAGTTCAGCAGTGGCACTTAGTGGGATGTAATCATAGTCACAAAGCAACCTGTTTTAAGATTAAAGGGACAGGACTCCTGCCAAAATACAGATGTACAGTCAACTTTCTCTATTAACACCTGCACTGAAAATATGGCAGTAAACTGAGCACGTAGGTAAATTTTTTCACAGGACTTGGTGTTACCTATGCCAGATGTAAAGCAGAAGAGCTCCACTGACTTAAAGACAGGAATCAGCTTTTTTTGGTTTTGATATACAGCTTAATCTTCCTTTTTCTCTAGAAAAAGCAAATGAGAAGCCACAGTAGCTCACTGCATCCTGCACTATTCTAAACACACAAAAAAACAAAAACAAAAAAACACAACACCCAACACGCACCTAGAACATTTAACATGGAAAGCTGTTGGTCAGTAACTCAAACTCAGAGATCTGAACTCAAACAACAAGTGCTGTTTTGCAACACAACATTGGTAATATTTTAAATCCAGAAAAAAAAACCCTATGCAATTTGATTTCAAGAACATCAATAAAACCATAGCTGTATCAATACAGAAAACAATTTAATTTGTTTCAAAATAAATATTTGACATACAAAGCACATACAGTGAAAAAGGGTCACAATAAATTACAAATGGAGATACTTGCTTGTTCACTGAGAAAAGCCCTTGATATTTCCAATTTCATACCATCAAATTTATCATTCTTGCTGATTTAAGCACAGCACTAAACAAATATGGATCCCAGTGCTTTCTTTCACAGGTACTGGCATGGATAATTTACTGCAGTGATCCAATTTGAAAATCAGTAGGGACCAGTAAATCGCTGCATAAAAGAAAGAGCGAATGAGGTGCTTTTTCCTTAGTGTCAGCAGTCTGTGATTATTATGTTTATTAGATTTTCTTGAAAGGGCTTCACATTTTCTCAAATATGCAGGAGAACTATTATTTCCCCTCTGAGCCCTTACATTAGCATTTTGTGCCTCAGTCCTTGAATACAAGTAAAAGATGAATTTTTCAATTCATTTTAGAAGTTTGTACCATCTGGATGGCACAGAACTAAGCAATGAAACTCCCTTACCTGCACGATATCTGCTATTATCAGAGCTAGCTTCTGCAGAAAAGTTAGTAAGTAATGCTAACATTTTATGAAAAAGATATTTTTGAATCCACATTTAAGATTAAATTCAATTACATTATCCATACTGATAATGCATCTTTGAAATAAAGAATTGCTTAAGGTTTATCCTTAAAAGGCGATTTAAAACAGCAAGGCCTGACTCTTCCTGTGATTTTAAGAAAATTATAGCACAATAAAAGTTACAGTACAAAGATACACTAACCAATTTCAGTATATATAGTTTAGCCACAAATACTTGCACTGCAGCAATTAAAAGTTATAGACAATTACAACAGATCAGCATACCCTACTAACATCTAGCATGTAAGTGCTTGCAATCTTATTCTGTTGTGTTATTTTTCCTCACCAGAAAGGACGATACCAGGGGCCACACCTAGCTCTTGCACGTGGGAATCAATTTTTGACACGACTTTAAAAAGAACATGCTGTTTTAGCTCAATGGTCTTTACTACCCTTAATCTGAGCACCGTGAGGTACAGTACTTTTTGAAACTGTTTAAGCAGCAGCTAGTATCGTTTTGGGAACAGGACCAAGAAGTCATATGTGGTGTAGAAACAAATCACAGTTCCCCTGCACGCTTGTCCAACTCTTTTCTATTTCCTGCTCTGCCAGAGCTCTTACATCGCCTTAGGCAAGTGGTCTTTCCTTCCATGCCTCAGTTCCTGTCTGTAAAATGAGCAAGAACTGTACTTCCTTAATTAATAAGGGATCTGTACAGCAAATGTTGCAATACCAGTGCCTAACAATAAAAAGGGCCAACACAGACTGTACAAAATAACCAGCTATGTTATTTGCTTGAACAGTACTATCACATATACAGTTAGCAGCTCAAAAACTATTGGAACAAACAGTGGCTCATGATTATAATATATTAAAAAATCCTTAAAACATCTAACTTAAAATATTAATGGATATTGCTCCCCTTGAACATCCCTCAAAGGAGGGAGCAAAACATAAAACTGACAGCACAAAAATGACAATAAAAGTATAAAATTAAAGACAATAAAGCAAAGTATGGATGCATTAGTGAATTACTTTGTGTGTAAGAAATCCCAACTGGCATTAGCTACTCCATACCTAGTGGGTCCTGATGCTTTATTTATCTACAGGTGAGAACAGACAAGTCTTAAGCTGGAGTACCACTTCTACAGCAAGCTTGTGTACAGCAGGGGGTAGATCTACCCACAGAATCTATGCAACAGCACTTTAACTTATGAAAGCTAAGATGACAAAAACAATCAGTGTGATTTATATCAGTGGAAACAATTACCACATTAGGTAGCCAACCTTTCCATAGGACAAAGACTCCTCTGCTTCATATTTGGGGTTGGCGGATATTTTATGGTCAGTTTCAAAATTTCTCTACTACCAGAGACTTCTGCTACAGCCTCTGCATCACGGCTAGCTGTTGACAGCCCAGCAGCATGAACAGACAGTTCTTTTCACCAGAAAAATCTCAAGCTATCAGGACACAACCAGCATTTCATGTCTTTAATTTAATCGTTAGTATAGAAACAGTCACAAACTGTGGTAAGGAAGCAGGCACAAGGACAGAATGTTTTTGCCAGTATTGAGGAAATTCGGTGTTATCACTCAGGCAGCCTAAAGGCTGCAGTAAAAATCAAAGTTGATGCAGAGTGCAGGTCAGTTGCCCTCTTTATTTTGCTTGGAAGTTATTCTTACCCCACTGTTCCATGTTTTCTTGGCACATCAGAGAGGCAAGTTTTACCAGGCCACAAGTAAAATCCAGGCCTCATTTGTCAAGCAACTCCTTGCAAAGCCAAGAATGTACTACTAGCCAGATCAAATCAAATCCCATTTATGAAACATCTTCCTCCTCTTCATGTATTTTTTAAGACTCAATAGAAAGAGTTAACAAGAAATTCAGTATCCATATATAAGCTTTACTTCATGGCACTGTCTTCCAACTCTCTACTTACTGAAATCTCATTCACTTACTCCTTTTAATCTTCCTCATCTATTCATAGAGTTGTATCTCAAGACTTAGCATCCTTCAGTTACAGCTGCAATACATCAGATCCAATTTAGACTCCTCTCTAATTTAATAACAGCATACAATTAAAGGAACAGTAGACTGCACCCATAACAGCAGTCTTAGACCACAAAAATTTGCTCAAAGTAACATGTTATTTTGTTTACAGTAATTACAAAAGTATTTGTCTTCCGCTCCCAGTATGGGGGACCAACTTAGATGACCAAATTAATTTTTAAATCACAGTGGTGCAAAGAGCTGAACAGAGTCTGATGACACCACTCGAAAAATATACCACGTAACATGAAAGACGGCCTAGAATAGTGCTGAAGAATTGAAATGGTAATAAGTAGGTCTAGATTCCTGCTCTGATTAGATACCATTGTTGCAGTGCTTATTCTTGGGTTAAATTTTGAAGGAAAGGGTCATAAATTTTTGCACTTTAGAAGGCAAAAATTCCCTATAAAATAATTTAGAAACGCACAAGACATTATGACCCAATTCAGAAGCAGCAGTGGGAATACAAGAACATGCACACATACACACAGGACAGCATTCTGCTCAACTTCCAGGTTCAAGCATCAGTATGTTCTGTTAGAGAGAAAATAAGCTTGAAGAGCCTAGCAAATTACATTTAACACTCCTTTTATTGCAGTAGAAATTTTAGTTTTTATAAAATCCTCACATTACAGGATATACATATAGTGAATCTTGTTGCAAGTCTTTAGCAGCTGTAGAGCATTACTGCATGCAGTTGCTTCTGCAGTGTGCAAGTGTTCTATAAATAGCTAATCATGTTCAGAGAGCAAGACAAGTAGTCAACGAATATCATATTCAATTACCAATTGGTTCATCAGTACCAAGAGGTTGAGCAAAAAATGAAATAATTTTATAAATACATGGCTCTGATCTAACAAACTAATACAACTGGAAAGTCTGAATGACATTCACATCACAAACAAGATAACTCAATAGTTACAGGAAAATACTTTGCTTCAAGACTGTTTTTGAAAGTGTTTCACATAAAGATTTCTCTGACCAAGGAAGAATAGTTAAGCACAGTGCTATAGAAGTTTACAAAAGGCCAATGAAATCCATTTAATTTTATGCAATTAGAATACTAACATTAACTACAGAAGATTAGGCAAATACTTTGCCTTGAATTTATGGAAAGAAGCTGTGTTCAGACAGACAATATTCTTTTGCCACTATCTACCTCTCAGCTGCTGGGTGAATGCATAATCAGCACTCAAATTAATATTCACTTCTGTAGTCATGACACTGGCTTCAGATCAGTCAGATGGATTTATGCCAAAAAATCCTACACCCATTTGTTTCAGAAGCTGCCTAAACAGGTGCAATCCTTTATGCAAATTTCCCATCACAATGAGAGTCTCAGAAACTGGAAGAACAATTTATATAGCTAGCTACAGATTAATTTTCTAAAAAGCTGACATGCTTGAATTACTGCAGTCTCACATTTGTGTAGACACAAGAACAAATCTGCAATGATTCTGCAAAAGTTACTTCATTTACATTGATTAGTTCACTTAAGAGATGGTTAAAAGTTTAAGCATTGCATCTTTGTCTGAAAAGCCTACAGGTCAGCAATTTGGCTTGGTAAAACATCTTGTTACAACAAGATAACCGCAGCTTTCCGTGATCAGAGTCTTGAGATTTCTTCTGACAACGTAATATAAGACTATGTCACAAGGTAGAAACTTGGAAGAGTTCTTTTTAAGTAATATTAATAAAAATAGCCTCTCCTTCAGAAAAGGTGTTAACTATGTCAGCTTGATAGATTTTAATGTTAAATTCAAAGTGGGCCATATTTTTACACTGAGTACAGTAATTTAGACAAAATGGTTCTACAGATACATTTAGTAAGCAGAAGAATACTGTCCAAAGTGTACTGCATAGGCGTACTGCATAGGCATGTGTACCAACTGCTATCCACTGGAGACATCTTACAGTAGCTATAGTTCCAACTAACATAAACCTACTGAGCACAGACTTCTTAAAGTTTTAATCAACCTCAAACAATCCTTGATTCCTAAAAAACCAATTCTGTATGACTGGGCATGTTTTGGATAGGATGCAGCTACTTCTTTTCACCAATTAGCAATACAGCACAGTATTTTTAAGTTTCCATGACTTGCTTTTGATATGCTAAATTTCATATTATCTCCAAAAAAAGCATATACACATTTTTATACAGCCTGGAATGAGATCAGTGTAAAACCAGGAATTTATAATCATCAGCAGAAGTGCCAGCTGCTCATAATGTTCACAAAACACAAGTGCCTGAAATTTGGCTATGCAACAGTTGGTGCCAATCTGCTTATAAAGGAAATGCTGCTGAGGCATAGTCTTCTTACAAAAACAGGGCATGAGGGCTTCATTATTAAGTGTTCAACAACAATCCTCAGCTCAGTGAAGAGAGTCCTGAAAAAAAATCAGATTTAAAGAGAGTTTTAAAATCCTACAGCATTTATCAGAAGTATCATCTAAATCTATCTTTTTCATTCACTACTTTTCTCAACACCCCACACACACTCTAGTTAGCAAGTTCTTTAGATCAACTCAGTGTTGCAGTATCTTGCAAGAGCTTCAGAATTCTTGTCCTTTAAACATTAACATTTTAATTAACTTTAGTTCAGCAGCTTCCAGCTGAGGACAGATAAAGACAGCAGAAAAATTCCACCTTCAAGCAAAAAACAATACACTATAGAAAAAGAAAGATTAATTCTTTATCAGAAAGAGTGTAAGGAGTTGGGAGGTAACCTTGTGTTTGCGCTGCTTCTTGCCAGAATGCAAGAACTCTGCACTCTAGAAGCGACTATTAGAAGACAGACATGACAAATAAAACCCACAACACCAGTTTCCCTTAAAACTACACAAAGGCCAGCAGAACATCTTGGATAAACTAGTTCTATTGAATGTTAGTTTTAGTATTGCACAACTTAAATTATTTTTAGATGCCAAAGTAGTAAAGCGCCTTTTTTTTTTTGTTAAAAAACCCAAACATGTACTAAGATGGAACAACTGATTTCTTACAAAATAGTAGGCGATTAAGTTTATGATTCTCAGACCTGCCTTTGCATACCATGGCAGCCAAAGCCACTTCCTTGGTAATTTAGCAAACCATTTTCTAATCAAGTAGTGATCAGACTGGAAAGTATGTTCGCAAAATCTTATGCTATGCAACGCTTGTCATAAGAAAATTCTGAGAAAGCACTGACCTGAGCAAATCCTCATAGAAATATTTATGGTTTTAAAGTTTAAAGCAATAGTACTGGCTTGACCAACTTTCAAACCAAATCAATAAGGCTCTATTTCCATTATAATTAACCTGACTTACAAATTTAAGTAAAGGAGGTAATGAACATGTTTAAGATCATCCACAGATTTTTTTTCTGTCAACATTACACAAGTTCAGAAGTGCCTGTTCATATATGGACTTAGCCTCAGATAGGCCTGGAATCTAAAAATAAGGATATCTTTCTGGTAAATGGTTGCAGAGCAATTAAAAGACTTTCTTCTCCCAAAGCGTAGCGATAATCACACAAGCATGTTCTGAAAGCTCCCATTCAAGGACGGTGGTGCATTTCAGAAAAGTTCAGTTACATGAAATAAATGTAACCTTGAACCAGCTGGGGTTTTTTTTTTAGCATCCAGGTGTATTCCACATTCTCTAATTACCATTTGCAGATTTAGTATTATGAGTTATACATTCATTTTAGAATGAAAAATTTCTGAATGCCTAAACACTATGCAGTTAAACACTAACTTCCGAAATCAATTTAGTGCTTACCGACAGTATGGATTTCGCCGAGAGGAGTAGCGTAATGTAAGAAATCTATAGTAAATGAACGGCTGGAGCAGACTCCCTTGCCCACTGAAAGAGAATAGAGAAGTAGAGCTTAATACTGACCAAAAAAAAAAATCAGGACTTTTCCTAATAAAAGTAAGCAAACTACTTAGGCTCAAAAAAAGCTAGATTGGGGTCACATTAGTTCAGATAATCTAGATCTGACAAGAAAGAGTACATAACCATACACTTACGAAAGCAGAAACTTACATTATACAATAAAACTGCTCAATGAAGCAGTTAAAGAAGTGCTGTTCTTGTATTGATTTTATATTTATGAAGTTTTTTATATGCCTCATTTCTGGTGGTGGGCAAAGAATCAGAGAAGTGATGGTGGACGCCTGTTCAGTATTAAGAAAAAGCTTGCTGGTCAAGCACATAAATTGGCTGACATAAATAGTCCAGTTACAGCGAACTTTTTCAGTTCCAATCGTAGCACTTTGACTATCTGGACCGTATTCCTAGTATCTTTTGCAAAACTTCTCAGAATGCACTGGCGACTATTATAGATGTATTGAGATACTAACGCCAAGCTGATATCTGACTATTTCAGTTACAATGAAATCAGGTTTCGATACTTTACAAAGCTGCTGTTTCACATGACTGTGCTGTAAAATAGTGAAGAGATAGCATACAAACGATACATAGCAAAGCACAGAAATACCATGAGTTTAATTTTAATGACTGAAGCTTCTTCATATAGCACAATATTAAAAAGCTCTGTTGGAAGCTGAACGTGACAGTTCCAGTAACTAGAGCTCCTTCAAATATGAGCAATATCTTTACCCAGAAGAAAAAATATAAAGTGAAAAAAGGAAACTGAGCTACATACAGGAGAGGGAAAAGAGGAAATCTTGCACCTGTACAGTATTTACAAGCAATTTAATATGCTAAAAGAGTTTAAAGAACAAATTCTCACAAGAGCTGCATTTAACCATTATACAATTTAAAATTTGGTATATGATCTTTTATAAGCTTCGGTATCTACTAGATGACGTATCAAGTAGCGACACTTCACATACTAAATTCTCCATAGAGAGGAAAAAAAAAGTTCTCCTAAAGAGAAGTTTAAAGCACTTGAAAGTTTCAGATACTGGACAGAGTGTATCTGTCATTTGGCAAGTGGCCTTAAATGAAATGGAATCCTTCAGGGCTGAAGCATTGAAGTGTTCAGCTGACGTATCAAAAGATAAAGACAAATTATGCATTCTATGAACTTCCAAACAGATAAAGCCTCCCTTCTGCTGCCTGTGAGACCACTCAAGACAAATGCTCTCACTGTGCTATGACTTGTATAGAACAAAGGGCATTATTCTCCCTCCAAATATTAAAAGGCAATGACCCAAACTTCAGTGACTGGCAGGTCATTATGCCTATATGACTTCAGTAGGATTCCACCATGCATATGCTCAGATCCCTAAAATGAATTCAACAGGCTGCACAGCAGGCAAAACCAAATGGAATCAAAAAAAGAAACAAGGGTCACTGGTCAGAAGTAACACAGGAGAGGACATAACCTACTCAGACTTGCACGCTTTTAGCACAATGAAATTTCATGCCACTTAAATTTCTGGAATCTAACAGTCAAAAATAAGAGTTCACTTTCAGTGAAGCTGAAGATCTTAATATTCTATTACATTGACCAAAATTAAACTTACTGAACAGTGTAGGAGAACACAAGTTACAGGCCTGAAAATCTTGGATTTGACCCAACAGTGTCAACCCATGCTATGAAAGGGAAGGGGTTTTTGGTGCTCAGTTATATCACAGTGAATGCTTTTTGATTTCATAATACACCAACTTCAGAAGCCTAGGAATCAAATAAATTCAACTCTAAGTTCAAGCCTTGGTCACCCAGAACCATACAAATGGAGATCTGTGACCCACAGAGAACTCAATTGCAAAAAGTAATCTTGTGTAGAAAGTTTCTAATTCTGAAAATACTTATTGTAATTCTTACCTGAAGAGCATAAAAACTGTAGCTGGCATCAGGAAAATTTCATTGCAAGCAATGAATTTTAGAATATTCTGTTGATTAGCATTCAGTTTCTCTAAAAGATTTCTCAGAAAGGGCAGACTGTTTGAACTTCGTGCCTTTAAAGAAGAAAAAAGATTGCCAGAAAACATACAAGTTACACCTATCTTCTCTAGCACAAAGAAATCAAAATACTAACAATTACCATTCATAACTCATTTCAGCATTTTAAGACTAGATCCTTTAAAGGTATGAAGATTAGTATCCCAAAGAAAACTACTGGAAGCTTGGAACTCCATAATTACATAGAGTTCAATTAAAACCATGAGGTGTTGCAATTCCCTCACCCACCCATTTTAGGTTCAACTGCATAGAGATGGCCACGAGCCTTATTCTGGCCACTCGGAGGAAGTACCTATGGTAGCAAGATAACCCAGTTACGAACACCAAAGGCTGGAGTTACGTTAAGCTGCACAAGGCAATTCATTGAGCAGCAGGTCCAACTGGCAAGTATTTTGCTTGCTAGCCTCACCCTGCAGTTTGTTATTTTACTACTGAAATAGAACATTAAGTTTCACAGGCTATGGTTTAGCTTGAAAAGACGTCTTAAGTCTCAACTGTTACACAGCTTTTGCTTCCTTCAAAGAACAGCATTTGAAGAAAAATAATTAGCGTCAACTCCAACATAGAGTCATAACAGAAGGGGGAAAAAAAAAAACCACCAACCCAAAAAAAGACTTCTCAGATTCTCTGTGCTGAGATTCCATACTACAATTTCACTCTAACTCCTCTAATGTGGCTAAAGGAAACCACAGCTGCAACTCAAACCTGTTCATAAACCCCAAGAATACCAACAGTATTAATCGTATCATGCATCACCTCATACTTACATCAAGAACCTTCTTTGTATATGTGGCAGCATGAAGCAAAGAGAACAGCAGAACTGGAAAAATACTCACTGAAGCAAGTGATAAGGAAAATTAAAGGCTGCACAAGCGCTTCATTTCTCCATGATGTTATGCTAACACACAAGTCCTAGCTTGATAGCTCTTTGCAAGAGGTTGGCTGGAATGACCTATACTGGATTAAGACAGGTGTATGTCTGACATCTATATTTATAGCTCTTCCCTTTGTTTCTTACACCTCTTCGCTATGCATTTTTATTAACTTCAAAATTTGCACTTTTGCATACCTGCATACACACAACATATGCCGTTACACACCAGTGCATTTCCACTGAAATGCATTCCTTCTGCATGAAAGACACATGTGAAGTTACTATTTAAAATCTATCAAATACATGTAGTCACAATATTTTTTTATTAAAAGATGCTACAAAATGCATTTCTTTACCAAAGAACATGCAGTTGCCAGCCATTCAGATTTTAGAGCGCAAGAACATAGATATTCCTCTGCCAGAGACATTTTAAGAGTAAGACATTAAGCGTACATACAAAGTGGCACAAAGAAAAGTCTGTTCTTATGTGTCACCTTTGACAAGCCACAAGAGTAAGTCTTTTTTGCAGACTTTATCTGTTTAGTAACTTATCTGAAAAAGCTACTACTGAATAATTGTCTCTCTACGTGATACATGTACTACTTACAGTGAGGAGTCATATATAAGCCCTGTACTGGTAATAAATGAAAGTTACCAACTTCTCAAAGTATCACTTGAGGCTGGTCATAAAATCCACCGAACTTAAGTCTCAGGAAAAGAAAATCAACGTAGCCAGAGACTGCAGTGCACTAGTTATAGAGGTGATTAACCTGAATATGGATCAATCAACATAAGTCTCTCCTATTTTACATAGAGTATGTTCTACGAATAGCAAACATATTCTAGTTTAAACTGGTTTTTCAAATCATGGCACAGGTGATGAAAAGAATCGAGTTTTTAAGATATTTAAAAACATTACCAGGATGACACAAGTAAAGGATACTTGTAACAGGGTAGGAATTCACAAAGATAAGAGAGTACAACAGGTAGTGACAGCTGTCCTCCAGCAAAGCCTGGGCCAGAAATGCCCTGCTAAGCTGAAAGTGCGGTAGCCTTTGGTGTAGTCGGAGGGCACTAGTAAGAGCATTTGCCAGCAAGGCACGCTGATAAAAGCTTGCTGCTTCATGCAACCTGCAAATCATCAGAGGAGACGTTACCATATGAACCAAGCCCCTGCTCAGAAGTCTTCCACCCCTGAGAATTGCATCACAATTGCACAATACCTGAAGTATTTCTATTATCATACATAAGCACTATTACCAAAATACAACTTAAAAACTGGTAACACTGACTTACTGCAGGTGCCAAAGGTAAAACAACTCAATATATTACTCCATAACTACACACAAAAACATGCATTTGCCACTACTTTACAGTTGCTCAACACATTTTTCAAACACATCTAAAAGTGTTTTAAACCAATCTAAAATCTGTAAACTGTTCTGACAAAAAGCATCCAAGTAAACTGAATAATAGAAATTTACCCTTACATGAAAAACAACTCTATGAAAAGGGAGTGTAGTGCCTTGTAAATTTTTAATACTATTTTACAATATTACAATACATACCCTAGAAGAGGCAGGACAAATAAAGCTGAGCAGTAAACTGTGAACAAGCGGGAAATCCACATTGCTGTATCCAACTTGTTAGCCATCAGAAATTGCTACATTAGAAGAAGAAAAGAAAAAACCCAACCCCCACAGAAGTTGGTATCTTAATATTTGCATACAACGAACATTCTTCCCTTCTATATTAAATTGCAAGTCTTTCTCCAACCTTGAATAGAAACAAATTATAGCTTGAAGCAAAGAGCACCTTTTTGTTCTGTGATACTTGACTCATATGATGTTACTAACCAGATCAAAAATAGCTAGGCTTCCTCAGAACCAAAAGGCTCCTTTGTACGCTACAACCAAATATAGTGGTAAGATCTTCTGTGGAGGTAGTTGGTTTTACACAAACCAACCTCACTAAACAACCAGCTTCAAAAATGTTATCATGCAAGGTCTTCAGACCTGACTGACTTTTGCATCTATTGCTTCAAGGTTCCTTTTAGAGTACACTGCACACACCTCATGCTAAATCTCCACAATTCTTACTGAGGGGAAAAAAAGAAGTGGTCAGGTAAAGTTAGCGTAACTACACCATAAGGAAAGTGGCATCGTTTTGGCCTACATATTCTTAGCCTCAAAAAAGCAAAAAGCATTTAACGGTAATCTAGCACCTCTCCTGTCATTGTGTTCTCCTTAACCACAGCCCTCTTCACTCCTGATATAGGCCCCGTACCAGAAAGGCTCTAACGAAACACAGCATGCTTTTGGCTATTAGGTACCTAAGAGTCAGGACATCAGCTTCTTTTCACCTGAAAGGGCTCAAATTTTTTTTCCTCATTTTAACCAGCTTTTGAAGACTGCTCTTTTCCTCTGTCTTCCTAGACTCCTTTTTATCAAAGTGACCAGAAATTAACCAAACTAACCTGCAAGCATCTTCATATCATTATCTACTGTCTTACTTGCACAACATAACTACAGACACATAGTTGCTGCCACGCGGAATTAACTTTGATTGAGACGTTTTCAAGAACGGCGGCGCAGCAACAGCACGTTTTCAATCAGAAAGTTACAGAGCCGCTTCCCCCTGCCCGTACCCGGGCGACCAGTCGGCCATACTGCGATTCCAGCAGGACCCTCCCAGCAGCACAAGGGGCGCCCGCGCTGCTGGAGAAGCACCGTGGCCGGCCCAGGACCCTCACTGCCCCCCCCCAGGAGTCAGGCCGGCGCCGCGGCCTGCTTCCCCCTCCCCGGCCGGGGGCTCCTTACCACAGCTCCGCCGGCGGCCCCGCCTTGCATGGGCCCATTCTGCGTGGAGTCCGCCATGGCCGCACCTGCGGGGAGAGAAGCGCCTCAGCTGGGGCAGGGGCGACCGCGGCCGCCGCCTCCCGAGCTCCCGCCCCTGGCCCGGCCGCCCGCGACCCACCGCAAACGCCACAAACGGCAAGGCACCGCCGCCGCCTCCGCCGCCACCGCCACCGCGCGCTCCTCGCACACGGCCGGACGTCACTTCCAGCGGGCCGCGGGGCCTGCTGGGCAATGTAGGCCCGGCGACGTCACGCTTCCGACCGCGCCTGGCGACGTCACAAGGCCTTGTTGGGAGTAGTGTGGGGCTGCCTCGGAGTCCGGCCCCTCCCGGGAGCGGCACCCCCTCCAGTCCGGGAATGCGTCCGCCAGGGCGAGGCCGTCGGGGAGGAGGCTCGCCGCTTCCTCCGCCGCAGTGCCTTGCCGGCCCCTGGGGCCCTGCTGCCCGCGGCAGGCCCGACCTCTGCTTCTCAGCTGCCTCTATAGGGTCTATATAGGGGTGCTTCTGTGTTGTGACAGTAACAGCAACAATATGAATGCTCGCTTCGGCGCTAGTCTGGGGCGTGTTTGCTCACTGAGGGCCAAACAGGCTTCCCAGAGCCGTTTAGCGAGACAGAGACTTAGTGCTGCGTGACAGCAGTGTGAACAGGAATCGTAAGGTCACAGGTCCCAGACAGGCTGCTCTCCGGTTCCCCGATGCTGTGGTAGCATCGTGATGTCACACAAAAATGATGCAATGTGCAAATTAAATACCATGCCACCTCAGGCTGTGTTGCTGTGTTTTAGTGTTACTGGTTCCCTATAATGTAAAAAGGCAAAAAGCCTCTTCAAAGCTGTGTGCGCCCAAACATTCATACTGTAAGTGGTATTACATTAAAATGCAGCAGCTTTGAAATAAGTTTCTGAAATCTTTGGTCAAAAATCATTAAACCTGAAAGCTAAGGAGCTTTAATCAAGTACAGGTATATCAGCAACGTTGACGGGAGGGCTGAGCTGGATAGCACAAAGCAGAAGCCTCCTGCTCGCTCTGCAACATGTAGCATAGGCCATTTGCAAGGTCTTGGAAAGGGTTAATCCTCCCTTCGTTAATCAGACCCTTGTCTTGATATCGATTTTTTTTTTAATGATCTGTGCCGGGTAGCTATGCGAACATGTTTCTGTTCTTAGCTGGAAGCCTGTAAATCTACTATAACTCGGCTGAAGTGGTATCAAAGCAAAAGGAAACAAAGTGCGGGCCTCAAGACCGACACCTTTGACTTTTGGCTCCTGCAGCCTCATGCGGTTTGTACGGCTGGGTTTCTCTCAAGGATGTGCAGCAGGTTCCCCCTTCTGGCAGCATGGGTTCCAGGACAGCATGCCATCTGCTCCGCTTTCTAATCATTCCCAGATGCTTTCAATTACTCTTTAGCCGCAAAAAAAGACATATTTTTGTGACCAAGGATGTTGGAATCAACATCCGCAATCAGCCTCATTTCTGGCTTATGATGATTAAACTTGAAGATTGATTGGAAGAGACTCGGGAAGACATCAGGAGAATGTGTAATGAAGTCTGTTGACGAGGAAGGAGCAAGAGTCAGCTGATAGGGATTCTAATACCATAACAATTACAAGTAAACTTTAGGCTAATTAACACTTTTTAAATTGAAGATGCAGAACCTGATTTTCCACTTCTTTTCCCAACCACTCATCTCTCACTAAAGTGGCTGCGAAGTAGGCACAAGAACTACCTGCTATTTTGGGACCATTTTTGTACGGGTGGAGGAGACTGCAGTAAACAGCACTAGAGAATCAGAACTCTCAGTGTGTCTGCTGGGTGTTTGCAAATGTGTAATAAAACGACTGACAAACGCTTATGCTATACAAAAATTAAGGCTTTGAATATAGCCTCAGTAAATTAAGTTTAACCATTACCAGATTATTTTATTCCAAAAGAAAATATTAATATATCCAGGAGGTTTATTTGGATACAACTGAAATGTGGAAATACACATCGAAGACCACCAGATGTTTAACGCTGCCAAAATGAAATGTCACAAGGGAAAAAACTTGATCAGTCTTCAAGATCATGTATTTCTTAAATGGACCTAGGATGACAAATCCATGTCTTTATCAGGAATGCTTATTTATTTCTTAGCATTTGTAATTTAGGAAGGACTGAATACTCAGGCATGCAAAGCATTCATTTCTAGAGTCTGCTTTGCTGTCTATCAGTCATAACACTAAAGTTTGTATTTTTTTTTAGCAAAAGTTGACTTTCACAGATTGGCCTTTATTTCATTTAAATAGAATGTTAAACCATTGTTTATTCCCAAAAGTTAATGGCTTTAAAAGTGCCATACTTTGGAAAACTTAATAAGGAATATCACACTTGGCCCTTTACAGCCAAGAAGTCCCCTTTGGTTTATATCAATTTTTCTTTTCCCAACTTTCCCCTTCACTTTTGTTCTGCATCCGTTGTCGTTTCTTGTTCGATACAGTCTCTCCTGTTGAGCAATTTGGACCACACTACTGTTTAACTTGAGAGAAGACATGAAATTATATCTTAAGAAATCAAGTGTCAGCTGTTGGCTTCTCCCTTTTCCAATGCTCCTCTGCTATAATATTGCTGATTGAGCAGAGAGGAGGAGCAGGAATTGGTTCCTGTGTTATTAATGATTTGTTTTCCGACAGTTGTAAGGGGATTCTTCCGGACCATCAAGGCACTAGTTTGCTTTCATTGATGATTGATAGTTCAAATATTTAGAAGAGTATCATTGTAATTGCTGAGGACTTATCTACCTCATTAGCAATATAGTCCCATTTCTCCTCTGTGGCAGTCCAACACCACCAGCACAGACATATCTGAAATTGTGACTAACACATCTCTCTGTTTCCCCCCAGTAAATTTATAAGCCTATCAGAATTATTGGCAGTGACAATACCTGGGATCAGCTCTCTCTTAATTTAAAAAATTATGGATGCAAAGGGATATGTTTTGACCTTTTGGGCCCAAACGTATACACCTATTTCCACTAACCCCCTTTTAAGTGTCAGGGAAAAAAAAAATAGAACACCTTAGTATGTCTGTAAAATAATTCACATATTTTAGAAATATATGAAAGAAAATATGCAATGCTTTGCATTTGTTTAGCTCCGGCTGAGACTCTCCAGACATAGTGCAAGTTTACTAATGCTCACAACATCACTATTAGTTAGAAGTTCAATGAAGACTTCGGGTCAAAAAGGTTAGTAATTTGCTTGTAGGCACACAAGCAGTAGCATAGCTGGGCTGGAAATGGAATCCACAACTCCTGAGTCCGCATTGCCACTTTTCTTCTTAGTCATTGTATGTTTTCAGATGAAATCATATGCGAAACTCCATATGTAATTTGAAGCCAGTTTGAATATCCGAAGAAGAAGGAGGCTTTTATGGTGTTTCAAATTAATTACTGAGAACCTCATTACAGACAATATGGAAATATTTTATGAACAACAATTATTATTAAATAAATTTTGACACCCATAATAAGTGTTTTATAGAACCAGTATTTTGCATTACAGGTTGTTTTAAATTTAAACTTTTTATTGTCTTTTTAATAGCGTCACCATCAGAAGCATGCAATCTTTTGTGGTCTCCAGTGGCCTCAATTCTCAGTCATTTTAACAGAAGTTGATGTGACATTGTTTAGGTGGTGTTCACCACCTTGCAGCATGGAGCACTTGAGGTTCAGATAATGATTTATCTATTTTGTCCTCCTTGATTTGAAAGAAGGTACTGTTGCTAACATCTGTACACAGTTGTCATTTATTTCGAATAAAAGAGAGAACATTCCTCCAAGGTCGATAGGATTGCAGTTCCTCATAGCCAAACTAGCTCCATTATTTGTATCAGTAGTGTATAACGCAAAGCTAAAATAAGTTTTTATGCAAAGTTGTAATGAACAATTTGTTTCTTGTTTGTGGTTATCTCAAGCTGGCTGTCCAAATCTCAAGAAACAATAAAGGACATCGGGTCAATGCCTGTTACATTTTTCAGAAAAAGAAACAGAAGTCTTCTGTCTCTCTCTTCCAGATTGCTTTGTGATTTTTGCTCGATCGTCTGTAGCAATATCAAACATTGTCTTCTTTCTTTTCCCTCACAGCTGGAGTTTCCATTTACTCACCCTTCCTGGAAGGATTACCCTTTTAATCACTGAGTGCCTGCCAAAGCAGTGAAAAAGAGAAACCACAACCTTTTTGAAGATGTGCAAAATAGGAAGATATTCCTTCCAGTTGCTTTCTGTGTCAGCATTTTCATAACTTTCAGCATTTTGGTATATCCCTGTGTTATTAAGATATGTGACACAGAAACTGCAAGTGTAAGCTTAAGATGGTACAAAGAACTATGATAATTTTTTTTTTTTTTTAAAGATTGGAGGTATGGCACAAGGCTTGGCATGTGATTGAATCAGAGAGCAGCCTTACCAATGTATTTTATTTGCAATGTCCAACCCACTAAGGACATGAAAAATATTGGAAACTTAAGAATGGAAAGAAAGATGGGCAAGTGTTCTTTTAATAAATGCAAGGAAGGTTAGGAAGATTTTAGAATTCTGCAGCAAGAGACCGTATCAACAAATGGAGGAACACGGTGAATTATAGCTGTGAACTTTCGACTATCTTTACTGCCTGATTAGAAATACCGCAGCAGGAAAGATTGATAAGCATCCTCTTTCAAGCTTGAAGAAGTATCTGGAGGTCTATTGATCAATGCTGGACTCAGTACTGAGATGTTGGTAAAAGGCTTCTTTTCTCCTACTAATCACAGGCTACAACGAGGGAATAAAAAGAGGACAAGGGACAAAACCCCAAAGCTGTGAGCTTTCCTAAGGAGAAGTTCCGTTCATGATGCAAGGAATGTTAGCTGTATGCATGCATAGAAATGTGCAAAGAAATATTCCCTTTCTGAAATACTGTCTATGAACTGAGCAAAAAACTCACAAAGTTTGGTGACAGTAACACTTGACACGGTACTGCACTAATAACTAAAGACTAATAACACTATAATCTGTGGTCCAGTCTTTTTCAGCAGAGATATTCATGAACAGGGTTACATTTCTGCCGCTCATTCAGCGTAAGCAGATGTTTGCAGATAAATAATTAGGGTTGCGAGCTGTATACGCTGAATGAAAATGAACCACCAAGAAATTTTCTGCTTTTATCTGAAGATGACACAAGCCAAAGACTTCCCTTGACGTAAGTGTACCAGTCAGAATGTGGAGAATCCCACCCCATTCACACACAAAACTTTTCTCACAACTACAGCAAATGTGGGGGCTGCGTGTTTTTTGTTCTCTGCACCCCCAAAGCTGCCTCTGGTTTCATCCACAAGCATCTTTAGGCATTTGTTCATGTCCGTCAATATCATCTGCACTCTTAAGATCATTACAAAAGTACCTAGGCAGTAAATGTTCCACAGGTGTATATAGAAATCCTTATTAAAATTAGAGGAGGCTTCAGAGAGAAGCTTTTGATTTTGGACAGTTTTTACACAATCCGGTATGTCTTCCTAACCAGGGTAGGTTCCAGTGGTCTCATTTATTATATTACATAAATTCTTCTTGATCCTTTACCACATACTCCAGGGGCTGAATTTTCAAAAGCGCTTTGCAGTACAGATAAACTCTGAAATCAGTAACTTCCTGCATTCTTTGTGAGATCCCATTCAGAAATTCAGTCACAGAAAACTGGATGGATGATTACATGATAGGGATATGTGGAAATATTTTTAACGTTTGATATTGATATTAAGTTGTTTAAACACAGTGGACTGACGTCTTCTGTAGACATTTTCTTGCTTTTTTTTTGGAGGGGGTATTTTTATTCATTGGTGTTTATTCATTCACAGCATATCCAATTCCAAACATAGGAGGCAAATGCTCCAGGGGTTCCAGTTTATATAATTAATCCCTCTATTTTTTATTTTATTTGATATAATTTAATTAGATTAATCTAGGTTTATAATCATTGCCAAAAAAAGTATATGCATATTTTATCCAACTGTTTTTTGTGGCCACTGATAATCAATAAGGGCTTAGAACTTAGAAAATATAAAGAATACATGGAAAGACAATCGGGTTAATTAGATTTGTCCTTCCAAACAGTCATACGTAAAGTCCATCCATTTAAATCTGATCTAATCATGTGCTGAAGTGGCGTGAAATTGAATGAAATCAAGCTGTCCATATCCAGAAAATGTTCTTACTGAGATATAAAAATCCTCAAGGATACCAATTAGTCAGATAGATAGTCTACTGATAAGTCAAGGATAAGTTTCTCACTCAGTCACAATGCTTCCGATTTATATATTGAACATGGTGACTGGTAACGGAAGCTGATTCCTTGAGGGTCATAATTCCTTATTGAATTCAGCCTTCCATGTTATGACTTTCGCAGAAAAGAGCTATCTTACATTTCTTCTTTGGCAATCTTTGGTTGCTTATATATAGCCACTAGTAATTACTTTATTAGGAAGGCAAAATACAGGGGCGCTAGGGTTCAAGGGAGATACTTGGCATTATAGAAAAGAAATGGTAAGCAATCTACAGAGAGTCACAAGTAAAATGAAGAGTTAAACACAGAGCAAGATTGTTGACATGGATGACAGCTTCTGAAATATAATAGTCAATGCTGTATCAGTCAGCGGCGTGGGAAGAGAAGCACAGGGAATTCAGGGCATGTCTGTAAAAACCTGTCTATACTCACTCTGAGTTTCTTCACTGAGGTTTAATGAGACTTTTGGTGCGTTATACCATTTATTCTTGCTGATAGGAATTTTGATGAGTTGCACACTTCTGAAAAGTAAGCAAATATCCTTGATCTCATATTCCTAATCAAAAGATAAAACAGAGATTTAAAAAAAAATCTTCTTTGTCATAGATAAGATTGCTTTACATTACAGTTTGTTCAAGACCACTATGAATAGTTCTTATCTGGCACCTTTGTTTTAATCTTCATGGATGACATTAGGGAGAGGGTCTTTATTAAAAGCCTCGAAATACTAAAAAGTCTGGCAAGCTTGTCATGTGATTCCTTCAGAGTCATTTGTCTGCAGCAAGAAACAATGTGCAGATGTAAAGTTTAAAATAATTCTGACAGGAGCTGGAAAAAAGTTCTGGAAGTTCACCTGATGCAACAAAATTCAATGACTTCATGGGTAGTTAATATCCTGGGAAAGATGCTTAAAGGAAAAGGAACCCAGCCAGTGCTCAGTGTAATTCCTCCGATAGTCCACTGGGGAGGCAGAAGCTATGAGACGAGGTCCTTAGCAGGTAAATTCATGATGAGTGAGGTAGGAAAGATATGAAGATGTTTGGCCACTAAGAGTCATTCATGGTAAGGATTTTAAGCGGCATTCTAGATTAAGACTGGCAGGGTGGATAAAAAGGAAAATGGGAAAAGAAGATGAGAAGGGAAAGGTGTAATTTGCACACTAATTTTAGCACCAGTAGAAAAAATCAGAGAAACAGAGGTATTAAAATAGATAAAGGAACATCAGTCAGGAGAAGGTTGAAGTGTAAGAAGAAAGCTGTAGCAGGTAGTGGGCTTAGTGACAGGAATGCGCTTGAGAAATGGGAGATGAACAATAAGAAATGAGAGAATAATTTACATGCAGCAGTATATTGCTCAGAGGTAGTGGAATCTGTATCCTTGGAGATTTTCAAGACTCAGCTATGGTCCTACTTCGAGGGGGAGGTTGGACCACCTGGCCCCTGGGATCCCTTCCAATCAATAGTTGTATGATTCTGTGAAAAGTGAGGGTCTTGAGCAGCAAAAATGAAGAAACCAGAACAACTAGTGATGGGTGTGACATCCACCATTGTCAGGATAACAAATACATGATGGAATAGCAGGCGTGGTTGTTAAGGGGTACTGAAGGATAAGGACTCTTAAGGATTCATAGAAATTAAAATGATGAGTAACAGTGAAGGTTAATAACAGAATAAATGTTCTCAGGAATTCCGTCATTATGAAAAATGTTGATTTCTAAGACACGGATGAAAGAATACAGGTTATTTGTAACCATACAGTGCAGCTATTCCGAAGTGTTACAGCTCACAAACTTCCTCATCAATACTGCATCAACAAGCTGAGCTGCTACATCAATCTTGGTTTTGGAAATCATACAGATATTGTAAGATAACCATTTATTGAAAATAACCCTGGACTGAGCAATTGCAAGTTGATATAGTTTAAAATAAATTGAAGAACAAAAAAAAGATATTTATCTAAGCTTTTTATATTTTGCAAGAATATCCATCAATAAATTAAGTAAATGGTTAGTGAGGTCATCTGTACAGAGGAATTCAAGTAAAGGTAAAATAGGAAAATAAAAATTATATGTGCTATAGCAGGATGTCTGTAATTCCTTCCCCAGTCTCTTAAAATGGCCAGGCGGAACAAATCTCAATTTTAGGTAGTGTAGGCTGCTGGAGGAGAAGACAGGGAAGTTGCTACTGATGCCACCACCCCCACATAGGTCTGAATGAATACATACTAGAGAAAAGATATTGGAAATAAACATGATGGATGAGATTTCGTAATGTAAAAAACAATTAAAAAATAAAAGAATGAAATTGTAAATCAGCTAAAAGTCAATGTAAGTTTATGAAAGGTGTCAAATGGAGTTGTTTTTCTATAAACAGGAAATGTAGATTTCAGCTATCTCATCAGTTTAAAAAAATGGCATGATGCTGCATGGCACTGCTAGTGGAAATGGAGAAGAAGGGTATTAGAGGAACTGCAGGTAAGTAAGGAGCTGGCTCTGGCAAAGATGGCAAAGATTAAAAGGGGAAGACTGATGGGTACTTACTAATGTAGTTCCTTAAAGATAAATTGCAAGACTGTTCTTGTTCATTATGCTCATAATTGCATGATGGCATAGGTATTCGTATGGAGATAGGGTTATCTGCAGTGTTGCAAAGATAGGAGGCATCTTCAAGACAAATAGATTGCTTTATCATGCAGAAAAAATCTGGATGGCTTCAAGGGCTTGAGAAATAGAAACAACATCAAATTCAGTAGTACTAAATACAAAATCATAACCGTGTGGTCTCAAGTGGAAAGAAGCATCATCTGGAATTGACCTAGGTGGAGCTGAAGGTACCAGACTACCAAAGCACGGATATGAGCTGCCAAAATGATAGGCAGTGTGAGAGATAAACATGATCCTCTGGGCAATAAGAAGAAATAGGGAAATATTATTGCCATTGTATGTAGCACAGATGAAACCTCGTGTAGAACACACTGTACAGTTCTGGCAACATACGTTCAAGAATACGGAACTGAAACAGGAGTATAGAGAGTTGTGTTCTTCAGGGGAATAGCTGATTTTATGAGAGGACAGTAGAAGAGAATTGCTCTGTATTAGTTAGGTAACAACAGGACAGGCATGCAATTAGTTAAGTTGAAGTTGATACAAAAATAAATGGGTATAAATTGCTATTCATGTATTTAGAGTAGCAACAAGAAGCAGCCTCCTAACCAAACAATCGCCATCTGTAACAGCCTTCCAGTGAGAACAGTGGAACTAAAACATCTAAATACTCTTAAAATGGAGTTTAGTAAGTTTATACAGCTTGACAACCCGGATGGTTCCTCCTGGGATGTTAAGGAGAAACTCTCTTTGAATCTTCCTTAAAGGGTTTCAGTTAATTATATCCATTCATTGGGAGGCATGAAACAGCATTAGACATGATTGGTTTACTGTTTTGGTTTAAAGGACACTATGAACATATCCACAAAATGAAGAAAATTTCAGTGGTTAGTGCATCCTTTGAGATCAGCTGCTATTTTCATTTTTACCTGAAAAAAATGCTGATAGTGCTGATATGTTAAAATTCCTAATAATGATTAATTTTTCAGAGCAAAAATATATCTCCATCATGAGTTTTTATTCAAACAGATGGAAATTAAATTCTTTTGTGATTTTTTTTTTAATAATCTCAAAACAAAAATGTAGCCTGCAATTTCTGAGGGAAAACAGTTTTGCAAGATGTCTGGAAAAAAGTATCTCTGAGGTTCTGTGGCTAAAATGAGATGCCATAGTGAATCCCATAGTCAAATGATTAAAATTTCACTAAAAACTTGCCCCCCACTTCAGAGCTGGAAACAAAGCCTCTTAGAAGTGTCTAGAATACAAGTCACCAGGCAGGAGAAAGGTCTGTCAGTGCTGTCTCCAAGCACAAGGTAAAATCTTGGCTTTCATCTGAATTTCCAAACACCCATCTCTCAGACTTCATTGAATCTTTGAAAAGGTCAAGTCCCAGTCTTTGGCCTCCTTTTGGACCTATTTTGGGCACCATCCAAGCCAAGCAAGTCAGAACCTTGTCCGTCAGCTGTAATCCCAAAATCAGCCTTTCCTCAGTACCATATGGATGCTTTGGACCTAAGGTATAGCTAAGCTAACAGCCTGAAATACGAAGAGAGAGTAGGTCATGGAGCTTGCCCTCTTGAAATCCACAACAAAGATGTGCAACTTTTGGCCAGGACACCAATTATTTACCCAGTTAACAGGGTACCAACTTTCTGGAGTTGTCCATGGCCAAGATAAGGATGCTGTCAGAACTGTAGAGTTCAAAACATGGTAACCATAACAGGTCTGACTGCCCAAATTAACTACAGTCCTATGTAAAACCCACTTCCCCAAGAATATTTTCCAGTGCACCTGCTTTTATGAAGACCTCGGCATAAAAGAAACAAATACAAATGTTCTTCCAGAACAAATATTAATATTGATAACATTTGCTGGTCTAATGACCTTACTATCCTATAGTGGCAGTGTACACTTCTAACTATTAAATATGATCAGGCTATTTTACAACAGTTTTAAACCAGAGGTGTCTCAGGCATAAACCATAAAATTTAATTATTTTCACCTGTGAGCATCAGCTCATGCAATAAAATAAAACTTGTGTCAATCAAATATTTATTTGTCTTGGCTTTGCGTAGTGCTTATCAGAGGACTTATCACTTAGCAATAAAACTGGAAAATAATCATTCAAAAGTCAAACACAGATCAATTAAAAAAGAATATAAATAAGAACATGTAGCTCTGTCTTCTAACTGTAACTTCTGATTAATGTTAAATTTATGAGTGAATCATCAAATTAATGCATTTCTATTCCTAAAGTATTTTTAATTCTAATTAGAATATAATTTAAAATAGGCATTCAATAAATGAAAAAAATATTTAGCATAAGAAAATAAACAGCTTTTTGTCCTCATTACTTGGTCAAGTACATGCCCATCACGAGGACACAAATGTCTTTTATATCCTCTTATCAGGATGATATCCTATGTACCAGGGCATGGCCCAGAGAAGAAACGAAATGCTGCAAAACTGATAAAAATGAGAATGGAGGAACAAATAGTAGCTAAAGGGAAAGGCATGGTTAGTGATCAAATATATTATGTTATGCCAAAAGAGTGAGCTGTGGTTTCTCATCTCTTCCAAAGATGCCATGCCTTGCTCTACAAGAGATAGCAAGGTCAGAAGACAGATCTATTTTCATCACGTCCCTGTCAGTGCTGGAAAACCTCACAATTGATTCTGTTGTGATAAGGACATCATATCAGATGCAGTTCAAGTCTTCCTCTCACTAAACCCCAGTGAATGAACAAACTGGGGAGCACAACCTCAATAACATTGCAAATCTCTAGTAAACTTATTTCTGAAACATATTTTGGAATTCTGGAGTTATTAAGACCTCTTACATAGTAAATGGGTGAAGAAACTTGGGTGAATTTCCTGTTTCTGCAGTTTTCTCGGAGTTCGATTTAATGGAGATGTAGAGCATTATGAGCTGATAATTTGCATTCCATGTGTAATGGAATAGTAACTTCCTACCATGCCTTTCAAGTAAGTTTGTTCATGATAATCCAGATTTCTAATCATCCAGAAACTGGATTGTGTCTACTCATTGTTCCTGAAAACTAAACGGGGCACTACATTTGTATTTTTTCAGTAAACACTTAAAGGTGAGCTTAACTTGGTTGATACGATCCCACTTACTTCAGCCAGGGCCTCAGACTGCAAAAGCCCAGGAAGAAAAAACACCAAGATTTCTTTCCATCTGCGCAAGTGCAGCATTCAGCAAAGTCTCAATAGCCTCATTTGAGGCCTTTAGAGGTGACGATAACAAAAGCAATAAAGCACAGAATGATGAAGATCGCAAAGTAGTAGTGCTAGGTTCTGTTCATCATTTATTGTGTAATTATCTCATAAAATTTCATTGGAGACCCTTGCACTAAGATTCTTCTTGTTTAAAGTATAAACCAATCTAACACTGCAAAAAAGGTCACTAGAAATGAATAGTGAATAATATTTGTGACAAGAAGGGTAGTTAGGAGAAGTACTTAATATATTGAAGGACTTTTTCAGTGGTGTTGGCATCCGAGTGTTTCTGGCATTTGCAGATGTAGAATTGCATGATATCTTGAAGGAATGGTATTTCTCAAAGAACAGCGAAGTTTACTAGGAACCAGAAATAGTGCGGGGGGGATTTCTTCTTAAACTCTTAAGGGGACTTTCATGCTATTTATCTATTCTTTTGAAAATGGAACACTCATGCCATCTAATCACGACTTCCTCGGATTCTGAAAGACCGATAAAAGGGGCACATTGATACCCAGTGAATAGAAATACAGTATTGCATTTTGGATTTGATCTGTTCTGTGCGTTCTTTATATTCAACCCATAATATTCAAAGATTGTTTTCATGAACCTAGCTTGTTCAGTTGCTAGTCATCTGATTTCATTCTGCTCTGGAGATCAGTGTGAATAGTTTTTCTTTCCTATTTGAGTATTGAGTATCAAGCCATCTAGTTTGAGAAATACTTTTAACAATGTCTACCATAAGTATTAGTTATACACAAATAGAGATAGTGCTTCAATTTCTATCAGTTGCTAAAAGCTTTTTCAGTAATGCTATCAGCTGAGATCAGTTTGAGTAAAGGCATTAACGTCTGGTATCAAAATAGAGCTTTATTTTATGAAGAATAAACTTCCTAAGGCTAATACCAAACAGTTAGGTGACTTGGGATTAATCTTTGGTTAGATCTCGCCTCTAGAGACTTACTGTGAAATCTTGTTTTAAAATCATAAGTGAAAATCAGTTTAGTGGTTTCATACTTGTTCCTTGTAGATATTTGTCTGGGTAACAAAATCACCACACAATTCAGTGTGTTTATCAGTCTAAAAGTAAAAGCAACTAGAAAAGACAAATATTTTTCTAGATGGAATAGAGTTTGAGTTACATTTTAAACTACAGCAAGAACCCATGAATGAGGAGGCTCAATTTTACTCCTTTTGTGCTACTGACTTACATCATTAGATAAGCATAAGCGACAGCACCCCTGTGCCGTAGTATCATAACTGTTAACGAGGCTGCTGAAACACATCCTTACAAAATGCGATGACAATCTTAATTCAAAGACCTGTCTGCAAAGATCCTTTTCCTGCCTGTTTAGGGAAGTCATGGACTCCTGGCCACTCTCTGCAATCCATCCCACATAGTCATCTAGCAGTCCCTGGATGAGGTTATGTTGAAGATATGTGCACCTTGGACCAGGACAGAAAGTATAAATATGAATGATACACATTCATGTGATGATTTCACACCATCATTTCTCATTGCACCAGAAATCCAAGGTAGTCAGGGTGACGCTGAGGGCATTTAAACTGTTTAATAAAAAAGATTCAGAAAGTGAATTTGAGCAGTCGTGGTAGATCATCCACACTGCCAGCTCCTACTTCGCTCCTTGTTTCTGCTTTAGGTTGTTCCCATAAACTTTCTCCAAAGAAAATCTGTAAAGGAGCCAGAAAGCAGTGTGGACACAAGTTGTTTGGCCATTTGGACTCAGTCATACTGCAGAGTCCTTTTTCATTTAGCAGTATAGACTGTGAGTTATCCCCGAGACGCTAATACACAGGCACCTTCTGACTTATCCTGAGCAAACATGGTTCTTGCCCATTACTGAAACTAAGAAGCTGTAGAGATAATGCAAACCCTGTATTCTGGCCCTTTTTCTCCATGTCCATGTCATGCGCTAGGCTCAGAGTGGCTTTATCGATGGGACATTTTAACTGGGGAAATCAACTCCATCAACTCTATGCAGTTCCTGTTGGTTTTGAAAGAAATTTCCCAGCATAAGGGAAATTTCCTGCTCAAGAGCCAGATTGCTCTTGATAGCTTAGTAATTACTGTACTAATTAAAGATGTTTCTGCTGCAAGATTTTTTTCACAAAAGCTATAACCAAGTGAAATCTTATTCATACTCTAAACTCTGATTCCATCAGAATGTAATTAGTTTCTCCTGGATGTTTGACTGCATGGTAGGAAATTATTTGGTCCAAGGCTTTTACCTAATAAACTTTCAAGATCCACTCGAAATGAGACAATCAGGATAAGAACTTACTCCTTTCAGGTGTTTGTAAAACACTGTATGAGAAAGCGACTGTCAATATAAGTAAATAAAATGGGCCAGGGTCTGTTCTCTGGGTGTACGGATAAAATATACAACCCCTGCCTGTATACTCTGCCAGGACTGCTTATTGGGAACAGTCCCAGGTATGTATTTTCCCCCAAAACTATGTCCGTCCCTGGGAATGGGCCAAAACCCTGCCAACGAGCACTGTAACAATTGAATAGGTATGGGCAAATACAGGCCACTTAGATATAAAAATTATTCAAAATATTACTCAAAACCAAATAAAATCACAGGCAATTACAGTGTTTAGTCTTTAATCCTTACCATCAGTCTGGCTATCGCCGCACACAAAGACCAGCCATATCCTGCCATCAAGCTGTCCACAAGCTCTTTTTACCAGAGAGAAACAGACATATGATCAGATATATTTTCCTAAGATGCCGCACAGTACACAGCCACGTAATTGCATTATACCGCTGGTCCTGACTGTAAGCAATGAACCTGGCAAGGCAGGGTTCTGGGCTAACTGTCCTAATGGGCCATTTCAGTTGTTTGTTTTCAATAAAAAACCTTCTGCATTGTATACCAAGATTTAGGGTCCTTAGAGAAAGTTGTTAAGCTCGATAGATTTGTAGTCTGTTCTAGCAGCAGCAGACAATGTAATACAGCAAATTTTGAAAGAAAGGTAGGATATTTCAGTCTTATATTCCAAATATTTGCCTAGTTCCATTCAAAATGTCAGTCTAACATATTGCTGAACATGGCTGAGATAAATGCTGTGCATGGCGAAGGTAGGAGAGGCCTATATTTTAATAAAAAGTATGCATGATTCACCTTTCCCATTTATTGTTGGTATATCGATAATAATTGAGTACAAAAGGGTTTGTTTCTTTCCTGGATGCTTAAGTGAATATTAGTCTGCAAATTGGGGAATATACAGTCTATTAAGTACCGTCTGTCTCTACACAGAAGGGTGCTACAGAAGACCGATGACTAGATTATCAGATTTTAACCGCTCCTGACGGAGTCCCTGAAAACAGCCCGAAATGAAATTAGAGGAAGGAACCTGCAGGTGAGAGACCGCAATACGATATGGTGGAGGTGTGAAGCAGGCGTGTTCTGCACTCCACCACCAGACCCTGCTTCTTGGGAAAATAAGGTGGGGAGGTACCTAGTTTGTAAGTGCCGGTAGTGGTTAGCTGGGAGGTACACACCAGCAGAGGGGAAGTTCCTGAAATGCTGCTGAACAGATTTGTATGCCTGTGGAGAAAATGCAGTTATCTGTATACTTTAGGTACTTCAGCAGATTTTGTGGAGAGCAACACATGTTCTGGGTCACACAGGGGGGAAACTGCTATAGTGTTTCTCTCTCCCTTCCTATAAACCGTGGATCAGAGAAGGGTCTTGACGATTGCCCTCCTGCCTCAGGGTATGTCTACACAGCTCAGTACAGTGCCATAAAAGATACCTGTAAAAAAGATAATTCAAATTAGAAGAAGTTGTAAAGCTCTCTGAGAAGACTAAATTAGCCAAAGCTAGATGTGCTCATTTACAGCTTGCTCGGGTGTCTCCATACAGTATCGCACTGTTCATCTATGTAACCTAGATTTCAACCAAACGCTGCTTTTAGTGCAGGAGTCACTGAGTGCAGCCTGTAGCCTCAGAACAGCAAAACTGAGGGCCTTCCCTGCTAAAAAACGAGGCTCTAGGAGCAGCACAAAGCGTGGTCCTAGAGAGACTTAACACTGTAGACATAACGGAGAGCCTGGATGGTGCCATCAGGAAGTTACGTGATGCTCAGTAAAGCCTTCATAGGGGAAAAGCAACCCGTAAAAATGGACAGACACTCTTGTGCCTCCAGAGTAGGCTTAGCTAGTGAGCATTTAATATGATGATAGAATGCTTTTAATGTTGCATTTTAAATGTTAAATTGAATAATGCTTTGTTTGTTCTGAATAGTGGACCTTCACGTATTACTGGCTGACCTTGTTATCTGTTCTGATAGAATGAGATTGTTTTAAAAAGGACTGATACTCTTTTATCTTTCCCATTTCAGAAAACCTCAGTCAAGTGCCTTCTGATGTATTTTGCCTCCTGCTGCTGTTGCATAGGGCAGATGCCTCCATTTTACTGCCTTCCCCTGCAAAGGTCCTGCAAACCGAGTGGCCCACCATATAGATGAGAAGCGGGCACGCAGTTTAGCAATGAATACTGCTCTGCTGTGTCAGATAAACTGTCTACATTTTTCAGCTGGTTTCAGCCGAAAGCCTTTTCCTCCTCTGAGGGCCCTTTTAGGTGGTCTACGTGTTGCTCGTTAAACGACGCTGGAAAGGAAGCTGTCTCTGGTAAATAGCTAGGGGAGGGAATAGAGCAGGCATTAAAGATGGGCTTCTTTCCCCCAAATTATCTGCAGATTCTTCTGAGATTAAGCTACCGATGTCGGCTGCCTGTCAGTGTTTCCAAAAGCAGGAGTAAATGAAAACGCTGTTCCTCACAACGGTGGGAGAAAGGGACGACGTGAAAACTCGCAGCTGGGTGAATGCGCTGCTGACCTGCCTCTCCTTGCATCGCTGAGCTTTTTGGAAAGCTCTCCGCCGCTCGGCTCTCGTAAAAAAAACCCAAATACAACCGGGCAGCGGCGGCAGCGGCAGCGGGGGCCTGCGGGCGGGAGATGCGCGGCTTCTCCGCGCCGCGGAGCTCCGCGGGCCCCTCTCCGCGGGGACCGAGGTCCCGACCCCCCCCCACCAACGTGTCGCAGCTGCTGGTGGGCGCTGGAAGGTCGCTGGTGGGCGCGGGGCGGGGCAGCCATCCGCGCCCGCGGGCAGAGCCGGCCGCGCAAGCGGTGGCCCGGGCGGCCCCGGTGCCGACAGCCTCTCGCACAGCCCCGCGCTTGGGAGGAACCCGCGGGCACTGCAGGGCCGTGGCGTTCATCTGTGCCCGACTTGTGGGTCCACGGAAGCACACGCAGTGGGAGAGGTTCTGAGAGAAATTTTGATGGGGTTCTCCAGAGAGAGAGGAGGAGAAGGAGAGAGAGAGGAAGGAAGAAAGGAAGGCAGGGAGAGGAGAAGGAGGGCAGGAAGGGGAGAAGGAAGGCAAGGAGAGGAGAAGGAGGGCAGGAAGGGGAGAAAGAAGGCAGGAAACGTGAAGGAAGGGGAAAAAGATGGGAGGAAGGAAAGGAAGGAGAGAAGGAAGGAAAGGAAGGGGGGAAGGAAGGAAAGGGGAAAGGAAGGAAGGAAGGAAGGAGGTAGATCTCTTTGTCCAGAATGTGTTACTTTCACAAGTACTCTCTACCATCGGCCTTAACTATCTCTGTGGAGAACAGCCCAGATCAAATAATCAGCATCCTCCCTATTTTCTGTTACGAATGTGGCTCTAGCTGTAGATCGATTAAAAAGGCATTTCCCCCCCCAAAACTGAGAAGGGGCAGAGGAGGACCGGAGCCGGCGGTGTGGCTGCGCCAGGCGCGTTCCGGCAGTCAGCCACCAGAGGGCGCTCTGCACCGCGCTGTTCTCCCGCGTAATTGATGGAGGCAGCAGCGAGAGATAATTAGTTTTATGTATATAATATTTGATCATGAAAATATTCTTTGCCTTATCCTAGTGTAGGGGACCTATAATATATGTTAAAATAGTTAATTTTTTATTATGTCTTCGAATTGTTTTACCCGTCCTACCCCCCAAATTATTGTAGCATCAACTGAAAATGTAGGCAATGTAAGCAATGTTAAATCTAATTTTTCTGTGCAAAACCTAATTAGCCATTTTAAAAAAGGTTAACGCCAGCGCCTCAGACGGTTTTTGTTTAATAATCCTATTACTGATGGCTCATCATGTATAAAATGGTGCGGGTAGGATGCAAAATTTCCACTTGTTTATAAGTGTATCTGGGAGAAATGTATAAAATAATCTACAGCACAGGAGGCAGGTCAGTGCGGAAGGGAAGGCGCTCGCCTAAAACGTAAGTAAGGCACCTTTCGCTCCGCTCTTATTGCCATTGTCTTTGCAGAATCGAAATATTATGTCTGGCTACAAATTTGTTTCCAAATATACGCCACCTTTTCTCCCACATTTGTATTCTAAAGAAAATCTTGCTTGATTTTTTTTTTTTTTTTTTCCTCCCCTCTGTCGCAGTGCGAGCTTTTTTTCCTTGGAGAATAGATGACTTGGAGGACCCTGGTTAGCTCTTGCTGCTTGGGGGGAGAAGGTATCTGTCCTGGAGAGCTCCCCACGAGAAAAGGGATGCTTTCAGGTCGGCCGCTGCAGTGTCTTGCCAAAAAAAAGAAGGAGAAGCGAGGGGCTGAGATTTCACTACCTGCCGGGAGACCTAGCCTTTCCGTCCCTTCGACGTGTGCCGGCTCACCGGTTCCCCTGCAAAGGCTCACCCCAGCCTTTTCCCGTCACAACCCCGAAATCCCGCGCTCTGCTGCGTGGAAGTAAATAGCTTTAAGTCATGTATCCGACCTTTTGCTATTTCTGTTAGCATTTAATTATCCTTCAGTGTCCCGAGACATAATGGTGTAAGAGAAGAGAGTTTATACAAGGAAAGGGAAAAAAGGAAAATGGTCAGGAAATGGTTTTGCAACGATGTAGCCCTGGCGGGTGACAAGAAAAAAAGCTGTACTTGAAGGAGAAAACGGGCTCCGGCTTAACGAATGGATCTCTGCGGGACACGGGGCTGATCCTGCTCCACGGACCTTGAAGTCGTTTCTTGAAAACGATTTCTAATAGCTTACCGATTATTTCAAAGACATTTAAAGCTCCAAGAGGCACAATGCGGGGAAAGTTCCTTATTTAAGATTGAAAAAATATGTATTTCGGGAATGCTTGTGAGTTTTAGCTTTTGATCACCTTCGGCTGGGTGCGGTGTCCTCGTTGCTTGCCGAGCCCCGGAGCACGGGAGCGTTTGCGCTCTCGGATGGCGAATTTATTTTACAGTAGCTTCTTCCGAAGTGTAATGTGGGAGACGCGAATCTTTCTTTAGCGCCAGCAATATTTGAGTATACACACAGGCAATCATCCACCCATCCATCCATCCATCCATCCAACCACTATTCATGTATATATGAATATATACGCGCATATATATGTATGTCACAAACATTAACTCTTTTTCCTAGCGATGCTGCTGAAATAACAGTGCACAAGACTGTGACCAGGAGGGGAGCTGAGGCGGGGGCGGCGGGGGGCCGCGGGCCGGCCGCCCCCGGGCCGCGTCTCGCCGGCTCCACCGGGGCGCGGACAACCGGCCGGCGCTGCGGGGCTGCCCGCGCCCCTCCGGCGCGGCTCTGGCCATCGGGAGGTTTTGCACGTCGCTCCCCGCTTTGGAGGATACCCCAACTTTGACACCAAAGGCAATCAAGCGAGCTGCTCGCCTTGTGCAGCGAGATCGCAGCTGACAATCTTTGTTTTAAACCCCTGCTGATGTTCTTGCTCCCAATACTCCCACATCAGACAAAAATATCTGCATTTTCACCCAAACGCGAGCAATTACTAAGGAAACGGGCCTCTCGCTCCTTGCATTTTCCTTCTGGTCCATTTGAAAACGGATCCATCAGCGGGTACCAGGCGTTTAAGGGAGAATTTCTTAAAGGGCATGTGGGACGGCAACAAAAGGCTGCCATTCACAGGAGAAGTCAAAGGCACTAAATGGGGACATCAAAAGGAATTCGGATCCAATCGAAAAATAAAAGAATCTGATTTCTTTTCTTATCTGAAACACGCAGATGAAAAGCCCCTAAAGCAAACAGCCAAAGAAAGCGATGTTTTTAAAACAGCAAGAAAGGGGGAGAAAGGGGAAAAAAAATAAAGAAACAATCTCATGAATGCGTTTCTTCGGAGTTTAAATGAGATGAATGACAACATAATATCAACAGCTTCTACACGACAAACCCCATTAGACTAATGTCTTTCACTGCCTCAGTTTTACGCCTTAAACTATTCCCGGACAGAGCAATGACTATTGCTAACAGTAGAATAATCCGGAACGACCCTTGCTCGAGGTAAAGAGCCGGAGAGAGCGGCACGCAGCTCTCCGGGGCTGCAGGCAGAGGTTACGCTGCAGGGCTCCGAGCTGCGGGGCACGGGCACACGGGTGCCTGTGGGCATTTGCCGCCTGTCACCCACAGCATCTCCCGCTGGTCTCCTCACTTTTAAGCAACTAGTTTTGACTATTGTTTTTAACTGTATAGAGTAGAGGAGCGGACATCGCTGCTGGAAGATGCATCTGCTCGAAGTGGAAATACCCAAGAGAAAAGGGAGGTTTCTCTGTGTCCGAGCGAAACACCAGTGGAAAGAGCTAAATCTGTTGTTGGAGGAGCATGCTGGGTCTCGCCTTAGCTGTTTCTCCTCCGTTTGCCCAGGGAAGACGGGTGGCTTCCCCCCTCCTGGCCTCATGTCTCCCGGCACTAAAAATCTTGCCGAGGAAGCCGCGAATTTTCTGGGGTGCTTTCGACTCGCCCTGGCCCGGCTGTCGTGAGCACAACCCGCCTCCCCTCCCGCGGCCGGCAGGGAGTGACCGGGCTCAGCGGCCGGGGAGTCCCCGACCGGGGGACAGGGCCCTTCGGGCGGGGGCTCCCCGGGGCAGCCGAGGGGGAAGAGGCCGGGCAGCGGCCGAGGAAAGCTTTCCGCGGCGGGAGCCCCCCCTCCCCCGTGCGCCCTGCCCGGATAAAGCCCTTCCTGACAGGGGAGGGAAGGGGCAGGCTGCAGGGCAGGGGCTTCCCTTTGGTCTCAGTGTGTGTTCTGTAAAGTTGTGACAGATTATTAGTAAAGGGAGGGGTTTCACAGTTTGATGAAGATATAACACACTCTGGACTATCCATCCTCCGGGCCCATTCATCAGAGGCAGAGGCAGGGAGAGGGGGAGAGAGGAGCTCTGTTCCTCTCCCCGAGAGCAATTCATCACTGCGGCTGAATCGGGGAGTTTTGTCCTCCAGCGACCCGCTCCCCTGGCCGCCGTCCCGGGATCCCTGCTCGGTCAGCTCCGGCCCAGACCAGCCCCGCGGAGGGGCCGGGGCCGCCCCGCTCTCCCCCCGCACCCGAGGAGGGACGGCCGTCACCGCGGCCGCGGGGCTGGCGCTCCTGGTCCGGGGACCGCGGGCACGCACGGGGGTCCCGGCGACCCTCTCGTCCCCGAGGGGGAGATCTCCCCGCTGCAGGATAGGTACAGCGCTCCGGAGAGGAAAGCTGAGGTGCCGTGTAGAGGAAGCAGAAGGGATGGAGAGGGACAGACGGACAGACAGACAGATAGATATGGATGGGGCGAGGGTGCTCCTACGGCAGTCTTTTGTTTGGAAGTGAGTGATCCTCATTGTTTGTCGACGCGGAGAAGAGAGGAAATTAATTGCAACCAATTAATAATTAATCCCGTTTAAACAGCTTTATTATCACCCACGAACGAGAGGGAATTGGTCTGATAACCCCCCGAAGACCGAATGTCAAGTTTAACCAAATAGTTATTGCTTTATCAAGCAGAGTCTGCAAATAAATTAATCAAAAGCAAATATGTTCTTTGTGCGGCTCATTTGCCGGTAATGGATGGATATGAAGATTTGCCGATATTATTGTCTGTCATTCAATCTAACAAAGTGAACATTTATTGCATATATATTAAAAATTATCCCTTAATCGAGTTGGGCTGGGGTTGCAGTTATTGGAGTCTTCCCAGAGGTGAAGTCCCCTTGGATAGGAGCGGGGAGGGCTGCTCTTCGCCTCCCGTGCGATTCCCTTCGGAACATGTTTCAAAATTGCTTTAATCCACCGCTAAATTGAGCTGTTTTACTAACTGTCCACGATATCATAAACAGTTTGAGGAGCTAATGGACGAGATGTTATAAAAATAGTGGACGTAAGGCACAGAAGAGGCGATATATTCGCCCAGGAGTGATGGCCGGGGACCCAGCCACCGCAAACAAGCCCTCTTTGTCTCCCCCTTGCTTACATCATTTTCTAATTAGGCATAAAATTGTCTTCATACACTGGTATCGCTGGCTTCATAAACATAACCATTATGGTTCATAAGGACCCCATTGTGGGGAGCCCCTCTCAAAATAGAAAAGGATCTGGAGAGGCCCAGAGAAAAAAACATCCCCTTTGTTTTCTCTTTTGAGAAGACGGATGGGCAATGTCACGCAGATGATTACTTTGGACTATTAAATTGTCAGAAAGGAAGAATTTCCCTATTAATAAAGGGATTATGGGGGAGCGATGGAGCTGGATGCTGGAGGCTGGCGAGGCGCGGTGCAAGGCGCAGGGTGCGCGGGGATGGCGGGGCGCCGCGGGGGGAGCTCCGCCGCCCGGCCCGGCCCGGCCCGGCCCGTGGGAGCCGTGGGATTCCCGCCGTGGCATTGCCGGGAGTGAGCCCGGCCGTGGCTTGGTGCCACGCACCCGCGGAGCAGCGGGCAGCCCCGGCCCCGGCGCCGGGATAACTGGATGGAGATGGATGGAGCCGCCTATCGCCCCCGACGCGGTGTCAGCCCCCGGACAATTACTGTCTCCAGAGGGATGGACAGACTGACTGACACTGACCTCTGCCCACGAGCCCACTGGCGGCCCCGAGGAGCTTATGTGCAATTTGCTGGATTTCGTTTA
This sequence comes from Gymnogyps californianus, assembly GCF_018139145.2. Lineage (NCBI taxonomy): Eukaryota > Metazoa > Chordata > Aves > Accipitriformes > Cathartidae > Gymnogyps > Gymnogyps californianus. The sequence goes on along the minus strand of NC_059474.1, from coordinate 27,232,773 downwards.
CAATAACCCGACTTGACATAAATAACTCTCCATGCTGTGTCTACGCCCGCCTGACCTCCTGAACTAGCGCGGAAACACTGCCGTATTGATCAGGGGCGCGGGTTTTTTTTCTTTTTTTCTTTCTTTTTTTTTTTTTTTTTCTTTTTGGTCCGTGAAGACGCGCTCACTCCGTCCCCCGGTCCGTGCGCTCCCCCGAGCCGGACCCGGCCCGGTCCCCGCACGGGGGCGGCAGCAGGGCCCGGCCGGTTCCCCGCGCGGTGCTGAACCGAGCCCTGCTGAACCGGGAGAGGCGTCCTTTTTCCTCGGACCCCGTTTTTCCTTTAGGGCGCTTTCCTAACGTTAGAAAGCGGCAGGAGTTAAATTTCATGTCGCGACAGCCAGCAGTGAGTCGTGACATCCCGGGGAGGGCCGGCAGGGAAGCCCCGGGGAGGCATGGGCTCCCCGAAAGCCTTCGCTCCCGCTCCTTTCTGCTCTCCGGTCCTTCCTCGCCCCGCCGGTGCTCGGGGCCAGACCTTTGTCTCGGCCGCTGCCGGGAGCTCCGCGGGGGCGTGCGGAGAGGGACGGAGGAAAAATAAATAATCGGGAACGAAAGTAAAGGGGGGGAAAGGGACTCCCCGGCAGAAGCCTTGCGGAGCAGGGCTGATGTTATCCATTTAGTGTGACATATGGAAATCTCTCGGCGGACCCACAATTAAAGGAGCCGGTCCTCCGTCCTTTATTCCCCGCTAACTTTTGTGTTAAATGTTAACAACGTGGCGCTATCCATTCTGGCTCTATTACCAAGTGAATGTTGGCTCCAAGGCTGCCTTCCTTTCTGCCTATTCTGGGGCTGCCTCCCATGCAGATTTATGTATTTTTGATATTAAATTCTTTCTATCATTAAGCCTGCTCTCTTGTTGACTTTCATTGACCCCTGCCCTTGTCCCCATACTTTTCCATATTTAATACAGGAACATTTTTGCCGGTGCCCTCCCCTCTTTGTTACCTCCCGGTTGACTGCCGTCCCTAATGGCATGTGCTGTTTACTCTGTTGTTGAACTTGGTAGGGTCACATAGTCCTGTGCTGTGATATCCTGCGCATTTCCAGCCCTGCCATTCTGGGGAGGTGCCTTGTGGAACAAGCCTTTTTTCCCCTAGCTACCGGCTTCCTAATGACTTAAGCAAATACCTTCGCTAATGATCCCCCAGGCTCCCTAATCCCCTCGGGGTTTTGTTTAGCTGAACTCCTAGTGCTCTGCCTGTCCCACTGGTAGCGTGGCCTCTCTGACCTGAGACATCGCAGCTCTTCTCCTTGGAGCGGGCTGCCTTGTCCAGCTCCGCCTGGGCCAAAGGCCAGGATCATGGGAGCATTGCATGCCACCAGCTGCTTGAGGTGACACCGAGTTACAAAGAAGAACCGCCAAAGGAAGCTTCGGCTCACACAGGCAAATGAATGTGTTCATTTATCTCCTCTGACTCCGCGGTTCGCGGCGTGCCTCGGCCTTACAGCTTGGCTGGGGGAGCGGGTAAACGTCCTTCCCAAGAAAGATTGGCTCACTTCTCCTAGGCCGGTCTGTTCAGTATCATTATGTGACCGGTTTTCAGAATTGAAGTTGCCTGGTGTTTTGATTCTTCCCTGCCTGTGCAGTTGTGCCCTGGAGGTCCCTTCAAAATGGATGCTAATTGTTGGGGCTGCACACTGCTGCCTGCTAAAATGCCCCAGAGCTCCCAGGCCCTGCTCCTCAATGGCTTAATTGACAAGGACTTGTCTGTATTTAGGAGCAGCTGGTCCAAAGCATTGGCACATCAGTGCAATCTTAACACAGCATCCCTAGCCTGGAGGAGTATGAGGGTAAACGTGGTTAAAATGAAGGAAGATTTATAGTCGGCCCCCTTGGGTAATGCGACAGAAGACAGCTACCAAGATTTTCCCTAGTAGGGGTTTCATTCATCAGCTTCCCAGCCTTGGTAACGTGTCTAGGAGCCACGTTCCAGCTATTATTAATAATAGGAGGTGGCCATTTAGCACAATTAGGCAGGTGACAGTATTCCACAATAATGCGTGGCCCTAAACGAGACGGGGAGCCGCTAACAAACAGGTCCGTGGCCGAGCAGCGCCGGGGCTCTGCGCCGCAGCCACGTCCCGAGTGGGTCCGGGCTGGTCCAGGGGGCAGCGAGCGCTCACCTACCTGCGAGGCCCCCAGCCCGCAGCTCAATGCGTTGCCAGCTAAATCCTGGCAGGCACCGGTTTACCCTCCTCCCACCAGGAGGGCTGGGAAAGAGCTTCTCCCGCCGAACTGCCTCCTCTAAACCGTGGATTCAACCCTCTGAAGACACATAGCGGGTTAAAAAATCATCCTCCATTGCGTCTCCGAATTTGAAATTAAGGCTCTCTTTCATTTTGGATGCACAGATGAAATATATGTATTTTTTCCCGCTCTGTTTAAATGCTTCTTCTCGTGAGCTTCCCGTTTATACGATTTAAACTTACTTGATTTCTAAACGGGAACGACTGGGTTTATTTTCTGCACAGGGTTATTCAGCGTTTTACAAAGAAGGTTTATGGCGCGGCTTAAAACTAAGGGGTTTTTTGTTGTTGTTGTTTTGCAATGTGTGGGAAATACTTTTATGTTCACACAGTTCGCCCCATGAATAGGGATAATAGGTTCGGGATCCTCATTGAAATTTGAAGTTTTTAAACAGAAATTCCCTAACTTTTGCTCGTTTTCTCAACTTTTTTCGTAGGAACAATGCCAACATTGAAGCCCTCGGTTGGAGTCTGCACAGTTGGAGATCTTTGGTGCCATTTTAGACATCTTTGGATTTCATCAATCAAACTGACTGCAATTTTCCATAAAAACCCTGAATTTGGGTCAGAAAGTGGGCAAAGCAGATAAAGATCGTTCAAGCTGTCTTATAAGATGATAAATAGATATCCTTTCAGTCCAACAATGCAAGAAGTGCAGTTTTGTAATTCACTTCCATTGGTTTTGAATGCAGTGAGTCGAAACAATTTATACATGTTTTCCCATGGTTAGAAGATGTCTTTACATACTTGTCAATAGTAACTTGACCTTTTTCCCCACTGAGCTACGAAGAGGTGCTTTTTTTTTTTTTTTTTTTTTTCTTCCAGAGTACAGAAAAGGGTTGTTTTGGGTTGGGTGGTTTTTTTTCCCCTCCTCCCTCTCTTTCTTTTAGCGACTAAATCAATAGGTTATTTCTTCTAATGCCGAGGTTTAAGCAGATGGTAGGTGGTTCACCCCAGCTCACCACTCTGCCGAGGAGGTATTTTGCTCCGTGCCGCGATGAACGAGCGGCCCGAGCGAGGTTTTAGCCAGACCTGTTGGATTTGCTCAGTGTGTTCTTGAACTTGGGAGAAAGGTCTTTCATCGAACGGGGGAGAAGCCCTAAAAGTCTCGGGCGGAGGCCTCGGTGGATCCTGCCAACCTGCCACAGCTGGCAGAGCCCTGCCGTGGGGCCCGGGGGGAGGTTTCTGCCTCCCGGGTTTCTGGCCGCTCCCTGACTCGGTCCCCCAGCTCCCGGCCGGAGGGAGGAGGAATGTCTTGCAGGGGAAGGTCCGTGCTCGGGCCAGCCCGTTAGATGCTCCGCGCATCCGGGCGGGAGCGGGACGGGCAGCTCACGTCGTAAGGGAGGCCCGCCGAGCTGTAGAAACACCGTTAGCATCACCAGCACAGGGCATCGGTCTGGAGGTGTTTCGGAAAGTGAGCTGAGAGCATTGGCCTGGGTCCGCAGGATGGGGAAACTGAGGCACGGAGCCGCTTTCCCACGGCGGGGACCGCGAGTGGCCCGGTCCTCGCCGGCCCCTGCCCATCGCGACGAAGCGAAGGACCCTTCTGGGAAGGGGACAGGCGAGAAGGATATATATTTGGGAGGCTTGAACCCCTCCAGTTCCCCGGGGATTTGCCCCGGGGGGCAGCCCACCAGGTCCCCGCGCTCTGCCGGCGCCCAGCCTGCACTGTGCCCCGGGGCAGCCTGCTGCAAACCGGCCCCAGTCCCGGGCAGAGGAAGGTGGTGGAGGGAGGAGGACCGGAGATAAGGCATTAGCTTTTGCCACCCCTCGCCATGAACACGACAGCCCTGCTAAGTGCTGAACACTCCCCGCTAATGGATAATGACCTGCGGTGTGCAGCTGCCTCCTACTCCTCAGATAAAGGCTGCTTTTACTATTAATTGCATTTGTAACATGAGTGCAGTAGGTTCCCAACTAAAACAACCCAGAAACGGCAGCATCCACGTTGCGGCGGGCACAGCCGCCCTCCCGGAGCACCCGGACCCTTCTGCAGAGCGCAGACGGGGTCCCCGGCCTCTCGCTGTCCCTTGGGGGGGGACAACCCGGGGCGAGGAGGTGGCCCAGCTGCCCAACAACATTTCTGCCATTTTGCAAAGGGCCACGTGGAAAGGCGGAGGGAAAGGGTTAAAGCAGCTCGTGGCCACTCGTGGCTTCCCACGGGCCCCGTGGATGTGAAGCAGAGCAATTCACGCCGTCCAAATTTCGGGGCTGCGAACAGTTCCCCTCCCTGAGGCGGATCTTGGGTGAAATTCCACCTGAACGAGATAAAAAACGTCTTGTTTTGTTTTGTTTTGTTTTTGTTTGTTTGTTTTTCTCAAGCGAAGACATGTTTGCTGTCCGCCCTCCTTCTAGCTCTTCTGCAGCGCCGGAGGGAGGGAGAGAGGGAACGATGCTCCGCAGCGGTGCCCGGAGCCGCAGCTGCCGCGAAGCAGAGCGGGGGCTTTGCCCGGCGAGGGGGAGCGGAGCCCGCGGTGCCGCCCGGCTCCGGGCACCGGGGCTCAGCCAAGCCGTGTGCGGGGCCAGGGGCGCGTTGAGAACCGTGCAAGCACGAAAGCAAAGCCCGAGGCAGCCCCCCCTCGCAGCTGCAGTGGGGCTGCGGGAGGTTTTGGGACACCTCAGCAGAGAGAAAACACGTCTCCGGACTTGGGCTGCTTAAATAATGCCTCTGTGTGTTTATAACTCTGCAGCAGGAGCTTAGCTAGAGACACGCGGCAGTAGTTACACAAGATTTTGGGGACAAGCCGCTCATATTCGGGTTGCAGTTATAAATAGCACGATAAAAATAGTCATTTGTTTCTTAGGGAGCCTTCCACTCCGCGCTAAACGGCAAAAGCCACGCTATAAACAGGTAAAAGGATTTCTTCCTTGCCTCCTTGCTTGCTGTGTCCCTAAGCGAAGCCCCGCGGGACCGCGGTGCCGCTGCCCGCTCTGCTCCCGGCCGCGGGCGCGCAGAGGCGGGCGACGCCGACCCGTCGGCGGGGAGATGCGGGGCCGGAGCCGGGGCCGGGGCCGGGGCCGTAGCCGTAGCCGTCCCCGTGGCCGTGTGCCGCCCCCTGCTTTCTCCGTTGTGGTTTTTTTTTTCTTTCTCTTTTTTTATCTCTTTTTCTTTTTTTCTCCCCCCCCCTTTTTAAAAATTTCCCTTCCTTCAGTCTATCAGGCAAATATTTAAGGACACACTTGAAGCTAAAACTGACCTTAGAAATATCTACTTAGGCCCTTTCCTTTGTCAGTGACTATCTCTTCAACCACCGCTACTCGATGCCTCCCAGGAGGGAAGAGGCTGGCAGAACGTCCCTGAGGGGAGGCTTGGGATGTTTTCACACGACGAGCGCGGCTCACGCACCTGCTGAGCGGGGCGGAGGCGTGCGGGCATTGGCGGAGCCGTGTCGCTTTGCCCTGAAGGGAAATCAATAACCTTTTGAATGTCATTCCCAGCCACTGGCACCAGCCGGTTAACGATTCAGCCGAGCACCCTCTTCAGCAGCGGATGACTTACCCGGGATGATAAATATACAGTTACAGATTTTTCAGTCGACCTGGCTTTTAGCGATGGAAATAACCCTCCTGGCTCCTTACTGTTTAGCTCCCCTCCCTCCGGCCAGGTGTAAGGGTGTCTTTCGGGCCCACTCGAGCCCCGCGGCCGGTCTGAGGGGGAGAATCCCCCCTACCTTGCCTTTTTCCCGGGCGGGGCCGGTGTAGCCGGACACTCACTCGGGGCAGGACGTCGCTAGCGGCCGGCGGTGGCCCGGGCTGGGACAGAGCTTTGTCCCGGTGCCCCTGGGCTGGTTGGCGGGGACGGACGGGGCGCACCACTCCAGGCATACCAGGCCAGAGCGAACCCGCACCGCCCCGCACCGCGCTGGGGCCGGGCCGGGCCGGGCCGGGCCGGTGCGCGGCAGCCGGGCGGGCGGGGAAGCGTGGCGGGGCCGCGGGCCGGGGGCCGGGGGCTGGAGGGAGGTGCCCTCGGCCGGGGCAGGCGGTGCCACTCACGCCGGCGGGGGGCTCGCAGCTCGCTGTAGCCCCGCTCCCCGGTCTCTCAAAGCCCCTTTCAGCCGCTCTGCGGGCTCCTCACCGGAGGAGGCTGGAGCTACATAAAAGCGCATTATGAAAATTATAATATCGGGCCCAGAGCATGTCCGCGGAGGCAGCTCGGCAGCTTTCAGGCATTGAGCCCCTGTTCAGCTGGGCTGAGCTGTAAAATATCCATTTGAATTCGGTGCCTGAATGGAGCAGCAGCAAGAACAACAAGGACCGGGGCAACAGAGCTCCCTTTATCCCCCCTGCAACTTCCCCCTGCTTGGCCATTCCTTTCCTGTTGCACCTTTCTCGCTTATGGGCAAATTCAAGGGCTTTTCTTCTTCTCTTTTCTTCTGTCTTTTCTCTGAGCGGGAAGGGGGGAAGGACTGGTGGGGGGACGTGTGCGGGAAAGGCCCCGTGCCCTTCCCTGCCTCCCTCTCCGCAGGATGCTCCCGGGAGCCGGTGGCTCGTCTGGTTGCAGTGCCGGAGGGGGGAGAGGGGGGAGTAGTACCAGGCACGCCCTGCCAGGCAGAGCCGAGCTCCCCTCGGCACTTGGCTCCACGCCGGGGAAAGAAGCCTCTTCCTCCATCCCGGGGAGCGGCCCGCTCTGCCTGCCTTAGCTTAACACGGCCCCAAACCCTGCGACGGTGCCACCGTCGAGACTCGATGCGAAAGAGCCGCTTTTGGCCCCACAAACCCCAAGGAGCCGGGGATGGGGAGCGATGGGGGGAGGGGGGCCCGGCTTTGGCAGATATGATCTATGGAGGCAGATGAGCCGACCTGCTATTCAAAATACTACCCATTGTGTTGGTAATGGCCCGTTTATAACTGGAATAACCCCTTTAATATTAATAGAGCCTTTTAAGGCCGCGGTTTCCTGGGCGCTGGGCAGGCGAGCGAGCAGCGCAGGTGTTGGGGCAACCTGTGCAGGCGGTGGCCCGGCCGCGGCTCCCGGCGCAGGCAGCGAGCAGGTGCTGGCGGGACGCGCACCCTCTGCGCCCGGGCGAACAAAGGCTCGGCTCGCCCGGGGTCTGCGAGCATGAAGAATTGTTTAATTTCAGGGGAAAGTGAAAGGCTCTGCTTCTGCCGGGACGTGACATTTCCTGTGGTGAAGCCTGCATTGGCTGCTAATAGAGATCTAATTGATGGGTGAAGTCCCATTTCCGCGCTTTCTCCTTTATTGCTCCATCCAGTCTGTTGCAAAATATAACCTTAATCTGATTTAGCAATTCCTCCAGGATTCGGTGCAAGCTTACAGCACAGGAAAAATCGTTATTAAAAAAGTTAAAATACAGACTTGGATTCAGTGCGTTGCCTTTTTTTTGTTTGGATTTTTTTGTTTGTTTCTTTCTTTTCTTCTTCCTTTTTTTAGATCCAGCCCTACCCAGGCTCCTGGCATTTAACACGTTCCCTTTCGGTAAATCACTCCGGCTTCTATGACTATTAATATCGGAAGGGATCGGCGATAATGCAGCCGCCCCCCTTTGTTTTAAATGCAAATGTCAGCGTTTTGGAGCCGAGCTCCCGAGCGCGGCGCCGGGCGGGGACTGAAGCGCAGCCCCGACGGAGCGGCGCATCCCCGGCCAGCAGCGCACCGCCACCCGGGGAAGGGCGGGGGGGGGAGTGTGTGTGGGGGGTGGCAAGGCACCGACAGTTTGGCGATTGACGTCGTCAGAATAAAAAAATAGCGATAAATAACAACCAGCACCGTTTTGCTGATTTGTCTTTCTCTCCCAGGGGATAAAATAATACGTTTATTTCAAAAAGGCAGGCACGGGACCCAATGGCAACCGGCCCGTTCACTCCCTGCCTGCGGGGCTTCTGCACGGGTCCGTCCTCCTCTCTTGCCTGCAGACGGGCAGAGGGGCCAGGGGCAGACCGCGCCGCCCCGGCTTTTACACCTCGGGGCTGTGTAGTGGGTCCGGCGGGACTGGTGGGTGCCCCCGCGGGGCCGAGAGCCCAGGCGGGGTGTGTGAAGGGGCTCCTCAAGCCGCCGTCGGGAGGGGCCGCCCGGCCAGGCTCATGTGCGGAGGCAGCGGACAGGGCAGCGAAATTCCTTTTAATGGATTCTTTGCCTTTTTCTTCGGCCTTCCCCCCCCCCCCCCCCATCCGTGCTATCTGAGATAGCGGGAAGGAGTGTACAGGCATTCTGGACCTATACAAACTCTCTTCAGTCCCCCTTGATAGGTTTAATGAGGCGGAACGCGATGAAGGGGATTTGAGCCGGTCTAAATGATTGATGAAGCCTGGGGCAAGGCTGAGCTTTTTCCGGATAAAGCCCCATACATCCCCTTATAATGGCTGGATAGTGGCAGGGCTGGGCTCCTTCAAAAGCCGTGGCCCAAGCGCATTGAGAGGAAACAGGGAGGGAAGGTGCTCTGTTGTTACCTAATCAGCCTGTGCACTGAGCCACCAGCCGCCTGAAGCAGGAGAGCGCTGCCGGGGAAGCGAGGCGGGTGAAAGGGGGCATTTCTGACACACTCACACACACGCACACGCGTGCACACACCCTCACACCCCCGCGGAGACCCGCCGGCCCCAGCCCATGCAGCTGCCCGCCAGCGCAGCGTGGGGCCCGACCCGGCTCCCCCCGCGGCACGGCACGGCACGGCACGGCACGGCACGGCACGGCACGGCACGGCACGGCACGGCACGGCACGGCCCGGCCCGCTGGCAGCTCTCACTCACCCACTGATTGACGGTGATGGGCCCACGAGCGAGGGGACACGGGTCTGCCCTTAACGGCAGAGTCCTCCCGAGGGGCCCCGGACCGGGGCTTTGGTGATGGAGATGGTGCCCATCGCAACGTGATCCCTCTCTGATGTGACTGCACACCTGTAACGCCTGCAACACCCCCCCACCCCCAGCCCCACCACACACAGGGACATGGGCATACGTGTAGCAGGAGAAAAGTGAGCCAACAGCTGTGGGTGTTGCAATAGTAACAAAAAGCGGATTTAAAGAGTGTTAAAATGTCTGTTATGTTTAACATCCCAAATGTTTTGGTGGAAGAAGGCCTACACATTTGATGTCATATTCCATAGGGTTGTGAGGTCCCCAAGGCTCCTCAGCTGAGCTGGCCACTCTTTCTTTGGCTGGGAGAAATATAAGCCAAGCTCAGCCCCTAGGGAAGGTGAACATTGTGGCGGTCATCCATTGTGGCCCAGTATGATGGTGTTACTGGTGGAAAGCCATTCTGGCAGGCAGGGCATAAAACTGAGTCCCCGATCCTGACTTGCAAGGAGTGACAAGTGTCCTACCATGGTGGCATGGTTAGATTTTTGTAAACCTTCCTGAGGTTAAGCCAGTTTTTTTTTCCTGGGACTAAAATGGCTTCTTTGAGGTAAACTAAAACTAATGCCATATAATGGCTAGATGGAAAAGCTCTTACTTTATAAAGACTGATATGCAAACATATCCCATTGAGCATAATAGTCTGCAATGAAAAGACTTATTCAGGTCCCACAGAAGTAAGCAATTCACTGATTAAAATGTGCAAGATGGTGCCTCAAGTATACGTATATGGGAACAGACTTTCCGTGTGCCCATGTATTATGTAAAATCAGTGGTAGGAAAGAGTCCTATGTAAAAATACATCCTCTTAAGGAGTGATCTTCTAAACCTTGTCTGTGTCCTTCCCCTTAACAATCAAACATGGTCTGATTACAAGGACAAGAACATTTTGAGACCCTGCAGTTAGGGTTCCTAGGATGGATGAAAAATCCTCTACAATATCTTGTATTTTTCAGTATAGCAAAGTGCTAGAAACAATCTTTTCCCCTTTTATACTACTTGAAAGTGCATCATGAAAAGAGACGGTTTGGATTATTTGTACAGAGATAGAATTCAATAAAGCTATGAGAACAGGTTGTAGGGGAAAAAGGATGACTATTCATTTTTTCACTTCATCTCTTACCACTTTGGCTTTGATCATTCACCTTTGGGACCAACACCTCGATCCCGAATCAGGTAAAACTCTTACTGTAGTCAGCAAAGCTAAAATCTTGTTCACCTTATGAAATCCCACTGACTTCCAAGGAACTATTTACACCTGCAGAGTGTGTGGATTTAAGAGAGACCAAAGCAGCAACCCTTGTAAGTGTGAACTGCATCCTCCTCATCAGCTGCCCTGGGGTGGGAGTACTCACACCAGTGGTTAGCAGCAAAGGTAAAAAAAGCCCCACTCAAATAGAATAACTCCACTAACTATATACCATGCAACATTTCCTGAATGCCAGGAAGTTAAGAAAGAATAATAGAACAACTTTATTAAGAAATGCGTATGAAGGATGAGTCATGATTACTGTTGTCTTGCAAAAGCAATAGTGCTTTGCAAAAAAAAAAAGGGCAAAAGAAATCAGTGAGTTAAATGAAATTATTAGTACAGTGTAATTTGTCTCTGAAAAGCAAACAAAGACATTTGGGACAATGGAAAGAGAAACTGCTGGTTGTCTCTTCCTAGACAAGAACTCTATTACATCTATCAGTCTCCTTTTATCTCTGAATTATCTTGATTTTATTATTAACAATAACATTACAGCATATTCTATCCTACCCTACATCCAAGAATCTCAAGGCACGTTACACGTATTAATGAATGAGCAGGGCATGAAAAACACTGTCATTCTGTATTTAATTACTGGCTTCTTCCTGGAGATCTTAATGCGCAGAGTTTCACAGTTTGGCAACAATGTCAGGGCGAATATTATTTGTCTACTTTTTATATGGAAAAAAGACGTGCCATGAGATAACAATCAATGTTTACTTTGACTTGGAAACCTGGCTCTCTAGTATTAAACAAAGATCAGAATGCAAGTCTGATGATTGCTAGTCTGATTTCATACCAGCAAATCCCCATCTCCCCTCTGTCACTGCTAATACTAGACTGTCTCCTTCCTTGTGGCCAGGAAGACCAGCATTCGCTGGCTCCATGCAGAAGGAGTATCCAAGTGTCCCATCCTGCTTGGTAACACCTCTTCTTTCCTGGGGTCTGCACAAAAATTACTGCACAGGCACTGTAACACCAGGGAATGGGTCAGCCAGGTGACTTTATGAGTAATGTGGTTACTCTCCTGACAATTTTAACTCCCAGTCCTGCATGGAATCCATGATTTGGTTAACTACTTCGCCTCACATGCGGTGTCTTTGTCCTGAGCACTTTCTTTCCTCTCCCAAATATGCAAGGTGGAACAGAAGAGGTTAAGGGAGCCCAGAAAGTTTGGGGCAGTAACCAGCCAGGGGGGTTTCTGCAGGTACAACATGCATGGGAGCAGCGCGGTCAGAGGCACTGGGAACTGCAAAGGCCTGGAGCCTGCTAACTCCCATTTCTTTTTGAGGTGGAAAATATAAATTCAAAAGTCCAGCTTCTTCCCGATACAGTAATTTGGTGGGAACTGTTCATAAGTTTCTTCCTTCCACAAGGATTTGATGCAAACAGAGGAACAGTAGGCTCATTTGATCTTTTCATTTGAAAGATGTTTTCTTCCTCATCAGTAGTAACAAAACTCCACAATGATATGAGGTCTTTTTCAGCTTATGTCAACAGAGACTCCTTTATACGACAGAGTCATCTGTGTGTGTGCAGCCAGAATATTCCGCTGATGAAGTGCAGGGTCAAGTGACAAACTGTGTTTAGCCCATACTTGCCTGTTTAACCAGTACCACTTGTCTGTAAACTGGTGTTAGTTTAGAAAAGTCAGGCAAAAGCTTCTAGTTTCCTCCAAATGTAGAATTTCCTCCATCAGAATCCAACAAGCCTAATGCCCGCACGAATAAATCCTGTGAGAGACATGTTTAATAACCAGCATTTCAGGAGTTGAGGTAGAAATGGCTTCCCCTGAGAAAGTCAACCGTGTGCCTAGATTTTGCTATATGAAGTCAAACAGATGATTCTCTTTTTTTAGTGGAGGCTTATGCCAACAAGCTTTCCAGAACGTGACCATCTCTCTTGGGCTTGCAGCTAGTTTTCTTTTTCTGATTAATGTATTTGAAAGGTCTTGCTTGGGTGGATTCTCTGTTTCACGCAAGCTGAACTCAAAATTATTTTTTGATTTAGTAGAAAAAAACCAACTCTTACCCATTTCATGAGATTGCAAGGAACATCTCACCCGCTGTTTCACTGTCATTTTGTTTTGGACTGTCCTCTGGGTTCCCATGTTAGGGGACACGCTTGGGCAAACGCATGCACACGCACTAACATACAACTCAAAGAGCAGGATTGCTTAAGCCTTATTTACTCAGGAAGTCAGACAAAAAATCCCTTAGAGGTTTCCTGAATATTTCTCCTGGAAAATATGCAGAATGTTTAGTTAAATACTTAAGTTTTTTGGGTTTTGTTTTTTAACAGGGAAATACTGGCCTTGCTGTTTACAGGTGAAGTGGTCACCAAAGGCTAAACAATATAAAATCTTTACACCTATTACAGATATTCAAAACAAAGCAGACAGGATCTTTTGCCAACATCTTCCAGGCTGGACACTTAAAGTTAGCTATCTTTAGCATACGTGTGTTGATTGCACATGTGTGCATCTATATAGAAAATGGCTTGTATTCAGAGATGCTGAGCTGTCACTGTTAGATATCTTATTATGGTCTTATTTTCTCTGTGGAGGAAATGCTAAATATTTGATTAGCACTTCCACTTTTATTTAGAATATTTTCTTTGTGAACAGAGCCTCTTTTCTCATCCGGCGCTGCCATACTCAGGCGTTTGAAAGCGTCTCAGCCCTTTAGATTGCTCCAACAACAGAAGCACAGGCAGTGAAACGAGCAACAAAGATTAGCGGTGCTGTTTCCCCCTTGGCTTTTTGCAGAGGCTCCTCCTGTCAGTGGTCAGTTATTATAACAGAAGAACAAAGTGCCGAAGCTGCCTGCAGCTCCATTCAGCCGTGCGGTTGCCCAGGCAGGCAGGCAGGCAGGCCAGCAGCCAGAAGCCAGCAGGCAAAATTTAACAGCCACGCTTCGAAACGCTGGTAACAGCTATCAATGGATCCATAACTCTCAGCTCTCCAGATATGGGGTCATCTTTCAATACTACCCCACTGTCATATACAACATTTGTCTTGTCCTGCATTCAACTAATTGTGTCAATCTATGGGGTGACTCTATAATACACATATACAATAGCACAATGAAAGCAATAATCTCCTACCCAGTCTCTTTATTTATTTAAGTGCTATTACAAAGTTTCCTGCAGCAAAGAGAAGCTGGGAGGCTACAACCTATTCCAGCCATGCAACAGCTATCCAGATGAAAGAAAGAATGTGGTGACTTAAATAAGTTACATGTTTCTCTGACTTTTTTTTTTCCATCCTGACAACACTACCAAGTGGTATGAAGGGGGGCAGGGAAATGACTTCACTAATATTTCAAAATGTGTAGCACAAAAAGAAGCAAAAATCCTAATAAACAAAATTTGTGATTCCTAGGTAATTATTTTTCCTTCTGACATTTTTAACAGGGAATATTCACAATTTATATTTATTTTGAGTAAAATGCAAATACAAGACATATAAAATAGCTCAAAGCTTTCTCAGTTTAATGATTCTGTGGCTCTAGTTTTTGAAGTCCTAATATCATTATATATCTTTAACATAAGTAACTTCCATAGTAGCAAAATGACTCCTTCTTAGTTCAAAATTGTGTTCAGAGAATTACAATAAAGTACTAGATATTGCTGTTCTCAGCATCATTGCATTAATTGCACAAATGGCCGCATTTGGCTAATGTTCATAAGCCTCATAATCAATCAGGGTTCATTCTTGCTCTACAATCATCCCAACACACCACCAATTCCCCTTTACAAGCACTCACACCTCTTGGGCCCAGCCATAAATAGATGTTTCAAGGGTCTCCTGCAATGAATGCATTTCCTCCACTACCTGAACTGACCAGGAACTTTTGGGGCTGTTTGCTGGAATCAAGGTGCCCCCCCCGATCTCTGTAAGTTTCTGCAGGTCGCTAAGAGCTATCCACTGACTATAAAATCCTTGTAGATACCACCACGCCTTATTCTCATGTGTTTATCACAGCGTCTGGTGGTTCTGCTGGTAGGGATGGAGCCCTTTCTGCTCAGGCTCTGTCCCAAGGCAGACAGAGATAACTATTCTGAGATCATTGAACAGTCTGTATTTTACATTCTGTCCCACATACTGTCCACCCTACAAACAGTCCAGTGATATCCAACTTCCACTGAGAGACTGAGTACAGACTGAAAAGCCAGATGGGGAAAAGTCTTCTCATATAGGCAGATGACTTGATGAAGCAGCAAGGCAAAGGTATGTAGCAGGAAGTTTGACACATCAAAAAACATATCAAATATTCCAGGACGGAAAGTTTTCTGATCAGCACACATTTGACTAATGTAATGAAAGTTACCGTTTGAGGAGTTCTTAAAAAAATCCTGTGACTAGAAAAAATCCTTTCAGCCTTATAAAAAGGAAAGTTCCTCTAATTATTTTCTGGAGAAGTAATGAAAAAAACCAAAGATTGGAATGGGTGAAAATGACAAATGCACATTTTCAATAATGCATCACCAAAACAATCGACAATATTGAGGGGAAGAAGAATGAACATGTTAACACGTGCCCTTCTCCATATCCTGTAGATAACAAAAAGCAAAAAGGGATTGCTCCACCAAAGCCATTTACAGTCCACCCTAGCAGTCAGGCAGTGCCCCATACCTCTCCCAAAGGCTGTAGCTGCAAGTACCTGGAGTGGAAGGACCTACAGACAATTGTGCCCGTGCTGGAGCCCCTTCTCCATAAGCATTGGGCAGGCTTCTGACAAAACCAAAGGAGGGACCCTCAGAGGAAGATACTGGCCGGCTCAACAGAGTGGGCTCTGAGCGAGTGTGTGTGGGCATGTGTTATTTGTTAAACGGAGCTCTGCTCGCTTTGCTGCAGTGTTGTGAAAGTTTTCAAACCTAATTCTATTTCAAGAAAATAAAAATGTCAGAGTCCTAAATGCACTTGTCTGTAGTCTGTAAAAGTTGACTATGGGAGATCTAATTGTACTGTGAGCCTTTCCTCAGTGCTTAATAACCTGACTGAATAACGGAAGAGAATTTATGTGAACATCATGAACAAACCAGTCCTGCCCTCCATTCTCCTACAGCTCTTAGTCTGTAAAGGTTGGAACAAGCTTTCTGTGAGAAGTTCATAGGACACAAATAATGATGGGATGAGAGCTACGGTGCTGGAATAGATCAGAAATAAGTTAAAGGATATCTATATAAAGAGATACAAAAGGCAGTTAAAAAATTCAGTATGATCAAACTTTTATATCGAGACCTGAGAGTATTTGCAATGGAATGTTTCTTAAAACAAAGACAAAACTCCTCATGTTTTAAATTAAATCCTCCAAACTCTCCTCCTCTTTGGGCAGACCTTCTCAGAAGGGCCAATGCCGGGATTTTTAGATTTTTAACATTGATGATCATCAAAAAACCAAAAATAGTCTCAATGATGCATTGGCCTGGTTCCCTATAGCAACTCCTATCCTCAGGAATGATTGCATCTAAGAGTCTGATCTTCCCAATGAGATAAACCAAGGGGACAATTTCACCCAAGATTTACCACTTGTAAAATATGTCTTCTAATGAATATTTCTAATGTTAAGCAACCATAAAGTTGTGATAGCAGTAGCCTAGTAACAAGGTTAAGCAACTAGAAAATTTAAGTATTGAGTACATCATTTAGCTCATAGTCCTAACTGAGGCAAAATTTGCCTGAGAGCAAAGGAATGAGGACTTCAGGATGTGTCCCATCGCTGCCCCTTCCATTTTCTTGCATGCCAGCACTTACTCCCATTCTCAGCACAAGGGAGAGGTGGGAGGTGTGCTAGATGTGAGCACGGCAGTGATGGAGACAGCATGTTTGTTACAGAATGTAATTTAAAGTACATAACAACTGGAGATGTCTCACATGGGGCCAGACCATACACGAATTACATGTGCACAGACAGAAGTTCTAATTGTGATAGCTACACAGAGCAGACTCTGAGTCACTGGGAAGTGAGCTGGTTTCTGTAGATACCTCCTTTCAGAAAGTAAATGCATCTCCTAAAATACCATCTTCAGGAAACAACCTTTTTTTATATATATGCACACACACAGACACACACACACATATATATATGTAGCAACTCTCTACATAAATGCAGTTGTTTGAAATAAGCAGGATTTTCAGCAATGCTGTAATATTTGTATATCTACACAGTCACTATCTATTCCATATACACAAACATCCGCCTACCCAGAAAATAATTGTGGATAATTCAATGTTCAGATTCGATAATGGATGCTCAAATAAATATGAGAATTCCAAGCAAATTTGTGCAAATGAAAAAAGATTTCCTCTGACATAATGGCATGGTGCAAGGCTGTCTGTAATGAGCTGTAATTTGTCTGGAAGAGCATTTTAAAGGGGTTGATCCATCCACTGGAAGACCAGCAACTGCTCTGAGACTAGAAGCAATGAGCCAGCCTGCCTCGTCTCAGAGGAAATTACACCACAAGCAGGCCAAATTTCTGACAACTTCCATAAATTATTTCAGATTTTCATATTTCAAATTTCATCTGCATTCATCATGTGAGTTTGACTGGGGAAAAACGTCTAGGAGGAGCTCTGCTAGCATTCAGTGCAGCAGTCCCAGGAGCCTGCCCTGGGACTAGATAATTGAATTTACTTTTGATTAGATTATTCTTGCTGCAGTCTACTGCCAATCTGAAGTATTGTGCCTTCTCTTCTACTTAACCTTCCTGCCCCATGCCTGCTCCAGCCTGCATGCAGCTCTCTGTATTGCAGAATATATTTGAACAATCAAACTTAGGAGTTATTATTTTGCTTTCCATTGTCCATCCTTATAAAAGCACACATCTTTCACTGGGTTCCCTCTTCCCTGAAATCAGATTACTTCTTTTTTTTAAGTTTGTAATATTGTTTACCATTTTCAGTGGAAAGTGCCCTGTAATTTAGGTGGAAAATCTAAAATCATTACTACATCTCTGGATGATGCAACATACCATAAATAAGGATCATTTCTAAAACAGCTATAATCATCACTGGGCAACACACATGAGAATAAGAACAGGTAAATAATGAATTCATCCATCTATTTAACTAAAAATCTATTGTTAGCCAAAGTTATTAATCAAATCTTTAGCTAGTGGTCAATAGAATAACAAACAAAACACCCCCTCCCCCCCGAACTAGCTCCACAGTCTTTCTCTGAAAGTAATCCATTAGAAATGTAGAATATGAACTTTTAGCACAAAAATTCAACCCCATAAACGAAATGCATTTACGAAAGAAGTGTGGCAGAACAACAACAACAAAACCGCTTCATGTGAAATGCATCTAAATGGATGTAACATTATTACTAGCAGTAACAATAGGCAATAAATACTTCTTAATGTATAGGCATTATTTTTCCCCATTTACAGAATATGACTGAATTTATACATGATTCAGGAGCAAAATATGTGTAACTCTCCAAGTTGTAGTCTGGATTATTAGAAACACAGATAAGGTAAACAAAGCTAATGCTGTTCTTTAAGTAATATCTATCACTTCCCTGTTATTGAGTTATTTCTTTTAACAATATAGGGGTTTTTGATGCTATGTGTCTGAACTGAAGACTTCAGATTCTTTATTGTTCTCCATTTTGATGAAAAAAATTGAATTGGGGGCTGTTATATTGAGTTTTGTTCCATAAATATACTGAAATCATATTTTTGTTAGAAACTATCAATAAATCCAGTATAAGAAAAGTAATAAGATACAAATATGAGCAGGACCTTTGCAAAGGAAATATTACAAAGAGAGTATGCCCATAAAATATATTAGGGAATGTGCTTTCTCCCTTGTGTTTGAAGAAAATACAGAAGGAATTACAGGGAACTGTGTTATTTTTAATACAGGTACAACACATGAAATCAGATGACTGTTCAAGAAAATGATCAAACATGAACTGCTAACATATAGGTTGTCGTAAAAGGCCATTATTTATCATCTTGAAGATTTGTTTCTCATTAACACAATTTACCAACACAAGGCATCTAGCACCAAAAAAATGACTATATGTGTACACATACAGCTATACACACCCTCTACATGTATATATGGATTCATGTGTATAAATATATATGTGCATACACATGCGGTTATTTTGTGTGCATATATACACATAAATGCACAGGTGGGTCTGTATTTTTTGTGTGAGTTCTGTTAATCTAAGAAAGGGCTCACCACCAACAAGATCTGGGGAAAACAAATGCTGATGAGAGGGAGGGAAAAATTAAACACAGCAAATGAAGTGTGGAATGTCCCACAAGGCACAGTTAAAGGTAGAAAGAAAATAGCCATGTACTTGCTGCTTACAAGTGCCACCCTCAGACCTAATATGTTGCATTTTCATAGTAGTAGCTCTGCTGAAAATAAGGATTTGAGTATGCAAGAAAGGGCCTACAGACTCCAGTGTACAGCTGCAATGGGCATGGGAAATCCAGAAAGGCTCCCTAAAATGTATGCGTTTCTTGACGTTTACTGAACAATCTCCAGGGTGGCACAGGGGAGGAATTCTTCTGACATCATCTGGTTTTGTCTACATTTTATTAAAAAACAATTTACATTCAGCAATGGGAGCTGTCTTAAAGACCTATTGTTTTCCCTTGTTTCAAGCAGCATCAATGGCTCATTCCTGCTCTTACTGAACTTAACAACCTTAGGCTCCGGCATTGTACAGCCAGTTCAGGGCTGCGAAGAATGTGCGAGGCGGCTCTCAGAGGTCTGCACATGATGCGGAGACCACGTGAGGCAGCATCAGGACTCACTTATTTCAGACGCCCCATGACAGGCTCTCTGCCCAACTTTTCATGTGTTATTGTTATTTATGTTTTTCTTACACACATTGTACATGTGAGCCTTAAGCCATAGACAGTGTTTCTTGCTTTGCAGTGGATGAAAAAGTCCCTGTTTTCTTTGCAACAGGTATTCAGAAGTAATACTGACTTCATAGCCTTAAATATGTGACAAATAGTGTATTTGCAGCGTAATTTGTGCTTCATTTGAAATACTGATGGGAATATACATTATTATTTAGAACCGCACCAAATTAAACCATTTCTGCAAAAGAATATTGTAGTAAGTATATTTAACTAAGAATAGTAGTCATGACTATGTTCGGTTAATTATAATATAATTTATAGGTGTTAAAATTAACAGGCTGTTTATGGTTTTCAAGTTGTGCACAATTTCAATCACCATCAAACGTTGCAGGTTTGATCCATGCCCTGCTGTTGATAAGGGACATTCCCGCCTCCCCTCTCTGCTGCCCCTCTCTTCCCTTCCCCCTCTGCCCTTTTTCCCAGTGTCCAGATTCAGGTCAGTCTCCAGCTGCTTTGCATTTTTTGCTTGATAACAGAAACAGGACCATAAAGGTCGTCTTTCCATTTTCCAAAGTAGAAGCACTGTTCTTGCCTTTTTTTTGGAAGAATTCTAGCTTCTTGAATGAAGTTTCCTTCAATTTCTTAACTAATGGTAAATAAAAAAAAAAAAAAGAGGAAAGAAAAAGATGTATAACAGCTTGTGGTCAAATTACAGGTGGAGCAGATCACAACCTGGCTTTGACTTATTGGGCCATGAAGAACAGTGACCTAAGAAATGATTTAAAGCAATTTGCCAGTTCCCGATACTGAGCGACCTTAGAAAGAGAGATGGGCTGTGCCAGGGCAGGGCTTTCTGCAGGGGCTCCTGAACATAAACCTACAAGAAAGAGCCAGGCACCCAGAAAGAATTGGCTCCTAGGGAAATAAAAGCAGTAGCCAGTAGAAGAGCTCGATATAGGTGTTTTTTAAGAGCTTTTTTGGGAATTGGTTGTAATTGTAACAGCCGTTTTTACTGAAAGGAACCAAATCCATTCCAGCACAGATCTGCGCCATAATATCTATTTCCAAAAAAGTCTAGTTAGAAAAGTGTGACCAAAAATACACTTTCAAAAGATAAAAGGTAGCAGCTCATACAAGCTTTTTACTACTGTTATTGTTGAAAGAAAGAAAATCTTTTCATCTGAAGGCCTTGTCCTTTATGATATGTGATGAATAAGTAATTTAATTAATGGGAACTTTATTTAAAAATCCTGTATTTAAATAAAACCAGGACTCCAAGAATAACACATATCACACTTGGGTAACAGAGATGATTTTCTGTGCTACAGTCAGAGCTCTGGAAAGAAGAAATGTTGTTTGCAATTTCAAAAGTTAGGGTTATTTTTTAAACCTAGAGAGATTTTTTTCAAAATATGGAGAAAAAGATGGGGGATTCTATTTGGAGATCATTTGCTGTCTAAGCACTGCTTTCCAAAAAGTATTACAAACCCTCCCACATCAGACCGTGTATTGCCAGTGACTCAGCTGCTCCCTACGTAACAGACAACATCGCTTGAGGAGAGTAAAGGATTTCAGAGGAACTAGACAGGGACAAACATTTCTTTTCCTCCAGGATTAAATACAGAGTATATACAAAAAGGATAGAAACCAGCTCTTTCGGGGCAGCTCAGGTTTTCCCCACGTTGGGCGGATTTCTCTCAGAGGTTAGAAAAGGACCCTCAGCCAGCTGGTGCCCGAGGCACAGGGCACCAGAGAGAGACCAGCTGATGCCCGGGATGCGGCTCCCCTCTCCTCGGGAGCTGGGCCCTGCAGCAGGACTGGGTCGTTAAAGCAGCTCTGTAACCGCTTTAGCTTTCCTGGTGCCAGGGCAGCCTGGAAATGAGGGAGCCATAGATGATTTCCTAAATTTCCTTCTCTTTCTCCTCCCAGCAGGTCTTGGCCCAATAATTAGCCCAGCTTTAACCATTTTGCAGCTAGTAAGTCATCCCAATTTGTAAATGACTTTATATTTAGCATTACAGTGCTTCATTGTGCTGTGCAGCTGATTCCCCTCTTTCTGAAACGAAAAGGGTCCCAAATCACACTGAAATCAAATCAATTTGCGCCTGCCTCTCAGAAGCATTTCAGTTGCATGTGATTTTGAAACAACGGAACTTGGACTGAACCCAACTTTTGCACATTTCTAGAACCAAACTCAAGGTAAAATATTATGGAAAGTTTTAAATTGTTTAGTTGCCTTTTTTTTTAATATATGTAGACTTCTGGGGTTTCTCAGTGGCTGGAAGCAAAACAGACCTATCATCATGGGAAGGCTCAAGTCTTAGTATCTGTTACCTTACTGGAAATTGAGATAAGGACATCTCACCAAAAAAAAAAAATCTTTACTAACAAGATTTCCAGTTAAATTTTGCACACTGAAGAGCACCTGATTTTCCAGACATAAATCCAAACTTTGCAGTTCTGGATCTCCCTTCCTCTCCATAATGGCAGCACACGCTTCCAGATAAGCACGTTTAACACAGCTCTAATGTAGTGGCCTTCCTCCTTGATTTCCTCAGCATGAACACTGAAATAGTAGTGAGGTAACTGAGTCCTTCGCACAGCACGGAATATTAACTCTTCCAGCATCCAGGATCCTGAAGTGCCTCTCAGTGCCTTAACCCCAGCCATACGGCATATCCCCAGCACTAAGGGTGCCGATCGAACCCGGCAGGGTCTGCACGAGCCGTCACCCCACCGGCAACCTCTGTGCTCTGCGCATTCACCAAGATGGGGTATTGCAGGAAATTTCAAACAATTTTTGTTCTAATGCATTTTGATTTAATTGTCATGTGTTAATGAAACATGGTAAGCCTGCTGAAGAAAAAAGTGACTACAAGGGCTTCAAGGCATTTTCACAGGCCAGTGGCTGACAGCAAAAGAAATATGGGTACAGCTGACAGCTACAGACCTGGATTCAGGAGCAGGGGTGCAGGCTCCAGTTATGTCTCAACAGCATGCAAAAGCAGTTCAGTCTAGGCATAGTCAGGAGAAACGCATTCTTCCACAGGCCAAAAGGACTTTCCTTAATGTTAAGTTGTATCACTGTATGCTGATCTTGTATTTCAGACTTTGGGCATCCATCTTTTTAAATACTTGCCTAAGAAAATATCCACAAAGGCTCCAAAGCCTCATTCTGGGAGAACTCTGTGTAACCTGGAGGACTGATAAAATGAAACATTTGCTACTGGCTGAATTTGCAATGCTTCTGCAAAAAACACAGATGAACTGTTCTGGGCAGCTCTAAGTTTATTGTATAGTTTGGATACACGATTGATGTGCAGCAGGGGAATGATCCTGCTGACGGGTGGAGGCTGAGGGAGTTTGGCAGGAGCAGCGTCGCTCCATGCATTTCACCTGTAAGCAGCCATTCAAGGCTGGTGGGCCAGCGTCAGCCAGCCGAACACCTGGCACAGGAGTACGGTAGCTGTGGCTTTGAACATATTGTGTTATGCTTGTGGCACTAGGCTGCCTGTTAAGTGAATGGCACTGAGTGTGGTGCGTAAGGGATCTCGTGCTTCCTAGTTCAAGGGACTCCCTCTCTGTACAGCCAGCTTTCGTTCTCTCCCGCTATAGCTATGCTCTCAGGAAAACACTTTGTTGTGGAAAAGAAAATACGAAGCAAACCAGCAGAGTTGGCAGCAGACTGCTTTTCCTCGTGAGGAAGAGCCACATGTGCCATGATCAGTGTTTCGGATGGCCCTTTACCACCTAGGAAGAAATTCTGCTGAAGGATTGAACAAAGCATATGATTAAGGCAACCTCTGTTCAATGAATCCCTCAAGAACACCCTTACCTTTCAGTGCATGTTTAAGTCCCAGTAGCTGACGTGTACTGCTGACAGCCACAGTGCGGCCTGCCCGGGTGAGTGTCCTCTGGTTTCTCTGCCTTTCTACCCAGGCTGGCCTGCCACGCATCTGGGGGGCTACGGCCACATGTCACAATATGCTTGATGGCTGTTAGGCAATTAAATTCAGTCTCCGATGCGGGATACAGATGTTTGAATGCTCTATCATCAGGCCACAGTCTGAAAAAACATTGGACTCATTTGACGTAGATAATAAAGGCAATAATGCCACATAATCTGGGCAATTCTCTTTTTTTTTTTTTGCACACAGGAGCAGAACCAGGGCTGACTCAAGTCTTCCCAGTAAGCACAAGCAAAATTCAATTTTTCAGTCGCAGCAGAGCAGCTCCTTGGCACCAGCCTTCTTGGATGACTCAGAGCACCAAGGCTGAGCATATTCCCATGGCCCCACTCTTTGCACATTCATCCCTGCTCTCCGCCTGCCTTTGCTCCTACCCCGTTCCCAACCCTGAGCATCAGCATCCAGCTAGAGCTGGTGGCGGGGGCACCACAGTGCGTGGGGGACAAGAAGCATGGCCATCTCCCAGCCACATCTCTCACATCCTCACCTGGCTGAGGAGCCTGCTTTGTGCAGGACTCCCCTCTGCCAAGAAGCATGGGCTGCCCTACACTTGCACATGGGCAGTGTGGGCCAGCCACAGCCATGGCTCCAGGCTACTCACCTGGGGCTGGGGCTTTGCAAGCCCCCTCAGACCCCTGCCCTGAGCAGGAGCTTACTTCACTTACGCCTGGATCTCATCCTGAATTCACTTGGCCTCTCTCTTACTTGAAAGACTTGCAGGCTTAGTAGCAGATGCTTCTGACACTGCAGGTCTCAAAAAACTTTCTGTTTTATATACATACATGATGGCATTTCTCATCAGTAATCATCCAGATAAAATTAACAGCAGGCACGGAGCGCTAACTCAGGGCCATCTTCTAGCACCCTGATGCCCCAGAGATAGCTGCCTGATCCTTAGGACAGTGAAGTACGTGCCAGTTTTGTGGGCTTGTGGCTCTGCTTGCTGTTGGGGAAGGGAGAGGTAAGGGGTACCTTACCTCCAGGCAGGAGCTGGGGGAAGGTCCCTTGTGCAGATGGCACTAGGAGGGCAGGAAAAGCATGCTTCAGTGAGACACAGTAATTACTCAGGCTGGGCTGCACCATTTCCTGCAAGAACCTAGTCCTTCCAGCAGAGACCGTTCGTTAAGTTTTGTTCCCAAGCAGTTTAGCTAAATGAGGGTTATTTTAAGCCTGCAACAGTGTTTCCAGATTTGATTCAGTGAAATTTATTAAAAAATATGAGAAGTTAAATGGCTGCTTATGTTTCCTCTCCTGAGACGAAAATGCCGCACACACAAGTGAATGCACCACATTCATTCTTCCTCCCTGTGTGTTTTCTGAGGACCACAAGAAACACCTACTGAATGTCACCAGACATTGATCTCTGCTGGAAGGGCCAACAGAGATACCGCACTCATTTTCTTTCATGTTCCTCCCCCTTCCTTCCCTTCCCTCCTACGTGTGCCATCAGTCACAGGCTGAGCTGAAGGGGATGGGTGGGTGGCCCCGTTCTGCTGTGCAGATGCTCCCATGGGTGCTCCCCTGGGCATTTCTGGGCTACCGCGGGGAGGAGAGCAGAGGGACAGAGGACTTATGGTCTCCTTAGCTCCCTTCTTGCCTCCCCAGGAAATCTTTGTTCCCTACCAGCTGAATTTTTTCCTTCCAGTTTGGGAATGTAGGTCTCATTAATGAGATTAATGGGAGTTGACTGTATGTACAAAGAGGACAATAGATCCCTAAGACGAACCATGCTTCCTTTGGGGAATGTCAGTGCAAATAGGGAAGACACGTAGATTTGTTGTGGTCTTTTTAGATGCTGGAATACTACCAGAACAACAGCGTAGCGTGGAGG
Source organism: Gymnogyps californianus (assembly GCF_018139145.2). NCBI lineage: Eukaryota > Metazoa > Chordata > Aves > Accipitriformes > Cathartidae > Gymnogyps > Gymnogyps californianus. The sequence goes on along the minus strand of NC_059474.1, from coordinate 27,207,781 downwards.
CTGCTGGCAGCCCTTGTAATGGGAAATAATTACTGATGGCCGGCAAGTTGTGCAGATGTCTGAGGGTAAAGGTTGGTGTCCCTGTGGCTACTCTGTTAATAACACATTTGCAGGTAAGAAAGTTGATCTGTGAATGTCATGTTAATAAACAGAAGGTGAAAACAGAGTAGGGACATTTTTTATGGATAGCTTGAGTAGGCAGGTCAGATTCAAGCCTCCTATTCTGTTTTTTTTTCTGTCTAGAGGAAGAAGTGGCTTAGTGAGACACAGCTGGTAGCTTTTCCTCAAGCTCCCTCATAACCAACAGGGCAGAATCCTGCCACAGTATGAGAAAACAAAACCCCAACAGACGAACCTCCTGTTCTCTTCACGAGTCCCAGATTTTCTCCCAGGATTTGCAATCTGCTCTTCCCTCCCAGCCTGCCTGGTTGCCATCTCACTTCAGAGCAGCCTGGAAGCCCCTCTCCCTGAAGCTGGCTGCCCAGTATCTCAGTAAAAAATATCCCATGGAGGCTGTCACTCGTCCAACACAAACCCGATCATTTCGTTTGGCTTTTACGGCATCAAAACACACCTGCCCTAGCCAGAATATTAAATAAGACCTGCCTTTGGTTAGCTGCATGTTTAAAGAAATGTCATTTTCTACTAAAGATGAAGTGAAATTTTGTCATTTCAGGCTTATACTGAGCTACATTTATTAGAAAATGAAGTCTACATTTGAATGAGAACCTATTACTTCTATTAGTCCCTTCTGAGCCAGTGCAAGTAAATATTATATAGATTATTAGAAGAGATGAGGAGACCGGGCAGATTGGCTTCTTGATCAAGGTTATGCTGTACTCATTATGCAGCAGCACATCTGGAATGGTCCAGTAGTACCCTGAGAATTCCTAATACATTAATAAGACTTACACCTCCTATAATTGCATTTGGCTGATTAACTTTCGTCCAGCTGGTCTTAGCTGCATAAAAAGGTATTTTATAAGCTTGTTATACAGAAGTAAATTCTGAACATCTTTGGCATATATCTTGCCAACTTTTATTCTGACCTGAATAACTCACTTTCTGGCAGCTTTTAGCACAGATGAATTTAAAATATCCATCACAAACATTAGCCCCCTCGAGCCTGAAACTTCCAGATGTATAGTCATGACCATATGCCACAAAGAACTATTATGTATCATTTTGTTATTAATCATTTTAATAATCAACCCTAGCTGTCTCTCCTTGCTCGTAATGGAAGTTCAGCACTTACAAGCTTATAAAAAATTGCAAGACTAGATCTTTGGCTTTCTAAAAGCCGTAGTTTTAGTTTAGATGCTTTTGTTCCTGCAGCTGAATGCTTTCCAGATCGCAGCAGAGTCTGTTTGCTCTTTGAGGAGAGAGGAAAGAATCCACACATTCCCCACCAGCTTAAAATGCGACCCCCCCCTGCTTTGTTCAACAGCAAACAAGACGGCTGGAGATCAATTCTTCTTCTCCTACCATTAGGTGTCACTGCAGTAAATGGAAATTACAGACAAATGGTTTGAAAAGAGGAACCATTGCCAAAGATTATTCTGTGAGAAAAGAAATAAATATATTTATAAAGTAAATGATGGCTGTATTCTAGATCTATACTTCATTGCAAGCTGGTTTTCTAAACAAAACCTGATTTTTTTTTTACTTCCTGGGGGCCTGAATGATTTGAAAATGCAACTACTCTAAACACTTCCAGAAATTATTTAAGGATTTTGTTGTAAAGGCATAACCAAAGTAGATTCAAAATGTGTATACAGTACTCCTTTATTGATTTCACGTAGTTCAGTTATTTTATCAAAATTGGAAACATTGTGAAATACAAAGAGTTCATCTGGAGATATGTACGGTCTGTACTCATGAGTCTCTAGACAGGAAAAGAAAGAGCAGACAGAGCAGTCAAAGTACTTCAGAATAGTCCAGTTCTCAGCTTCACCTTTAACAAATCATTTCTTTTTACTTCTACACAGAGGTTTATAGTTTTTGCAATCAGAGTACCAAAATAAACTGTAGCATATAGCTAGTTAATTTTTTTCATTTAAGATGTGCAAGTTATTGCCAGCACAATCACCTTAATAATTCATTTTATGTTTCCAAAGCCATATTTCACACTGAATATGTCTACTGTAGTTGTTAAGAGCAGATATTTGTGCCCCTCTTATAGGGACTGATTTTACCCCCAGACTTCTTAGACACCAAATCCCTCCAAAATCCCTCCATATTTTGCTCCCTTCCCTCACCCCCCTTTGAAGCACAAACCCAGCACCAACTGACTCCACCAAGACTGACTTTTAACCTGCGTGCAAGGATCAGGCCCCAGCTGGCATCAGGGAAAGCTTCTGGATTCCTGGAGGACACTGAATCTGGTGTCCAGCGCTGGGTTGTTCCCCCAAGAACTGGCAGCCAGTCGTCAAGTAAACACAACCGTTGTAGTTCTGAAGAGCCAAAATGAGAAGTTTTCAAATAATTTAATTTTAATTTAATTAGGCTTTCCATTTTTAATAGTGGAACACATTGAGTTTACACTATTATATATATTTTATCAACTTAAGTAGTTAGTAATGAAAATAATATTTCGGTAAACAATCCTTTCCCCTCACCCACCCACCGTTCATGCCAAAAAATTGACAAGTGAAAACATCTAAAATATTGCTCGTTACTGCAGGACCATCCTCTGCTGGCTCTGCTCAGCTCAGCTCAGCTCCTGCTCCTGTAGGACCGCACCAATCTCCTCCATCAAACTGTGCAGACTCGTTTTAGTCACCATGGCCATTTGCAACTCTATATCCAGGGATTTAATATGTTTGATTGCTCAAGATTCTTATACGGTAAAGAAAGCTCATGTATATGCTTTAAATCATGGTTTTACTTTTGGATCTATGGGATGAAACAGCAAACAGAAGTCTGTGGTTCATTCTCTCTATGTTCCTGCTGCTGGAACAGGATTGATCTTCATAACCTGCTTGATCCACGTGATCTAAATCAGTGCCTGGAAAGTTTCACAAGACCTGAGATGTTTTTTCTTCTTGCAGAGTCCCTGTAACAGCTTAACGTTAAAAAACAAAAAAAGTAAATTTGTTAAAAAGTCAGAATATTAAATATTGTTGTGGCATAGGGACATGTTTTCATTTTATATGCATATATATGTATATATATGAATATGTGTATATATATACACACATATTTTTATATATGATATACAACACACATATATCATACATATACACTCATGCATATATACATATGTTCACATATGTACGCATTTTGCACCTAAAATCAAATTTATTTTTACATTAAATAATTTAGCTACTCTCCTATTGTAATGGCTTATGTTTTGGAAGATGAAGACAAACCGCTTAGACCTTGAAAAACACATGGGCTACTCAGATAGATGGCATCTGGGAGGACTCTGAACTCCCTCAACATTCTATAGGGAAAAACAGAGCCAGGTGCATTTCTTCCTAAATCAAATTAGCTGGAAGATGCCACATCCAATTGTAGTAAATTGATGTGAGAGTTTGTGATGTCTATAGCAGATCTTACAACAAAGGTCAATGTGCGGAGACGTAGACAACAGGCTGGTATACAGCAACTTGTAGTGGAGCTGCTCTAACAAAAGCAAGGAAGATGTAAAATGCAATCAATTTTTTAATACAGGAAAAATACAGTCTTAATGATATATTTTAATTAACCCAACCCAATCATTCATATCGTTAAAAATGTTAATATAAAATGGTGTTTGACTGAGGCATTTTGAGATACATGATTAGAAGATAATTTTTACTTTAAAAAATAACAATGGATTTAATGTAATCAAGCTACAGAATAAAATAAACCAGGATTACATGGACAGGGAAGCTTGGAAAAGAAAACAAACATGGTTATCTAGTACATAAACTTACGGAAAAAATACTGACATATGCCAAATTTACCTGTCATTGTCGTCATTTTTAAACATCCCACTTGACATCAACAAGTTTATATCATGTTTTATGACACTTAATTATCCCTAATTTTATTTAATTAACTTCACAAGACATCTAAAGCAATTCGAATGTTTTCTTAAATAAACAATGAGAAAGCAGCAGTTAAAGGGAGGGTACATATATATTCCATTCAGAAAACTACAGTTGCAGGAATGCTGAGGTAACAAAGTCAAACACATTTTGGATAAAAGCTGCCTGTGCAACTGTAAATGAAATCTTAAGCCTATATATAGAGGGCTTTTTTATTACTTAGTCATGCAGGGTTTTCTCCGCAGGATTCTTGCCTTATTTGTTGAGCAAAATAAATACTTATTACAAATTTGCTATTTTTTACATCTTAATCCCCAAGCATTATTTACCACAGGTCATTCAAAACCTGAACGGAAGACATTTGTTTCTTTGTGGGTGGTTTTATATAGCTTTCATCCCAGTACCTCAGTGCTTTAAAAAATATCTATGGATTTGTCTTTGCCACATCTGAAAAAAACCAGATATCATTATTCCCATTTTACAGGTGGAGACTGAGGACCAGAGGGATTGAAGTCAAAACTGCTAAACCCGGGTGCCCAAACTGAGTTTTTTTCCAGGGTTTTTTTAGCACTTTAAATGCACACTGTCCAAATCTAGTCCACTTCCATCGTATCTGTGACTCGTCCACAAATTTCACGCTGCTCTTTGGGCTCTTTTTGGGTATATTCAGGCACATCACAGTTTGGATGTGCAGCTTTGTGACCCTCCTCCGTAGCAGGACCGCGGGGAGGGCTGGAGCATGGGCATGAGCTTCCTGCAGCGCTTGCTCACCTCATCTTTGAAGGGTGCAGCGTGATTAGATGAGATGCTCCAAGGAAACACCCAGCTCTTACCCACTGACATCAATAATACTGTGAATCCACTGTTTCTTGAAAACTCCAAGACAGGTAAAAAAAATTCAAATAAAGCCACAAGCACTGGGTATTGTGAAAAATTCAAAGCTGAATTTTGAACAACCCTTAAAGCAACCCTTTATATCAACTCCTTGGCTAGAATAATGGAGAAACTGGCAGCAATGGTCAGAGCAGCACAGCACTTTCAGACCGTGGGTACACCATTTAAGTACACTGCCAGTATTTAACCAGGCTGATGTTTTTCAGTAATTCTGGAGTCAGGCTGTAGGAGGTTGGGACTTCAAACTTATTTTTAACTTGTGTATTTGAATAGTTTAGCTACATTTGTGTTTTAAATAATGCTGCTACAGCAAAGATGAAAGAACTGCACTTTGCATTTCAAAATACCCTTCAGGGGACTGGATGGCTCAGAGGACTGGGAACAGGATCTGTGTCCTTTCACCCCTTCCCTGCCAATTCTAATTCAGGCAGGCCAGTAGTGGACAAAAAGTCACTCTGGATGTCACCCCAGCAGTGTGAAGTGCTTTGGGGACTCCTTCCTTGCTCCTAATGGCCACGCGCTCCTACCATACCCTGTTCCCTCCTGTGCCCACGGCCATTATATTCAGAGCAGCAACACAGAGGCCAAGAGGTGAATGAGCCCGAGAGTTAAATTACCTCTCAGCCACAGAGAGTAATTCTCCTAGACAAGAGGGAGTGCACTGATGCAGCAATAACACTGCAAGTTCTCCCTGCTCCTAGTTATCATCCTGAAGGTAGATATTCCCTTGTTTTTCTGTTTACTGTAGGAGATGTGTCATCTGCCGACTTGAGGACAGCAGCGACGGCTCAGTATGTGTTGCTGCAAGGGAGACGGTGAGGGGCCTGCGTCTGCCAAGAAATGAAAATGTAAAAAAACCAATTTTTATGTGATGGACAGAGCATTAGAGGTGGGTGAGGCCCAGGCGAATGGAAGGGTTCATGGATGTAATGGGACCAGCCCATTGCCCAGCTTCTGCAAGCCTGTGGTGCAGTCCCACCACTTGTCCATGAAATGAGAGCCTGCCCTGAAAAACTGGGAACCATGCCTGGATCTGGGTGCTCTGAAAAATCAAATTTGCTTGTAAGAGAGCCAGAGGACTCTGCAGTAGCTGGGAAGAGGCATCTGCCTGACACCAACAGCCACAATGCATCCTATTATGTGCAGCCTGAATAAAGGTGCGAGCCTTATCCACGACTGCCGGCATGCGGTGGGGTAATCAGGAGCCATCAGCAGCCAGTGCTGTCATCGCTAGATTCACACCTACACAGATTAAGTAAAAAATAACTCAAAATGCTACAAGGTCATTAATTTTTAGAATATCCAATGTATTTTTATTTCAATAGAATTTCTACAGCAAAATTTGTTTGACACAAGTGGCCATATTTTGCAGAAAGCATAGGTCAAAGGTACCTATGGAAAGGAAAGCCCTGCAGTTCTGCACAGTAGTAGGACCCCTGGTTTGCATTACAGTATCTTCCTGGCAAGCGAAGATCATCCATACACTGGGCTGATTCTTTATGGAATTGTTAAGACAGTTTTAGAAATGGATTGCGGCAGCTGTGGAAGACAAGCTGGTTGCCTTACACCAGATGTTTTGCCCTGACAGCTCATGCACATACTAATAATGCTGTCCTTATGCATGCTGAGGAGGAGGGATAACTTTGAAGGGGAATGGTCTGGAACAGCATGCTGGAATTTCTTCCGCCTGTCAGCAGAGCCTCGATGTTATTTGTAATTTTTATGCATTAGTGTTCTGGTATCTCTGTCCATACAAAATTAGACTCTGTGGAAGTGTAATTTTTTTGCCTGGCTTCCTAAGGAAATGAAGCTCATTGCAGTCATATTGCTTGTGTGTCCGTCTGGGTCCTTCTTTATCCTTTCTGTAATAACTTCTAAGACCCTTGGCTGATTTCAACCAAGTTTGCTCAGTAACAGGTTCAAAAATAATTATGTTTCCATAAATTGCATGAAAATAGACAGGGCAAATAGAGAAGCCCAAATTATGGCCCCCACTGATAGAAAGGCTTTAGCTTGAATTCACACTGGAGAGCCCACATCAACAGAAAGACCTTGCCAATGCCCAACACCAGAAAAACCTTCAGTCAGACGCCATGCCTTCTTAAGCAGCAGTCTGTCAGCCCTGAGACACAGTCCAAGCAAAGCAGACACCATCAGCTCCAGAGCTCCTGCTGCCCTGCTTGCTCCCGGGAATGCTCCTACTGAGGACAGTGGGGTTACTTGTCAAAAGAGGGGGAAATCGCACCTACAGTTTTACCCAGTCTAGTGGCTTTCTGACCCAAAGCAGGGAGTCCAACCTCTGTCCTTGCTGCAGCTCACCCCAATGCTGACTACATACTCCCCTTCGCTTTTTGCGACTTCTGGCATTCATAGGACCCAGTGCCGACGCAATTTGACGCACTACATTGGCAGAAAAATAACCTAGCAAAGAAAGCAGATAGCTTTTTGCCGAGTTAGTGAGTTGAATTGGCTCAGCACAGGAGATACCGAGCACGAGGTGGGCATTAGAAGGAAAGGAAAGAGCTCATGGTAGGGCAAGGCGCAGAGGGAGAGGTGAGCTGGGGGAAGATAAGCAGGATCTTGCTCTGTCAGAGCAAGTAAGTTGTTAGGTAGGTTCAGCAGAAGAGTATCGACAGCTGTAATTGCGTGTGCTACGCTAATTACAGAAAGACAAAATAACCAGCTGTGAATGAGACTGTTCCATACTGATTCCTTTGCATTTATTAGATTGTGCATGGAAATTAACAGGTTGGTTTTTAACAGTATGGAGATCCAAGCCGTGACACAACGGGACAATAAGAGACACTGAGATGATGTCTTCTTGAAGGTGACTTCCTCTGAAGTAGTGACATTCAGGTAGCACAAGAGATGACATGATTTCTCTGATGCCTTTCTGGGACTTTGACTAAAACTGAATTAGTCTGTCTATATTTAACAGTTATACCAGTTCAAGTATATCCCACGGTGGTTAAACCATGCTCAGGGAGAACACAGCTATATAAAAGACCTCCTGGAGGGCTTACATAAAGAGTAGGAGAGAATAAAAATAAGAGGCAAGAATGCTTCTTATGCTGATACATCTAATATCCTGCAGTCCTTACACTAACCTGTATTTAGTGCCCTTTTACTGCTACTGAATATGCATGAATCTCCCAAAAATATTTATGCTAGGACAAGCACTTATTGCTGAATCCTCAGAACTAAACATCTACTAAATAAAATCAAATCAGTCTTTCAGAGAGATTTCAGGTTAATGGTAAGCATTTTGTGGGAGCATTTTCCAATAAAGCAAACTGTTGTCATTAAAAAGAGAATTTTCAATCAAAATACACACCCACAAATTCTCCATGGCTTTATATATTTTCTAATGAAAAATATCAGGTTTTGGATATTCCAAAACTGTTCACTTTGCAGCTTTTATTAAAAACCACCAGAGAAAAAAAATAAAGGCGACTTGTCCATGTACAGAAAGGCCATTTGCCTACCCAAAACTTTTATTTAAACAAAAATTGTAATTATTTCTAGCTTTTAATTTTAAGAACACGTGTGTAGATTTCATCTGAGTGTCACATATGGATACTCAGCTTGTATTTCTGGCCCCTGAACTCAAAGGCTGTTCAGTGGAAGCACAACCCAAATCCCTGCTCGTCTCAACCCAAACCCCACTGACCAACGCAAACGCCGAGGCAGGACAGGCGTTGCCAAGTGGCTCAGCTGGGATTTGACACAGGGAGTTTGGTGGAGGTTGCTGTGCGACCCAACACCCTGCCAACCTCCCAAGCTCAGAACTGCTCCCATGTGCATTTCTAAAAGCTGATTTTGCCTTTTTTCAAGCAGCTGCAGCCTCCATAGGGGAAAACACATCTTTGCAGAGAACCAGTGTAAGGACCGGGAAGTGGGGCAAGAAGGAAAATCAGAAAGAGAATTACCCTGGACAGACACAATCTTTGGCTAGAAAATATTGCCTAGATTAACCGAAAGTGCAGGTACTCTTACTTGATTTGACGTACGTACAAGGGAAAGGGATATTTAAAAATGCAAGTGTTGTTTGCAGTCCTTGTAGCTCCTGCTGGTAGATCTGGTAAAATGGGTAAAAAGTTGAAAAAAAAAAAAAAAGAAACGAAGAGAGAAATAAAAAAAACCCTTAGTAATTGTTATTATTTCTTTCTGTTGTGGTCAGATCAAGGAGTCAAACAAAGCCTTTCATACATCTGTTATAATTCTGAGTGCTGCTTATTGAAGTTGAATTCTGCTGTATTTTTCAGGATTTAGACAAATCCATTCCAGCAGAGGATTAAAGATCTGTTCCCATTGAGGTCAATGACAAAACTTCAATGGCAAATCAGATGTTGGACCTGAATCAATACAGGAACCAAGCCCCATTTTCAGGTTATTAAAGGAGTTGTGAATTTTCCAGCATACAAATTTCCTGTAGGAACTTTTTCTTTCTGTATTTTTTAAAAATTCTGATCAATTCCTCTCCCCTTTGAAAATTCAGATGCATTTAGTGAAGCGCTGTGCTGAAACGGAGCGTATTTATTGACAATGAAACGAGAGCAGTACACTTCCAAGCAATTTAAAAATAACTCCCTTCGATTAGTTTCAATGCAAGGATGATAGCACAGAGGATTATTTTTCTGTTGTAGTAAATTATTTATGTGAAAGTTGTTTTCCTTTTAACAAGTAAATCTTCCTAGACACAATTGCATTAGGTCTCTTGAATTTCATAGTGAGGTTATCAATGAATGCACACAGAGTTTCAAGGTAAGCCTCAAGTGCAGCTATGCTCATGCGGTGTAGAAAATCGACCACCGTATTTCCATGGGCACAAGTATTCTTCCACGTCCCTTCCCCAGTGGGGGAGAGAAGATCAGAGGCTGCAACTGCGGGGTTTTTTTCTGTTTGTCACCTGCCCTTTGTGGGAAATAATGTTGGATTAAGCAGTAGCAACACGTTACAGCTCTTGCAGTGAGAACGGCACATAAGCCTCGACTGGAGCTCTGTTGCAAGCTGCACCACACCAGGAGCCCTTTGCCGGGAGACTGTCCCCATATAACTCTACGTCACCTCGCACCTGGAGACTCTGCCAGGACACAACGGGAGGGGACACAAGTACAAAGAGGGAGAGGAGTGGTCAAGCAGCAGGCAGAGCCCCATCTCCTGAGTCCCACACCAAACCCCTACCTACAGGCATCCTGGTCCCTCAGCAGATGTCGTCAGCCTCTGCACCAGATATCAGTATATATATATGTCCCTGTTTCAGCACTCTTGTTTTTTCTGTACAACAGCAATTTTACTACTCCTCTTTTATTGCCACATGAAAAAAATCTTGCCTTCCTTCTGCTGTTCCTTTCATCTTGCTATGGACAAATTGATGATAAAGCGGTAACAGCCCCCCACTAGATTTTGGGTTCAGTCCTCTGTAGGTTATTATATAGCAGAATATGAGACCAGAAGCAGCAGGATCCTCTGCAGACAAATTTTTCAGATGATGCAAAGTCAGGCACAGTTTATTTTCATATCTTCCCCTGACATCTTTACATGCATGGCATTGTAAGGCTCTCTATGCAGTGCCAGGGATTAACTGAAACCTGTCCAGTTTATATGGCCGTTGTATAACTCCTGCTTCTTGCAACATACAATAATGTGCCATGACAAGCAAACAGATCACAAGCAAACATCTACCGGGACTTATGCAAAGCATTTGACACTGTCCCGCACAACATCCTTGTCTCTAAATTGGAGAGACATGGATTTGACAGATGGACCACTCAGTGGATAAGGAATTGGCTGGATGGTCGCAATCAAAGAGTTGCAGTCAACAGCTCAATTTCCAAGCGGAGACCAGTGACAAGTGGCGTTCCTCAGGGGTCGGTACAGGGACTGGCGCTGTTTAACATCTTTGTCAGTGACATGGACAGCGGGATTGAGTGCACCCTCAGCAAGTCTGCTGACAACACCAAGCTGTGTAGTGTGGTCAACACGCTGGAGGGAAGGGATGCCATCCAGAGGGACCTTGACAGGCCTGAGAGGTGGGCCCATGCAAACCTCATGAAGTTCAACAAGGCCAAGTGCAAGGTCCTGCACATGGGTCGGGGCAATCCCAAGCACAAATACAGGCTGGGTGATGAGTGGGTTGAGAGCAGCCCTGAGGAGAAGGACTTGGGGGTGTTGGTTGACGAGCAGCTCAGCATGACCCGGCAATGTACATTTGCAGCTCAGAAAGCCAACCACATCGTGGGCTGCATCAAAAGAAGCATGACCAACAGGTCGAGGGAGGTGATTCTGCCCCTCTACTCCACTCTCGTGAGACCCCACCTGGAGTACTGCATTCAGCTCTGGGGCCCCCAACATAAGAAGGACAAGGACCTCCTGGAGTGAGTCCAGAGGAGGGCCACAAAGATGGTCAGAGGGCTGGAGCTCCTCGCCTATGAAGACAGGCAGAGAGAGTTGGGGTTGTTCACCCTGGAGAAGAGAAGGCTCCGGGGAGACCTTCTAGCAGCCTTCCAGTGCCTAAAGGGGGCCTACAAGAAAGCTGCAGAGGGACTTTTTACGAGGGCATGTAGTGATAGGACAAGGGGTAATGGCTTTAAACTGAAAGAAGGTAGATTTAGATTAGATGTAAGGAAGAAGTTCTTCGCTGTGAGGGTGGTGATGCACTGGAACAGGTTGCCCAGAGAGGTTGTGGATGCCCTCTCCCTGGAAGTGTTCAAGGCCAGGTTGGAAGGGTCTTTGAGCAACCTGGTCTAGTGGAAGGTGTCCCTGCCCATGGCAGGGGGGTTGGAACTAGATGATCTTTAAGGTCCCTTCCAACCCAAACCATTCTATTATTCTATTTTATGATTCTGTATTAGACACAGTAAGCAAGAGACTTGTCTAAAGCTGAATGCAGGCGGCCCATTAAAGGGTATGGGGGGAAGACTGAAGCCTAGACTGGCTACAGAGAAGAATGTGGAGATGTGTTTTGACTGTGTTTGCTTTAAGAATCAGCTATCACGAAAAATCAGGCTTCTTGATAAGGGAGAGCACTTTCACAGACATGTGACCAGTGTACAATGATGCTCCTCAGAGATGAGAACAGGAGGAAGAAGGCCAGCAAAACACCGGAGTCTGCTTTGAGAACCAGTTTGCCCTCAAAGAGACCCCAACAGTACACGTAAGGACCATGAGCAAAGGGAAGGGGCTGAGGTCGGCAGTGTCGGGTGAGCCTCTCAGCAGGGACCCCCAGCTGAGCGATGGGGGCCAAGTGATGCCCAGGTGGGAAACCATACGGCAGCCAGGACCTGCTCTGACTTTCAGATGAACTTTGTGAACACACTGGATTGTTTTGGTCACTGTTTTCCAACATGTCAACCAAATGTCTTGGTGTCTACTGTGGCAGAATAAACTCCTTTTCCTCTTCCCTAACGTTGTCTATCTACCACTGGGGCCTCAAGGTGGCTGGAGAGACTCTGATTCTGCCACTTCTCAGGAAGCAGCCAACCTTGTTTGAGGCGGGGACGTGAGGAAACCCTGGGTGGACCCTCGGGCTGTGTTCATGGTGATAGCCCAAATAGTGCCAGGCCCCATTCACTGGCGTGGTCCATGAAACTCCCTTTCCCCCAGATCCGCCTGGCAAGGAGCAAGCGGATGATGATGCCAGGCGTGCAGCTGCAGGCATGGCTGTGCAAGTAACCACATCTGAGAGCATGACACCTTCTGCGCCAAACACTACCGCTTTGGTAAAAGCAGCTTAGCTGTTTTCCATTTGGAAAATACCTTAGCCTGTTTGCTGTACGGTAGCCTTGGATCTTGCCCTTCTTCTGACTGTGAACAACCGTATCTTTTGCCGACCAAGAAAAGCATAGCCCAGCTGTTTTTCTATACCACTGCTTGTAGCTTCCTAAAGTAGGAGGGGAGCACCGTGTACCTAGTTTACAAGTACAGGAAGGACTACATCAATTAGCTGAATAAGCAGGTATTTATTTCAGTTCTGCAGCATCAATGAACTGAGAAGACAGCCTGAAGTGAGCGTTCTTACCGTTTGCAAAATGTTCTGTGTTTTCTCTCCTAAGGTACTCAGATCAGAAATACCTATCAAATATTTGAAACAGCACCATATTTGCTAGGAGAAAATATCTTTAACATCAAAATAGATTTAATGATCACCCATAAATAACAAGGTAATTAGAATTAAGTCAGACATCGGACAATGTTAGTCTACAAACGATGCTCTCTCCGCGGGGCTCGTGAGGAAGAGGAGCATTTCAGTGGCAGGCAGAGCGCCTCCCGCTCACCTTCCCGCTGACATTGCCATGCGGTGATGCTCAGGATGCTGCTCCAGCAGCGCGGGGAGGAGCGCGGGGAGCAGCACCTGGCCCCCGGGGCGGCTGTGCCGCAGCACTGCCGACCTCTGGCTCTGCCGCACCGGAAGCCACGATTCTAAGTAAATTTCCAGATCTGAGCTTTTCTCAAGAACTGGGGTGTTTGGTGAACTCTCTAAACTGCCAACACAATATATATGTCTATCAAAAATATTGGCTTGATAAAAGTAGACGGCGACATAACACTGCCCACAAATGCTTCTCCTAATTTGCCCTTGAGAATTTAAACTTTCAGATGATCACTCTTGGGAGTGTAACTCTTCTGGAGGTAACCATGGTTTGCATTTTTAGCCTTTGAATTGGGTATTTTGAGACCTCTTTCCTTTTTCTGTTCAAATACAAGCCAGAAAATATATTAAGTACATTTATTTAGACTAGTATAATCTCTTATGCAGCTATGTATAGCTTCTATTTTTTGATCTTCTGAAAGCATATCTTAATTTTTTACTTTGTTTTAAAGCTGATTACAAAAGAAAAAAATAATAAATTAAACAAACTAAAAAGAAAATAGAATTAAATAAAACAAATGGCAGAAAACTAATTAACATATACATCGTTCTGTTGTGGTTTTATAATAAAAATGTTAATGCAATTAAACAAATTACTTTCTGTCATTCATAGTGGTTCTTGTAATGAGATGATGTGTTAGGGCAGGAGAGAAGTTCTGAAATTTGGCTTTTTAATTACCTAAGCACAAAGTTTAGGAGCTTCAGAAGAACAAATGAGATCCTTGTAGTTTCTGGATTGTGTGAGTCATGACTTGGAGAAATGTTCTGTTTTCTCTCCTGAAGAAGAAATAATTATTAACATATCATGGAACACCAAGAATTAGTGAAATGCGTTGTACAAATAGGTGCTGGTCTTTCTATGCTATTTTTTCAGCAGCATCTGCCAAACAGTCTGCACTTTTGATGCAACTGATCTAAATTACAGATGGGCCAAAACTGCTTTTCAGGGTCAAATTTGGCCTGATTTTAAAAGGCTTCTTATTGATTGAAAGTAGATCTGAAATCAGGCAGAGCTAGACGAGGCCCAGTTATCAGCAGATCCCATTATGCCGAGCGGAGGGAGTTACAGCCGGAGCTCTGCATGGCCTCTGCAAGTTAAGCATATGCTTTAGTGCTTTGCAGGACTCGTGCCAGAGATCCCCATCCTTTACAAGATGGAGTTACCAAGCTGATGGGCATACTCCAAAACAGGGCTCCATAGCAGAAAAAGCAGCAGATGAAAAACCTTAACTGAAGGCTTCTTTTCTCCTGAATGGCCAAGAACAGAGGGGTCCTCTCAAAAGCACCCATGATTAAGATAAAGGGGATTACAGCACTGTCACTCAGAGCAGCCACATGCAGTGCATCCTTTCTAACCTAAGAGAAAAGAGATTTGAAATGCTGATAGACCTTACTAATAGATACAGGCTGCAAATAGACTGTTGCAGGGAAAAAAAGCTTCTCTTACAACAGCTGTGGCTGCTACACCTTATAAGCTAAGAATGTGTAAAGGTAGCCAAATCTTTCTGAGGAGAAAAAAATCGGATATAAACAAGCAAGCAACCATAGCTTGTTTCAAAAATAGGAGTGCTGGACACATGAGAGCTCGGGGGTGATGAAGAGGACACACGCAGACAATGCCAGCTCAGCCTTAGAAATCCTTGTAACAGATTCTGATTTGCTCATCTCTCCTGCTTTCATTTTTCTCCTGTCTTGGGTGAAGGGTTTGTGTTTAATAACATCATTTGCATCAGTGTGTCCCAACTGACCAAGGTACTAGGGCTGGGAGAGATTAGCATGGTAATCTCATTCTGATGGATAAAATTAGCAAAGATATTCCCCTGAATGGAGAGCTGCCATTGGCGAGCTGCCGTGCTTAGAATCAATTACTAAATTACTTTGAGCTCTAAGTCGACAGTAACAGAAAAAAATTGGCATCGACCGAAGTGAAATAAGATAAAAAATATGCGATCATTAAATCTCTCGCTACTATTCACGAATGTGACTCACAAGAACTGCACAAAAAATAAGGCAGAATTTAATTTTTAACAGTGGTCCCTGTCATCATTTCAACCAGAGCTTCTCAGTGCATGGAAGCGCAGCTCAACCTTGCTATCCGGCTGCTCAGAGGAAGAGCTGGGCTGCTGGCGGCTCCCACCCTGTGCTGAGCAGGGTACATCATGGGGACTGAAAGCCAGAAGACCAGCTTCTGTATGCGCAAGCAGAGCAGGATAGAGAAAGGCTTTGCCAAGGCATAAAGCCTTTCTTCATGCTGTAATTATGTGCTCTCTGTGTAAGTGTATCGTATGCGCTTAACGCTTTGCAAGCGTAGAAAATGGTAGGTCCCTGCCCCAGAGAAGGCACAATCTGGAGGCTTTTCTGTGCATACATACACAGTGTACAAAATTCACAGTAGTGAGTAAAGCCCCACGTGCTCACCTTGCTTGCTCTAGCACAGAAAAATAAAATAAAATAAAATAAAATTCTATTATTACTCCAAAAAGTATCTTAAGAGCAACATCGTGCTCTTTATAGCACAGTCAGAGGTTTGCCCAGGCTTAAAGATGGCCAAAATCTCTGATCTTTGCTGGTCACAGACCTTCACTACCCATTTGACATGCTGGGCAAGGCAGAAGTGCTCTGCAGTGATGGAGATGGTCAGAAGGACCAGCATTTGCATTATTATGGCTGAGCTTTTGGAATTATCTACAGACTTCAGACCACTGGTTTTTGACTGCCTCAGTTGACAGCAATGGCACACAGGTCTGGCTTTCAGAAAATGCCAGACTTTTGAAGCTTCTCCAGTTGAACACATACACATCGCGACCTCTCAGATCACTAGCTGCTTCTACAGACCTTCTAGACTAAAGTCACAGAAGCTGTAGATAAATACTCAGTCCATCTTTTCTGGAATAGAGGAAATGTGAAAAAGAAAAACAAAATGAAAAATTACCACGTTACCCAGAATGTAGGACATGGGACATCCTAGCTTCAAATATTACCCACTGCCTTAGCTACAGTTATGAAATAAATGGGCTTCAGAATGAAAAATATCCAACTAACACACAATCAGTAGGATAGCAGGGATGTAGAAAAAAGAAACATGAAAGAACCTTTTAGCAGCCTTAAACACCGGGAATCACAGTAGCGTAAGTAATTGATAATATTATTAGCACAGTATACATATCAGCTGTCGGGATATTATGAGGACTGAATCCAATCTCTGTTGAGGGAGTCAGGGTCAACATCATTAACTATAGATCCTGTCCTGGTTTACATATAGAGCCCTCAGGCCAAGTGTCTGCCAGATACATCTCTATAGATGTGCATAGCTATAGGACATACAGGGGGCTAATCACACACATCAGTAATAGACAACAAGCTTTTGTTTATCTGAAGGTTTACTGGAATTAACTGATTAGTGTCAACTTGACACAATAACTTTTGTCTACAATGTAGTAGATCATTTTGATGGTTTTATTGATGGAGTGTTGTCTAATGTAAATTGTAAGGGTAGTTGAATGAAGTAGGAAACGTTTTAGTTAAACAGAAATTGAAAAAGCCACTAGCAAACATATCTTTAAAATGTCACATTCTGCAGCCTTACAGATGCCATGACAATGATAACAATGATGGCAACAACAGTAAGTAAGGAGAATTTAAAATGGAAATAGACACCACCTATTCATAAATCCTCAGATGTTAAAACTAACATAAGATAAATTTGACATATCTCTTTCTGAAAATCAAATTAGTCTAGTAAAAGAAAAGAGAAAATAAAGTAAAATACATTTATTTACCTAAACCCTATAGTGGCCCAATTTAGAATAAAAGTATGAAAAATATTTAAGAAAAAATGTCTCTCGGGGTGAATTAATTCTTTGCATAGGTTCACAACATTATTTTCTGCTTCTTGTTAGATATAATTACTTTCTTCCATAGTTAATATGGAATACACTGTTTGCTTTCCTCTGCTGGGTGTCAAATAGCTTTTATGAACTAGTCTAGGCATTCTGTTCTCATGGCTTCACAGCATGGTTAGGAGTTCATGGTTTAAAACTACACATGATCATATTCATCTTCTAACATAAATAACAATAGACTCCTTTTCTGGCTCAGCTATTAGATTATTTAGTGCAACTGTTGGACATCCTCCTTTGAAAGTAAGCTCAGGGAATACAGTGATTATGTCGTGAATGCTTCAAATAACAGAAAGATGCTATGTGGTCTGCTGTATTTATATTCTGCTATAAATAACAGAAAACTTATTCACATTCTTCTATAAATTCAAAATCACCTTCCTTTCCTTTCCAGGCACAAACTATTCTCCCCACAATAGCAAGTCAAAACAATTAGGCTAAGACAAGGGGGACACTGTGCGTCACAAAACGAAGTAATTAAATTTAGGCAGCATTATCAATGATGCCCAGTTCCAACTGTTGAAGCTGCAGTTAGTAACCCCAGTCTGTCCCTCTATCAAAAAGCTATTTATTCTTCATTACTGGCTATCCCTGGGTTATAGGGATTCATTGTCATTGTAGTAACTTATAGGAGGAACAGTTAGTGCAGTGATATTATGGAAATAGCTCATGGGCAAAGTAGTATTCAGTCACAGCTTTCCAGCATTTGTTAGCAATGGTGAAATCTTGTCTGTATTATCACCCTTGAGGACTCATTACATTTGTTTGGCTTATAGCAATGCAATAGAGAGCGAAATCATGTCACCAGAGAAAAGAACCCCATTTTAAGAGATCCCATCCATGCAATTCCTATAGAAGTCTATATGCAAGGTCTACAAAACTGGGGACAAAGCGTGCTGTCCCTTGAGGACACAGATTGCCCAGTTAGTTTAGATCAGAAATAGCCAGACTGACGTGGTTCCACTTTGGCCATAGACACAAGTGTAGTTATGGCTCCATCTTGATCTGTCACAAAACAAATCCTGCCTCCTAACTGGAGCAGGGCAGCACATGTCTGAGAGAGCGTAACTTCCAGTACTGAGAATTCAAAAGGTTTTATCTCACATGCCTTTAAATCTGAGGATGTGGAAAGTCTCAAGAGCTTATTACGTGGAAGGCAATGAAAGTAAATGGATGCTTAGATAGGTTGTGTCATTCTAGAAGAAACACAAATGAAATTAAAACAATTCATTTTGTGTGCTTTCCTACCTAAGAGTACATTGATGCATCCAAGAAATCACAGCCTTTCTCCAGCAGCATCTGACTTAACAGTTTTCTGAAGATCTCTGCTTCTCCATTCAAAAATGCACAGGTTTGTTAAACCCTAAGATTTGGTCAGAGCTTGGTGGTACTTGTCTATTAGACATGGACATATTCAAATCTATGTTTGTTTGAAACTGGCAATATACATTTTCAGCCCAGATTTCTGCCTAGTTACTAGAAAAAATAGCTTGAAATGGGGTTTATTTTAAGGCTGGGAAACAAGGTCTCAGTTTTGGAAAGCGAAATGTTTCATGTGGTTAACTATTAAAAAGCTAACCAAGTCACTTGACTTGCATGCAAACAAAACAAGTAATTTTTATCCTGCTTTAAAAAGTAGCTCCTGGGCAAAGGTACATAACCCTTCGTAAATATTTTGGTTCATTTTAAACAGGATGTTAAAATATCTAGCTATTGATTTTCTGTGGCCCTTATGTGTAGTTATTTGCATTATAAAAGTTCCATTATTATAACATCAAGTCAGAAGCAGCTGATAAGATGTAAACACAATACAGTGCAATTTATTCTTATGGAATATCTTTTACAGAAAACATAAAAGAACCTTTTACGTGTAGCTATACACTTTCATACACGATTCTCAATTGTGCCCGGTAGCGCACAGTTAAGAAGTACGAAAAGAAAGAAAAAGACCGTTTGTGGTCTATACAATGGCCAGGTACAACACCCTACAGCAGTCAGGAGAATGGCAGAGAATGACAGCACTTTTCCCGATGGTGCCTCGGAAAGGTGGGTTTGGACTAAATAACTTTTTGTGTGAGGCTCTGATTCCTCCCTGACAGCCCTCAAAGAACAGGGAGGAGGGAGATACTGCAAGTGTAAGGGACAATCCAGAGAGATGCTGGAGATCTCTAGAAGATGCAGATGATGCTCTCTCAACGCAGGAATATGCCTTACATGTGCAACTGAGACAGATACCACATATATACCTAAAATGCATTTATCAAATTGTAGCTATTTCTACAGTGGAAAAGAGAAATCAGTTTAGAGTTCATGCCGTGACAAATATGGACATCCTCACCATGAACTTCAGCACAACAACCCGTTTCTATAGCAGATATCCCAGCTTCTTCAGCATCTACAGGGAGAAGGGAGCATTTGGGTTTTAAGCTCTCACATGAGAGAGAATTTGTTTTTCCACAAATGCTTCCTCCTCAGACCAATTTTGAATGCAGGGTGGCCTCATCAGGTATCATAACGTCTTCCATCGGTTTTTATCCCTTTAGCAACTTGGTTTTTGTTCCATCCTCTGCTGCCTCCTTGTTTCTTTCTCTCTGCATATGTGTTTTCCAGGAGATGTTTGAGCACACAGCTCTCTCCCGCATACATTTCTTCTGTCTTAACTTTTTCTCCAGAATGACTTTTGCCATCTCGTTTCCCATTTCACGAACAGCGTAGTTCTCGACAGCTAAAAGGTGCACATTCTTACTGTTGAGCACCTTGGCTCCGAACACCACCTAGGAGTCTTCTTGCACCTTCTTCTGTCATCCTGCTAGAGCACTGAAAAAGATGAGATATGTCATAGTGGAAGATACTTCTTCCTATTTGTCACTGGGCTCACTGTGTAGAAGCAATACAAAGTAACTTTGTGCCCAGTATAAACATCCCCAATGCAAAAGTTCAGCACACTGAATAATATGAAATACATAGGTAATATCTCATTCAAATATGAAGTAGTAATCTTGATGGCAAAATATTCTGTAACCATTAAGACCAAAGGATAACTCTAAGCCAAAATACTTTATAACACATTGCCCCATGATTCTGTATTCAATAGCAATCTTAAATTAGCATAACAAATAAGAAGGAAAGCATCAAAATTGCAAATAGTTAGGAGTTGAAAAGACTACTTTGTCATTATGATTAAATGATTTTTTGGGTTGGCATAAATAGAGAAGTAATCCTGAGACATACGTTTTGTATCTCAATGTAATATAAAGGCTGCCTGTTATATAAAATGAGGGGGAACAAAAAATTTTGCTCATCCCAGGATTATAATTGCTTTATCTTGCCAAAATTTCTCATTGGGTCAAATACAAAGACCTTCATTCAGTAGTTAACAAGGCTTTCTTCAAGGAAATTCCTCTTGGCCTCATCATTTTCTCTACAATTTTCACAGTCTTACAGGCAAATCACAGCTGCCCAATGGCACGATTCATTGGTCTTGATATACTATTAGATATACATTATATGCCTCTGTAGGCATGCGGGGGGTGGGGTGGGTGCATATGATGTAATGATGTGCAAAATGCAGAATATACATTATTTAAAATATAAGATGAAAATGCTATTTCAATCACTGCTAATTTGCATTTCATATTCCCAAAACATCATAATACTATTATAAGATATTGATCCAAGCATGACCATTTGATTTCACATCAATACTAATATGACTTTTCGGTGATCTGTTGACATGTGGGATTTTCTGAGTGAAATACATACATACCAATATCCAACTATTTTCACTAGTAAAACTGGATTCAGCTGTTCTGTATGAAAAGCTGTTGGTAAAAATGTAGATCACTCTGTTCCAAAACTTGAATTTAGATTTTACTGGTAGACTTAGATTTTTATTCGTACCGCTTTCCCAAATCTCTTTCCTTTATCTCTTTGATATAGTGGTGTCTTTCTGATACTGTTTGTCTTCTGGAGCCATATTCAGTATCCTAAGCACAAAGCACGGGTAGCAAAAGTGGTTATGCCATTTAGGAGCAAAAGTCCCTCAAAATCTCATTCCCATCCTCAACGTGGTTGTTCAGGACCTGACATAAAGACTGCTGGAATAACAGCCTTCTACTGAGCCTCTCTGAATTATGTAAATAATACAGTTTATTATGAAACAATTCTTGCTTTGATGATTTTTGCATACAGATGCCAAAATCATATGGGTCCCACACCCCCATTTCTTCTTTCCCACTAGATAGGCATACAGGATGATAATCAAATAGCCTTTAATCTTCTCAACACTGCTGATGTACTTCTTCCTACTAAACCCCTGTTTTCAACATAACCCAAGAGTGTCAGCCGACACCATTATGTTGATTTTTCCTGGCGGTTACCAACTTGAAATCTACCCAGTGGTCAGGGATAATTACCCACCTTTGCTGCAGATATCCAGACGGACATCCCCTTCCCCATCTGTACGTGTACCCACAGAGCCAACACAGTTTCTGCTAAAGACAACAGCAACATCTCCATTGATTTACTTGGAGCAGACTTGGATCTTACTGGCATGGAAAGCCTGAAGGGGAGAACACAGCATGTCTGGGAAGAGTGCTATGTGCTGATGATACTCAGTCACTTCTGTGTCACTGAAATCAGCACAGAGAATGCAATTGCTTTTATCTCACCTGACTATCTATGGGGCCTGAGCAAAAACTAGCTGAAAGTGGATTCATCACAGATTCATCCCAAAATGAGCCATCCCAGTTTCCTCACAGAAGCCAAGGGACCCAAGGAACAGCCAGAGATTGTCGCTTGCCTCAGGTGAGATGTGCTTCTTTCCCATCATTTGCCAAGACCTGAAAATGGTTCATAACCTCAAAATCCAGCTAGAGCCATCACTGCTTCTGGATCACGGGGTTACAGCCACTCTTCCAACTTTTGTTGTGTATGACAGAGCTGTGACCCTTCTTTCCCACATGAAGTTATAGCTCATGTTGAAGACTACCAAGAAGCTGAAGTAATGGTGGAGAAATCCAGTCCTTGCGTGGGACAGGTCAATACGGTCACAACATTCACTTTCAATTCCAGGTACCATTTTCCTGTACTCTTTCAGATGGAGTCCACGTTGCAGGAAAATAAACCCCCGAGAACTTCAGGCTCATTGGGCGTCAAAACTTCCTTCTAGCCCCAGTGGTCTTCTAAACCAAACCTGCAATATTGGACGTAATAAAAGCAAGAGTAAATGCGATGAGTTTACATTACATATGAGCAGCATCTACCGCACACACACACCCAGCCGCAACACAATTACCAGGTAAAAACTTCATTGGGACTCCAGAGTCTACTCAGCAGGGGACAAACTCCAACGGCTGATCCAAAGTAATTTAAATTACATTGTGAGTTTATTAGAGGCCTATCATCTCCTGTTTGGTTCTCTGGATAGACTGTGTATAAACACAATGCATATTAGTGTATGCCTTACCATCTACTTACTTTCACACATCACTTTCTTTACTTTTGAAGATATCAGCATATTTCAGTATACAATTACAGAATCTGAAAACTCAATTAATGTGCTATTTACATGAGTATTAACTAGAACAATGCCATAAATGCATTAGAAAAAAATCTTCTTACAGATTGCAAATAAACTTTTAAGAACTGACCCAGTGCCAATCCTTTCAGCGCCTGTCTGGATATAGGCAATTATTTTAGTTAATGGCACAGCACAAGGTCCCAGAGTACACACATAAACCCACATTTTCCAAGAGAGATTCAAGCAGGGATTACATAAAAGGTTTTAGTAAAAACTGCAGCCTTGTTCTCATCTGAAGCTATTACCCATTCATATTCTCTATGAATGTAAACAGATAATTTACCCTTAATTTAAGGCCCCTTCACATCAAGCATAATCAGCTTAAGGAAGATATGTGGTCAGCATAAAAAAGATGTAGTTTACATCTTACATCTGCTTTTCATACAAGTTCAGCTCTGCCTCCTGTTGTCTCCAACAAATGGAAACTTCTATACTGCCTTCCCTCTTCAGCCAACACTTGCCAGGTATTTTCATTCCCTTTTCTGAAATCCTAATAGAGGGAGTCTGGGTTTGACCACTGAAGTCTGAATGTCCCTTCCTCCCACCCACACCCTTCTTGCACTCCCTTAGCAAAAGATGGACCTTATATAACTTGAGTTTCAATGAAGGAGCCTGTGAACTCATTTTGACTGCAATAAAATGAAAAGACCATTCATTAGCAGGAAGGTATTGGTGTACTTTCTAGGTTAGCACTTGGGGCTGACTAGTAGTAATTTGATTGATTGATTGATTGATTTGAATAATTTTTACTGGGAGGCTAAAAATGACCAGCTGCCAGCATTATGTTGCTTTTGCATAGGGGCCTGGGACCATCCATCAGGAATCATTCGCGAACTGGAGTGCTACTTAAAAAAAAGCAGAGCAAAGGCAGCCAAGCTTTGATAAGTTGCCTTATAGAAATAACATAGCTGATACAACCCAAACAAGCAGAGGAGCCACAGACCAATGTAACCAGGGCTGGATCCGCAGTGATGACACCCCAGCCAAGACCAGTGATCTAGCTGTGGCCCCAGTAATACCCAGGGACTGTTAGTGGGAATGGAGCACTGACTTTTAACCTGAGCAAACTCTCTGTATCTGAATCCCTAAGGAAAAGGTCCCAGCCCATTTGACTAGATGTTTCTTGCTCATCATTTAAGACTGACTACCATTAGTCTCTAAGGCATGCAGCATTGCTCTGACCTGTTGCTCCTGACAGCCCAACAGGGGACGTTACAGTTTTATGTGGGACCTGCTGTATACCTCAGCAGAGCCAACACGGAGACCTTTGATTAAACAGCTGAACACTATTTCCTTCTGCTAACCCATTCCCTTGTGTGGGAGCTGGAAGTACCTTGCCTGAAGGCACAGTGCATCCTTACAGGCAGGAATTCAGGATTGTCAAACCCTGCCTCCCTGTCACTGGCTACTTATTCTGAGAAAAGAGGCCTTTTTAACTTTCCTGTGACCTCTTGACTTAGACATCGTTATCCCTCACTGTGGGAAGAACATACCTTTCCATCTTTCTTACTGTCTCATTCAACCTCATTGGATTCATTGACACAAACAGGCATAGAAACATAAAATTGCCGTAATTGGGTCAGGCCATAGGTCCGATAGTGGCCAGTGATGATTGCTTAGAGAAAGAACAGAAGAAGCAGGGGACAAACAGAAGGACCCTTCCCTCGGCAAATCTCCTCTGCTACCAGCAGTTTCAAGGCCATCAGAGCTGGAGTTTGTATCCAGACCACCACCTTACAGTGCAAAAACCAAAATACCAAATAATAGCAAATACCAAACCTTTGATTTTTTTGAACTCATCAGCATGCTTTTCATTAAACAACACAACTATGTATCTGCAATTGTATATGACATATAGATCCTTATGTGTGAGTCATCAGTGTGGTTTGCTGTGCCTCTATACATGCAAGGAGATAGATGGACTGGCACTTTTTGGCCATAATAAGCACATAAAGTACACTTCTTTCTATCAACAGGATTTCTTTAATTCTCTTTTAAGCTATTTTCAGTGCACTCTCTCCCCTGCCATCCTACTCTGTGCATTTTATGAGGGGCCTCTCAATTTCTCTGATCCAATCTTCTCGTTCCTCAGCCCCATTACCAACAAAGGCATCACACTCACACTCCATACCTTTGTAACTAGGTTAAGGATCAGCTTGCACAGGCAAGCTGCAGTCCCGCAGGCTATTCAACACTAAGGGCCTAATCTACACTCCGCTGAAATCATAGTCTTTAAAAGGTTCAGTAGGTTTTGACCAACTTCATCAAGCTTAGAGGCAAGGCCCTATAAGAGGTATTACTAAATCTGCCCCAGTGCACAGCACATTACACTCTGTAACTTGCTATTTTTGCAATACAGCACATTTTTTCTACAATTTTAAATATAATTCAGTCCTATTTCTCCTGTGTGCTGCTCTGCAAAGGGCATCAAGTATCCCTAGATATGAAAGTGCTAGGGTTTAAAAAAAAAGGCATGATATTCAATGATATTCAATATCAATATTTATATAACTGGGAAAAGCATCGCTTAAAAAACAGAGGGTAAAGACTATACCATTTGAAATGTGTGGGGTGCTTTTTTTCTTGCTAAGCAGTGTAGGTTGGTGCAGGTAAAGACTCTGCTGGGTGCAGCTGAATGGACCAACACAGCTTTGCGATGTGTTTCTGCTTTACCAAACATGCCTAAACTTAAATCTGTGGTCTTTTTTTTTTTTTTTAAAAATTAATGGGACCAAAATAGGGCAGTTCATAAGGCAAGCAGCAGCCAGGCCTCGTAACTTTTGCATTCACAAACCTCCCTATATTTATTCCATCAGGGAACAAAGAAAAGAAGTGACCAGATCTGGGTCTCTTTGGCTAGCCGATGCCAGGAGCGTGGTTAGGAGCTGCAAAAAGGCATCTCTGCCCGTGTTCGAGTCGCAGCGGTGCCCTGCTGCCTGCTGTCCTTTGCTTGTAATGACGGAAAGCTTTGACCCGGCCACATCTCTGCTTCTGGAGGGAAAAGCAAAGCCTTCTCTTAGGGCTATTTCAGCTCCCAGGACCCTTGTGCTGCCCCGGCTGTCCTAGCAGCTGCCCAACGAGCATTTCTGCCTTTCACATCCTCTTCCCCTGCTTACACAGTCTACAGCTAGTATTTCCCCCCCCCTTTTTTTTTTTTAATCGCAGAAAGGCCTCCCCGCCTAATCTAATTCCCGCTCCTTTGTCACAAGCAGATGTCACTTTTACATCTGTGCGTCTGCTCAAGCACCCCGTCTCCTCCAGCCCAGCAGATGTTGCCGCCGCCGAGGCAGCGGCGGCCGGGGGGGGGAAAAGCAAAGCGCAGATCCCTCTGCTGGCGGCCGCCTGAACGCCACGGCCGCTCCGCCGCCCGGGGAAAGCGACAGGGACACCATCATCATCATCATCATCATCATTATTATTATTATTGCCAATCCCCCCATCCCAACTGATTACGCAGCAGCAGACCAGCCAAGAGCGCATCCGGCCGCCTGGCATCCCGAGCTAGCGCGGAGAGGCGCGGAGAGGCGCGGAGAGGGAGGGAGGCCGCCCCGCTGCCCGCAAGGCCCTCTCGGCCGGGGGGCCGCGGAGCAGGCAACGCCGGGGGCCCGCTTGTTTCCGCGCAGGGCCGCGGAGCCCAGCCCGCGCAGCCACTGGGAGCGGGGCGGCAGACACAACACAAAGGTGTTTCCCCCCCCCCCCGCGCCCCGCGGTGGCAGGTATAGCCCGGGATGCGGCAGGAGCAGGGACGTGTCCCCGCACACCCACGCTTTGGCCGGGGGACAGCCAACACGGGCGTCACCGGCCCCTCCGGTCCCGTCACCCGCCACGGCTTCGCCGCGCTGCGGCTCCGGGGGCAGCGAAGGGCCGGGCCCCGCGGCCGCGCTGAGCTGCGCACCCCGTCCTGCTCGGCCCCGCGCCGCCAGGGACCGGCCGCGGAGCGGTGGGATGCCCAGGCGCCCCCCTCCGAATAAAGCAACGCAAAAGAAACCCTCGCCGGTATTTAATATTTTACTCAGGCGGGTG